>NW_027437183.1:5897500-6572500 GCF_033239565.1 Halichoeres trimaculatus
AGTAGAAGTACTAGTAGTGAGTGTTTTGACCTGAAATCGGTTCTCCTCATCTGCTAACATGGAGAATGGCGAAATTCGTCCAAAAGCGGTCGGCGACTTTGAGGGCTCGCCATTCGAAAACCGGGCCCGAAACAACAATTTCCTTCACAACTTTTGGAGAGCAGGGTCTGGTCTGTCATGTGAGGCAATTTTCAAACATGTACCATTTTTGGTTTCAGAGGAGAAAATTTTGGCAGAAAGGGTGAAAAAATGTGGGGAATTTTACTTTGGGGGGAAATTGCCGGCTTCCTGTTGGAGATAGGTCAAGGGTATCAGCGTATGATTTTTGCGTCTCGATCATACGAACGTTTTGGTGTTGGTTTCATCTCTCTACCACATTCCTAGCCCGAGCTAGGGCCCTCAGAGTGTGCCTAGGTGGCGCTATTGAGCATATTATGGGATGTCTTGGGGTCATGTTTGGTATCAAATCGTAATTTCACGCGATCCTGATGTGTGTGCCAATTTTGGTGAGTTTTTGAGCAGGTTTAGGGGGTCTAATTTGCGTTCTCGGGGCGGGTGGAATAATAAGAAATTAAAGCTGCAAGCAGCGTTAGACGGGTCCTCGGGCTCCTGCCGGTTTTCCCTCCAATGTGTCCGACAAAATAAGACGAACATTTCGGCGTTTGTTTCATCTGTCTACGACATTCCTAGCCCCAGTTAGGGCTGTTTTGGTGTGCATAGGGTGAAAGTGAGCCTTGTGGCTCTGAGAGAATATTATGGGATGTCAGGGAGTCAGTTGATACCATGGCAACGTATCCTCTGCTATGCTGAATGACATCACCAGCTGAATGCTTGGAATTCTAATTAGCGTGACACTAGTGTGATCAGAGTGAAGAGGTGGAGTTTATCAGCCATCTAATGTAAAGAAATCCTCACAGAGTCCACAATTTTACCCCAATCTGTGTCAAAAATATCATGTTGATAGGAATTTTTGTCAGGAATCCATTTTTGGCATTTTCAAAGCTGTACGAGTTATACTTTTTTCTCTAGAAGCCCTAATGTGTCACAACACCGGTGAAAGAGTGCTCAAAATGGATTTTTTTATTTTAGAGACATGTCTGAACTACTTGTCCTGTAGGCCACAATGTTGGCTTAATCTGTGTAAAAATATCATATGGTTGTAGGGAATTTTGTCAGGAATCCAACCATGTAATTTTTAAAGCTCTATGACTTTTAGTTTTTTGTCTAGAGGCCCAAATGCGGCACTAGTAGAAGTACTAGTAGTGAGTGTTTTGACCTGAAATCTGTTCTCCTCATCTGCTAACATGGAGAAATCCTAAATTGGCCAAAAGCGGTCGGCGACTTTGAGGGCTCGCCATTCGAAAACCGGGCCCGAAACAACAACTTCCCCCACAACTTTTGTAGAGCAGGGTCTGGTCTGTCATGTGATGGTAGTCTCAAACCTGTACCATTTTTGGTTTTAGAGGAGAAAATTTTTGCAGAAAGGTTTAAAAAAATTTTTTTTTTATTTTGGCGGGCAAATTGCCGGCTTCCTGTTGGAGATAGGTCCAGGGTAGCAGCGTATGATTTTTGGGTCTCGATGACACGAGCGTTTTGGTGTTGGTTTCATCTCTCTACGACATTCCTAGCCCGAGCTAGGGCCCTTAGCGTGTGCCTAGGTGGCGCTATTGAGCTTATTATGGGATGTCGGGGGTCATGTTTGGTATTAAACGAAAATTTTGGGCGCATAGAACCTGTGTGCCAATTTTGGTGAGTTTTTGACTTTGTTTAGGGGTTCTAATAAGCAATTCACTGGAGGAGGGAATAATAAGAAATAATAAGAAATTAAAGCTGCAAGCAGCGTTAGACGGGTCCTCGGGCTCCTGCCGGTTTTCCCTCCAATGTGTCCAACAAAATGAGACGAACATTTTGGCGTTTGTTTCATCTCTCTACTACATTCCGAGCCCCTGTTAGGGCGGTTTTGCTGTGCCTAGGTGGAAGTGAGCCTTGTGGCTCTGAGAGAATATTATGGGATGTCAGGGAGTCAGTTGATACCATGGCAACGTATCCTCTGCTAAGCTGAGTGACATCACCAGCTGGATGCTTGGAATTCTAATTAGCGTGACACTAGTGTGATCAGAGTGAAGAGGTGGAGTTTATCAGCCATCTAATGTAAAGAAATCCTCACAGAGTCAACAATTTTACCCCAATCTGTGTCAAAAATATCATGTTGATAGGAATTTTTGTCAGGAATCCATTTTTGGCATTTTTAAAGCTGTACGAGTTTTACTTTTTTCTCTAGAAGCACAAATGCGTCACAAGACAGATGGAAGAGTGCTGGAAATGGATTTTTTATTTATGAGAAACGTCCGCACTACTTGTCCTGTAGGTCACAATGTTGGCTTAATCTGTGTAAAAATATCATGTTGTTGTAGGGGATTTTGTCAGGAATCCAACCATGTAATTTTTAAAGCTCTATGACTTGTAGTTTTTTGTCTAGAGGCCCAAATGCGGCACTAGTAGAATGTGTGTTTTGACCTGAAATCTGTTCTCCTCATCTGCTAACATGGAGAAATCCTGAATTGGCCAAAAGCGGTCAGCAACTTTGAGGGCTCGCCATTCGAAAACCGGGCCTGAAATAACAACTTCCTGAACAACTTTTGTAGAGCAGGGTCTCATCTGTCATGTGATGGTATTTTCAAGCATGTACCATTTTTGGTTTCAGATGGTATAATTTCTAAATAAAGGGTAAAAAAAAATTTTTTTTTATTTTGGGAGGGAAATAGCCCGCTTCCTGTTGGAGATAGGTCCAGGGTAGCAGCGTATGATTTTTGCGTCTCTTTGACACGAACGTTTTGGTGTTGGTTTCATCTCTCTACGACATTCCTAGCCCAAGCTAGGGCCGTTAGCGTGTTCCTAGGTGGCGCTGTTGAGCTTATTATGGGATGTAGGGGGTCATGTTTGGTATTTTCTCGAATTTTTCCGCGATCCTGATGTGCGTGCCAATTTTGGTGAGTTTTTGAGCATGTTTAGGGGGTCAAATTAGCATTCGTTGACGGGGCGGAATAATAAGAAATTAAAGCTGCAAGCAGCATTAGACGGGTCCTCGGGCTCCTGCCGGTTTTCCCTCCAATGTGTCCATCAAAATAAGACGAACATTTCGGCGTTGGTTTCATCTCTCTACGACATGCCTAGCCCCAGTTAGGGCTGTTTTGGTGTGTGTAGGCTGGAAGTGAGCCTTATGGCTCTGAGAGAATATTATGGGATGTCAGGGAGTCAGTTGATACCATGGCAACGTATCCTCTGCTATGCTGAATGACATCACCTGCTGCATGCTTGGAATTCTAATTAGCGTGACACTAGTGTGACTAGTGCCTGGAGGGAGTTTTTATCAGGCATCTTATGTAAAGAAATCCTCACAGAGTCCACAATTTTACCCCAATCTGTGTCAAAATATCATATTTGATAGTAGAGCTTGTGAGGAATCCATTTTTGGCATTTTTAAAGCTGTACGAGTTATACTTTTTTCTCTAGAAGCCCTTATGTGTCACAACATCGGTGGAAAAGTGCTCAAAATGGATTTTGTTATTTTAGAGACATGTCTGAACTACTTGTCCTGTAGGCCACAATGTTTGCTTAATCTGTGTAAAAATATCATATGGTTGTAGGGAATTTTGTCAGGAATCCAACCATGTAATTTTTAAAGCTCTATGACTTTTAGTTTTTTGTCTAGAGGCCAAAATGCGGCACTAGTAGAAGTACTAGTAGTGAGTGTTTTGACCTGAAATCTGTTCTCCTCATCTGCTAACATGGAGAAATCCTAAATTGGCCAAAAGCGGTCGGCGACTTTGAGGGCTCGCCATTCGAAAACCGGGCCCGAAACAACAACTTCCCCCACAACTTTTGTAGAGCAGGGTCTGGTCTGTCATGTGATGGTAGTCTCAAACCTGTACCATTTTTGGTTTTAGAGGAGAAAATTTTTGCAGAAAGGTTTAAAAAAAATTTTTTTTTATTTTGGCGGGCAAATTGCCGGCTTCCTGTTGGAGATAGGTCCAGGGTAGCAGCGTATGATTTTTGGGTCTCGATGACACGAACGTTTTGGTGTTGGTTTCATCTCTCTACGACATTCCTAGCCCGAGCTAGGGCCCTTAGCGTGTGCCTAGGTGGCGCTATTGAGCTTATTATGGGATGTTGGGGGTCATGTTTGGTATCATTACGCAATTTTTCGCAATTGTGAGGTGTGTGCCAATTTTGGTGAGTTTTTGAGTTTGTTAAGCAGGTCTAATTTGCGTTTTCGGAGCGTGTGGAATAATAAGAAAAAAAAAGAAACACAGCAGGAACAATAGTGCCCTCGGCCTTCGGCCGAGGGCACCTTCTAGCCCTGCTAGAAGGTGCCCTGGCTCAGGCCGAGGACCCTAATTAAAGCTGCAAGCAGCGTTAGACGGGTCCTCGGGGCTCATGCCGGTTTTGCCCCACTGTCACAGGATTGGCCCCAATGTGTCTAACAGAATACGACTAACATTTTGGTGGTGGTTTCATCTTTGTAGGACATTCCTAGCCCCTGTTAGGGCCGTTTTAGTGTGCCTAGGTGGCGCTGTAGAGCATATTATGGGATATTGGGGGTCATGTTAAGTATCATATGGGAATTTAGGGCGCTCAAAATGTGTGTGCTAATTTTGGTGAGTTTCTGAGCATGCTTGGATGTGTTATAAGCAATCAAAAAATGTAGGAATGGGAAAAAATGTGTGGAAATATTTCTTTGAAGAGAAATACACAACTTCCTGTCTGGGGAAGGTCAGGTTGTCAGCATATAATTTTTTCGTCTCAATGAGATGAACATTTTGACGTTGGTTTGATCCCTCTAGGACATTCCTACTGGCTGCTATGGCTGTTTTAATGTGTCAGAATGTGGACAGAGGGAATATTATGGGATGTTTGGTATTATATTGAAGAGTTTGATGCTTGAAATGTGTGTGCCGATTTTGGTGAGTTTTTGAGCATGTTCAGGGGGTCTAATAAGCACTTTAATGGAGGAGAGAGTCATTGTTTCCTCTGCTGAGTCACATGACCAGCTGTAAGGAGCTCCTAATCAGTGTGTGACATCATCACAGAAGTGCAGGAGGATGAAATTGCCTAAATGAAGAAACTAGGCCAGAATGTTGACCTAATCTGTGTAAAAATACAACTCTCTTGTATGAAATTTTGTGAGGAATCCAACCATGTGAATTTTAAAGCTGTGCGACTTTTACTTTTTTGTGTAGAGGCCCAACTGCTTCACCGAAGCTCCTCTCCCATCTGTTAACATTGCGTGGTCGGCGACTTTGAGGGCTCGCCATTCGAAAACCGGGCCAGAAACAACAACTTTCTCCACAACTTTTGTAGAACAGGGTCTGGTCTGTCATGTGAGCCAATGTTCATGCCTGTACCATTTTTGGTTCCAGAGGAGAAAATTTTGGCAGCAAGGCTAAAAATGCCGAAATCTCTTATTTTGGCGGGCAAATTGCCGGCTTCCTGTGCGAGATACGCGAAAAGAGACCACCCCCGAAGTTGTGCGTCTCAATGAGACGAACGTTTTGGTGTTGGTTTCATCTCTCTCGGACATTCCTGGCCCGAGCTAGAGCCATTTTTGTGTGGTTTTGAGTGGATTTTCGAGGTTTTTTGGCTCTAGATGGATTATTATGGGATGTCGGGTTTAACTTTTTTTATTTTATCAAATTTTTTGGCAGTCACAATGTGTGTGCCAATTTTGGTGAGTTTTTGAATATGTTAAGTGGACCTAATAAGCGTTCAAAGCGCGTGTGGAATAATAATAATAATAAGAAAGAAACGCAGCAGGAACAATAGTGCCCTCGGCCTTCGGCCGAGGGCACTTTCTAGCTTGCTAGAAAGTGCCCTCTTCCGTAGGCCGAGGACCCTAATTAAAGCTGCAAGCAGCGTTAGACGGGTCCTCGGGCTCCTGCCGGTTTTCCCTCCAATGTGTCCAACAAAATGAGACGAACATTTTGGCGTTTGTTTCATCTCTCTACTACATTCCGAGCCCCTGTTAGGGCGGTTTTGCTGTGCCTAGGTGGAAGTGAGCCTTGTGGCTCTGAGAGAATATTATGGGATGTCAGGGAGTCAGTTGATACCATGGCAACGTATCCTCTGCTAAGCTGAGTGACATCACCAGCTGGATGCTTGGAATTCTAATTAGCGTGACACTAGTGTGATCAGAGTGAAGAGGTGGAGTTTATCAGCCATCTAATGTAAAGAAATCCTCACAGAGTCAACAATTTTACCCCATCTGTGTCAAAAATATCATGTTGATAGGAATTTTTGTCAGGAATCCATTTTTGGCATTTTTAAAGCTGTACGAGTTTTACTTTTTTCTCTAGAAGCACAAATGCGTCACAAGACAGATGGAAGAGTGCTGGAAATGGATTTTTTATTTATGAGAAACGTCCAAACTACTTGTCCTGTAGGTCACAATGTTGGCTTAATCTGTGTAAAAATATCATATGGTTGTAGACAATTTTGTCAGGAATCCAACCATGTAATTTTTAAAGCTCTATGACTTGTAGTTTTTTGTCTAGAGGCCCAAATGCGACACTAGTAGAATGTGTGTTTTGAGCTGAAATCCAGCCTCCTCATCTGCTAACATGGAGAAATCCTAAATCGGCCAAAAGCGGTCGGCAACTTTGAGGGCTCACCATTCAAAAACCGGGCCAGAAACCACAACTTCCTTCACAACTTTTGGAGAGCAGGGTCTAGTCTGTCATGTGATGGTAGTCTCAAACCTGTACCATTTTTGGTTTCAGAGGAGAAAATTTTTGCAGAAAGGGTTAAAAAATTTTTTTTTTAATTTTGTGAGGGATTTAGCCGGCTTCCTGTTGGAGATAGGTCCAGGGTAGCAGCGTATGATTTTTGCGTCTCAATGACACGAGCGTTTTGGTGTTGGTTTCATCTCTCTACGACATTCCTAGCCCGAGCTAGGGCCCTTAGCGTGTGCCTAGGTGGCGCTATTGAGCTTATTATGGGATGTCGGGGGTCATGTTTGGTATTAAACGAAAATTTTGGGCGCATAGAACCTGTGTGCCAATTTTGGTGAGTTTTTGAATATGTTTCGGGGTTCTAATAAGCGATTCACTGGAGGAGGGAATAATAAGAAAAAAGAAACGGACGAAAAACAATAGTGTCCTCCGCCTTCGGCGGAGGACACCTTCTAGCTCTTGCTAGAAGGTGTCCTCTGCTCAGGCCGAGGACCCTAGCCCCAGTTAGGGCTGTTTTGGTGTGCATAGGGTGAAAGTGAGCCTTGTGGCTCTGAGAGAATATTATGGGATGTCAGGGAGTCAGTTGATACCATGGCAACGTATCCTCTGCTATGCTGAAGAGAAATAGCCAACTTCCTGTCTGGGAAAGGTCAGGGTGTCAGCAAGTAATTTGTTCGTCTCAATAAGATGAACATTTTGATGTTGGTTTGATCTCTCTAGGACATTCCTACTGGCTGCTATGGCTGTTTTAATGTGTCAGAATGTGGACAGAGGGAATATTATGGGATGTTTGGTATTATATTGAAGAGTTTGATGCTTGAAATGTGTGTGCCAATTTTGGTGAGTTTTTGAGCATGTTGAGGGGGTCTAATAAGCACTTTAATGGAGGAGAGAGTCTTTGTTTCCTCTGCTGAGTCATGTGACCAGCTGTGTGGAGCTCCTAATCAGTGTGTGACATCATCACAGATGAGATTCCCAAATGACAAACTTCTCATCCTGTAGGCCAGAATGTGGACCTAATCTGTGTCAAAATATACATATCTTATATGAAATTCCGCGAGGAATCCAACCATGTCATTTTTAAAGCTGTGCGACTTTTACTTTTTTGTCTAGAGGCCCAACTGCTCAGCGAGGGCTGCTCTCCCATCTGTTAACATTGCGTGGTCGGCGACTTTGAGGGCTCGCCATTCGAAAACAGGGCCCGAAACAACGAATTCCCCCACAACTTTTGTAGAACAGGGTCTGGTCTGTCATGTGAGCCAATTTTCATGCCGGTACCATTTTTGGTTATTGACAAGTTAAATTTTGTAGAGAGGCTTAAATTTCAGAAAACTCTTATTTTGGCGGGCAAATTGCCGGCTTCCTGTTGGAGCTACGCGAAAATACCTCTTTTTTTATCATATTCATATTATTCATATTTTTTGTGCGTCTCAATGAGACGAACGTTTTGATGTTGGTTTCATCTCTCTACGACATTCCTGGACCGAGCTAGAGCCATTTTTGTGTGTTTAAGAGTGGTTTTTAGAGGTTTTTTGGCTCTAGAGAGATTATTATGGGATGTCGGAGGTCATGTTTGGTATCAAACGAAAATTTTGGGCGCATAGAACATGCGTGCCAATTTTGGTGAGTTTTTGAGCATGTTTAGGGGTTCTAATAAGCGATTCACTGGAGGAGGGAAGAAGAAAAAAGAAACGCAGCAGGAACAATAGTGCCCTCGGCCTTCGGCCGAGGGCACCTTCTAGCCCTGCTAGAAGGTGCCCTGGCTCAGGCCGAGGACCCTAAAAAGAAACGCAGCAGGAACAATAGTGTCCTCCGCCTTCGGCGGAGGACACCTTCTAGCCCTGCTAGAAGGTGCCCTCCGCTCAGGCCGAGGACCCTAATTAAAGCTGCAAGCAGCGTTAGACGGGTCCTCGGGCTCCTGCCGGTTTGGCCCTACTATCATGGTATTGGCCCCATTGTGTCCAACAGAATAAGACGAACATTTCGGCGTTGGTTTCATCTGTCTACGACATGCCTAGCCCCAGTTAGGGCTGTTTTGGTGTGTGTAGGCTGGAAGTGAGCCTTATGGCTCTGAGAGAATATTATGGGATGTCAGGGAGTCAGTTGATACCATGGCAAAGTATCCTCTGCTATGCTGAATGACATCACCACCTGCATGCTTGGAATTCTAATTAGCGTGACACGAGTGTGACTACAGGCTGGAGGGAGTTTTTATCAGGCATCTAATGTTAAGAAATCCTCACAGAGTCCACAATTTTACCCCAATCTGTGTCAAAAATATCATCTCTGATAGAGGAGCTTGTGAGGAATCCATTTTTGGCATTTTTAAAGCTGTACGAGTTTTACTTTTTTCTCTAGAAGCACAAATGCGTCACAAGACAGATGGAAAAGTGCTCAAAATGGATTTTTTTATTTTAGAGACATGTCTGAACTACTTGTCCTGTAGGCCACAATGTTGGCTTAATCTGTGTAAAAATATCATGTTGTTGTAGGGGATTTTGTCAGGAATCCAACCATGTAATTTTTAAAGCTCTATGACTTGTAGTTTTTTGTCTAGAGGCCCAAATGCGGCACTAGTAGAATGTGTGTTTTGACCTGAAATCTGTTCTCCTCATCTGCTAACATGGAGAAATCCTAAATTGGCCAAAAGCGGTCGGCGACTTTGAGGGCTCGCCATTCGAAAACCGGGCCTGAAATAACAACTTCCTGAACAACTTTTGTAGAGCAGGGTCTCATCTGTCATGTGATGGTATTTTCAAGCATGTACCATTTTTGGTTTCAGATGGTATAATTTCTAAATAAAGGGTAAAAAAAATTTTTTTTTTTATTTTGGGAGGGAAATAGCCCGCTTCCTGTTGGAGATAGGTCCAGGGTAGCAGCGTATGATTTTTGCGTCTCGATGACACGTACGTTTTGGTGTTGGTTTCATCTCTCTACGACATTCCTAGCCCAAGCTAGGGCCGTTAGCGTGTGCCTAGGTGGCGCTGTTGAGCTTATTATGGGATGTAGGGGGTCATGTTTGGTATTTTCTCGAATTTTTCAGCGATCCTGATGTGCGTGCCAATTTTGGTGAGTTTTTGAGCATGTTTAGGGGGTCAAATTAGCATTCGTTGACGGGGCGGAATAATAAGAAATTAAAGCTGCAAGCAGCGTTAGACGGGTCCTCGGGCTCATGCCGGTTTTGCCCTACTATCATGGTATTGGCCCCACTGTGTCCAACAGAATAAGACAAACATTTTGGTGGTGGTTTCATCTCTCTAGGACATTCCTAGCCCCAGTTAGGGCTGTTTTGCTGTGCATAGGTGGAAGTGAGCCTAATGGCTCTGAGAGAATATTATGGGATGTCAGGGAGTCAGTTGATACCATGGTAACGTATCCTCTGCTATGCTGAAGAGAAATAGACAACTTCCTGTCAGGGGCAGGTCAGGGTGTCAGCAAATAATTTTTTCGTCTCAATGAGATGAACATTTTGATGTTGGTTTGATCTCTCTAGGACATTCCTACTGGCTGCTATGGCTGTTTTAATGTGCCAGAATGTGGACAGAGGGAATATTATGGGATGTTTGGTATTATATTGAAGAGTTTGATGCTTGAAATGTGTGTGCTGATTTTGGTGAGTTTTTGAGCATGTTCAGGGGGTCTAGTAAGCACTTTAATGGAGGAGAGAGTCATTGTTGCCTCTGCTGAGTCATGTGACCAGCTGTGTGGAACTACTAATCAGTGTGTGACATCATCACAGGAGTGCAGGAGGATGAGATTCCCAAAGGGACAATTTCTCATCCTGTAGGCCAGAATGTTGACCTTATCTGTGTAAAAATATGATTTTCTTAAAGAACATTTTGTGAGGAATCCAACCATGTCATTTTTAAAGCTGTGCGACTTTTACTTTTTTGTCTAGAGGCCCAACTGCTTCAGAGAAGCTCTTCTCCCATCTGTTAACATTGTGCGGGCGGCGACTTTGAGGGCTGGCCATTCGAAAACCGGGCCCGAAATAACAACGTCCTGAACAACTTTTGTAGAGCAGGGTCTGGTCTGTCATGTGAGCCAATTTTCATGCCAGTACCATTTTTGGTTATTGACAAGTTAATGTTTGTAGAAAGGCTAAAAATGGCGAAAACTCTTATTTTGGCGGGCAAATTGCCGGCTTCCTGTTGGAGCTACGCGAAAATACCTCCTATATTTTTTGTGCGTCTCAATGAGAGCAACGTTTTGGTGTTGGTTTCATCTCTCTGCGACATTCCTGGCCTGAGATAGGGCCGTTTAAGTGTGTTTTTTGGGTTTTTTGGCTCTATGGAGATTATTATGGGATGTCGGGGGTCATGTTTGGTATTAACTCGCAATTTTTCGCAATTCTGGGATGCGTGCCAATTTTGGTGAGTTTTTGAATATGTTTAGGGGGTCTAATTTGCGATCAAAGACGGTGCGGAATAATAATAAGAAAAAAGAAACGCAGCAGGAACAATAGTGTCCTCCGCCTTCGGCGGAGGACACCTTCTAGCCCTGCTAGAAGGTGCCCTCCGCTCAGGCCGAGGACCCTAAAAAGAAACGGACGGAAAACAATAGTGCCCTCGGCCTTCGGCCGAGGGCACCTTCTAGCAGGAGCTAGAAGGTGCCCTGGCTCAGGCCGAGGACCCTAAAAACGCACATATCAGTATACTGAAAAAACCCTTAAATTATTATCTAGTGTTTTCGTCTTTTAAAAAAACAGCCTCTTTTAGACTTGAATGTGAGCCACATTAACCTGACAAGCCCAGAAAAATCTCTTATTTCAAGTAATTTTAAAACAAAATGAGGTCTGAATTGTTTGTAACAAGTAAAAAAAAAAGTCTGCCAATGGAATAAGAGAAAAGCTACTTGTACTAAGACATTATCTAGTTTTAAGTTATTTCAAGCATATTTTTCTTATTCCATTGGCAATTATTTTCTACCTGTTACGAGCAATTCAGACCTCATTTTCTATTTTTTAACAGCTTGAAACATGATAATTTTTGTACTGACCAGTTGAATGTGTCTCGTATCAAGTTTAACTAGACAATTTTTACTGAAAATAAGACAAAAACACTTGATAGGATTACAGTTTTCTGCAGTTGTTCTACTTAACACTCCAATAAAAAAAACACCAATCAGTACTACTAAAATTTAAATTTTATCAAGTGTTTTTGTCTTATTTTGATTGGGAAATGTCTTTTTTAACTTAATATAAGCCACATTCACCTGATAAGTCCAAAAAAATGTCTTACTTCAAGTTATCTAAAGACAAAAATAAGGTCTGAATTAGACATGCATTGAGTAACTGGTGCAAATTTCCACAATTTGGGGGGATCAGTGATTGGTGATCAGCCCATCCTAACATATGAAACTGATCTTATATACCTCCGGGAAGGTCTGACAGCCAGCCATTGCTTTTTGCTCTGAGACCTAAAACTCAGGACACTTTATTGGTTGTTTAAGTTAAAACATAAAGATTTTATTGTTTCACAGGTATTGTTCAATGATTTTAAGATTGGAACATTGAAAGTATATGCTGTCAGTTACAAAAAATAAGAAATAAAAATTGGTATCTGCCAAAATCGGTATCAGCAGGTCAGGCTTTTTTTAAAGATCGGTGCGCCCTAGTCTGAATTGCTTGTAACAAGTAAAAAAAAATCTGCAAATGGAACAAGAACAACTTGTGTTTAGACATTGTTCTAGTTTTAGGCAAATTTTCAGGAAAAAAAATCTTGTTCCATTGTCTGATTTTTTTATTTGCCACATGCAATTCAGACCTCATTTTTGTCTTCAAGTAACTGAAAACACAACATTATTTCTGGACTGACCAGTTGAATGTGGCTCATATCAAGGCAATTTTTACTTAAAATAAGATAAAACCACTTAAAAAATATTTTTTTTACAGTGTTTAAGCCTTGATGAGGATCATGAGATCATTTTCTTTAATTAATACTTCAATTATCACAAACTGTATGCTCTAAACACCCACACGAGCCCTGTGGAGCTTCTAAGTGTATTTGCAATTAGTGAAGAACAGTCATTTGAGAAGCGATAACACCATTTGACATCCACAAGTAAACATCGTTTACAGAGCGCTCGTGCAGAAAAAAGGCTCCATAAACACTCTTATTCTTTTTCTGTCAGCTCAAATAAAATCTACCCAAGTGTAAGAAGATATATGAGTCGGCATTCAAACACAAAGTCAAATGGTTTAAGGAGCAGCACATATAAGAAACTGAAGGAAGTAGGATTTTTAACAAAGCATCAGGGAAAAAATGTGTCTATTAATCAAGCTTAAGTTTTAAAAAGCACACAGACACCATTACTTCACAGTCACAGAGAAAATCACACTTATGTCACCAAGTGTCGCCACAACTGTTTGCCAATAAGCAGCTTCACTGAGATTTCTGGGCACTGATACCTCACTGAAGTGTGACTTCATGTTGTCTGTAGCGGCAGTGAGACTGCCTCTTATTCATGTTTTGATTTTGACATCCTGCCCACGTTTCAGCCCGCGACCCTCCTGACCGTGCGCCCACTCCATTCGTACATTAGCGTGGTGTTGCCGATAGCGACACCCACCTAGGGCAGTGTTCCTTTCCTCCAGAAACTCCACTTTGACAATTTGATTGACAGGCGGAGCGTCCTCCAGTTTGTCTATGAGAGCCGTCACCAGGTCCTCGTGGTTGCCAGGGAAGATGCCCAGATGGTCGCCGGGCTGGTAGCTCAGTCTGTCGTGGTTGTTTGTGTGGAGCCGCACAAATATGGTGGAGCGACTGCGAAAGAGATCAGAGATTTAGGGAAAGATGCTGCAGTATTTTCACTCTGATCTCTGGCTGAATGAAGGAGCTGGAGAGCAGTGTTTACTTACTTGGATTTAGGACTTTGTAGGTTCTGGGATTCTAGCATCTTTGCTCCATAGACCTTCTTCTTGTGAATACTGTATAAAGCTGTAAGAAGGAAAAGATCAAGCCAATCACAAGTCAGATATTTGCTCAATCAAGATATTCATAAATGAACAATGTTCATCCATCTGTACCTGCTGGTTTTAGAGACACCTTCGGCGAAATGGGTTGAGTTTTGTGGGATAAATACAATACATTTCCTATCAGCACTATCAACCACGTAAAGACCATGGTAGAGACATGAACGGAGAGCCGATAACCTTTTTAAATCTACTTTTCTTGACAACTTTTCCCAGAATACAAAGTGATGTGGTAACGTGTTTATTTGTAGCTACGTGACAATAATCAAACTTTGTAAACTCAGTTCTTAGTTTAGTGTCCTGAAGGTGAACATACTATCTGTTTAGTATTGCTCACATCTTGATGCTTTGCACTGGAAAAAACTAATCTTATCAAGTGTTTTTGTCTCATTTTCAGTAGAAAATATCTTTTTAGACTTAATATGAGCCACATTCCCCTGCCCAGTCCAGAAAGAAGTCTTATTTAAGGTTATTCAAACAAAAATGAAGTCTTAATTGTTTGTAACAAGAAAAAAAAATCTGCCAATGGGATAAGAGAAAAGTTACTTTTATAAAGACATTATTCTAGTTTTAGGCAAATTTTGAAAAAAAAATAAATAAAAAAATTCTTGTACCACCTGCAGATTTTTACCTGCACCAAGGAGGTTATGTGTTTGGGAGAGTTTGTCTGTGAACAACATAACTCAAAAAGTAACCGACTGATCTTGATGACATTTTCAGGAAATGATCAAATTGGGAAAAGCAAGAAGTGATTAACTTTTGGAGGTGATCTGGATCGACGTCTGGACCCAATTTTTACTAATTTTTATTATTGTGAGATAGGGACGTTTTCACCATATGTGTATATAACTCCACCATAAATGGTCAGATTGCTTTACAAAAACAATACAAGAAAAGGTCACCATAATTTCTGACAGATCAGAAATATTCTGGATACTAAGATCCAGAATATAAAATATTTACTGGGTTATCATCATTTTCAACACTTTCAGGTAACTAATTATCATACAAACCTGCAACTAACATCAAATTGTAGCAGACAGTCTGCTGAAAGGGAGAATAACATTAAAGTAGGAGTAAAGTGTTGGTGACAATCACAATATGCTTGGTGGAGGTCTGCGGTCTCTGAGTGCTTTTCTAGTTTCACTTGTTACAAGCACTTCAGACCTCACTTTTGTCTCTAAAAACTTAAAACAAGCCATTTTTTCTGAACTGACCAGTTGGATATGGCTTTTATCAAGTATAACAAGAAAATATTTACATAAAATAGTTCAGAAACACTTGATAAGATTTCAGTTTTTTTGCAATGTGGGACGTATCTATAACATTAGTGAATCTTGTTTATGCCCTACCAGTGCTCATCTACCAACTCAAACCTCACCAAGCAGAGCTAACGTAACCTCACTCTTCATTTTATTGATAGACTCTCAAGTTTGAACAGATCACTGCAGAATAACTGCTGACTGTGGGTTGGAATCAACATTGACACAAACAGCTTAGCCCTTGTTTTGGCTCGTGCTCTATCACTCTCCTGTTTAGCTTTCTTCCTTTCTGACCTCCTTTTTCTTTTGGACAGTCCAGCTCCAGTGTCCAACATTACCACAAAATAAATCTAACAATTTTTTTTTTTTTGAGCAGAAAAAGGACAGACCTTGTTTTGCACTCCCAAACTTTGTAGGCCAGCACATGTAGGCATGTCTTACACAGATTAAAGTGATACTCTGGGATGGAACAAGTCGGGTCCTATCACAAGGTTTAGGGCAGAAATGACCCCTACAGCAGTGTTTTTGTGCAGTCAAATACCAAACACCCCCTCCCTGCTCCTCTGCTGGTTTCCTCTGCACTCAGACGGGGCCATATTTTACTTGACCCAAAACACAAATAAACGGACTCCCACCGAAAAAAATCCGATATGGGTCTGCATTCATGCTTTATTTAGAGAATTTTCAGCTCGTTACTTTCACACAAAAACACCGCTAAAAAAGGCTCTAGTTCTCATCGTGTCGTAAAACGGCGCTACCTCCGCTGCAGAGCCACAGCTGGCTACGAGGCGCTCACCACTTAGTGTATCAGTCCGCGCACGGCGTGCCAGATATAAAAAAATGCAGGTAGTCTGCCAGGACAAAGGGACATGATAGTATCAGCAGGAGTATCACTTTAAGGCCTTGTATACACGTAGCCTGGTATTTTCAGAAACTAACCCCCCCTGAAAACTGCAGCTAGAGGCATTTCGGGCCTGTATTTGTCAGTGTTTTTGAGACGTAAAATCCATGCCCCTTAATCAGAATGAGCCCTCATCATTCAGCTGTGACATTTGAGAACCAAAACTCTGTTTACCTGCATCAGCACGAAACCATGAAACTGTTTTTCAAAATCTGCACTTTGGCAGAGTTTTCAGAAAACATTGTTTTTACAGACATAAAGCTGCAGTTTCGTGTGGATAACAGGCGTAAATGTAAAGCACTGACTCTGGGACTGATCATAACACATAAAAGTGAGACTACTTCCAGATCACTTGCAAAGTGAATCTCTAATAAATGGGGTAGAAATGTTTTGACGCTCTGTTAATCATTTTTCACAGCACACCATTAATCTCAATGGGCTCTGACAGATGAGTCACTGGGTTTAATCAATAACATTACCATTTCTCCATGGATATACTACGTCCAGTTATGCTAAGGGTTCATTACCACTCATGCCATCAGGAGAGCATCACCAGCTCATCCCTCCTTTAGGATGATGATTTACCTTCTGTGAGCGCCGGAGCCTCGGCCGTGTACGTCAGACGGAACTTGCTCTTCTTCCAGCTGCGGTCGTTGCTGATCAATGAATCGTGGGCTTTTTCAATGTTCACATCGTCTCCGACACAGAACACGTCACAGGCAGCCTTAACATGGGCAGAGAGCATCACTATTATTCAGAGAACACCTACACGGCATCAACAAAGGATTTGTAACTCGATCTCTTGCACTCTAATTAGGACAGCCTCCGTTAGTTCAAGGTGGTGGAAATCCACAAAGGGGCAACCTTGAAAGCTGAGGTTGTTTAAAAAGGATGAGAGGCATTTCTGATTTAAATTAGACTGTGAGGAGAAACTACTCGTATCAAAGCCAAGCCAATTATATTCCATTTACAAGCTTAAGCCAAAAATGTGCATGGTGCTTTCATTCCAGACACGCCACACCATAATGATCCACAAAATTCACTTAATTAAGCTCCAAGAGTCCCCAGAAACCAACCTTAAAAACCTTCTTGGCCCAGGTTCTGAATGACTCCTCCTGGCCACACAGCTCATCTCCTTCTCCCATGCGTAGGATGCGCTCTCCCCCCAGCTCTTCAAACAGCGTGTCCACGGCGTGGGCAAAGGCGCAGAAGTGTGGGTAGGCCCTGGAGCCAAGGCCAAACACTGAAAACCTGAACAGACACACAAACACGAAGAAAGAGACGGAGATGGGAAAGAAAGGTTGTGTTAAAAAAAAAAAAGCAAAACACAAACACAAGAGCTCACACGCATCAGAACTTCCCCACAGAGCCCACGTTAGAGAGTTGGCCTTCCTTCCCTTTCAAGAGGCACTGAAAGATTTACAAATGCTTGTTCTAGAAAGATGTAAACATGGGAAAAACACATTCTCAGGAGGAGCCAGGAGTAGTCAGCCCACATCAGGTTCAATCTGAGCGAGTCTTCATGTTTTCTCATATCAAAATCAGCCAACTGTCCACGGCAGTCTGAGATCTGAGATCCAGATCTGTCACCCCCAAAACCTTTCAGAGTGCACTTTGATTTAAACATCATGTGAGTGACGATGAGAACTCAATTTACATAGGAGAATATTTCAGGATGTTATGAAAGCACTAACAGCTTAACACCGTTCTGCAGATGGTTGAGTTGAAGGATTTGATGGAAACCTTGAGTGAAAGAATAACCTTGTGGATGTTTTTCTGTTAGTTCTTCACGTCATTCAGTTTGTACTTTTGCACAAGTCACGAAACTTGACAAATCTACAGACAGTTTCTGTGTTGAAAAAAACGTTTTTTTTTTTCCAATTTCAAATTGGAGGCAACACTGCTGCTCAGTTTTTGAGAATGACTCACTTGTTTCAAAACTTAGAACAAGTATCTGCCCCGCCTTACCTGAAAGAGCTCCTCAGCCAGCAAACCCCAACCTGGAGATTCAAGATCGGTACACCAAAACCTCCGCCACCCACCCAGAACTAAGCTCCGGACTATGGGGGACCGGGCCTTTTGTGCTGCTACAACAAGTCTGTGAAACTCCCTACCCAGTCACCTCAGTACCCCACAGACCGTGGATGCTTTTAAGAAACACCTAAAAGCATTCCTCTTCAAAGAGGCTTTTAAGTTACAATAGTGTGTTTAAAAAGAAAAAAATGAATAAATAGATTAAAAAAAAAAACTTTTCTTGTAGCACTTTGAGATTTCTGAGAGATGACAAGTGCATTATAAATCAAATCATAATATCAAACTTAATTTATAAAGCACTTTTTATGCACAACAGTGGCAACACAAACTTCTTGACAAAAGAAAACAAGAACAAAGTAACAGTAATAATCATAAGTGGCCTGATAAACCCCCATGAACACACACATCAGTCTACAACCCTCCACCTCCAACCCCCAATCCACACCCTTAGTGCACAAGATGAACACAATTTAGTTAAAACCCATTAAGATGACCTGAGTATCTTTGGAACCTTGGGAACCCTATTTGGAGACCTTAATGAGGAAAAACAGAAGGTAAAGTTGAATGTTAAACTTAAAATAAGAAAATAAAGCAACCAAATTAAATGAAACAAATAAGATAATAAAATATTAAAAGACCAAAGCAGTAAAAGAGAAAATGATGTGAACCTAAACTTTAAGATACAGAATTAAAAAGCTGAACGGAATGCAAAAATAAGATAAAATATTAAATATATGTTAAACTAAAACATTAAGATTATATGCCTTTAGGAAGAAGAGCCGAACTTATTTCAATAAATAGAAAAAAAATAAGTTAAAGTAAAACTCAGTCAACAGCTAGACTAAAAAGGTGAGTTTTAAGTAAAAAAAAAAAAAAAAAAAATTATTTTTAATCAATACAAATATTTTAAAATTTTATATTTTTATTTTATTTTATTTTTTATATTTATTTCCCATGTAAATGGTGCTACATGTAAGGAATTACACATTCATAGGATGAGCGGTAGAGCTGTGTTTGATCATGGCCGCCATGAAAAATTTGCCAAATCTTCTTGGTCAATGCCAAACAGCTGCCATTGACTCTTAATTGATGTATTACGGTGGATTTCATCATTAAACTCCAGAGAAAAGAGACATCTTGGTAATATAACGATCTATTAATTTAACAAACAGTAGTATTGAGCTTGGTCTTCAATTCGGAGAGGTACGATGTAATGCCACAGCTTGAGTTTGCAGAAAACAAGGATCAGCAGTATGCATGAGCCAGGTTAAGGTCGCAAGTTACAGGGAAGTAAATTCGATGGCGGCTGACCCATTACAGACGCTAACAGCAGGATTACTGCAGATCAGTAAAATCTGGATGTGGCCAATCAGGTGACAATCAAAACTACAGAATCAGCTGTTCAGCATTGGCAGAGAAGATTTGGCAAATTTTTCATGGGCACAACCCATATACTAAGCTCTGCTGCTCAACCCAAAAACGCAGGTTCCAAATGAGGACAAATGAGGCTCCATTTAAAAGGGAAGAAAAGAGGCTTTCCAACAGTTTAAGATTTATCACAGAGAAGTGTTGTTACAACAAAGAAACAATCTGAACATGGAGCTGGTGTAATTTGACGAACCCAGTCAAGATGCAGTGCAACCGAGTTGTGTATGATAAATTTCAGGGGTCACTTGTGCAAGCTATGAAAGGGGGAATGTTACAGTTTTCAGAAGCTACTTAATATAGCTTATGAGTACCATAACGTTTGCTTAACGTTGGCTTTTCATGGTTTAGCTGTCTCGTTACTGTTGCTGTGAGTTTGTCCCCCTCATCGGCAGGAAAGTGGCATCTCATTTCTAAGAGATGTGTTTTCACCCCTTCACCTCAGCCCTTAAACCAGAGGGATAAGACAAAGGGGAAGGAGCAAGAGTGACAATTGGGATTGGCCAAATATTTCTAAGATGGTCATAGGTTTAGTCTAATCTTCCTGGTTGTGTTGACTCTTAAAGTAGCACAGTATCCTTCAGAAAAGTGCCATACAAGTGTTTTTTAGTGCCCTTTGGTTTTGTTCTACCTGACATTTGCGAGAGGTCCTGTGCTCTCAAAGTTAATCCTGGCTTCTGGCTCATCGCTGGAGGACTTGCGAGTGTCAGAGTAGGAGGACACACTGTTGAATCGGACCTTGTAGCTCCTGAAAGTGAAGTGAAAGCATGAGAGAGATGAGACAGGTGGGTGAGTAACTCTGAAACTGAAAAGCTCGACACTGAAACTCACTTTCTGTCTTCTGTGTTGGATGTTGGGTGGCGCATCTCCATTAAGGCAGCTCCAAATTTCTGCAGCAACCAAAGAGAGGCTGTTAGTGTGCGCTATGTGTGTGTGTGTGTGTGTGTGTGTGTTCTGTGCTTCGTTAACTGTTAGGTGACATACACACCTCTCCGTTTTCAGGAGGGTCACCATTACCGAATGTGCTGGTCACCACTAACACCAACGTCTCGTGCTCCAGATCCACAACATCGTACTCGTCCATTGACATGACCTTTACAAACCACAAAGAAAAAGAGCATCATAGTGAGCATTAGACTCCAATCTCTGTCAGTGCAGTCTTTATCGAGCTCCGGTCTTTGTGACACACACACACACACACACACGCTGCACATGAAAGATGACTCGAGCGTGTAAATTAAAGCTGAACACACAGCCGCTGGCTGAGGAGGAGGTTGTAATGACCACTCTGTCCTCGCCTCTAACGAGATGATAATATGCTGCCGCCACACAACGAGCAGCCGTGATGCACACCACTCAACATGATGGTGTGAGGCGAGCACAGGATGCACACATACATGAGGACACACAACCAAAGGCGTGAAGAGAAAACAGGCTTTAGCCCCACGAAAAGGAGGATTTGCCCCGGGCGTTCACATCTGCCCTGCCATCCATCTTTAGACACCCACTCTCAGTGACACACACACACAGTCACACACTCGCATGCACAAATCTCCTCTTGTGTGATTGATCACACCAGGGGAAACAGGAAGGGAAAATAAGACATGACCTGGAGGAGAGGAAAAGCACACTGTGTATGATTGAGAGCAGCATGTTGATCTTTTTTCTCTATTTTTGTTTAACAGATTCGCACAGCCAGGGGTGCTTCAGGATCTCGTCTTAAACTACTGCGCTGCTCAACGCTCCAGTGAGTAAATCTTACCACTGACCCCCGGCACTTTGCTGCATGAGAGAAGAAGAAGATGTGACAAAAGACACACTGTCTTCTTCTAACCTCTTGCCGCCTGTGCTCAGCTGGCATCTTCTCGGCTTCCTCAGAGAGACAAAGAGGAGCTTTGAATTCCTCTTTTTCTGATTAGATATCAACCACACACAAGCTCCTTCACTTTTCAGATAAGGTGATGCAAGGATGGAGCAAGCGTACCTTTGCATCAAAAGCGTGCTTGAAGATTTCACACAGAGTTTTGGCGTAATCATGTGACTTGCCCGTCTCCGTGGCGAACAGTATGGTCGCCTTCACCCTCTTTGCCATGGCCTGACCCATTAGCTTGGCCGAGAACTTCACAGCCCTGCAGAGAAATAGAGAAAAGTCCAAGTCTCAAGCAAGTCTCAAGTTTTTCTGTTGTGGGAAAGTCGAGTCAAGTCAAGTCACAAGGTTGTCGAGTCGAGTCAATGGTTATATCTCAGGTTTATATCTTAAAGAGAGAATTCTCATCTTCCTAAAGTAAATGTCAAAAAATACCACAGATTAGTCTGCAACTCTGCATGGATTAAAACATATACTTTAAGGTTATGATGGAGAGGTATAATTATATGTTAAAGGTCCCATATTATGCAAAAATCACTTTATTGAGTCTTTTAGTGAAATTTGTGGGTCTTTGGCTTTCCTCCCAGCCCACAACATGTGACATTTAATGACAAAACCTGTACTTAGTAGTGCTTGTGAATGTAAAATCCTGACCTAAAACGAGCTGTTTGGAATTTCCGGGATTTGCTGACGTCAGCAATTCCCTTTTTTGACCAATCAGGAGAGTCAATCAAAAGTCAATCAGAATGAAAGACAGCTTTCGCCGACAGCCTTGAGTTCACCGTCTTTTCTTTCCTTGACTTCCTCCCACACTGTAAAACTGGGATTCAGGATCATCTGATGGATGCTGCTAATTCATTTATTTATTGATGTAAAGTTTTCTTCTTGTTGTCTATTGTTCTGTTGTGCTCACTGTGTGAAACTTTCCTGCTGCTGTCTTGGCCAGAATTCCCTTCCAAAAGAGATTTTGTGCCTCAATATTTCTTGTACAATAAGAGCTAAAAATAGAAATACAATCACAAAGCTTCATAGCTATGGTATAAATAATAAGTGGGCTACTGAAACTACTTTTCAGAGCCTCAAAGAAGACAGGATTTTAAGTGGATTTTTATAAGATGGATGCAAAGCCAAACGCAGAGTGAGTACAGGCCTTATTTTCAAATGCAAAGTCAAGATCAATAAAGCGAGAATGAAATTACTGTATACCAGTTTTTTATGTGTTTTTAGTTCATTTTATTGGTGTTGTTTGTTGTAGCGGCTTTCAAGGAACAAAAAATGCTGAGAGGCTGAGGTTGGGCCTGGTAAAATGTCCAGCTCATTATCACAAAAAAGTCACCCTTTTATTACTGAAGATAATTTAATCATAATGAACTGATTTTAATGTGAAAAAAATGATTTTAACAGTGATTTAAAGGATTACGGTGACCCAGCTCATCCCCTCCTCTCATCCACGCCACCCAAGCCATGAAAGGTGACTCCAAAAAAGGAAATCACCTTATATCTCCGCCCCCTCCCAAGAATCAACCACACACAAATTCTGTTTCCATCTGTTTCTAAAACAAATTTTTGAAGCAGATTGGCTATCGCAGCCATATTGGAAGTGGCAAGGGCTTCGAGTACAGCTGTAGGGCACCTGTCAGTCACGTGAACTGTGCTGTGCCTCTGATTGGGCGAGCTCACAATCTTAATATCCTCTGTACTGCCAGGTTAGAAAAAAATTCACCCTCAACAGCGGATTTTAGCACTTCCGTAATGTCTCATATTCTAAGATTGGAGGTTGCTGCTTGCTCTGGATTTTCAATCTACACTCCTGCCAGCTTTCATCCAATCATCACCTTCGACAGGAACCCTACACTGACGCCCATCCCTAATGGTGTGTTTCATTTACATCAGAACTGGGAACTGGGAAGTGGGAAAGATATCATCTCCGAGTTAATAGCGTTTCAGTTGCCAAGCCGGAAAAACTTGCCCCAACCTAAATGCATCCTTGTGACTGTGAGGGAGTGGAAGAGTAGGTGATTTTCCATGCTGGATTTGAACACAACATTGCAAGGTTATATACTGAAGAATAAATAAGTTAAATTGAAAAATTAAGATTTTATTTTTAAACAAATTTATATTTTTTACCACATAAATGCAAAAAAGTACAGAAAATTGGTACCGTTGAGTACCGAAACCGGTTGCCAGGTGCTGGGCATCGGTACTGTATCATTTCAAATGTGAAAGGTACCCATCCCTATGCGACAAACACTAGTCAGAAATGCTAAAATAAACAGAATATAACAGGAGCTTCACTACTGATTACACCCGGGGCAGCCATCTTTGATTGTGAACTTGGGGGCGGTGTGGATCCACTGACTTCCCAGTTGGAAATTTCAACCTCAGGGGGTTTTCCAGTTGAACTCTTGAAACTCGTAAATTCCAACTTCGGCATACAAATGGAACGCACCACAACCAACCAGCCAAGCCAATTCTTTCCCTTACTTCCCTCATTCAACTCACTCAACTGCCTATTCACCACCACTCTCTTAAACTGTTGGAAAACGAGACCTGTCTGCAGTTTTCTTTTGGTGGATAGGTGAATATTTTATCCATAATTGTAGATACAAAAACAGATATATGGGTTACATTTGGTCTTCAACCATGCAAATTACAAATATTTATCTGTTTTCCAAATTTCTTTGTTGCCATAAGACCCCATGATATGTCTAAACCAGGAAAACAACCACAGGTTGATTCAGAAGACACAGCATCGCGGGTGCAAAGGTGGTCTAATTTTCAGCTAAATTAATTACTTTAAGCCTGTTATCGTTGTTTATATCTGTCACTTGGATTCTGCTGGGGACTCCTTGAACAGAATACATTTTTTATCTACAATCTACCTTGCAATCTTCTTGTACCCACTGAATCCAGAGATCTCACTTCTCTGACTAAATATTTGTTGTTGAGGGTAATGTGGTTCTCTTCAGCAGCCAACAGATTTTATGTCAAGGTAGCGGGCGGATAACAATTGTGATTAGCTAGCTTGTCATATCCTCAGGGTAATTATACTAATAGCAGATAATACACACACACTTACACACACTCTAGTGAATGCATGTGCATTAAAAACGACGACAAAGCTTTGATTACTCCCTGAGGGGTTGATTGGATGAGTTTCACTGCTGAGTACACTGGCTTCCTTCCCATGTGTCGAACTTTTGTCAGGGAAGTGATTATTCGTCACGGGTTGCATTATCATACACACATCATACAGTGAATTATCTTTGACATTTAAGGCCCGCAAATTAACCTTGAGTTAATAAATGCAGGTGTGAATCACAACCATAACAAAGCAAAACGATGTGGTATTCAGGTTTTTCTGTATGATTGCACTCACTTGGCAAGCTTCTTGAATCCGATAGCTCTTTTCTTTGTGGGCGTCCCATTGACTCCTTTCCACACATGAGTATTCCAGGGGTCAGGCTGGTGCATGTGAGCAGAAATGAGAGGCTGTTGTTATTCAAGATTCAAGGCAATTCAAGGATACTGATGATATCTGTGAAATTCTTTGTATTATAGAACTAATTTAGTATAAAGCAGCTGCAGCTCCCAATAAATTTACACATCCCTGGCCCTCTTAAACACCATCTAATGACTTTCCACTTTAATTTACCTTAACGACTTTCTTAATATAGGAGAGCTGTTTACAAATTAATTCAATGAAGTTAACCCTTTATCTCACCTGGTACTCAAAGGAGGGGCTGAGGCGGTAGTTGAGCATTTCTTGGTGGAACACAGGTGTAATACTTCCTGACATGGGAGGCACAATCCACACCCAGTCGCCAGGGCAACCGCCTCGCACCCTGTACTCATTCTCCATATGCTTCATGAAGGACTCTGTAGCTGAGTGGTGGTCGACTATGGTCACTTTGCAGGTCTACAAAAATGAGGCACAACCAATACAGCAATCAATGTATTTTTCTCTGTATTATTATTGTTGCTAGGCGCTGGCCCGTTGTTGCTGCTTCTTTTCATTGTATGGTTCATTTGTTGGTCGAGGACACCAAACTGGTTTTGTCTTCAGTGAAACTTTTTACTATTTTTGCTCCTGTGTTTGTCTGGAGATCCTACATGTAACCATGGCCGCATTTTTTGTATAATCAGCTGTTAGCAGCCTGTAGCATGTCAATGCTAACTGGTGCAAGGCCAGATGTTTTCCCACAAGGTGAGGAGAAGGAGGTGAGGACGACGTGCTGGTTTTCAGGTGTGAGCTAAGAAGTAATGACATCGACCTGTCCTTCCATCCATCGTTATTGGGAACACAAGATCTGTCTCCAATAAGATGGACGAGCTAGCCATGCTAACCCAGCAACAGAGGGAATATGAGAAGGTAGAGTAGCATGCAAGCTGCCATCATCTATCTTGTTGTGGACCTTTTTGCACTTTCTTACTTTTTTTTCCTTGATTGCTACTCTGACTCCTTAACTTCCCCTAAGGGATAAAAAAAAGTATTTTCTTTTATTATTATTATTGTTGTTGTTATTATTATATTATTACATTGGTTACAGAAGTAAAAGTGTTAAATACTTTTGAGCTGATCTGAAATGTTTTATGCCTGCTTACATTGCTGGTATACCCATGAGTGACTAGCATAAGCAGCTGCCTGTAGAAATGGACAGATCAGTTGTGTAACACTCTGCAGAAAAAAGACCCGAGTAGTTTGCAGAAATGTTTTGAAAGGCTGTCCAAACACAGGTGAAGTGTTTCTATAAATGAACAACAACAACAACATGTGCGTACCTGGAAGCTGTAGAGAACAGCAATGTTGACCTCCACTAGTGCTTGGTCTTTCCAGAGGGAGGAGGTCTTCCTGGTGTCTAAGGCCATCCTGTTTGCAACCTCCTACGAAACACAGAAAAGAAAAAAGGAGTTATGATGCCAAGTGAAAGCTGCTGTTCTGGTTGATAATTCAGCTTTTGAGTTGCTCCATTTCCTCTTGATTTAAGCTTCAGAATAAAAAGAATTTGCAGTTATATTTTTTTTACCCTATTTGTTAATTTGTTAAGCCAAAATCATCCTCATGGATTCTTCTTGAGCATGTTAGAAAGGAGGAAAACAGAAGCTAACACGTGTGTCTGCATAAAATTAAATCAGCAGTGACACAGAGTTGGTATGTCACGCCTGTGGAGCCTCATAAAGTGCATTTTAGCTTCAGTTGTGTTGTTAAAACGGAAGATAAACCAGATGTAAGATAAATAAACACAGATGGTCAGGTCCTTTAATTATCCAACTTTGATTTGAGCTAAGTAACAAATCCAGTAAATTGTTAATTTTCATTACAACAAAAGACTCGGAAACACTTTCTGTATGGTCTTCAGCTTCTGTGACAGTCTATCATTAAAATGAAGACTTCTTTTTAAAGTCCCTCAAGTTGTTTATATAAGTGCTTAATGAGGAAGGCTGGCAATTAATGATTCTCCGAACAATGCACGCAAATTATAGAAGAGAACAAAACCTAAAGAACAAAACACGAGTGTATAAGCTGCTGTTACTAACAAAGCCCAACATGATTACAGCACTTGTCAAAAAATCAACCACTGTGTCCTCAGTTGCTCTTAACAGTTCGACAACTTTGGTCCTTACTGTTCACAAATAACCTTTTCTTTGCTTGCAGGATTATAAAAAATGAAGCATGTCCTCCTTAAAAGCTCACACATTCAATTTGTATCTTTTTTATTTTCTAACTGAGGGTATTGATGATTAAAGACATTCACATCATTTTTTTTTAATTGAAATAACATCACATCACATTTTTGCAGTAAAACCTGCCATCCCCATACTTCACCTCCTACAACATCAACAGCCCTGTGTAAAAGAAAATACAGATTTTAATTCTGTCTAGATGAATTCAGTTAACTGCTAACTTGCAAACTCAAAATACAACCTTAATATTTGGCAAGACATTAGAAAAAATACAAAAAAATGATAAGTTTAGCAAAGTAATCCATACATGTTATGAAATCCTAGTTTATTTAAAATTTTTTATCACTTTTGCAAATTTTTGCAATCCAAAATTGTTAAACATTTTTGCACTTTTTAACATTTTAAATTATTGTTTTAATTTTATAACTTTTTGTTTCAGTTTTATTTAAATTTACTTTTAATTATTTTATTTTTTGTGAATTTTTGAAATTGTTGCAACTTTATAAAATTTCGAACATTTTTACTCTATGCAAATTTATTAAGCTTCAATTGATTGAATTTTTTAAGTTGCGTGGATTTCAAATTTTTTATTTTGTTTTGCCAATTTTTTAAATTTCAAATTTTTAATATTTGCATTTTTTTTATTTTAATTCATTTTTTTATATTTGCAAATTAAAATTTATATTTGCAAACATAATTATTTTTATCTATAACTTTTTAAATTTCAAATTGTTATTTTTTGGTTTCAAATTTACTTTATTTTTTTCAATTTTTAGATTTTTTTGTCAATTTTTGTAAGTTTTGCAAATTTTACTTCTTGTAAATTTATTAAGTTTCAATTAAGTAAAAAAAATATTTCAATTATTTCTTTTGTTTTAATTTGTGAATGTAAAAATGTATACTTTGTTTTCTGAATTTTTTACATTTCAATTTATTCTTTTATATTTGCAAATTAAACTCAAACTAAAGACATCATCTGCAATTATATGAATTAAAACCGCTTCTTGTTAGTCATTCACTAGATTTTACCTATGGTTAGAACATTTATAACACTCACTATCTTCATCGTGAAGACAAAGTAGATTTTGTGGCTCTGCAGTTATTTCAGTGCAGGTGAGCTGAGGCTAAGGTAGCTCTCATGAAAGAAAAGGTTGCTTCTTTGAATTATCATTAACATGTGAAGAGGGTAATTTTCCTCCTAATAGTGTTCTAGTGAGGAAAAATGGCGTTCTTGACCGAACACGTGCTCACCTATGTACAGGCTTCTGTCAATCTGTGCCCTGGATTCTCATCCCTTGTTTTCATGGATCAGGACCCAGTCCTTTGACGCAGCCCCTTACCTCCAGAATGTTGTAACGTGAGCTGTCGCAGAAGTCCCTCACGCCAATCTCTGTGCCCATGTACCAGCCACTGAAGGGGCAGCCGGTGAACTCAAGGCCGCCAATCTCTAGCAGCATGTTGGCCACTGCTGGCAGGCCGTACCACTTCAGGTTCAGGTCCTTAAACCAGTCATACCTTGGCATAACAAACAGAGAAATGATGTCAGTAATGTACACGGTTGGGCACAGATAGCTATCCTCATGACACAAAGAGTGCAGCCAAAACCAACATTAACACATGAAAAAACAACACCCTGACAGCTTTTCAGAGCTGGTCAGAGCAGCCAGGGCGTAAATATACCTCCTTGCACCCTCTAGAGGGATTGATAACACTGCTTTCAGTGTATTATTTGCAGAGCTTGGTCTAATCTAGTGTAATGATGAGACTCTGTTGGTGGTCCCGGTCTGTGCCAAGCTGCTGCCAGAGCTGAGGGCCGGTTGGTGCAGGGTTTGCAGCACAAGATGCCAATTTCGGGGGAGTCTGGCAGGGAGATCAGTGTGTCAAGGGATTATGAGATGCTCTTTGTAGCGTGTAGCACTTCTGTGATAGCTCTGTGTGCATCTGGGCATGTATGTGCAGAAAGCAGTGTAGTAATAAAATTGAGTGATTATGGAATAAAGAGATTGGATACAGCGGCTTAATGTTTTAACTCTCAAGAAGCCAGCGCAGTTAGAGAGAAGTTTGCTTGCAGGAAAAGTAAACACATAAGAATGAAAACCTCACTAACGAGCCCCATGGTTACCACAAAACCTGGCATAGCAACAGAGAGAGCATGGCACCCCGTGTTTTCTGGGAACATTCAGCACAGTCGGATTGTGACGATAACCCAACAAGACTTCTTGGCTCTGCAGTCTCCCATTGTTTAAAAAAGTGTTGGTAAGGAATGTGTGAGTGGGTGGATGTCTTTGGTGCAGCCCCCTCTCTTCTTCTTCTTCTTCCTTCTTCCTCCTTCTTCCTTGAATGCTTCAGAAAGGCAGCATTACTCACTTTGGGTGTGTGATTGGCACCTCCAGGACGAGGTCTTCGGGGATCTCGAACAGCTCAGGGTCATTCCCGTTGGCTTGCAGCAGGAGGGGGAGGACATCGAAACGACCCTTCGGAGCTTTCCACCCCAGCTGCATGCAGATCTGGTGACCAAAAGCAACATGTGAGCTGAGAGTAGAGGAAACAAAAAGTGAGATTGTGCTGCTTCAGCTTGAGAAATCAAAACTGAAGCTCCTTCTCCTGGGTTACCTCGGTGAACTCAACGTTTGCAGGGTCACCCAAAATATGTCCATCGAGCTGTTTGTAGCCTGCGTAGCGGATCAGCTGACTGTTCCACACACGATAGTCATGTTTGCCATCTGTCCTCTGTGGAAATATGGTGATGGCTGACCTTCAAAACACAAAAGATTGAAATTTGACTCATTAAATGAGATTCTTCAGATTTTCTACAGCAACATCCTAGAATAAGATCACCAATTTATTTGTTATTCTGCTGGAGAAATGTGCTTGATACTTCCTTTCTTGCTTTATTCAGCAACAAATGTAGTAAAAGCCAAAAAATCTTCTAACAGATTTCTGACTCAATCATTCTGCATCCATTTTTCACTTCATGAATCAGCCCAATACCCAACACGTAGTCGCGTTCCTGCACTGGCTTCATTTTAATCATGTTGCATTAAGCATAAGCAAGGCCACGATACCTTTGCCCTGCTCTACATGACAGCAGTGTTTTGATGCCATGACCTGGTAAAAGTGAAAGGGTCAAAGTAATACTGCTAAGCTGGTTATAAGTCGCAGAGGAGTGAGAGCAGCTGTGGGAATCTGGGCCAGCTGTGTTTGCTGTGTCCATCTGATGGAAACTGTCTCTCTGTGCCCGTGGAGACTACAGTACACGAGGGAACAAATAGACATTTTTTCACAGTGTTATTTTTTTATGCAGAAAACAGATATTAATGCACCTCCTCCTCGCCGTACCACCATGGGGTTCAAAGCCTTTAGCTGCTCCATCCCCTGCCTCTTGAACTCCATTCTCAACAGCACATCTTTCAAAACTTGCATATCAACTTTGATTCCAATTCACTACAACTGTTCACTATTAATTATACACACTGTGAGTTTTTGTGGTTAAGCTATTAAGTTATTGTTGTGCTATTTGTTTTATCGTGAGGTGACCTTGAATGTTTTAAATGGGGGCTTATAAATAAAATTTACTTTTGTTATCATTATTGTTACCTCCACCAAGAAGGTTATGTTTTTGGGAATTTGTTTGTTTGTCTGTAAACAACATAACTCAAAAAGTAATCAACAGATCTTGATGACATTTTCAGGAAATGTTCAAAATGGGATAAGGAAGAAGTGACTCAATTTTGGAGGTGATCCGGATCACCGTCTGGGTCTAGGACTTTTTTAAAAGATTCTCTATCATTGTGAGATAGGGCCGTTTTCACCACATATGTGTATATAACTCCACCATAAATGGTTGGATTGCTTTGCAAAACAATACAAGACAGGGTCACTATAATTTTTGACAGATGTAAAAGTACGATCCAGATCCTGGTAATATTCTGGATACTAAGATCCGGAATACGAAATATGCACTGGGTCATCATCATTTTTAACACTGTCAGGTAATGAATGATCGTACAAACCTGCAACTTACACCAAATTGTAGCACACAGTCTGCTGAAAGGGAGTATAACATTAAAGTCGGACTAAAGTGTTGTGACAATCACAATATGCTTGGCAGAGGTCAGAGCTCTATGTGTGCTTTTCTAGTTATCATTATTTCTATTATTATTATTATCATTATCATTATTATTATTACACAGTGGAAATTTATGTGTAAGAGATAACATATGGTCAGTGGTTCACTTCGGGGTCCTGTCAAAACCTGATGGGGTTCTGTAACCCATAACTACCTGCTTACCATGCAATATATTTATATATTTATTTAATTTGTTTATATATCTATTTATTAATCTTAAGTTATTTTTGGGGCTTTTCATAGAGGAGAGGACAGTGTATAGAGCAGGAAAGGAGGCAAAAGTGGTGAGCGACATGCAGGAAACAGGCCACAAGCTGGAGTCGAACCCAGGTCCCCCACTCAAGGATGAACCTCATGGGGCGGGACCTAAACCACAAGGCCATCTGTGCCCTGCAATATTTATTATCTGACCTTTATTTTACCAGGTATAAATGTTTCTCATATTGTCATTTACAAAGATGACCTGGCCAAGACGCACCAGCAGGAAATTTATACCATCTGTCTACTACCTTAAAACACAAACATCCTGTCAGAAAACATTGATTAAGAGATTGTTTTATTTATTCAAGGGATTTGCTAATAAAATGTTACAAAGGAATCCCAGTGATGTGACTGCAGTCAGTGTTCAAAGGGCCTGCTATGAATTTTTCCCTTAACATTAACCCTGTAAAGCCTGACCCATCAAAAATAGCTAGAAAATTCTATATTTATTCGAAGTAACAATTTATATGTTATTCTTACCGCAACTTCTTGAACATTAGAAATTATTTTTTTGACCAAAAAAGTGTGTGCACTTTCATGATTTCAGCAGCCATTTTGCAAATGGCCAAAATACAACTTCATCTGTCTGCATTGGTATGACGATCCTCAAAGGGGTAGGGTAAATTAGACATTTTAACAGGTTTTTAAGGAAACTGATGTATCAAATATGATGCATTTGGAAATAAAGGGTAAACTTTCATTTCTCCTATTTCTCTTTAAAAATAAACAAATGTCTTGTATCTCAGCTGATGTCATCACCACCACTCATGGTTTAAGTTTCTTTGAAGAGACAAGTAGCCTGAAGTTTCTCTGACCTGCTCTGCTGCCATCACTAGGATTGTTTGACAGGATCCAGTATGAAAGCATCTGCATTGGTTAGCCTGTCAAACTAACGCTTCAGCCACCTTGTTTACCAATATAATAGTCACGGTTTTGCCTCGCAGTCTGCCTCTGCTGTTACGCATGTAAGTGAATGTTAATAACCATTATTATTTTTTACCATTTGACCAATCAGAATCAAGCTTCTTACAAACCCCAAAGATCAGTAATAACAGATACTAACAGCTTGGTCTCCTTCAGAATAACAAATACTATAACACATGCTGGTTGGTGTAATTATTCTGCACATATTAATATTTACCCACTCTGTATAAAGGCGCAATAAGCTGTGACTAATAGCCATGAATAAGTTGGAGCTAATTGCTTGATAACTGGCTCATCAGTCATTTCACTTTGCTTTAAATAACACTCTGAAGCAGTGGTGGGCATGAGCTGCTGAGAAACCTGAGAGCATTATTTATTTCTATCAAAGAGCCCAGAATCGGTTCACGCTTCATTTATATTTAAAACAGCAGGCTAGCCTTGTTGGTTTGTTTCTAAATGAGCAGTTTGGTGAACATATTCTGAGATAAACTGACTTTAATTTATTGTTAAATACAAAGAAAGAAGGGGGGCGCTGCTGGCCTTGTAGTTTTAGCTTCTTTTCTGAGACTACAGCGTGTCCCAGCTTCAATCATTTGCTGCAAGTCTTCCCCAAACTTCTACTCCTCACACTTCCTGTCTCTCTTCAGCTAGTCTGTTATTGAAAGTGACAATAAACCGAAAATGCAAATAAGAAAAGACCAGAAAAAGTACTTCTATTGAACTCCAAACACTTCAGTAGGGAACTCCTTTTTCAGAAAGTATGTGCTGTTTTTAAACCCATCAAATCCAGCTTTTCTCAGCAGCTGGCACTCAGTCTTTCTTGCATTATTGAATGAGTCTTCTTTGAAGTATGACTTTCACTCTTGAGCTCTCTCTGTTACAGTAATATCAATGCATCAACTTGAATGAGCCAAATAATTCTGTTTCCACTCTGCCAGGATGTTACTCCACCAGCTTTGACCAACATGTGTATCTGAGCTGTCCCTCTGAAGGCCAGGCTGAGTTTAGTAATGACTCAGAAGCTACCCATCATCCAAGAAGTAAATAAGAGGTGTCACATGTGATCAGCACTTGGCAGAAAGTGAGCGTGCTCTGTGGAGCTCCTGCAAACGACTGCTAGTCGTTAGCAGGGTCCAGCACCTCGCTGACAGGGCCGTGATTGGTGCAGAGACACATAAAGACAGACAGAAAGCAGATAGTGTCAGAGGCAGCATTAAGACGCGGAGCGCACACTGACAGATGGGACGGCGGGTCAAGTCAGGGTAGCGAGATATCAAGAGGGGTGATGAGAGACATGGAGCGACAGATGGGGAGAGGAACCCGGGCAGAGTTGAAAGAAAGGAAACAATGGACAACATAAAGAGATGAGACTTGGGTTTTTACCTCAGGTTGCCTTTGTTGGTAGCATATTTGATGTGATTACAGATGTAGTTGTACATTCCATGAGCTGTTGTGCAGTCTCTGGCATCAAAAACCTGGGGAGCAAAGACAAAAATGAAAAGTTGAAATTAGGGAAGCACAATATATTGGTATCAATATCAGTATCGGCTGATGCGTAAAAGTGAGCCAATATTTACTCATTAACTGCTGGCCATTTTCAGAGCATGTCAAACGACCCAAATAATATTGTTTTCTCTGACTATGTAAACACCAAAACTACCTAAGAAGAGTGGACTCTCTTCTTTAATGTCTCTCTTCCTGTTTTTGATCCAAAAAACAGACATAAGATTTTTTTTTTTTAACTATATTGATATTGGTAAATATCGGTTATCGGCCATAACAGCAATATCAATATCGGATATCGGTATTGGCCAAAATTTTCATATCGGTGCATCCCTACTTGCTGTGCTGTCAGGCAATTAAAAAATCAAATTAATTACAGCATTTGTAATTAATTAATCAAATTAATCACATTTTAATCTTATTTCTGCTTAAGGTCCCCAGATAAAGAATTTGAAGTATAAGACATTACTAAGTTATAGCACGATCAAATAAATACACAAAGAAGAGAATATTTTTATATCCAAGTTTTTTTTCAAGTAGCCAATATTAAAATGTCTGTGTTCGCACAATATTATTTGGGTCTTGAGAGATCTTTCAACATACTCTGAAAATGGCTGGCTGGCAGCGAATGAGTTGATTGGGATATTTTTTATAATGCATTATTTTGCGATGTAATTAATTAATCTAGTTAACATGTTAAAGTGACATCCCTACTTTTAGCATAAAACAGCATCTTCACAGTGAAGCCAAAAACGTGGGTAATCTTAAATTCCCATCAGGGTGTTGCTTTCCCAGTTGCAAAATTAAGTCTAGTTGTATGAAGCATTCAACTGGTCAACCAGTATAGAGGAGTAGCAATGCACACCAAACTTCTTTCTTTCAAATTTGATCACACAACCAAGTTACTGGATGACCAAAATGCCAATATGCTACTTCAAAACCCTTCTCTACCTGTAGTTTGGACCACTGGATCCTCCCGACACATCTAGCAGCATTTCTCCACGCATGTTTGGCTCCATAAATCAGTTCAGTGTCTTTGAGTTGGTAAGTTCCTGAAGCTTCGATCTCCTTGGTCACCTCCTCCAGCCTGTCCACATGAGCCTTGGAGCCATACCTGTAGATGAGAGCAGGTTCACTGTCAAAAGCCTTAACTAGACACCGGTTCACTTCTGGAACTCAGAGATAAAGCTGCTAGAAGAATGAAAACACTTTAAAACACTGTTACCTTCAAAAAAGCTTTTAGAGTTAATCGAGCTGTTCACCAAGTTTATGTAACACAGAGGTGAAAGTGACAAACACATTTACAGAAACTAGGGGGCTAAATGCCAACTCCAGCTAGGTGTTTTTGGTGTCTTTCTGCAGTTTGTTGATCACATTTTGTTGGAAAGAAGAGCCTGAGCGTTTGGTTATTTCATGCCACAGAGCGAGCCAACAAGCGAGCAGTGAGGTTGAATTGAGAGCAGATTGTGAAGGACCATAAAGCCCACAAAATGCCAATCAGATAGGTGAGAACAACAATAAAACTCTCTGCTGGTTGTAACTCTCTTCAGAAGAGAACATCAATGTTGCTAAGCAACCTTGTGTTGTGTGAAAGCACTCCAAAAACTGTGCCGCTCTCTTCTTGCTGTTATCTGTGTTTGTGGCTGAAGTTGCTGAAGTGTAAGTACTGATCAGAAATCCTCCTTTAGATCTGATCCAGATCTCAGTGAGGAAAACAGCTGTTGGTCTAATAAAAGGTGGTTTGACCCTGCTGTTGCCCCTTCAGTGCTGTGAGGTTTGGATTTATTGATGGTCCTCCTTTAATTCTGTTTAGAAAATGGAGACACCACACAGCAGTGTAACTCTATAACTAATGATCAGTTTCTAGCCTAAGAAACAAATCTATTCTGTATACCACATGGCCCACCATGCCATTTTATGTCAAAAGAGCGTATTGACCATAAACTACATTTCCCATAATACTTACAGACTATGTTACCCACAAAGTGACACCATCCTGCCACTACACTGCAAAAAAACAGAAATCTTATTGATTTTTTTTTGTCTTATTTTCAGTAGAAAATGTCTTTTTAGACTAAATATGAGCCGCATTAACCCGACTAGTCCATAAAAATGTCTTGTTTCAAGTTATTTAAAGACAAAAATTAGGTCTGATGTAGGTCTGCATGTAACAAGTAAAAAAAATCTGCCAATAGAACAAGAGAAAAGTTACTTGCATTAAAACATTATTCCTGTTTCATTGTCAGATTTGTTTTTTTGCTTGTAACAAGCAATTCAGACCTCATTTTTGTCTTCAAACAACTTGAAACAAGACATTTTTCTGGACTAATCAATTGTCTGTGGCTCATATCAAGTATAGGAAGACAGTTTAACTTAAAATAAAACAAAAACACTTAATAGAATATCAGTTTTTTACAGTGTATTGCAGTGTTTTCCTATCAGTGCCCAAACTGTCCAGGAAGAGAAAAGTTGATGCCGAGTAAAGGCTGTTTCAGGAAAAATGGGAAGGCCAATATTTGTTTTTGCTTCAAGGAGAAAAACCCATATGTCTTTTGTGTTATGAGGCCGTGGCGGTTGTCAAAAAGTACAATCTATGTTAGCATTTTGACACCAAACACGGAGCTAAGAATGCTAAAGTGACCCTTCAAGACAAGCAACAAACAGTATGAGATTTTCGAGAAAACCACAACCAAACAACGCGGCAGTGAAAGCTAACTTTATTGTGGCCGGAGAAATTGCCTACACTGCAAAGTCTTTTTTCAGGGGGTGCATTTTCTAAGCAGTAGTTGCATTTATTTCACATTACATTAAGCAACATTTTATACTCTTCCAGTTACATGTGGCTATTTGAGGGTAACCATCATGCTAATGTGGCCCTCAATGAACATGAGTTTGCTGTGTACAGTAGATTTTTTTCTCTATTTGGCGTTTGTAGAGTAATGTGGTAGTGAAGTTTCTTATCTCTGCCTTCTGACAAAGTAAATTTAACATAGTATTGAAACCGACGTATGTTATCTTAATCTGAATAAACATTTCTACACACTGTAGCATTGCACACAGTGTCTCAAAGGCTCAAAAGCCAAACTTGCCTACAGAACATCAGCTGCTCTCAACACCAGACTATCAGCTGACAGCTCTGCTGATTAGAATCTAAACATCTGATTGCTTTCACAGCCGCTGTGCAGCCCATCTCGATACCAGCTCTTCCTTTTATGCTGTGACTAATTTTACCCGGGTCATATATTTGCTGCTGCTCTCCCTGCTTTGACAATTTTTCTATGCACATGAAAGAGGCAGGAAGTATACTAGGCTCTGGCTTTCCACATAGGCACATGGAAGGGCAGGGAGCTCCTAGGAAGAAAAACTGGAAATTAATTGCGCAACAAGATAAAATTTTGATAAAACGTGAAAGAAGCCTGGGCATGTTTGCCCCTACAATAAATCTGAAAAAAGCTACAGATCTCATCCTGGGTCAAGTTCTGTTATTCTAATTTTTGTTAGGGAAATCTGCAACACTGTAATATGTGACATGGTATAGAGTGAGTAGGCATTTACAGCACATTACAGTATCCCTGACAGCCCAAAGTATGCTCTGCTTACCGTCTGATGGAGGTGTAGTACTGGTCTATGAAGTCAGTAGCCAGCGGAAGGAGCTCGTCTTTGGTTCTGACTTCATCTGGCTTGCGGACGTGCTGGTTGGGCACCATAACAGAGCCGATGCAGACATTCTCAGAGCAGATTGGCATCTAAAAAAAGCAATCACATGACAGACGGGAGGGTTTTTTAAAAAGGTATTACCTCCACTGTTAGGGTTTCATCCCTTTCTGGCCCTTTTAGTGCTATAACAGTTGATGCCATGTATTATGTCCTCTGCTGAGTCACATGACTAGCTGCACGGAACTCCTGATCAATGTGTGACATCATCAAACAACTGCAGCAGAGTGAATGGTGAAATTTTGTCACCAAAATTTTGGAAACAACTCCTCACAGAGGCCACAACTTTACACAAATCTGTGTAAAGTTGGGATAGTTTGGTAGGAAATTGTGTCAGGAATCCATTCATGTAATTTTTAAAGCTGCCCGATTTTTACTTTTTTCTCTAGAGGCCCAAATGCGGAAGCCAGCACAAGGTGGAGGGAGGATTCAAATTCACAAAAGTTTACATTTAGCACAGCTGGCAGCCCAATGCTCTAAGACATGTCTGTAATGTGTAACATTGGTAAATCCTGGTTGCGTCCCGCCAGTCATATACCAAGCAGAGCTAATATAACCTCACTCTTCATTTTACTGATAGACTCTCAAGTTTGAACAGACCACTGCAGAATAACTGCTGACTGTGGGTTGGGTTGAATATCAGCACAGTTTAGCCCCTGTGTTATAGAGTGATACAGCCCAAGCTAAAGGCTAATTAGCCTTTAGCTCAGGCTGTATCACTCTCCCATTTAGCTTTCTTCTGCTCTTCTGTCCTTTTTCTGTCTGACAGTTAGACTTCAGTGTCCACCATCACTACAAATCAATCACATAAATCGTAGCATATATCTAGAAGTGGGACTTTTTCAAGATCACTTTCAAACTCTGACTAGAACCACTACTGTGGTTTATCTTCCCTGCAAAATGCAAGTTAAGAGCGAGAGGATCATGGCATTTGGTGCAATACGCTGACGATTCTAAAGTTTCCTTTAAATATAATACATTCATGTGAAATAAATTGAACATTTTTATCATAAGTCAGAGCGTTATTGATGTTAAGTTCCGGACCCTGAATGCATGTAAAAGATAATAACTGTTTTACAATTCCTTTCATCATATCGCTCACAAATGGCTGGCACGAATGGGAGTGAATGAGTAAGTCAGTGAGTCATGGATTGGTATCCTTCCATGAAGCAGAGACAGGAAGACAGAAAGAGCAAGAAGCAAAGACAGAGACTCAGAAAACAGACAGATGCACAGAGAGAGCGGCTCATAGCTGAGAGCAACCTTGTGTGGTCAGTTGAATGTGATTAGAGATGAAGTCAGCTGTCGCTTTGGTTTGCCTAAACGTCCTCATCAGCTCAAAGTTGGAGCCAAAGACTGAGCCGGAGCAGCCGACGGAGACGACAGCGCAGGCGTGCAGGCGAAAATCTGACAATGACCCCAGTGCTGCTAAAATTGGCTTGTGACTCTGAACCACACACTTGTACAGTCCAAATACTTAGACGTGGGCTGGCAGTCTGTCCAAAATAAACTCCCCTCCGTGTCCGCTCAACACTCCCTGGACAAAAACTATTGGACAAGTCAACAAACACGCAATTTCAGCTAGTCAAAACAATGGGAAATGGGAAAGGAAATTGAGTTGAGCATATCAAGAAGAGATAAAAATAAAACAATGATACAGATATAACCCAGAGCTCAGGGACGGTGACTGACAGTAAGAAGACAACACTGCTACAGAAAATCATGAACACTAAAGATTGGACAACATAAATGGGGAAATGGATGAGTAGAGCAGAGAGTGTTAAAAATAAAACAAAGGAATCACTTGTGCTCCAGCACGTCCGCTCATCATACCGCTCTGGGCATTCATGCCAGCCAGCTGTCCTTTTGGAAAAAGACGGATCATCCTCCAATACAGCAGCGTCTGTGATAAATAATAACTCTGAAGAAGCTACTACAGGCCATTCATCGGGATGCACAGCGTGTCCGATAAATCACCAAAGTAATTAGACGGCTGTTTGCTGTTTACGAATGGCTGCAGTGTTTTGGGGGGTAGAATTAGTAAACGGTGGGGTTCACCTTGTCCCTGCAGGACCGGCTTACTAACAAGAAGAGGAAACTATGGCTGCATGATAAAATGGAGGGAATGGATGAACCAGGGGGATGATAGATGAGGGGGATGGAAACAAACCACAGGAATACATTTTCCCCCCAAGACTTGCATTTAGATGATGACTTTTGTGGTTTTGCACAAGTTGACCTTAGTATTTCAGATTCACGTCAAAAATCAGGCCCGGGTCTATTTTCATACAGCCCCCAGCTTTCATCTTCATTATGGGACTGAAATTAAAAATGTCTCTCAATAAAACCAAAGTATAAAAGTAAAATACAATCACTGGCCACTTTATTAGGCACCCTGTCCAACTGCTCAATAACGCAAATTTCTTAAGCGCCAATCATATGGCAGCAACTCAATGCATTTAGGCATGTAGACATGGTCAAGACTATCTGCTGCAGTTCAAGCTGAGCATCAGAATAGAGAAGAAAGGTGATTTAAGGGACTTTGAACGTGGCATGGTTGTTGTTGCCAGACGGGCTGGTCTGAGTATTTCAGAAACTGCTGATCTACTGGGATTTTAACCAACAACCATCTCTAGGGTTTACAGAGAATGGTCCCAAAAAGAGAAAATATCCAGTGAGCGGCAGTTCTGTGGGACAAAATGCTTTGTTGATGCCAGAGGTCAGAGGAGAATGGACAGACTGGTTGGAGCTGATAGAAAGGCAACAGTAACTCAAATAACCACTGGTTACAACCGAGGTCTGCAGAAGAGCATCTCTGAACGCACAACACGTCCAACCTTGAGGCAGATGGGCTACAGCAGCAGAAGACCACACCGGGTGACCCTCCTGTCAGCTAAGAACAGGAAACTGAGGCTACAATTCACACAGCAACACCAAAACTGGACAATAGAAGATTGGAAAAACGTTGCCTGGTCTGATGAGTCTGGATTTCTGCTCCACATTTGGATGATGGGGTCAGAATTTGGCGTCAACAACATGAAAGCATGGATCCATCCTGCCTTGTATCAACGGTTCAGGCTGCTGCTGCTGGTGTAATGGTGTGGGGGATATTTTCTTGGCTCACTTTGGGCCCCTTAGTACCAACTGAGCATGGTTTAAAGTCCACAGCCTACCTGAGTATTGTTGCTGACCATGTCCATCCCTTTATGAGCACAGTGTACCCATCTTCTGATGGCTACTTCCAGCAGGATAACGCTCCATGTCATAAAGCTGGAATCATCTCAGACTGGTTTCTTCAACATGACAATGAGTTCACTGTACTCAAATGTCCTCCACAGTCCCCAGATCTCAATCCAATAGAGCACCTTTGGGATGTGGTGGAACGGGAGATTCTCATCATGGATGTTCAGCCGACAAATCTGCAGCAACTGTGTGATGCTATCATGTCAATATGGACCAAACTCTCTGAGGAATGTCTCCAGTTCAGAAAACACATTAGAGGACAGAAGACCGGATTAAAGTTATGACATGGAGTGGGAAAGGTGAAAATTGCTGCAAAAAACTTGTTAATGATGAAGGATCAGAAATATTTGGGTCTAAAAAGGTTGTTTGCAGGTCAAAATAGCGTGAATATGAAAAACAATCCTAATAAAATCCAGATCCTCAACCTGATATAAAAACATCTTGACACATTTTCCCATATCGCCCACTAATGGTGAACATTTTCCTTGGTCAGAAGCAGAGTTTGCTTGTGTTTACACAGCAAGTTACTCTGCAGAAAACTGACCACTGATCATCTGGTATCAAGAGACACCTGAGGGATGGATGAGGTTTGATTTCATCAGTCGGTAATGATGGAAGATGGATGTTACACACACTAAATCACTAAAATAAACGATAGGAATGGGAAATTCTTATGTTACTTTCACAGTTGGTCATTTTAAAATAAGGTATGCAGCCCTCTTTGAAAAATAAATGCAATGTTGGATTGCATGTGAATCTATGAATCATAGGGAGCATTTCTTTGTCATGCATGTTGTAAAAATATCTATCAAACGTCACATTTCATTCCTCAGCTTGCTGAAAATGCTGAATCATCACAGGACCACCTGACTCACTGTATTACAGTGTCAGCTGTCCCCATACGTTTCTCCTTTTCTTACTGACGAATCCCTTGTTTCATAAGCTTCACACAGGTTTCTGTAACTCCCTTCCTCTCTGGATAAACAGTAACGAGCTGAATAACCGACATTTCAGGCAAGAGCTCTTTACTGTATGAACAGTTAGTGTGAAGCAGAGAGAAAAACACGCCATGCTGTGCCATTATTCTTCTGTCTACTTGACTTGCAAATGATGTGTTGTTAAGCCTGCAGGCTAAATGTTTCCAAGTCAACCAATGTATGTATTTGATGTTCATTAGGGCCTTAAATATACCATTAAAGCCACAGATATCACATGTGCCACCTCAGTGAGTTGACCTGAAAGCTTCACATGCCTGTAAGATTACACACAGGCTGACTCACAGGGGTTGTGCTTTTCTCTTTTCAGTTTGTGAAGTCATGTTTTGATTTTACAGAAGCCTGCAGAGAAACTGCAGTTATCTTTAAATGCTTTTCCAAGATCACAGTTTATTTGAGTATTTTCAGGAACAATCTCCGCTCTTTAGAGAAACTGAAATACAGCAGTTACTTAAAGAAAAGTTGTTTTTTTCTAATTACTTTTTTTTTTTTTTTGCCAAAGGTCAAAACTGCCCTGAGAACTGGCAGAGCTAAGTGTTCCGTTTTGATATCAAATGCATTTAAACTTTTTCACCCCCTTACTTTATATTGAAATGATGTATTGAAATGATAGCAAACACCTTCCAATGTAATGCAGCAAAAAAGGTTGTGATACATTTGATCAATTTTTTAAATGAGACAAAAATATGATATTTCACCTTCTACATTAAAAATTGGAGCAGCTTTACTTTGTTTGTTTTTTTGGTTGTCTAGCACTAAAAAAGTAAAAAGTACAAAGTGAAAAAGTACAAAACCTGCAGTTCCTTGCGTTTCCTCTTGAGGCTACAGAAGTACTGCAGATTACAATCGATTGTAAAGCTACACTAATGAGTTAAAAACAAAATTCAAAATTTTTATTGAGAAAAAAAATGAAAAAGAAAAAATCACTTTGAAATCTGTGAGTTGGCGGAAGACATCAGCAAGTGAAAAGTGATATCCATTAGACAACTGTGATATATAAAGACATAAACTTGTCAATAGACTGGGTCCTAAATGTCATAAACTTTGCTCCAAACCAACTTTTTAACAAGCCACAGAAAACAAATCCAGGTTAAGAATTTTGATGTCCCTGGTGTTTCAGAGTAAAGTGTAACCCTGTTAACTGGTGACTGTCAGGCAACAATTACTGACATATTCTGAAGGTCTCAAGTTGGCATGGTCACCAACACCATTAACCGTTGTACGGTTTTGAAGCCGAAATACCCCCGATAAAGGCGCCACCATTGACAGCAGCTGTGAAGCCAGAGTCTGTACGGTAGAGGCTATGAGAGAATCTGAGTGGAGACGGGTGACAAAAATAATATTTTTTTTCTTTTGGGAGTCTAATCTCATCTTGGCCCTCCCTCTCAAAATATTTTACAATCCCCCCAAAAAATACACAAGAATGGCAGCCGCCAATCATCGTTAAACATGTCGTAACGCCTCGTTTTTAACCTCTCGCTGATGAAAATGAAACATTTTAGAAAAAAGAGGATTTTAATACTAGTAATGGTGTCTTCAAATCACCACAACAATCGGATGTGAGAAACATTTCTACGAGGTGTATTGATTTTGAAAAGTTTGACCAAAGCCTGTCTTGAATGACTGGGGAGATGGATTTTTTGACCTATACTGCAGCCAGCCACCAGGGGGAGCAGATGGCGTCCATCTTTTTTTTTTACAGTCTATGCTCTTAACTCCAAAACACTGGTTTCTCTGTAACATTGTCTATCGGATTATCGGTTCTGACAACTGACCAGACATTTTTGTACTTCTCAAGTTAGTTATCATTCAGAGTTTAAAGAATGCTTACTCATTTGAATGAATGGGGCTTAACTGGGCTATTGTCAATATGCATTACATCTTTTAGGAGTCTAATAGTGTCTGATTTAATTATTTTACAACAAAACTTAAAAACACAACCCATTTTGATTTTATCAAGATGAGGAGTTTCATAAACTAGCACAACAAATTTTCTTATCTAAGTTGAAGGATGATGTTGGTCATTTGTAGCTGTTTGCCAGATGCTAAAATCTCAGTTCAGCTCCTGCTCTTTGCCTGTTTCTGGATTGATAAAGAGCTGGAGACGTCACAGAGAAGATGTTCATGTCTAAAATAGTTGATAGTGATTGTACAGTAAAATCAAAGCAGTTCAAATTTGTTTAATTATAAGGAATGTCGATTTTTTTTCTGTTTTGTAACATTTCATAGTTTGACATGGCTACAATCTGAAAAGTAACCCTCTGTATTTTCAGCAATATTTTGGATGACTTGTTTTTCGAGTCGTGTTTTATTGCATTGCATCAAAATTGCATCAGACAGGTGTCCCATAAAACTGGTTGCACTATGCTCTAAGTTTGAAAACTTAATGAGGAGCGTCAGGGTGTGAAGAGAGAGCTGCACCTCCTTGCCTCGAGGCAGTTTCGCTTCTCTCAGCCTAATAAGGGATAACTTTGAATAATGTCATCAAAAGCTGTCTTTTTGCTGCCAGCCTGGTTGCCTCAGCCACAAATGTAAATTTCCAGAGTCGACAGCTTCATCCAACCATTAATTGATCTCATTTCCATATGACTTACCTTGCTGGAGCTGTGGTGGAGCGTGTCACTGTAGATGGTGCCCGTCTCCCAGTTTTTGATCTTTATGAAGCGGGGGCATTTGGACGGGCTGCCGTTCTGCAGGGTCTTAGTGGGGGAGGCCCTGCCCTGGGCTGGAGGCTGAAAAGAGCACAAACACAGTTACACATGAGGCATTAAAGTGCGATCTTATCTTGAGAGTGGAGCGTCTGACCTCTGTGACACCAAGATGTTTATCACTGAGCAGAAGAGAGCTGAAAAGGGATGCTTTTGGGGAATAGATTCAAGAGTCACAATTTGACATTGATTGGTAAGTTAAGGGTGTGGATAATACGAGAATCAGGAAGCATTTTTCAACAGGGTTTTTATAACAAAGAGCTTTTTCTGTGAACTCTTCACTCCCATCATTGGGCTGAAGTCTCTCACACAGATTACTGAGTGCATCCTTCGCCTCACGCTGTTTTATTTCACACCGAAAGATAAAGGCAATCAACATTTAACAGCAGGTTGAGGCTGCGCTAACTCCTGGTTTTCTGGATTTCCCAATACTGTAGCTATTGACTGATGAATGCCTGCAATTTCACCTCAAAGCCAACCTGAGAGTAAATGCCAAAGATCTTGGTAATCAATCCCACACCTCGGAGGCTCTATCATCATCTCCCCAAGCATTGTTAGCGCCCAGAGGAGGAGCTTCTGAACAACAGTGACACAATCATCACACTTGCAGGGGAGATGAATACCAACAGTGTCACGCCGTTTGAGTCTCATTGTCATTTTGTGTCCTCTCAAACAGCAGCGAGGAATGAGGAGGATAGGATTGAATTTGATTTCGCACAAACTGCGAGTAAAGAGCTTAGTTCCTGTGTGTTCATGCTCCAACAGCGGTAACCCTCACTGTGCGGCTCAGATGTGACACATTGCGATCACTGCGGTCGCGGACAGGAGGAAAGATCATTGTACCGTAAAGAGACTCTAAGTCGAAGAGGCGAAGAAAATCAGATGAGGAGAATTAAAGCTTGTTGACATAAAACGCACAGTGGTTGTGTGTTTGAATATGAGTATTAAGCCTGTCGCTCATTGACCGGAAGTTTCAGCTTTGGCATTTACATGAGGACCTCTCTATCCATGCAGGTTTAAGACAGGCCTGTTTCTAAGAACAACTATTAAAGGTCAGTTTACTTTAGTCATTTAAAAATGTGATGATGTTGATTATTAAATGTCAGAGTCAGTGTGGAAAGACTCACTTATTTAGCAATTGTTAGAGCGGGGTCAGACATATATAGACCACTGGGTAAATGTCCAGACAGAAAAACAAAGATATTAAGAGCGATAAATGCTATTTCCGGAGCCATAGTTTGGTTTGTATCTGTCACTGATACCGTACATTACTTCTAAGGACATGTAAGGCGCAGCCAAGCAGCAGAGGGAATCATATTCAGGGGTTTTGGGATCCCAACTCTGCTTTTTGCAGATGATGTGGTCCTATTGGTCTCATCAAGCAATGACCTCCAGCTTGTACTGGGCAGCTTGCAGTTGAACGTGAAGTAGCTGGGCTGAAGCTCAACACCTCTAAGCCTGAGGCCATGGTTCTCAGCCAGAAAAGGATGGACTGTCTGTACTGGTTAAGAGGGAGCTGAGCCAGAAGGCAAGGCTGTCAATTTACCGGTCAATCTACATTCCAACCCTCGCCTGTTATCACAAGCAATGGGAGGTGACCGAAAAGACAAGATCCTGAATACAAGTGGTTGCAATGAGCTTTCTTTACAATGTGTCTGGGCTCAGCCTTACACCTCAAATACACCAGATATACTGCAGTGCGACTCCATTGCAGCAGTCAACTTGCACCAGCTACTTGCACCAGTGTTCAGTCCAACAAGCTGCATGACTGACAGACAGCTGGAGTCACAGACCAAAGAGTTTCTACTCCATTGATAAGTCTCTTGGCTGTAAAACCTCAAACCTGTTGACTCCTGGTCTGGTTCTACTCATGATGTCCGTTTTCCATCGTAGTCAAGCTAAACACGAACTGATTTCGTTTGTTTTGTTTTGTTTTGAAAGTCACTGGGTGTTTTTAGGTAGTTCACGGTCACGGCTTCCTGTCCCACTCATTTTTCCCTACGCTAAACTGGTGCATCACAGCTCTGCGTCTATCAAAAATAGGATGGCTGCGTATTACCAGCAACATGATGCACTAGCCACGCAGATGTACCACAACAGAATGGTACCTATCTGATCTGTTAGCCGTGACGGTTCAGAGCTTAGATACTGCTTAAAGTAGAGCCTCTTTCACATTGAGGGGAGCCAGATGAGGTGGCTCAGGCATCTTGTGAGGATGCCTGGATGCCGCCATGGAGAGGTGTTTCAGGTATGCCCATCTGGGAGGAGACTCTAGGGTATACCCAGGACTTCAGAGAAATTTATCTCCCGGCTGGCCTCGCAATCCCTCCCTCCAGAGGAGCTTGCGAAAGTGGCTGGGGACAGGGGCCACTGGTCTTTGCTGATGACATTGCTGAGACCCAGACCCAGATAAGCAATGGAAATTGGATGGATGGAGAGAGATAAATGGAAAACATTACAAGTCATATATGACTGGCCTCAAAGAGTGCAACTGCTTTTTCGCTCAACCATCCAAATGAACAGATATTGTCCGGTAATAACCAGGCACACTAAGTATTTCAAGGCCAGGGTCAAAATCAATCCATCATTTACTACAACCTGCTTCAGAGGAGTTATGATTTTGGACATTTTCAAATAATCATCACTTTGCGTCATCAGGGACAGCTGTGGAAAGTCTTAATGCTAATTTTTGCTTGCATGGCAGAATGATGCTATTTTTATTCATTTTTAAGATCTCTGTGCCCAAATTAAATGGGACACAGTTAAAGTGAGTGTTTAGCCGCATTTCACAGAACTGACCTGGTAGAAATCGGATGTAATGCTTAAATAAAGTGGTCGTAAAATTGTAAAACACCTGACAGAAACGTGCTGATGGTTACTCTGAGCACGACAAATACCAGATGAATCTACTTTGAACTTTAATATGTGGTTTGTGCACCTTTTGCAGCTGTTACAGCACCACACATCTCTGGCATAAACTTTAACACTTATCTTAACCCATGTTGTCTGCAACTCATACCAAAGGCTTCCCTTTGAATGAACAATAGATGTGTCCACTTTATTTTACAACTCATCCATATTTGCTGAATGGAGTTGAGGTCCAGACTTGAGGGGGGGCAAGTCCATCACTCTCAATGATCCTTATCAGGAAAAGGACCTAAATCTCTTTGATGATGATGTCTCTATTCTATGGTACGTAGAGCACAATGACATAACAATGACAAAAGAATGAAAGTAAAACAGCCAATTCAGCAAAAACATCTGAAACCTCTAGAAATATGCCAAGTTTTGCCAGCAATTTTGTCCACCACTATAAATCAAATTACCTGAATATATTTTTTTTCTGTTTTTGTTAACTCAGATTGGAGGGGGTTGTTTCTACAGCAGCACATAATGAAAAAAACTGATAAGGATAGATGTTTTAATGGTAAAGTCTTGAAAAAATGGCATTATCTGAGTTTCTTGTCCCTAAAGTCCCCCATTGTTCCTGGAGTATTTCAATCATAGACTGTACAAATAATGGACTTAGTTTCCCCAACGTCAGCCATCTGTTTCTGAAACAGATTTTTGAAGCAGATTGGCTATCAGGGCCACATTGGAAGTGGCAAAGGCTTCAAGTACAGCCATAGGGCCCCCATCAGTCACGTGAGCTGAGCTAAGCTGTGCCCCTGATTGGGTGAGCTAACAATCTTAATATTCTCTAAACTGCTGAGTTAGAAAACTATTCACCCCTCCCATACAGTGTGTGCCGATAGTGAAATAAGCGATTCAGACAGGAGACGTTTCTTGAACCAGGCAGTAAATGTTTTTATTTCTGCTGTGAAAACAGCTTTTTTGGGCTTGGTATGTATGAGACTTCCTGTACCCCTGGAACCACCCTCAAGCAGACACTCGAGAAAAAGCAGGTTTTAGCACTTAAGCATTGTCTCATATTCTTTGACAAGAGGTTGCCGCTTAATTTCAATCTATTATCTAACTACTAGATATCGCTAAATATTCACACTTTACCTTTTACCTTGGCCTTAAGTAATTTTTCTGATGTGTTCACTCCTGATATCATCAGGTGGAGATCCTTGAACTGAAACCAAAATCATATCAAAATCCAGTGAAGATGCTTTCAGTTTTTGTGGTCCATTGCTCTACCTGCTGACCTGAAGTACATCACTCTTCTTTTAAAACTAAACTCATAACCTTATTATTTCCTAGAGCTTGTATGTTGTTCCAGTGTGAGCATGTAATTATGCTAACCCCTGCAGCTGGCAGCATGTTTAGCAATGCTGTCATTTCAGACTTTACTGTTCCTGTTTTTTTTTAATAAAATAAAATAAGATAAAATAAAAAAATAAAAAAATAAAATAAAAAAATAAAAAAATAAAATAAAAAAAATAAAATAAAATAAAATAAAATAGGATAAGATAAGATAAGATAAAATTAAATTAAATTAAATTAAATTAAATAATTGAATTGAATTGAATTGAATTGAATTAAATTAAATTGTATTTAATTATTTTATTTTATTCTATTTTATTTTATTTTTATTTATTTTTATTTTATTTATATTTTTTTATTTAATATAATTTTATATACATATTTATTTATTTATTTTGGAGGGGGGGTGATTGGTTAATGTTACTTTTGATGTCTGCTGGGCGTTTCCTTTTATTTTATTTTGTTTTAAATTTTACTTGAAAATTAAAAGCAACTGTTACTTATTGTTTAGTTTTTACAATCAGACTCATTCTGTTCAAAACACTCTAGCTTAGAGTAAATTAGCCACAGGCATAGACTGAGTGAAAACATAATCTGTAGGGTTTACTCAATGGAAGTAGGCCCAGAGACCCTTAAATAACTAACTCATGGAACATGGTTTATCTTATAGTAAGTAACTACATCATAAGTAGGTGATATATAATCTTAAACTAATGGCATTACATCGCACACAACCCCACAGGAAATTCCCATTACCGAGAGCAGCTGCAGGAACAGACATAAATCTAAAACACGTGTTAATCTCATCATATGCCAATCAAAGGGCTTCATAGCCAAGAATGAGGTGTGGATGTAACAATGGAGAGCATCCGTGGAGCCACCAATGAAGCTAATTGAAGCTAATCGGATGAGGATAATTACATGAAGAGGCATAATGACCAATGTTTTCCCAGTAAATGCAGTTATGCAGCTTAAGTCCCTCAATTACCCATCAATTAAAACTTCAGATGGGAAATGAAGAAGAGTGCAAGACAGGGGGTTGATGAGAGGAGAGACTGACAGCTCAAAGAAAGAAAAAACACAGTATTCACTTAGTATTTATAAGGTATAGTCATGTTTTAACACACTTATATTGACAGTAATGATGAAGCCATCGTTTACCAATAAGGAGGCATATTCTCTGCCCTCTATTGATCATCCACAGCTGATGAGCTGGTAAATTTTAACAGAACATTCTGGCACCTTTCGTTTTCAGCCGGCTTATTAAACATTAAATTATGCAGAAGCAGAAGCTCAAGCTTGAGGCACACGGACAACCCTTTGCTAGAGTGAGAAAACTAATTCGCAGGCCAAGATAATGTCACTTGAAATCCTTGTATTTAATCAAAGAGAGACTCCGAGACCATCTAAAACCATCATCTTCAGTCTATTGAATTAAATTCTCAAACAATGAGCAAGTTTGCATCAGTGTCTCCCAAAAGGCCTGGAGTGAAACTGCTTGCTGCATGAATCAGAACATAGCAGACACTCAAACACACCCTCTGACGGGCACTTCAGGTTGAGAACATCCTACCAGGAAAAACATACGGCTTTTCCCCACATCATCCGCACACATCCTCGAACCACCACACACTCCAGCATAGATATTCCAGCAAACGTGCACATTAGCAGTCTCTTCTCTGCAGGTCTAAAGGGCCGAGATTGTTTCAACAGAGGCCACATTTGATGGAGAGCGGCGGATCAGCAGCTGCACTCATTCATTATGCCTCCTGGAATCATTTTGTCCCATCCGGTCCCATTGATGGGGGCTAGAGCGACGTCACAAGTGGGTGGATAACGCAGACCATGTGCAGATTACGACACTATCCCTGTCACAGACACTCAGACCTGTGACCAGACCCTTCTGTGAGGAAGGCATAAGCTGGATTTAATGCTGCACCAGCTTTCCCCCCGGAAGGATCTAATGCCTAGGTGATGGGATCTTAAGCAAAGGCTTTACGACTTTGTGCAAAGAAGCAACACAGATGTGCGTGCTCAGTTTCTGAAAGCATGGAAAGTGCAAATAGTGTGGATTATTGTGCGAGTCGAAAGAGCCAGACAGGCGCAGGCAGCCATGCTCACACATGCATTACACAGCTGCAGAGAGCCTGCTCAGAAACACTTACAAACACATGTAAACAGAGAAGAGAGGAAGGGATTTTCAAGTTATTCCTCCAAGAGTGTGGAAATGAAGAGAAGGTCTCATTCACTGCAGAGTTGAGCATTCATTTTCTCTTTACCTTGTCACTGTCAGCGTTGTTCAGCACCACCGGCATGTTTTCCAGCATTCTGTTGTTATCTGACGCCAGCTGTGGAGTCGTGCCATTTCCCACGCCAAGGTCCCTGGAAATCACACAGAAGTCTCTGTCAGGTGTGAATGATCACATCCGGTGCATTCATTTCATGTGAAAACCCCAAGACGAATCATTCACACACACACAAACACACAGTGATGAATCTGCCTGTCTGGTATCATTACACATTGAGCCACAGTCTTGTGCAGCCTCCAAAATGCTGTCAAACAGGAAGCCCTGCACAGTTTCAACACCCCCTTGAAGGGTTCCCCCTCCACAGAACATAGTGGGTGTGCACACAAAGCTTCAGGTTCTCTTGTTTCTTGTGTTGTTTGCACCTGTTGCAGAGCTGCAGTGGGATGGCTTCCAGTAATTTCCCACCGCAGCTCTGCTCCAACATCATACTGAGAGGAAGTGGGTGAAAAGCTACAAACCTCAGAGGAAAACACCACTTTGAAGTCAGAGGGGAGAAAAAAGTTAATCAGAAAAGTGCATTGACCTTGTTTCTACACTTTCAATCACTTTCCCTCTTTAATTGTTTTGTTCTCCTGCAAATAATGAAAAAGTGCCAGTCCATCAATGTTCCCGTCAACACGCTGCCCAGTAATTCAGGAGATTAAGACTGTAGGTGGCTTTTCTTCTCATGAACTCATTTGTGAGGCCTTACTCCTGCCATTGGAAAGCTAACAACATTATTGAAGACTTGTTTTGGCTGCTTTAATGATTTTTTACAGAGCACAAGCAACACAAATCTACACTTAGCACAAACAGTAAGGAAATGTACGTTCGGTAGATTATTGCTTTGTTGTAACCACACTGTTGGAAAGTCTGTTTATTTTTCTTTTTGTGGGAGAGGTAGCAGAGCAGAGTTTGTGGGTTGCACCCTTGAGAAATTTGCCAATTCTTCTCTGCCAACACCAAACAGATAATTCTTCTGTTAAATCTTCTTTTGAGCTTCTTGAAAAATGCTGACCATCAGGTGCCTGGATGGTTCAATAAATAAATGTTTTGATTTCAAATATATCTAGTCTCTTTAGATTTTAATCTGTTTGGTATTGGCAGAGAAGATTTGGCAAATGTTTCATGGGTTCAACCTAAATCTAAGCTTTGCTGTTCATCCAAATAGTATGAGGTTTATTACCAAGAAACTGTATTACAACAAAGAAATGATCTACCAAAGTGGATCTCAAACTGTTTTCAATCATTTACCCTCTTTTTTTTTTCTGCCGAGTACACCCTCACCCTAATAAGCGCAAAGCCGCTTTTGTTGTAAACACAGCGCTGTAATATTAGTGGCAATTGGATAAAGTACTACTTTTATAAACTTAAACTTGTATTTGATTCAAACCATAAACTGTTTAATTTATGAACACAGTCTCCCCAACGTCTGTCTGTTTCCAAAACAGTTTTTTTGAAGCAGATCAGCTCTCATGCCATATTGGAAGTGGCAAGGGTTTGGAGTACAGCCATAGGGCGCCCTTCAGTCACATGACCTGAGCTGTGCCTTTGATTGGGCGAGCTCACCATCTTGATATCCTCTAAATGGCCGAGTTAGAAAAAATTCACCCCCCCCCCGTACAGTGTGTGCCGATAGTAAAATTAGTGACTCAGAAAGAAGACTCTTTTTTTTAACCAGACTGTAAATAGGTTTATTTCTGAAAAGGCCTTTTTTTGGCCTGGTGTGTATGTGACTTCCGGTACTTCTGGAGCCAGCCTCAAGCGGACACTCGAGAGTTTAGCACTTCAGCATTGTCACATATTCTTAGACTGGAGCTTGCCGCTTGATTCAAAAAATGACTGAATATATGGTGTTGAAGGAATTTTGCTTGTTTGGTATTTTTTGAATATACATTTTTAAATCTTGCATACTCCCTGGAGTGCCCCCGCACACCCCCAGAGGGACACGTACCCCATTTGAGAACCACTGATCCACCAAACACATGTTTCCTCTTTTTTTATGCTAGGTTTATTTGGTTGATTGGACGCTAGTCTCCTTTTTTCAAACGGCTGAATCCATGCCCCAAAGGTAAATAGGAATAGGATATGAAATGAGAGATCTCACTCCGAGCTGTAACTGCAATCCTTAGAGGTTTAGAGGGGAGGAGACGTCTCTGTGCTGCTCCTGCTGTAAACCACAGGAGAAATGACTAAATCCAGCAAAGTGATTTCAAGTTTGTGTTCCCTTTCCTATTGAAAACGCCCACACATACAGTATATCAACCATTTCTGTCTTTCACACTCACCCCCTCCTCCAGTTCTTCCTCATGTGCACGCTCCATGCTAATTGTAAATCCTCGCAGGCATCCCTTCCCCTCTCTAACACTCCTGTTCACACTGTATCTCTTTAAATGATGCAATTTGCAAGAGCATATTTATCCCCTCGGTCGTCTCAATCAGAGGTGGAGTTCAGACATGGAGAAACGACTGGAGGAGTTGTCTGTGCCACTCTGACTCTGAGGTATCGAGAAGTATCAACCTCTCTTGCAACAAGCTTTGAGTTATTCTTTCTGCTCGAGGAAAATAGTCCCTCAGATGAAATGTGTAATTGTACTTTAAAGGCTTCAGAGAGCCTTCTTCTAAAGTTGAAACGAGAGATAAGATTGAGTTAGTTGCTTCCTTCCTGGTGCTGAGCAAATGTCAGTATGCTTTAATGTTGTCAAAAGGTTTTAAATCCAATTTCTTCGTACAAAGGTTGCCCCAATTTTAAAAAGAAAAAAAATTGTAGCATGACTTCACAGTTCATATGTTGAGATCTTTTTAGCCACGTGTCTCCTCAGAATACATGAATCACTTTGAGTGTATTTATAACAGAGGAGTGTAGGACGGGCATGGATTGGTCAAGAATGGGATATTGATTCCAGGAGACTGTAGCCTCAATTAGATTTCAATTGGACGTGGGAGGAGAACAGCAGATAACTGAGACGCCAATATCAACAGTACACTGTGCAGAGCATTTAGATGGAGACAGGCAGACTCATGAGCGAGGCAAGAGTAGACACTTCAAAGCAACCAGAATATTAAAAGGAAAACATTAAAAATATAAAACCTCATGACTGAACGTTTTGTTGTTGACCCCACCGAAGAAGAGAGACGGGAAGAAGTTTTGTTTTCTGGGAGCTTATTAAAAGGGTTTGTGATAAGCTTTGTGTGACAGGCTGCTAATTGGGGTCTAATTATTAATGTCACATGAATATGGAAGCTGACATCAATGCTGAAGAAGCAAATGTCCTCAAGTATTAATACATGAACTGCTGTCCTAAAATCTGAGTGGGTTGCAATTAATTTCTGATGCAGATTTTGAAAGCAATCAGTGCAACTCAATAACCCCACACCTGATCGAGGACTGAAAGTTTGCGTCTAATTATGAGAAACTTCCAAAGCCATGCAGCTAACCCTTGTTTAAATCAGTTTACATGAACTCATTGAAGCAAGAATAAAACCAAAAATAGTGATGATGAATGTTATGACCAATATCATGTTAATTGAGGTTTGCTAGAGGCCAGCGTGCAGACAGTAATTACTTGGTGCTGTACTCTGAGTCATATTAGATGAATGAGAGCCAGTCTGCAGCTGCTAATACAACCCAGCTGGGTCAGGTAGTTTGGAGACTACAGGGTGACAAAGTGTGTATAGAGAGACTTAATTTTAATAAGAGGACCAGGTGCAGCCTCTTATGTCTGCTGATAACTAACTTGCTGAAGCGTCCTTGACCTGGATCTGAGGTCTACCTGTCCTCTAACTCCAGCTTGTGTGTGGAGGCGAACAAGCACAAAGACACTTTAACTAAAGGATCAATAAGGCAGCATCACATCACAAATTACCAGGCTACTTGAATCTGTGCGTCTCTCCTCCCAGCATTCCTCTGGCCTTCTCCATTGATCTCCTTTTTGCTGTTTTTGATGAGGCGCAGCACCGGTTCGATCTCCTTCAGCAACTCGTTGTTCTCCTCGAGCCCGTTGCACAGAAGGGCACCACGACCCCCGTCTCTCATCAGCAGGGGGTCCTGAGTCTGCACACCTCCCCTCTGCAGGAGGGACTGGGTGATGGATGGAGAGGAGAGGTTCTCGATAGCTCGGAGCTGGGGCTCCTTGTTGACCTGCTGCTGCTGCCCGGGGCTGAATGGGCTCAGAGGGGAGCAGTGCTCGTAGGACTTTGAGGGTGGGAATGCAGGCCGTGTGACCCTTACTGTGCGTTGGCGGCCATCTCCAGACAGGGTGGTCTCCAGGTGGGTGGTAAAACCCTCAGGCCCACGGAGGATCAGCACGGCATGGCTCTCAGGTGACACATTCTTCAGTGTCTCCAGGGCCCGCTCGTACGACAGGTCCACCAGGGGCTTGTTGTTGACCGCCAAGACTATGTCGCCCACCTGCACAAGGCCGCACTCCTCTGCTGCGCCCCCACGGATAAGGTCGGACACAATGACAGGCGGCTTGGACACCCTCTGCTTCACCAGAAAGCCCAGGCCGCCAACCTTCCTCTTGAAAAGACGCACAGAAATGATGTTGGGCTGCAGCTGGCACACTGTCGGCTCTGACTCCTGCATGGTGCCTGTGTGTGATTGTTACTGTGTGGTAGTGTGTGAGTGTTTGTGTGTCCCCAGGGATGTTTCTGAAAAGCAACAGAAGGAGAGGGAGGAGGAGGAGAAGTAGAAGTTCTATTAGTTTCAGAGGAAATTACCTTGACTGCCTCATTTACTTACAGTGTGTTGACTTAACATAAGTCAAAGAGGGTATAAGAGTCATTATATGTTTTCTCAAGGTAATAAAGCATCGTTGAGTCACTTATGCACGATTTCATCACAGATGTGAAAATCTATAAGGCAACTAATCAGACTCTATTATCCTCTGTATTAACGCAGCACAGACTGTTATTTCTCAAAGGCAAACACTGGCTGAGCTTGTCTCCTCGCTTCTGTTGTCTCTTTTCTATAGTGGTTTTTCCTGTAACCTCTCACTAAAATTTTTCTGTATATTTAAAGGTTAAGTATTTATTTTTACTTATCATACAGCTGTACTTTTAGATATTATTAAATTACAAAGGCATATTATTGGTCTGGAGAATTATAGATCTCAATTTATGAGGAGTCAACATAATGCAACCTTTGATACAGCTTAATATTCAGCTTTTAATGTCTTGATAAGTAGATAATTGTGATAAATTAAGCATCATTACCAGGCACAATAACTACTTTTGCCTCAGGACATGTCTTACTAAAGTGGTTTCCATCTATCTTAAGCAGAAGCTAGGCAAATTCTGACGTTTTTTCACTTTTTTTGGCCAACTTCTGAAAAGAAAGGACTTGTACATACAGAGAGATGTCTTTAAAAACAAAAATGTCATATCTTTTTAAGTATTTAAATTGAATTTAATCTGGAAAACCTCACTGAGATTAAAAATCTCTTTTGCAAGAATTTCTTGGCTAAGACTAGCAGCAGCACATTCCATCAAAGTTGAGACAAACAACATGAAAATGTAGAAATGTGTCAACAAACTGTATTATGTATTGTCTGTTTTTATTTTGAGGCATAGCTGTAAAGAAAAAGGGAGCATTCACTCAACTCCTACTTCACTCTTCAGCACAAAACAAAAAAGCATGCAACTAAAGCCTACCCCTCGGCTCCTCAAGCCCTATTATTCCACCCTGTGCCTCATTGTCTTTTCACTCGAAATGAACTTTACGCACAAAAACAGAAACACTCCTCCGGCCCCGTTTAGCCAGACGTTATAATAATCCGTCATTTCCGTTTTAGTTGTTCTTTGAAGTCGCTTCATCTGTCCGCGTGGGTGGCTTCGCCTTGTATGTACAGTGTGTCAGAAAACACACGCGCGCACAGAGCTGAGGCTGCGCGTGCTCCGCCGTCTGTGCATGGAGGAGGGAGGCACGCGGCGAACAGCGGCAGCAGTTCAGCACCGAGGACAGCGCTCTGCCTCTGAGTGCTGCTTTCAAACCCACAGCTTCATCTGCCTCTGCAACTAAGTTCGTGTTTACCTCAACTCTTTGTATTAAAAAAAAACCATAAAACACAAAAAACGACGCTCACATTAAAGATAATGCATAGTTCAAAAGTCTCACTCTTTATATCTACTCCCACTTTGCATAACCAGTGGAATCACACATGCACATGGCTGTAGGTGAGAGTGGCGCACAGTCATAAATACTGACTAAATTGTCCCCAGGCACAGGAATAACTTTACATAGACGAGCCCTTTAATCCCAACTCTTTGTAGCTGCACCCCACTAAGATAAGAAATGACCAACAACGACGTGAATACTGATGGAAACGTGTCATGAACATGAGAGTCAAATGTTTCCTGCAGTGTCTGGTAGGATGATACGAAATTACCTTAAATATAGAAACCATACATTATTGATTCTTTACATTTTTCTCCCATTACATGTATAACCCAAGTGTTCTGAAACTTCACCATTCATAAATAACAGGCAATGCAAATGCTTTCTTACTTGTTTTGTAGTTGTTACTTAGGATTTCTACCTTTTCTTAATTTGCATCCATTTCTGCACAGTTTTGAAGTGTTTTTATAAACATACATTTCTCAAGTGTGGTGTTTCTCCCACACAAACACACTGCTAGGTTTTGAACCAGAAAATTGGTTAAAAAAATATCTACCTGTTACAAAAAGGTTAGGTAAGCTGTCAGCATACCTGGCAGGTAAATCAGGCTATGCATCATAAATAAAACAAAGTGGAGTCAGATATTCTGGTTCTTTAGAGTAAAAAAGAAACCTGTACTAGCCATGAAAAAATCCTGATAAACCAGAAAAACGTCCCATAAATATAGATAAACCAAGCCATGATATATTTCAACCTAAGTCCCCTACTGTTAGATAAATTACCCCTCCTCTCCACCTTTTGTGTAGGGAAGTGCAGGCAAAGAACAGCACATAAGACCTGCAAAACTATACAATGGTCTTTCAATTATGAAATGCTTAATTTAGTATATATGCAAGGTGACTAATTTTCAAGTGAAATTAAAGATATTTAACTTACCAAACATGCAAGGACAGTTAAGTAAGATGCAGTCAAGTTGATTCATTTTCATCTCATTATAATCTGCAAAAATGCACAGTATGTTCTCACCTCTGATTCTCAAAGCAACAAGTTCTGGCTTCACTTTTTGGATGCAAAAACAAAAGTACCAGCTTGTTTTTTTTTTTTTTTTTTTTTTTTTTTTTTTTTTTTTGCATGGCAGTTGTATATGTTTAATTAAATGAATCTTATCTCAGCCTCAGGTTTGCACATTAGTTCTGCAGCTCTCCATCCATTCTCATTAACAGCACTCCCGCACCCTCATTCAGCAAGGGAATGCGCAGCTTTGTTTCCCGTAAAAAGAGAAGGAAATCAAGAGAACAGTTAAATTAAATGTTTAAAAACTCACCCCTGAGAACAAGGTCGCTGTCACAACGACCTGCAGCAGTGAACTTTGAGATAAAACTCCTGTGCTTCCTCAGCAGCGGCTGCACAAGTCTCTCATCCAAAATAAAACGACTCCAAGTCACAGCGACGCGCTCTGCCTCTCTAGAGACGAGGCATGCTTGTGCCTCTCCGCGCACCGGGGCGCTTTATAAATACAGAGCAACGGGAGACACAGTGACGAGCTGGGAGAGAGCCGTGCGCGGGCATTTAAATCAACTGTGGGTGGGTTTAGTTATGTCGGCTATCGTCATCACTCAGCATGCAGGAGCAGAGTCTCCTTACATCCACTCCTCCAAGAGCGCACTGTGGGCCTTCACGGGAGGCAGCGACGAGGCAAGGTGTGCAACTTGGAGAGCCTTTGATCCTAGTTTGAAATTTTCAGTCATGAACATTTTAAAAAATAAGCAAGCAGCACATGCAGAGACTTAAAAGTTGATTCCAGGGGGGTGAATTGTTCATGATGCTAATGACATTCGAGGCAACTAACTGATGACTGTTTATAAGATTCAGTTCCCGTCAGTAAAAGTTCATTTTAGACGTAAATAGTTTTGTCCACCACTTTATACATCTGCAAATAATAATATACAACTATTTGCCACATAATTCACTAATTTTCAGACCGCAGAAAAGATTTGAGCACCCACTTAAGCTTGTTAGCAGCATTGACGTGCTAGCGGCAGCTACGTGCTAGCGGCAGCTACGTGCTAGCGGCAGCTACGTGCTAGCGGCAGCTACGTGCTAGCAGAACTCGGTAAAGTGAACGTTAGCCCGCTAGGAGCAGCAGCAAACAGAAACGTTTTACTTTTAAATTGCAGCGCTTATTTGTTATATTAATGCTGATTTTTGAGAATTTCCTCTTGTAGACTGGAAGTATTTATTGGGTTATTCTTTTGAGTATGTTATTGTGTTCTTTTTGGCTTTGTAGCAGTGAAAATAGTAACATTTGGAACTAACTTAAAAATTTGCATGTAATTGTCATGGGCACTATGGAAGACAAAAAAGTGAGTAAATAACACTATAAGTATGCGTCAAACAGTACGTTATTTGCAGGGATTTATTGTAGAGGCATACAATTTTTCATTATATTATTTAAGTTGTATTATGTGTTTAATATTGTGTGAGAGAAGGGGCAGATAAAGTAAGGTATATTATTCTTTTTGCTCCTTCCATTCTCTTTTGATTTTTTTTTTTTTGATTGATTATAAATTTGTTACAACAGGCTGAAATAAATACCAACTAAAGTAAAACATCCTATCCTGGGATCCACCAATGTGAGGTTCCAGCATGTGCAATTCATTTGCATGCAGTCACCTGCACGGGCTGCAGCTGTGAGGGACTGCTAAGATCGAATCATGCTTTTGGGTCAGAGTCTCTAAATTGCAGAAGCGGTAACTAGATTTGTTACTGGTTGCACTTTGTAAAACAGTTGCTGGAGGGCTCTGAAAGTCGCTAAATATCAGAGAGGCACCCATCTGCAGGGACTGAGCGTCACCATATCATCAACACACAGCGTAAAAGGCAAACCGGAAGTTGGTCTTCTTCGTCTATTTTTTCACTTTTTCAGCTGTACGACACCATGCAGGAACTCAGGCGCCCCTTAGAGCCAATAATACCAGATATCAATGAAACACAAATGAAATTTCGACGTAACCAGATTTTGTAGACGTTATGCTGTTGACATGTATTATGCTCGTTTCAAATGACATGGTAATTTGTGTAAGAAACAAAACAGAAAACAAAAAAAAACTTAAATTGCACATTCTTACATTTAAAAAAAAAAAAAAAAAACACGAAGAAGACCAACTTCAAGTTTGCCCTTTCCGCTATGTGTTGACGATATGGCGACGCTCAGTCCCTGCAGATGGGTGCTCTTGAAATATCGTGACAAAGTTGCAGATGTGGCAGCACTGCCTTTTAGATGTTGTGGATAAATGTAGGTAGTCTTCACCTTGGCATAACTTTAAAAAGTTCATGTTTCATAAGTTCAAAGCCAGAAAGAAAGTCCAAAAAACAAAAGAAACAAATGTCATCCAAGCAGTATTTACTAAAGGTTTTTCTTTTTAAGGTTGTTGATTTGTGACCTTAGGCAATCGCTTTTTATGTGGTGAGCTTCAAATGGGAGGCACAACTAAACCACTCACTTTGTTTATTTATTCAGTAGCCCGTAGACTCAGTCCAAATCTGAAAGAAATAATAAATGAAACTGATGCAGCTTTAAGCTTAGAAACCATGATGAGTAAGCTGTTTTAAGTCAGTGCCTCTCTAAGGCTTCAGTTCACAGAAGCAGGCCATTTTTTCTGAAATTGAAACACATCAAGTTAGAAAAACTTCAGCATTTTGTAAAACTCTTACTCCCATGGCTGTTTAAATTTACAAATATGTTTTGTATTTTTGAGGTGTTGTTCAATGATACATTATCATTGTGTCTAATCCAAATGACTAGTTTCAAAGTTAAAGTCAAAAATGTGAAGGAGAGAAACACCGGTTTGCCGAGTAGCTAAAGTTAGCAGCGCCAGTGCCTGGTATGTGTATGTATTGTTTGAGCTTGATTTCAATTACAAGAATCTTCATCATGATTGTAGAAAGATACAGTTATTGCTTCTGTGAGATCTGTGAATCCTAATGACTCATCTGAGAGGTTGATTTCACAATATCAGATATGATAAAGCTTACACACCTGATTGAGTTTGGGTGTTTCCTGTCCAGTCTTGTTTGCCCACAAATATGATGTTTTTCCAGCCTTGCCTGCTGTTGTTGGAAGAGGTGTGGGCTTCACGAGATGTTTTTCAAACATTGTTCACATGCAGAGAAACCTCTTCTGTGGTTTCATGTCAGCACTTTTCATATGGACAGACTAGATTTGGTCAGGTCTTACAAATGTTTAAATTAGAGAAAATGTTTGAAAACCCTTATTTCTTTTTCATGTTTGGTGCAATAAAGTGTTGACTGTTGGCATATAGAAAAAGTCTAATACTTTTGCTTGTAAGAAAGCAACTGAGTGAAAAAGTCACACATGTCACAGCTTGTTGTGATGTGGAAATTTGAAGATGTTATCATCCCATTTTTTTCATACACCTTAGTCACTGATGGTAGATGCCAACAGACAGTTTCAGAAGAAGGCATAACAGCAGTAGACAAACAGAGAGAGTGGAGAAATCTTTATTCTTTTTATTTTATCTTGTGGATGACACCGTGGGAGCTTTTCTGTTTTAACAAGATGTTTTGAAATGCTCCTCCAGCATTGTTCTCTTTCAGTTGAACCACATGCTTTCTCTGGTTGCCAATAGACCATGAATGATTCCTCTGTACAGTTTACAGCAGAGCAGATTTATGTGTTGATCAGGAGCCAATAGTGACAGTGACTGAAAGTCAGATGTTATTGACATAACAGATTGTTATTATCCTTCCTCTACTTTGCTAACCTGGTAAACAACACTCACCTGTCAATCATTACAAACATCTCTCCTTTTATCATCAAATAACCTGTCAGAATCAGATTTTGTTTTTTTAGTTTTAATTATTACCAAGTTGTTTTTACATTACAAAGACTTTACTTTGGTCTGTTGGTGCAAACAGTTAAAACCCAGATAGCAAACCCAGATGATATGAAGAGTTTTTACCAGAAGTGTTGGCTTGCAGAAAGTGAAAGAGAGGATGTATACACACAAAAACAAGCTAAAATAAGATATGATAAACATACAGAATAACAGTATCTAGAGTAAAGTCTCCAACAAAGGAGCTTTTTGATATAAATGTGCACAGTAACTGCAGTGACAGAGGTCCCTGTCAAAATAGTTTGTCATATTTTTGGTTGATTCATTTCCTACTTGTCTTACAGGATTAGTAAGGCTCTATAACAATACTGCAACTGGTTACCAGAGGGAACCCATAAAGTTTAGGCTTCACTTTGAAGGAGCTGTTGTGCTGGCCATCTTTTAATCAGGGCTTGGACAATACACTCTCACAATTCCATTCTGCTATAATTTTTGAGGTGCCACTTCGATTTAAATTGCAATATTTTTTATTTTAAATTTGTTTTTGTTTTTTTAACACCAGACCATGTGAAAAAGTTAAATGGCTTCTGATATTGTCTACTGACTATATCAGGAGCCATGTTTTCCACTAAAATGCACATCACACGAGTAATAGAGAAACATTTCACCCTCTGCTAGGAAAAGTGGTATCTTTTTTCCATTCCAATTTATAAACAAAGACTGAAATGAAGAATATGAATTTGAAAAAAAAAATTTAACAAAGAATCCTGATTTTGATATTGTCAAGTATTGTCTAGTTTTTATGCCATCAAAGTTGGCACACGCACATGCACACGTACTGTATGTGCATTAACAGGGCTACGCATTTTTAATTACAAAGCTAAACACAGGAGCACAAAGGGTGACATAGAATAAAGGTGGTTGAAGGTGGTTGATGGTGATGACATCAAACTATTAAAACTGTCACTCACGGCTCTGTGTGTCATCTTTTCAGTGAGGACAAACTTTGGTTGTTTTGTTAAACTGATCTCTGTGACACAAAGCTCCAGTAACCTTCAATGTGTTGCTGCAGACTTTTTCACAAGTGATGATTATTCACCCCCTGGCCTTTTGAGGTTCCGCTGGATGTGTCTGAAACACAAATTCAAATTAAACTGGATAAAAAAATTCACGGGCCAAGTGGTCTGGTTATATTTGTAGCTGGTGAAACGTCTAGTTTCTGATTGGAAAGCTTTGTGAATTACTCACAGCCCTTCAGGTGCAGAGCACCTTAAGTATCCCTATTGGATCTCCCAGCTCTTTCTCTGGGTTTGAATGTTCAGCACCATCCCTGAGTCTACCCCACATTGGTAAAAAGTTATAACAAATGATGTGCTGCCTCTCTGCATGTGATCGCTGAGTGAGCCTTTTTTTCACAGCGCTTCTTAGAGTTCTCCCCAGAACAGAAGAAAAATAATTACCTCCATTTATCATAACAGGCTGAAAGTTGAGTCCTCCTCTGAGTTTGCTCTGTTATCTTGCAGATGACGCACAGACATTCATGTGGTTCGGATATGGAGCCTGCTAGCACTGCTGAATTGAAGTTCCTTAGCCATGTGGAGAGAAATAACCTGGTGGAGTTCAAAGTGTGCACAGTAAGTCATGCATGATCCTTTGCCTTGCATAAGATACCACTGAAAGTGCAGAGTTGAATCCAGTGCAGCTCCTTGTTATTACAAATATGCCTCACTGTCTCACACAAGAAGAAGAACATTTAGATTAAAAAAAAACAGTGAGATATCTTTGGAAGATGTATATTTAGACACAGACACACTATATGCACACACATACACACACATTCCACGGCCGGCCATGTCATTATGTCAATCACTTCCTGCTTGAGTGGTACCATCTGCCCTCTCATAAAGCCACACACCATGTGGATCACTGTGCAAAGCCCCTGCTTAGCCCCGTTACATCGCACATCGCCCTGAGTTAAGACTCACTGGTTAAAATTTCTATTTAAACACCCCCCTCTTCCCCTCCTCCTCCTCCTCCTCTCTGCTAGTCTTCAAACCGTTTTTGTTCCCTGAAAAGCAAAGATGTGTCTTGCGAGCTCATGTTAGAGTGTGTGGCTGCAGAAGACATTTGTTTGCATGACTTTATTTTCATGCCTGGATGAGTACATATGCCACACACGTTATTCAGAATGACCATAATTCATGTCTTGTATGTTTCAGTGCATTCTACATGCATCTTAATAGCAATACTTTGCGTCTGCATGATGCTACAGGTACTGGTTGGTCTCATCCCTTAAGTGGCTCTGCAGTGCTTTCTTCTTTCGCCTTTTCACACCATTTTTAAGACACCTAATTACTCATGTTGTTTCTATGGCAACTTTTAATGATGTTTCATCATTTCCTGCTTCTTGAGACAGTTAAACAGTATACTGGAAAAACGTGTGCTCCATGAATCCGACCTAAATTGGATTAATTATACTTAGTTCCAGTTTGCATATATTAATTGTTGTTTGATTAATGTGAGTATGGTATACAGCATGATTAGGTGCATTCTCAGCAATCAATGTTTATACTGCTGTGAACTGATTACATGCATGCCATAATTACTACATGTTACCTATGTTTAATGGACCACTTGTGATTAGATTAATAGCCAGAGAAGAACAATGGTGATTCATATTAACACCTAATTTGAACACACTGGTTTGAGATATAACCTTTTAGATAAGATAAGAAAAATAATCCTTTATTTGTCCCCCAACTGGGAAACTACAGCAGCAAACAAGAACGTGTATGATGCAAACATTACAATAAGAAAATGATGAATAAAATTACATAATATGTGTAAAAAGTCTTCTGAAAGGGTGGGACATGTCCACCAGGGCCAACAGGTAAAATCCTTCCAGTCTGGCGTTCGTGTCCACTGTTTGCTCAGTTAGCCATGTCTCTGTGAATAGCATGATGCTACTCTGCTGGTATTCCCTCTGATGCTGGGTTGGCACTGCCAGCTCTTCCATCTTTTTGGAGATAAATCCGACATTCCCCACAATGATGGATGGAGGGACAGGTTGATATCATCTCTCCTTAGCTCACATCATAGCACCAGCATGTCGACCTCACCTCCTTCTTTATCAGCTTGCAGGGAGCATTGGGCCTAGCACCGGTTAGTACCAGCATGCTACAGACTGCTAACAGCTAATCTTGTGTGCAAACAATGCCACCATGGTTACACATAGGATTCCCAGACTTACACAGGAACAAAAATGAGTAAAAACGCCGCTACAGATGTAACCATGTAGGTGTCCACGGCCAACAAATGTGACATAGAAAGTCAAAGTAAAAAGACCACTCTTTACGAAGATGACTTATTCTTAGAGAGGGGATATTCTGCTTTTTCGCATTTGATACATGGATATGTTTAGCTTTTCAATCCTCCATTGATTCATATTTTGCAGAAATCCCTGAATCTGTAAGTTTCTCAAAATGGTCTTTTCTTAAAAAATATCATGAGCTTTTTACAGGACGTGTGAAAATGATGTCATCGAATAAGGATCTCATAACTGGTTCATGAAACACCAAGATTTACCCAGAGCTCTGCCCCCAACAAGCCTACATAGGGCTTGCCAGTCAAAGGGAGGTAGGTTTGTGAAGCTGGAAGCCTGAAGCTTAGTACATGCTTGATGTGTCCATGTGGCTACCTACGGACAAATAACGTCATTTTAGCAGCCTTGACCCCCTTGCAGGGTCCTTTTCAGGCAAAAAATTTCCGCGTCGTGCACCTTCAAAAATTCCTAACTTCAGTGTTGAGACGCGCAGACGAACCAGAGCTCCAAGTGTCCAAAGTACAAAAAATACTGGCATTTATGTGATTGCAAAAACAAAAGCAATCCATGGCCTGCACAACTTTTTTACTGGAGACTTAAAAAGAAGTCAAAGTCCGGATGGTCAGAAAAATAAATAAATAAGATAAATAAATGGCTTCGGGAACACTCGTCATGAATTCAACCATTTCTTGCCAAATGGAAATACAGTCATGCCTGGCACTAGAAGCCCAGCTTTAGTTAGCCAAGCAGCATGTTTTGGCTTTCAAGGATTGCAAAATCCTCCACAAGAGTAAAAACAAGGCTTTTTCCGACTGGAGAGGAGGGGGATGAGGTGGTGGAGGCAAAGCTTTTCCAGCAGCAGATTGTAAGCAGAATTGGGGAAAGACAGATTAGTGAGGACAGAAGTGTTTAAATGGACCGCCTTTGTTGTGAGAATGGGCTGTGATTGGTTTATGAGTGACAAACAGTGATGATTCAAACTGCAGCCTTTCTGCTGATTAAAGCTGGGGCATATGACTTGTTTATCCTCCTAACTTCCATGAGTCTCTTTGCATAGAAAATGGGATAAAATAGTAAAAAATTAAGCCAAAAGATGAGTAAATTTACAGGCAAACAAGTCAAGTTTTTTAATAATTTTGATCAACATTTACTATGTACAGTATTTCGAAGGGGATCAGATCAGAAAAGCAGCCCGCCTTCTGAAGTTGGTTAAGGATGGTGAGGCATCTGAAGTCGAATTTCACAGATTTTCAAAGTAATTCGTTGTCCAGTCTTTCAGAACATCTGCCCTACCTTGCTGTGAATTAGAGGATTTTTGTCCCTTTAGCAAAAAACTAGTCTGCTGTGCTAAAGGGTCTGTTAATAGCTCCTGTAATCCTGGTTTTCCTCAGCTTTCGATCCACACTTCACAAAATGATTCACATCCCTTGTGAGCCCCAATGCTGAGCCCCAACGCTGAGCCAGGGAGAGCAACCTCAAAGGCAGGTTAAAGCTTTAGAAATGTCCCCTGATATGAGACGATCAGGTCCGACGTCAAGAGCGACTGATGTGAACTGACGCACAAAGGTGAAGAGATCAGAAAGCTGTAACAGCTGGAAATATCAGCTGGAGGTTTCTCTAAGTGGTACAAAGGTAAAACCAATCCTCTTTAGCTTCATGTTTCTATCTTCTTCTCTTCCTTGTGCACCCTCTTCTCTTTCCTCTGCTCCCACTTTTTCGCCTACTTCTCTTTCTCCTAGTTATCTTAATGTCCCTTCTCTTAGCTCTCACACACTATCCAACATTTCCATTGTGTCAGTTAAATTCCAAGCTTAACTGTCTCTTAGTACGACGGCTCCTCTTTTCTGTGAAGCACGACCAAAAGAACTGAGATGACGTTTACTTGAAGGTTCAAACAGGAAATATCTGCCACCAAAGTCAGCTTTAAGACTTTAATTCTGAAATATATGTCTACCTTTCAGCTTGTTAATGCAAGAAAAACCATAAGTTCATTCAATTTTTCCAGACTTGCTGCATTTAGTTCTGGATGCTATTTAATGTTAAATTGCATTATGAGCCAAACAGACTAAAAGGACAGATGCTGTCTTTAATGCATATCTGCTTTTTGACCGATCTCATGATATAGCCTGAATATGGCCATATAGCCACAAAAAGCGTTTTTTAATGCAAAAATCCAGGTATAAAAAGAGATAAAAATTACTTTAAGAAATAAAGAGACTGAAGAGAAAAGTCTACTTATAAATAAATGATTGAGCTTTATGAGATCATAAAAATTCTGAGAAAACTTTCAAATGTGCATTTTTTTTTATTTTAATAAGACCAGAGTCAGTGGATTTTGTTCCAGGAGCTCTTTGGTAGATTATCTCTCCTGCTTCTAAAAAACATCCAAAAGAAAAGTAATATGTATGTCAGTGACAGACTTTTCTGCACTCTTAATAATATCTTTTTGCATCATACATTTCTACAGTTTTATTTTACATACGCTTTACAACACAAGCAAGAATTTTGACAGAAGGGGAAATATTAGTTAGTGTAAAAAGTTATTTGGCTTCAGGTGCTGCCATTCAGTGCAAGAACTGTTAGAATAATGTAGCCAGCTATCAACGATTAATTGCTGCAGCAGTATACTTCAACCTTTGACAACATTCAGTAATTAGTGCTGAATATTCACCAAGAGCTGAGTCTGAGACCTTCTGAGTGAATCTACCCCTGAGGACAAAGAGGAGAAGAGTCAGATTAAGCGCTTAAGAGTTAAGTGTTCCCTGAACAAATGGGCCTTCAGAAAATCTCTTAAAGAAGATATTCAAATAGTAGTAGTAGTAGTATTCAAAAATCACTTTATTAAGTCTTTTAGTGAAATTTGTGGGTCTTTGGCTTTCCTCCCAGCCCACAAAATGTGATATTTAATGAAAAAAACCGTAATTAGTAGTGCTTGTGAATGTAAAATCCTGCCCTAAAGCGAGCCGTTTGGATTTTGAGGATTTGCCGACATCAGCGAGTCCTTTTTTTTGACCAATCAGGAGCAGGTCTGACCTGATTGGTCCACCGGAGCAGATACCCCCGCACCCTACCCCGCCCACCCCCTGCTGCTGGAGAGAAATCTCTCCAGCTGCTTCCCATCTCGGAAGAAGACAAGACTGAGAGGCTAGAGTTCATTTATCAAGGAAATTTTAGACACTCAGTAAAACTGTGCAGTGTGTGCTTGTCACTTCACAGCCGACTGCTTTTCCAACTTTGGACAGTACAACAGAGAGCTAGCGAATTAACTGGTCCTGGATCCAAGCACATTACCAAACTTCCGCCAACAAACCTCGGACCCTGGAAATGTGAGTATTTTAAATGTGTGCTGTGGAGCAGATGGAAGAGCTTTTCCTCAGTGTCCCCCCTGTCTCTGTGTTAGCTTCAGGATGCTAATTTTAGCTGTGGTTGGCCTGTTGTTTTAGCCTGTAATGTTACGGTAAACAAGCTATGCTGTTTTCTTAACATTGTGCACTCGGACGTTATGGTTACATGGCGCCGCTCTCAGTGACGCTGAAGAGCGGGGCGGTATCAGCGGTGGCTCATTTACATATGAAGGTCACGACCACTTAATCAGACCGTTCTGAACAGAGGGGCTACGAGAGCCTGGAAACAATGCTACTGTGCTTGATTTATTGGCTTTTTGGACCAAAACATGTTACTACCATTTCATGAAGACATCAATGATCCATATCAAACTGCAGAAAAGGAGCAGAATATGGGACCTTTAAAGTCAAATCACCAACAGAGGCTGATATTTTAATTCTAAACTTTGTTGCCTAGATGTCGTCAACAGTTTGAAATGGACTCGTATAAATGTAACTTTTCTTTCATTTATACACTACTAAAACCTGCCAAACATGTGAGGTCCTATTTCGCCATGACTCACATCCCCAAAGACCCAGACTTCATTTTTGTCACACAGGTGGGAAATACCCAAGTGGCACAAGGTAAGAAGAATTCTTTCTGACACTAACTTCTCTCAGAGAGGAATGGTTTTACATTTTCTCCCCAGCGTGGAGGCTGGGAGCTCCCTCTGAAGTTGTCAGATTTCCCGCTTGTGTGGCAGCGCTGTCGAAATCAAAATGAAGTGGGCAGTGCAGGCAAAATGATGATAAAATGAAAAGGTCTTAATGTATGCAAGACGAGGCCAGCACCTTCCCACCAGCTACGATGTGGAGAACTCGTTTCTTTTGATGTGATCCGAAATGTAACATCAGTGTAGATCCCCCCGTAGCTCCTGGGTGAAAGTGAAAATCTGTGAAGACCAGTGGGCCACAGCGAAGCAGAAACAGTGCGGGCATTTCCACGCTAAATCTCTCACTTGAAAAGAAAACTCCCACTCTTTGTTGGCATTGAGATGGTCTTGAAACCAATAGATTGAGCACAGTTAAAAAGGTCAGTGCTGCAGAGCCAAAGACAAAGAACTGAAAACAGCTGAGGGCAAAGCTGCTTATGGAAAAAAAGGAGAGAAATCATCATCAGCACAGATGAGTGGCACTTTTTTATCGTGTTCCTCCAGTCCATAACACCCTGTTGATGAGGATAGTGGTGGCTTGTGTGGTATCAGCCCCAAAATGCTGGTGGGTGGTGTGTAAGAGCTTGAGGGTCTTCTGATGTGGGAAGTCTTTTATCCACATCATTTCATATTTAATTCCTCCTCTATACAGTTTTTGAATATTTCAAAACAAGCAGTGAAGGTTTATAGCTGTTTCATAATTTATTCAAACCCCAACTTTTTGAATTTAACAGATGTTTTATTTCAACATTTTATATGTTAAAAAGGATGTTTGCTGAATGTTTCTCAGTCAGGTAGCGTGTTGGTTGTGTAACATTGCTTTCTGATACTTTGGTGTGCATATGAGAGATTTATTTATTCAGATTGACCGCATACAATTCAAAAGCTAAACTCTAGATAATAGAAGCCTTACCCATCTATTTGTCAAAATTGACAACCACGCCAGGCCACTAAAAGGGGCCCTGCCTGTAATTGGGACAGGGTTTTATTAAAGGTTTTATTGAAAGTACTTCGAGGCGGCCCTGTGAGGACTTTATGAGTGATCTTGAAATAGACTCACTTTTATTTATTTGCCTGTTAACGATCCATGATCTACAATTAGTATTTATGGTCAGGTTGGTCCCTAAAGCCCTGTTTCCACCAAGAAGTCTAGTTTAGATCAGTACGGTTTGGTACGGGTTGGCTCAGTTAAGCCTGGTCCTGGTCCACCTGTGCCTTACGCGCTGCATTTCCAATAAAACTGACGGAAAGATACTCATGTTAGAGCTGTGACTGTAAATCCCCGGCAACAATGTGTCGACAGATGTGCATCACTTTAAGTGTCCTCTGGAAACACTTCCGTTATGTTGTAGTGTATTTGCAGCGCGTTTTTCTATGTGTTGTGGTCTTTGCTGCGTTTCCTTCGTGTGTTGTCAAATTGACAAAGATGTTTTCTTAATTTGCTTGTGTTTTTGCATGTGCTTTCTTAAGTTGTGGCGTGAGCTCTCAGGGCCACTGTAGTGCCCCTGCTGGAAGGCAGCATGCAAGCTGCATACCCACATGAGTTATGTAATAGTGTGACTGCATAGCAGCATGACACGTTGTACCCCACTATTAAATCCAACGAAGAAGAAGAATGCGGCACAGTAAACAAAGAGCAACAACGGAAGACATCCAGCAGTTCGCCTTTTTTGTGATTTCCATGTGGCTCTTTGTTACAACGTGCCATTAAGATTTGTTTCTGAGAAGACTGTTGCAAGGAGAAATACAGCCGTTGTCGCACGGTAAGTGATGATTCTTTTTACCAATCAACAGTCTCCACCTTCCAGGATCGGGTCAGTTTAGTCTGGCACCCCTACGGAAGGATCCCAAAAAGTTAGACAGCTAGTCTTGGTTATTTAGGGATCTGTGCCAGGATTAGTCAGTGGAAACGCCACAAGATGCGTGCTGTACCAAGATGAAACTGAACTGAACTGCTTGATAAGAAACAGGGCTTAAGAGATCACAAATCCATTTACAGTACGTAGACAGAAAGTCCCTTTGGTGACCCAACATCAGCCAGCAAAGTTTAGCAGTAAAAAGGGAGAGCCAGGTTACATGCTTGGTGAGGTTGGAGTTGGTAGATGAGCAGTGGTAGGACATAACCAGGATTCACAAACGTTACACGTTACAGACATGTCTCAGAGCACCAAGCTGTGAGGAACACGAGACAGATAGTCTGCTCACCTTCTGGACACTAGACTACAAACTGAGTTTACAAAGTTTGATGGTTGTGGAAACCTTTCAAACACTAGCTCCACTAGTGCCAAGAGAGTAATGTCTTTACAACAGTGGGTAATGGTGCTTATGGGAAATGGAGTCCTTGTTGTGTCTAATGCTAGATTATGTTTTTGATTATGTATGAGGTAAGAATTTGGTTGTTCTCAATGTATTCTAGTTGACAAATGGTGAACAGAACAGGGCTTATTCTCAGTAATCCACTTCTTCAAGTTATGTCATCACATTTTCAGAGTCAGAATTCAGTTAAACTCACAAAGACATTTGTGACTGTCGAATTTCCTTTGTACTCTAATTTTCTTTCCAATAAATGTGCCTCCACTTCTCCTTTATTGCTGAGCTTGGTAGTCATTGAATTAATAAAACTATTGTGTGTAGAGAAACAAGATTCTTGTTTAAACTGTAAAAAAGCAGCAAAGCCTTTCAAAGAAATCTGTTATAAGAAAATTGATAGCAGGAGCAGCTCATTTTTCCTCTTGAGCCCTTCAAAGTGTTTCTTCACAAATTCAAAAGCAATAGCGTGAGCACAGGCTGTGAAATCCTCTCGCGTTTGAAATTGCTGTGTGATGATGAAAACTTGGGTGGGATGACTAATGTCTGGTGAGATCTAGGTTCTTGTCTGGTGTTAAACTATTTGAATCTCCCTGTTGAGACTTTGTCCATGAAGCGAAAGTGGTTACAGTCCACATAAGGATACTTTGACACAGTAGAGGTTTTACAGTTTGCACTATTAGGTGTTGAAATTACTTCCTCAAATTTCAATGACACACGGTAATGGGTTCCATGGGAATGTCGAACAATTTTGAATTCATAATCTATATTTCAGGGGATGAGCTCACAGGTGCTATTGGTCGTTAGAACTTTAAATTAGTTTTGCTAAAACTTCCACCACGTAATCTTGGGTGCTTTTGTGCAACAATTGTAATAAGCTGTCAATGTGTTAATGGCAATCAACCACAACAGCACCTGCAAACACCTTTGAATATAGGAAGACTTCTTGGGGAAAACAATAGTAACAGAAATTATGAAAATGGTTTGAACCTGTAGAATAATTATCCATCGAATGCCTCACATTATCACCATATTTTGAATGCTACTCCTGAATGTGTCTGTTTCTACCTGAAAAAATGCAAAAAGAAGGCTTGATGCCAACACTAATTTTTCTGTCTCATTGTAGATAATCAATATGGTCATGTTTCCATCCTCGCATACTTTTCCTGCTAAAATTCTACTAAGAAAATATAACAACAAAACACTTCCTGTTCCTACTCTTCGCCCTGGAAGGTCAGACTTGTCATTACCTGTGAGGCTGTTCACAGCTTTATCACACATAAATCTGAAGTCCTCTGTTGAATAATTGCTGAAGGAGTTCACCTGAGGATCAGAAAGCCATACAGAGTCAGGGAGCATGGTGATGTTTCTGGATTTTATGTTGGAAATTTTACACCCATACTTACGCTTGGTATTCAGGGTAATTTTCAAAAACAGTATCAGCGCTGTAAATATGACTGTGCATTAGGGTTGCACAATATACCGATACTGAGAAAGTATTGATACTCCCTGTTTTCAAAAAGTAACAATACCAAGTGTTTTAGGTATCGATACTCTGAGGCAATTTTTCCCGTCTAAATCAGAGACATTTTGAGTCAGGCAACTTGAGAGACTGCAGTGAACGGGCTGGGTCCTCTCTCCTCTCTGAAGACTTTCAAAAGTGTGTCTGTTGTTGCGAAGTTTAACAGTGAACCTGTATCATCTCTGTTTGCCAATGCATGGCCGTTTTCAGTCCATCCAACAGAGTTGATAACGTGCGTCTTAATCATCCGTTCTCACATTTTCGAAAAACCTCTCATATTCAGATAAAAAGTTTTTACGCTCTCATGTGGTGGTTTTTAAGAAGTTTCGATATTAAAGTTTCTTGTAAAAGTGCTATGGAAACACCTTTTTCGCAAAAACATCATGTTGCCATAACAACACCCTCACCTCCTTGTACGTGTCCACTGCCACATAAACTGAATCTGGCAGGATGGCTGTGAGTGGACCAGAGAGCAGCAGGAGGGAGGGACAGAGGTCTGTGAGTGAGAGTATGTGAGCTGGAGATGATGATCTTCATTCAGTGTTTTGTTCGTGCCTGTTTTGAGTTAGCGTGACCACGGCTGACAGTTTGAGCCATGAATAAAAACACTAATATTCAAGTATCGGCATCATCATGAGTGCCGCGTTCGGACGGACATTATGTTTTACTTTACTCAAGTTGTGCACAATTCTGGTCATAATGGAAACACCAGCAAGGTGAAATTGTTCTTTCACAAAACTTCAGAAATCTCGCTTTTATTTTGTGAAAAAGTGCAATGGAAACGCAGCTTGAGTTACAGACATCAGCTCCAAGTTTCAACACTCGCGAACTGGCCACAGCTCGTTGAAAAAGCCGGTGTAAGGGGCAAAATTTGGCATTACTTTACTTACGAAACCAATAGTTCGTAAGCCAACAGACCTATCAAAGCCTGTTCATAAAACTTACTACCATCACACACAGAGGAAACACTACAAGCATGACGAAGCACCTCACCTTTCAGCATCCTCACCTCCTTAAAGAGCAAGTGTGACAGATTCAAACGACGTGCCCAAACACAAAAGTCAAATGAGTGTCAATTACTTTGTGACAAGCAAACTAGTTCACCACTGCTTGTAGTTGATCCGACAAATAATCAGCGTCGTAAACACATGAGCTGTGGAGCACACGCAGCCCTGAGTCACAGAGCTGTGTGGTGTTGACAAAGTTCGACTAAGTGACAAGTAGTTTTGTAACTCTAACAATGAAAGAAACCTACAGGAGACACTAAAGTGTTGCATCCGTGAAAGAGTGTTAATAACATGATTGGATTTTTCATGTTAAAGTGTGTTGCTGCTCCGTGTCTCAACACACACAGTGTGAGCTAAACTCCAGTGTGCTGAGCATGAAACCAATATATGGATGTTGGAGTCTGACAGGATTATTTTACCTGCTCATTACTGCACAACAATGAATTTTATTTCTGGTTTTCTATTTAGTTATATTGTGCACAACTGTACAATTGAATAAATTGTCAAGGCACAATTTATGAATCTCCCTTAGACACACAAACAGACGTCAGAAAAATCAGCAAATACTCACTTCAGGCAGCCTTCCCTTCAAGCTGCTTATTGCTGATGTTTTAGGTTTTACCATGGTGTCGTTTAAGTATCGATATCGAGATATATTAGGCAGGTACTGTATCGAATCATAATTTTGGTATCATGACAACACCATTGTGCATAACACAGATTATAAATGTAGATTAGTTCTTTCTGCACTGTATCTTTAAACATTTAAACCACACCAGTGTTAGTGATTCATACTGTGAATGAAGTTCATTAATTGCGTATATTTTTATATTATAAAACAGAAGTGTCTCACCCCCTGATCTCAGCATCCCCTCTGGTCTTCTCTTGAGCTATCTCTGACTCACCCAAGGTGAAGTCAAGGTGAAACCAAATAACTGTGATTAATTAACTGTAATAGATTGTAGATGAGAAGAAGGAGAGAAAACCAGCAGTAACCAGGGAGACAGTTTGGACCTACTCCAGTTTTGTTTAATCTCCACGTGGATTTAATTGATAATCAAGTCTTTCCCAACCAGAATTGCAAAATGATACCTACTTGAACCCCTAAAATGATTCCCAGTACGCTTGTTTGTCCTTGTGATTCAATTAGCAGGAAGTTAGCAGAATTGAGTAAAGGGTTAGCGAGGAATCAGAGCTAAACTGTCTGCAAAGTTGCCTGGTGAGCTTCTTCTCCAAATATCACGTTTCTGACAAACCAACACGGCAGCAGCTAAATACCCCAGGTCAATCATACAGTCAAAGAAACCAAAGCGTGATTTTAAATCTGTTTACATAACCCTAATAGATGGAAATGGATTGAAAAAGAATTTAAAAGAATTGTTAAAATGTAGTTATATCTTAACTTTTCATCGAAGCCTGGGGACGGGAATTGCGAAACAGTTCCTGTTAAGAATTTGTAAAAAATGTTTAATCCTTTAATTTTGTAAGTCTTTGTGCTTAACAATTCTCCTATGGATTCTTTACGCTATGTTGGAACTGCTGGACCTTACAACAACTAGTCTGCCGCAGCTTTCTTAGCTTAGCTCAACAGATAGATAACGTTTTCCATGAAAACCCTGATTCAGGATTTTCAGCTTGAAGTTTTACTGTAGAACTGAACACACAAAGAAATTTACATTACTCTCTCACAGGAGATTCCTATTCAATACATATAGCACGATTTAAATCTCCTTATTTACCAAAAATGAAGTAAAGAAAATACCGCTAGCTTGATGTTTATGTATACAGGAAATTACATTGGTATGCTAGCGGTTAGCATACATTTGTGTAACTTGGGCTTCAGAATAGAATTTCAACTTTCATCACAGAAACATATCATAGTTTCTCTTTGTAAAAACCTACTGAGAACTCCAAATGTCAAAATACTTTCAGGCAAATGAAAGAAAAGTTACGTGCAGGCTCATGGCTGGCTCCATAGCTATGGCAAGGTTCCAAATAACTTAGAATAATGCTATAGCCACTTTGAGACACTAGATGGCATACTTGAGTCAATAAGATATTACAAAATAGTACGTCTACATCACATGACATGCAATTTTGACTTATTTCTGTAAATTTACATCCAGAGATATCTAGATCCAGTGACCAATTACATATTTATTCACTTAGAAATTCAATTCAATGTTGGTGTCCCAGAAAACCTGTAAAGTAACTTTCTTCTACAGAGAAAATTCACAGGAGGAATTGATAAGGGAATCGATAAAGAATTGGATTGCTAAGCAGAATTTATAATGGCATTGATAGTGATAAAATCTTCTTAATGCCCATCCCTATCAGTCACATGCTTTAAGGTGTCCACAAAAATAAACAAACTTAATAAACTTCAGCTTTATATCTGTTTAGGATTAGCTGGCCATCTCAGTAAGTACCTGACTATGTGCAGTAATTGGCTCTGATTGAGGGTTGAAGATTAGCAGCCCGACAGACAATGTTATCTAACACCTCATTAACCTTTTATCATATCAGTATGTTCAAAGGATACTCTAAGGCCCTGTGAAGAATTTATTCTGATCTTGGAATAGTCTCACTTGTATGTATTTGCTTGTTTATAATCCAAAATTAGAAATGAGATTATCAGCAACAAAATTTGGTATTCTTAAATGATATTTCTCACAAACACAAATCTATTTACGGCAAATAGCCTGAAAGTCCCTTTGATGACATGACTCTTTGCAAGGTCCTTTTCCAAGCCGAAAATTTCTGCATCATGCAAATCTAAAAATTTTTACTTCCCCATGAAGATGTAAGGACTAACAGGAGCCCCTAGTGTCCAGAGTACAAAAACACTGGCTTGATTCATAGCACAGGGATCACCGTGGGAATTTGGGAATTTGTGGCCAAACTTTGCAGAGAAGAGGACTTTGCAAAAATAATAAGTTGTAAACAGTGTAAACTTATTCTACTCTAGTTTAGTACTGTGATAGACATGCATTTGTGATACACCGCCCCCTGTAGTTTGGGAAGGGATGCCAATGGGCGCTGCACCGATTGTAACCATAACCCAACTTTAGCTCGACTCCATTAGCATTTTTGCAGACACAATGAGTATGTTTCTTCTTTCTTCTGAGGTCACAGTTTATTTCCTGAAGGCTCTAACTTGCCTGTTTAGTGGGGAACTGCCATCTTTCTACATGTCAGCTACATTTTAGCAAAGCAGACTGTGCAGTATGTAGTCATTAAACCGTCCTCCCTGTGTAGGCTGCAGGAAGGAACACCAAACATTGATTGGTTCAGTTTCAGATGGATGCAGTGTGTATGCTATCATTCACATTACTGCCATGAGCTATAATGGAATAGCATCAAATGAGTCATCAATTTATGGCCTTCCTTGGTCAATATCAAAAGAATGATAAATTAGCTTTCTATAAATATAACATCAAGTCAACAACATTTGCATTATTAGAAACATTAATGATGTCTCGGGGCGCTAAATGAGTCACTCAGTTTGCTGTTTGAAACATCAGTCTTGTCTCAGGACGGAGACAAACAAAACCAAAAAAGGGGGACCACAAGAAAACAAAACAAAAAAACAACATGAACTCATCAGTTTAAGATTTTATTGTCAATTTCTCTTCTGGACAGTAGAACAAACTGAAATGTTGCACAAAAAACACAAACTTTATAACAAGGCCTGCAAATTGTAGTTCATTGACATTCAGTTGAACAGCAGAAACTAAATCATTTCTGAAAGAGTAGAAAACTTTATAAACTTTACTGTACAAATTATACAAATGAGGATCAGTTACAAGCTTGAATGATAGATATGCTCTTTATGTGCTTCTATGAGGATGACGATGCTGATTTCCATGGCAATGGGGTAGAGGATTTGTCAAAATTAAAATGAGGAACCTGGCTGGGAGGAAGCATCGTGGTGTTGCTTTATGACTGTACTGCAGCAGAAGATTTTAGGGTAAAAACAGAATCAAATGACATTTTTAAAGGAGATGGAAATATTTCCTTTAATGCTACAGAACACAGTATGCATTCAAAAGATGAAAGCAGACTCAGAGCACATTTGAATCAGCAGTATGACCAAGGTTAAAAAGAAAAAGAGCAGTCATGAAAGGCTGTCGTCAGTACGGAGGATATATTGTACTTTTAGGCTAATCTGATCAGCTCTCCCCTTTGGGAAAAGCTGCTCATATTTGACATCATCCTGTACATTCTCAAGTTTTTTATGACTTTGATTTGATTACGACCTTTTAAACCAAATAAAAGCAGACAGAACTATTGTGAGAAGCCCTTTCTGTGCGTTCCCTTGTATAACAGTCAAATTGAGAACAATTTCATGGTTCCTTAGCCTCAAATGGCACAACAAAGTCTCTTTCTTTGTGAATCTCTAGCTTAAAAGGAAGGGATGATCTCTCTGAATATGTGAAAAATGTTCAATCCAATGTTTGAAAGAAAATGTTACACGATAGAGTAGAGGGGCCACCTTCAGAGATTCAATTCATGGAGAAAGTTTTTCAAATTGAGAGTAAACATACAAATGTATGAGGAGGAAAAGTTGTTATACTCCAAGACTAGTTGTAGCATAAGTTTCAGGACTTTCAATGTATTCTGTTGAGTCTGTTTTGAAGATGAGGGGACTAATAATTGGATTGTTCTTCTTTCTGCATCTGCCATTTTTCCTCAGCTGTTGAGTTAAAATTGATCCAAGTTTTTCATTTTGGCACAGTAGGACAGCTGCTCTTCTAATATCACCATATATGGTTATTTGGTTTTTTTTTCACCTATGTAAAAATTAAAGTGTCAAAATCTGTATTTACAACATATTTTTCATAAATGTTGCATTTTAACCTTCTTAACTTACATTTCACTCAAAAAAATAAAATAAAAAAAATTCAACTTGTAGTAATAATACTTTTTTCTTGCTAATATCTTTAGCCCCCAAATCCTTTTTTTTCAATTGTTTGATGTGGCCCCAATCCTCGGTCGCAATGCTAGGCTACCAGTCTGGCAAAATATCAGATTGTTAGCATAACTTAGCTTAAAAACTTGGGAAAGAAGCTAGCATGTTAGCGTGTCTATGCTTCCACAGCCCTGTTTTTTGTGTAATCATGCTTATACAAACACACACACTTTTCTCTCAGACATAGATTACTTAGAACTGTGGGAACATAGGGCCAGCCCTGCTAGCATAGCAAGTTTTGACAGTAAAATCAAATGACCACACAAACATGTAAAGCACATCAAAGACAGTGATACTGTATCTGAATTTAATATGGTGCAATAAAAACTCTTCAGAGACGTAAAAAACAATTTTCAGTCCCCTGTCATGTTTAGTATTTAGCGAGTTGCTGGTTAGCCAAGCTAAATGAGTTAACCTGGCTCTGTCCAAATGTAGCACAATCACCTTCCAGCACCTTGAAGTTTACAAATTAAGAATGAAAGCTGTCTAAATCAATCTTTAGGCAAATCCACCTTGAATTTGTGACACTTTGTTGATAAGCGACCTCTAGGGGGAGCAGCAGATGAGCACATGCTATGTTAGCTAAGCTATTTATTTGCTAGACTTCACAGTGGAAGTGACCTTTGAGTTAAACTTTCAACAACAAAAAAAAGAAACAAGAGAAGTATTTCCTAGAGGAGTAAGATGTTTCTTTGAAGCCAAAATTCTGAAAAGCAAGAGTTTGAAACAATTTATTTAGTCCCTTTGTTTGTATGAAGCCCCAGACTTCAGAGGGTATCATGTACCCTAAAAGCCTCTATTGGTCATCACTCCTGTTCATGAACTGTGAACAATTTGTAAAATGATCATCTTTGCATCCACTCATCTGCATGAACTCATCTGTAATTTTCATGGAAAGCTGGTTCTCCACACACATCTGTCGCACGATACTTGTGTCAATATTTCCCCGAGCTGGGGGAAATTAGACGGAGCAGGGGAGTTGAGAGCGCTCATTTTTCAGCATGTCCTTTTTTGTGAATTATGTTTTTTTTTTTTTTTCTGATGTCCTGCCACTGTGTTTGATCTCAACAGGGCCCTATTAGCCAAGACTATGTAGGAAAGTTAAGAGGAACAGCAGAGGAATAGGTCTAACAGGGTTTGTCCTCTGCCCACACTGTGTGTACTCATACACGATGCAGAGCTTTATTCTGTTTGAAGCCAGCAGGTGAATTCTGGAAAAGACTTTAAAACTTTTAACTATGTTGGCAGAAACTTTGATGAGTATTTCAGTTGTACCAACAAATGCTTTCCTGACCTTCAGGAGCCAGTAGTTTGACTCAAAAATGAAAATAGGGCAAGTAAAAGGACTAAATTTGTCAGATTGTGTTGCTTTTCCGAGCTTGCTGTCTTTGTACAATTTTTAGAAATAGTTTGCGAGCTCTGCCTTTAAGGGAAGTGACATATCATAACATCACCGTGACCATGCGCCCTCTATTTTTAGTCATTCTTAAATCCAGCATCCTCATGCTTTTAATACGAGCTAACGCACCAAATCCACGGCTAAAAATAGTGACTTAAAACTGCCAAATTACTTCTGCTAAAACCCATGAGACCCAGCTGATTTAGGAAACCTTATTTTGAAAGATTGTTGCCTTATTGGTGCCAAATGCCCCAGAAAAGGGTAGAGGAGTCAGGAAGCATTGGTGGCAAGATTAACACATTGTTAGTTTTGTCCTTTTTTATGGGATTTGTTAACAGTACGAGCCTTATCTTTGAATGCCAGCAGCACATGAGAAGCGTAATGAGTGGAGTTTGTCTTTGTGGTCAGGCTGCAGGTCTGAAAACAAGAGAGCTGCAAGCAGAGAACACAGCGCAAACAATTCAAATATTTCTGACTTCTGTGTGCTGTGATTGGGCATTGTTCACTGTGAATGAGAATGCTTGTATTTGTGGGTGAAAATTGGAGGTGTAATTAATTTCATATAGGAAAACAACAGGGTGAGGTAAGTATTTAAAGATGGAAACCCTCCACAATCCTGTCAGGAAGGTGAACAATGATAATAATTATTACCTGGGTGGACTTAGTGGTGTGAAACTTTGCCAGTTCTGATTTTTTTCAGATGCAGGAAAATGACGTACTGGAGCTTTTCTAATTCACCTGCCCAAAACACAGATTGTAATCAAAAGCAACCTTTTTATTTAGACTTTAGACAAAAGAACAGGTGTGAAGCTTCTTGCCAAGCCCTGCGCAGGGAGCTCTCATATTTTACACTTTGTCTTAATTAGCACAAGCATCAGCCTTAACTGGAAGATGTTCTCCCCAAACAAATCAAAACATGCCTCAAATTTAAGTCAAATTTGCAGGTGATTAAAAACTTTAGAAAAAATCTACATTCATTAAGTTTCAGACTGCATGTTCTATTTAATTTGCATAGTCTCAAGGTCATTAAGGAGAAGAGTCCATCCTTCTGTCTCATGAACAAACCTTAAGATACTTTGTTGAATTATCTGATCGTCTGTTCAGTTTCCTCTAACTGGAGGCAAGACATGACTCACAAAAATTGTCTGACCACTCTGAGATTTAAAATTTTAGGAGCCAGTATCTCAAGAAAAATTAATAAAAAGAAAAATGAATTCCTTCTCCGTGCATATATATTCACAACCACTGTGCAACTATGGGGATGTTTTATAAATTTATGTCTCTCAATGGCGAGAAGCTAATTTGTGCGTCTAGACAAAAGCGATACTCATCTCTAAGTCAGTGGACCGTGTAATAGAATAAATTCTGCGGAGATATTCGTAATGGAAGGTTTGATTCCCTCCACAAACATTAGATACTTCTCACTTTCCTTCTCTGAGTGATCAATTGTGTAGCTTGGTTTTTGTTGTAGAGGCTCTGTCACACTGGTTTTCAGTGTGCACAGACCAAGTTTGACTACTGGATGTAAGTTGTTTTTATGTAGAGTGCCTGACAGTCATTATCATCACACAATTATTAATGGTGAAAATCTGGGGTTTGTTGAGCCATACTTTCAAGTAGAAAAGAAAAATTGGAAGCAGTAAACTGCCTTGTTAGAGCCCAATATGTAACAATGACTCAAAATGTAACAAGATGGTAACCCAAAAATTTAATAACTTTTTGCCCAAAATGTGACAAAGTGTTACATTTCAGAGTTGTTGTTTTTTTTTTTACATTTCTTCTATTACATTTTGGGTCATAGTTACAAATCGTGCTTTAACCTGCCTTAAGACGGATAATGCTAGCACTCAACCTGACCCAAATTAAAAATAGGCATCAAACAACATATTAGCTTGTATGTACATGAACTACTTAATTGTTTCACACTATATAGCTGCGTTTCCATTCCACCTAGAATTGTGCAAAACCTAAATGTCACAGTTAAAAAAAATTATATTAAAAAACAAAATCTTGAAAAACCTCTCAAACTTTGATAGAACCATTTTGCACTCTCATGAGGTGGTTTTTCAGAAGTTTTGATTCTGAAATTACGCAAAAGTGCAATGGTAACACATTTTTCGCAAAAAAAATATCTTCATTTTGTAACAGCTCTGTTGTTAGTCATGGGTTCAGTGCAGATGTTTGTGTTTTTGACTGTCAATAGCAAAGGCATCAGGACGAATCAACGTCATCATCAGTGCGGCGTTTGGAGGTTACAATGTGCTTTACTTAGGTTGTGCGCAATTCTAGTTGCAATGGAACCACACGGCAAGGTGCAATTATACTTAATCAAAACTTCAGAAATATCGCTTTTATTTTGCGAAAAGTTGTATAAGAAACTCGTGCTGTTGTTGTTAGATTCAAAACTACAGACTGGTGACCTTAATCTTCACCCACTTCCCTGCTACAATCTTTATTGTTGTTTTGGTGATTAGCTAGCTGGATGCTATCATCTGCTGTTGCCGCAACAGCTGATCGTATATAATTTTCATCCATCATTGTCTTTACAGTTTCTGGAGCTGTAAAGAATAATAAGCTGTATGGTTTGCTATCTTAAAACCAACCAGCAATCATCTGATGGTGAAAGGTGATATAATGCTAGGAATGACTGCTAACTTGCAGCCAGCGACTGGTGTTATGTGACTTCTGGTCAAGACGTGTGGCAACTGGGTCTCATTTCTTAAATTATTATATACTATCTGTCTCTTCTCTCCTTTTATCACTCATAAAAAAAACCCATCAGGGAGCAGGGGTAGGTAGAGTAGACAGCCTAACTAGGCAGGGATGAGTTCTAGCCCAAAGTACCTTATGGTTAACTCACAATCCCATGGATTATCGCCTACCTATCTAAATCTGGTGTGTCTCAGCTCAACATTAGATAATAAATAAAACAGAGGCTTCACTCTGGTGCTTCTTCAGAGTAGTAACCATACCTGAAATCAACGTCTTGTGGTTTTATACATTAGCTAAATTTACGTTAGCTGATATAATAAAATCTCAAAGCATGCCTGTGAAAAGTGAAATCTTAAGCAAGTCAAGTCCATTCTTAAGCAAAGAGCTTTGAAATTTTTCAACAGAGGTTATTTACATTAATGCATTTCACAACATCTTATGGCTGGAGACATCAAGCAGAAATTTTTGTCCTGAGCAGATTTTTAGCTGCATTTGCAGATAAATGTTTACAGAGATGGATAAACTGTGGTCAGATTACCGTGGATAAGAGTCAGGACATCATGCATGCATTTTGCCTGGTTTTACTCTCCGTACAGGCCTTTGGCATCATTTTATATTATTTAAAACCTGGAACTCATGAGTACAACGTTGCGACAAACAATATCAGAGGCAAATCGGTAGGATGTGAATAAGGCAAATTTGAAGCAGATTGGCAGATTGGCAGCAGAGACAGTAACTGTAACTTACTTTTAACATGTGTTGCATTATTCCCATTGATATGAATTTAAACACTGGTCATTGGACGGATGCTGGAAGTGATCATTTTGCATTTTAACATTTCTTTGCTCAGCCTAGTATGTCTACCTGTGTTCTTCAAGTAGCGTTAGCTTGAGGCTATGAATGCGTTTGCTGTTCCAAATAAGCAGTATCACGGTCATTTTTAGATGTAGGTTTGCATGTTTTGGTGTGGGACTCTTTTAGTTACATCAACAACAGAAGAAAGGCAGAAGACAAACAGTTGCTAGCAAAAATAAATGCTTTTCAAAATAACAAAACACATTGGATGGTGTCAGAGAAACACACATTTTGAAGAAAATAGCTATGTTTCATCTCTCGATGCATAATCTCTCCTAAATTTCTTTAGAGGAAAAACAAAGAATTTTATCCTTTGAATTGAAAAAAAAGAGAAACAAGAAGAGAAAAAGGTCTTCAAAAGATGGCAACCAAAGTTATTAAACTTCAAAATGTGTTAAATTGGACTCCTTTGCATAATTTTCACACACCAGATGTTGTGATTAACAGCATTGTAGCAGTTGTGAAATTGTCCCCCAGGGGCTTCCTATAAAAGCTGACAATGAGGTTGTACAATCATGGTTTTAAACAGAAATCATAGTTGCAGCTTAAGATGAATTGCAGCATGGCATGAATGGTGCATGTCAAAGTTCCTCAACAGAAAAACAAGGATGTCATTTTGGGGGAAGGGCTTCAGGCATAGAGCGAAGAAAGGCCTCTGTTTGAAAGTCTGCGGCGTGTTTGTCACCCACTCTGGCCAAGTGGGCAAATACTGACCGCTAAAGGGTCCAATCAGGCATTAAGGGAAAGATGTATGTGTCAGAGCTCAATCGAGGAGGAGGAGGAACAGGAAAGGCAGGGGGGGTTGAAGAAGCAGGAAAGGTGGGGTAAGAGAGGAGGGTGGGTGGGCGGTGGAGCAGATGTGAGCAGAGCTGAGGACGAGCTTCACGCAAAGACACAGTCCCATCGATGCCTCCGTTACAGCCTAGAGCGGGGAGGGGGAGGGAAGGAGAACAGAAACAACATTAAATCGGAGGTGGTCTTAACACACAGCCCTGCGGGACACCACATTGTAAACAGGCTACGCTCACACAGACAGCAATGCAGGATACTGCTACACTGGGGTTCAAAGATTTGATGCATAGCCATGTTTTCATACCATTTTAATGCAACCAGAAGAAGCTGAAGATAGCTATCATCTACTCTTGAATCAACTGATGCTGAGTCACAGTGAAGTAAAAGTGGTTTGGGGTTTATTTGGATTCAGAAAAGACATGTTACAAACACAAGTATTATGATTAACATAAAAGAAACAGAAACCTGGCTACATCTCATTATCCTTAGTGAACAAAGCTTGTGTTCTTGTAATAAAACAATTGTTTTAGCATGATCTTGACAAGAAAACAACTGCAGCTGCTGCTTCCCTCTTTGATAGGTTGAGCTCATTTCAAGGTTTGTTTTGTGCTTTTGCATCCCTGCTGATAAAGTTATGGTCATTTGGTGTTTTTAGTCTCATATTTGATTTTTTTTTTTTTTTACAATTTATTTTTTATTGCTGTAACTTGTTGCTGCTAAAGATGGATGGAACAAATATCAAAGCTCAAAGTAGACAAAACCAGAGGAGCTCACTTCACCTGATATTTGTTGTGCTCAGAGCAACCATAATGAAAATTGTGAAACGAGGAGACCCAGAAGAGTATGGAGACCATTATGAGAATTATGCTTCCACTTTATTTTGAACTTTTCTACCTTGGGAAAATGACAGCAGAAATAACAGTTTTTGTAAAGAAATACATGTTTAGGGCAATGCTTATATCAAGTTAAAAAAAGCCATAACACAAAAGTGGCTTACTACACAGATATCTCAGGTCAAGGGCTGGGGTGAAGTAATGCCAAGAATCTATACATTGAGGAAACTGATTTACTTGCTCAAATTTAAACTGGATAAATTTGAAGAACTCTGGCAAAAATAGAGTGCACAAAAACAACTAAGTTGCATTTTATTACATAAAGGATATTTGCCACCCATTGGTTTACACTACAGCTTTCAGATTGTGAGTGTTAATCATATTGTTATTCTACGTTTCATTGTTAGTATTGTAAGTTAAATTAATGAATGTATTATTCTCACGATTTGGGCAGTAATTTAGAAAAAAATCTATCTAAAGATATACAAATATAGTTTAGTTTTCTCATTTATGGTACTTAAGTCCCTTATATGTTTTTATTTTTAAATAATAATTATTATTTTATCAATAATAGTATTACTTTTTGTTTATTTTTATGTAAGTGTCTATTCTTTTTTTCCCTTTTTTGGGGTTGTCTATTAAGTCTTTTGGAATAATAGTCCCAGAAAAGATAATTTCTCATTTGAAATGATACAGAAATTTTGTCAAAATTGATTGACTATGTTAACTATCCTTCAGTTTCAATTTATGTTAAAAAAAAAAAAAAAAAAAAAAACAGGAAAAATTGTATCTAGGAAGCACTAAAAATGATACAAGCACACAGCATTTTAAATAAACAAGATTTTTTTTAATCTTTTATTTTATTATTTAATTTAAGAATATTATGAAATGAAACCTTGTTTTGCCAAAAAAGAAAAAATCTATATTTTTTTGTTCATCAAGTGTAAATTTTTTGGCTACCCCTGTATATTTGCATATCATATATCTGTCATTCTTTGGCCCAATTTACACTTTTTCCAAATTTTGCAGATTTTAAAATGACAAAAACAGTAGTTAGTGGGTTGGGAACTGCACAGGGAGTTGTGTAAATATGGTGTGTGCACATACAATGATGCCACAGACTCTGTCATAATAAAGAAATATATACATATCCAGTGTTGCAGTAAACAGTCTGTAGTTACTGAAGCTCATTAAGTTGTCAAACATAAAAGACCCTTTAAGACCCTGAAAAAAAACAACATCTGTCTATCAGCTTCAGAATAATCTGTTGTATGTTGTCTTTATTTCCCTGCCTGTGCTCATTTTCACTTGTCTGAAGTGGGCGGCGCTCTGCGGGGAAAGTATGATGTCAGCATGTTGAAACACAATTCAGATCCATTTGACTCAAAACCTGGTGACAGTTGGGGTTTTTTTGTTTATCTTTTCAGCGCTGTCAGCTCAATGTACCAGGTGTAGAAACTTCCCCCAGTCTGCAGAGGTTTCTGCAAACTTGTTTTTACAAAACATCTCATGAATGCATGATTCTAATTGGTCTATTACAGCATATGATGGTCATATCTTGCAAGATTGCTATCAACAGACCATTAGGTGCATTTCAGGAGGAATCCAGCTCATTTGATATCATCCTGCTGATTGAAATTCATCTATGAGCCACCTCGCCTAATTTCACCATCAGTGGAGATGGTCAGTTTGATTTCAGCTGTTGCAGCCTGCAGTTTCAGCTTTTAGAGGCAAATACAAGGAGATTCAGTGATGTCCAAGTCATTATTTCTGGAAAATTATTTGGTTTATTTTGCAGAAAGAAGAGGTCATAGAGGAAAGAACGCCAGACAGAGTGAAAACATACTTTTAAAGATGACTGAATTGCCTGGCAGAGGGTAATCAATACATGTGACAAACGTAGAATGTTGAAGAGTTTTAGATGGGTTGCTCCTAACAGACTCTACACTAATTTTAAGACATGGACAATACATGGTCTCACAACATTCTTTTCACTTACCCCAAAAAAAACAGCCACTCAGCTTTGATACTTCGAAGAATAAACATAGCCTGACACAAATTGATTGTAGATACCTGCAGTTATGATCATATATCAGTCATGAATGTAAATTGTCTGACTTTTCAGCTGTTGAATCAGAATTTTTCACGAGATTTTTTAAATCACCACATCAGGAGCACTACAGAGACACACATTTGCCATGCTGGAGAAAATGTGGCTCGAATGTCGCTAATCACTATCACATTTTTGGGGGATTTTCCTAAATATAAGGCTTTCTGGAAGGGTATCCAGGTCTCCCTGAGCTCTGTTTTTAACACTCAAGTTCCTCAGAGCTTTGAAATTTTATATTTAGGTTTTATCTCTTTTTTTTTTAAAAAAAAAACATAGAAGTGAGATAAGTAAGAAAACCATTACAAGGAGATGGTGAAGTCCAATTCAGCCCTCCCTGGATGATTGAATTGGAATAACTTTTGAGATCCAAAATGGAACAATTGACCTACTAAATAAAACTACAAATGGACAAATTTTACCAAATTTGGAACAACTGATTTATATTTATTTCCCCTTAGAGAGCAGACTTCTTTGATCTCACTGGTACACCTATTTTTGTGATTAAAGCATTAAATATTTATTTGATTCATGTTAAACTCATCAGGGCCCAAGCCTGCCAACCAATGGTTGGGCGAGAGCCCTATTGATACCCTTGCGATTATTATTACTCTTAATTATTTGCCCCCCCCCAACCCCAAATTGCGTGCCTTCCACTTGGAAAAAAAACGTGAATGCACCTAGCCCCAAAATTCACTTCCCCGAAAAAATGTATGAATCTGCTACATGTTAAAAAAAATATGCTTCTTAGCGCCCCTATGGGCTTAAACTGCAGCCCTTCCAGCTACTTTGAGCCACAAGCCTGAAATTTTGTGGGCATATCAAGCATGCCCGGGCCTACTAAAAAGTCTTTTATGACCATAGTGAATTTTGAACAGAAAGTTTGCAATTTGAAAACAAACAACGGATTTTGACGAGTACTAGCCTGTGTAGTACCTTCAACAATTCCTAGGTTTTTCGTCTCATCAACTCCAATTTGGCTTGTGTACACTACTCACACTGACAATCAAAAGTTATTAATGGTTTTTTGCTACATAAATGGGCATGGCAACAAATGACTGTCAAAATTGACCATTTTGGCTGCTTCATGAAAACCTTGATAGCTGGCCTGTTCATTTTTGGATCAAGACCAAAATAAACACACAGGTTCATTGTCACAGTCTGAGTGCATTTCTGTCACTAGATGTACAAACATTAATGCCACATAGCGCCACCCAGGGGCTCAAATCTGCAGCCTGTCCAGCTACTTTGAGCTACGGGCATGAAATGTTTTTGGCATAACTATCATGACTTGACCTATGGCTTTTGGCTGAGCCACATTTTGCTGCACATGTGGCAGCTAAGACATGCTCTGATTGGCAAGCATTGGGCCCGCTCATCGCTGCTTGCAGCTTTGATTTTTCTAGTTTTTCTATGACAACAGTGGCAGGCAACCACCCTAGTTCTTTGTATATAGTTCTATGCAAACTATTCTATCTTTACTGAAGAAGTCATAGAGTTCCCTTTATTTGAGCTTTCGAGCTTTATCTGATAGATCTCATCCAGACCAAACTAACATTTCTATCTTTGAAAGGTCAAAACGCATCCACTGTTTTTGTTTTGTTTAATCTCTTTTTTTGTTGTTGTTTTCTTCTCAACTTTTGGTTGAAATTTAATATATCCCTGGACTTAAAAACACAAGTTTTCATTACAACTTTTAGCAAAAAACTGCTCTGGACTCAAAAAAAAAAAAAAAGAAAAAGAATAGAAAGACTTTGGTATTACCTGCCATAATGGTGTAAAACTTTTGTATTAATCTTTCAATTCCAAATAAAAATAGAATTTAAAAAAAGATGGCTGAATTGACTGTTACCCCTTCTCACTCAAACTCATTCCACCCCTAAATTTGAGCAACGACTGGCAAGAATTTGCATTGATAAATACACTCAAATTAAGCAAATATACAATAATTTAATTGCATGAAGAAAATTGCAGCAAAAAGAAAGATGGGGCAATAATTAAAAAAATAAATAATCAGGTGAAGGCTAGACTCAAGAAAGACTTCAGCACCTATCCACAAAAACTCTGCAGATCAGAAGTCAAGCTCCACATCCAGGAAAACCACAATGGATCTGAGCGGCTCTGAGTGGCAGTGCCATTGCACATTATCTGCCAGATGGACCGGCACAGGGCCTGCTGGAGGGGAAGACAGGGTCACATCCTCCATCCTCTTGCATTACGTAAGGTTTATTTTTGGGATGTACAGTTTAAACCAGTGTGGGTTTGCCAAGTGGCTGTCAGACAGTCAACCACTCTCAGGCTCTTGAGCATGATGTGAAATCAGCCCAGTTTGACCGCCAAAAACTTCTTCCCCAGATACGTCAGACGGGCTGCCTCGCTGGTCGTAATTATTCACTCAGCAAGACGTTTCCAGCTGATTTGACTGAGAGTGTATATCTATGTACTTGCTCACTGAATCAGGCCAACAGCTGCGTGGGGTTGCACATACAGGTGTTGCCAACATGTTTTTAGCCTCTTGGCTTGGCTTGTGTTTCTTTCCTGGCAGGCTATGGGCTCAGTAAAGCTAAACCTTCAGGAAATCCCCCTTACATGGCACACTTTGTACTGCTTCTGCTCTTTCTCCCTGTCTCTGTTCCCAACCTCTGGTCTAATGAAGTACATGCTCAGTTTAATAAGCCACGTGGGTGTCTCTAAATGAATAAAGAAAAAGCCCACAGTCCTCCCAGGCTATGGCAGAGCTAATGTTCCTCTAAATTGGCTATTTTCAAAGTCATATAGTTTTGCTTTTATAGACCTTCTTCATGTTTGTGACTAGGGACACCGAGTTTAACTCATTTGCTTCATTAGTCTGAGAAAGGTCTGTTAGATGAAGAAGAAACTTCACAAAGATCGCCATGTCTTTCATATGGATGCTGTATGGTGATATATTCTTCAAGGGTCCTTTTGAGGCTTCTAAACTACATTCCCCAGAACACACCATTAAAAACCTTAAAAAGGAACTGATGCGCTTAGTTTTGACTACAAATGGGATTGTGTTTATTGAAGAATATTGACAGTCAAATTTTTCCGAAAGCTTCAAGTTATGTGACATTTCTGATGACGTTTTCAGAAAGGGTGAAGCCGATGAAATCCAGTTTCACATAATTATGTGACATTTAAACATTACGTATTGACCCAAATGTAAGACAAGTTTTTTTTTTTTTTCTGTCAAAAATAATGTGAAAAGTAGGAGGGTCGTCTCATAATGGGGTCTAACCATTGACACATGCTGACAGTTGTCTAGGGTCAGTTTACAACAGCAGAGGGCACCAGCTTTTTGTAAGGCCAGTGACCTCACGGTGGCTAAGGTCATCTGTCAATCAAAGCAGAGATGCAGTGACAGGAGATGAGGCACGCCGATTGTTCACGATTGTCCAGAGCAAAGTGGACCAAAAGTCGGGCAAGTTAACAGATAGCCGTGGCAGAGTTGTGATGCTAATGTTAAGCTAATGATGGGCAATGCAGCAGAGATGTTAAACAATCATCAGGTAGACAAAAAATATGAAGGTACGGAGTATAATGTCCAAAGATCAGGCATTCATAAAGCAAACTGTAAAAGAAAAGCTTATCAGAGTCCTCAGAGCGACCGTTACTAAGACACTGACAAGAGGGTGTGTGAGTTTATTGAGAAATGTAACGTAGGCATTCCCATTACCAGAGCTGTCATTGGAATTACATCTGAAACACAGGTCTTAGTGATTGTACTGAGAGCGAAATATGAAAGCAGCCTGTATCATTTCAATGATTGTCTCAGAATTTCAGTGAGAAAATAGTTACCAAGAAAATTTGGGTTATAAATCTTTTAAGATAGGTCTTGAAAAAAGGGGGGTTGTCTTATAACAGGGGTCATCCTATATTTGGGTCTTTACGGCAAGTGACAAGGGTCTGTAGTTAGCTAACATAAGTGAGAGCACAGCTAGTTGTGGTGACATTCACATTCTTTTGACCGTTGATGCACGGCATTGCTACAAATAAAAAAATAAAGATTTTTAGCCCTCACATGGGGCAAAAGAAGGAAAACAACTGGACTTTTTAGCCCCATTTCCACCAAGTAGTACAGTTTAGATCAGTACAGTTTGGTATGGGTCGGCTTGTTTAAGCCTGGTCCTGTTTGTGTTTCCACAGCCAGCCGTGCCCCCTTGTGGTAGGCGGTGTGTAAACTGGATGCTGATAGCAGCGTGACACAGTGTACCCTGCTAAAAAAATCCAAGTAATCCAGTAAACAAAGAGCAAATATGGAAGACATCCAGCAATTTGTCTTCTTCGTTTGTTATGAAGCGCAATCAGTCTTTGCTTCGGATACGCCCGTAAGCAACGATTCTTTCGACCAATCAACAGACTGCTGTGCTGTAGCTCCACCTTCTGGGATCGGATTAGTTCAGCCTGGCACCACTACAGAAGGGTCCCAAAAAGTGGGATGGCTCATCTCGGTTATTTGGGGATCTGTCCCAGGATTAGTCAGTGAAAACACCATCGAATGCGTGCTGTGCCGAGACGAATTGAACTGAACTGCTTGGTGGAAATAAGGCTTTTGTATCTGCATTCCACTTCAGTTACCTCTTGAATGCAAATCCAGGCCAAAATCAATTTATCTAAGTAAAGTATGGGAGTACAAATATTTTATTACCCCCCAGCTATTTGGGGTCTAAGACTTCAATTAAAGATAAGTAAAATATGCATGCACATATTTTTGGAGCAAGTGTGGAACGGAGATGTAATCTTGGTCGAGCGCTGAGCAGTAATGGGCCTAGCACCATGGTGGGACTTGAAGCAGGGGGCGACGGAGGCCGGCGCCTCGGGTAGCCAGGAATGGAAATTCTCGGCAGGAAAGGTTTAAACTTCAAAGTTTGATTTCTTACTTTTGATTTGAGGCTCAGTGGATCATCAACAATACATGAGAGCACTCCCTTTGAGAGATGTGTTGAATTTAACTTTGAGATACTCAATCTGCCTGCCAGTCGGCACAGTGATCACTCAAGTGGGAGATCTCTGAAGAGAACGCTTTGTGCAAAGGGGGAAGCACTCGTCGCTTAGAGTGCTCAAAACTGACCTTGGTGAAGTCAGAAAGATACGACCAAATTCAGCCTCCTTGAGTCAACACCTCACCAGCTGAACATTGCTTTTACAAAACCAGCACCTCTCTCCAAAAACACCACGGTAGACCAGGAGCTACAACCTCATTTAATAAGTGAGCCATCCTGTGAGAGCAGACATTGTTTTTATGCAGATGACACTCTAAATTTGTTAATCTGACAAAGTTTGCACATTTCTTCATGTCATCTCTTTTTTAGAACATAGCTCACCACATGTCACCAGCAATAAATTCAGGTCATCTGAAGCCTCTGTTGGCAGCAGATTTTCCATCTAAGCCTCTTATAGATTATTTCTTTCCTTTAAAAGATCACTCAACAGTTGGCACAAAGTGATAACATTTACCCCTGATGTTCTAGACACTGAGACTAAAATGCTGCTCAGCCTGACTGTCAGTGAACTCATCGTTCCTGTATTTAGAGGCTGCCAATGATGTATGAATGTCATTTTTTCTCTTATTCTATATAAAAATGTTCAGTTTCTGCCATAAAGATGAACTCCCACAGGGATTCTCTTTTCTAAGGAGCAGTTAAAGGTCAGGTTTTATTACCTGCAGCTTGGTGCTTTTCTTTCTTTCTTTCATTTTTTTTCCTGAGCTTGGTTTTCCTTAGTACAACAATTAAAAGCAAGATTTAAAGCTCCTGACAGGATCTTTCTGTTCGTGTCACTTTCGTAGCCCCCTGTGGACAGAGTGGTATCCAGTACATTTTTACTGGTCAAAGGTGCTTTTCAACCAGGAACTGGGTAGATTACGAAAATCAGGCCAGTAATGTATGGAGAAAAAATAAAAAATTAGTTGCAAAGCACAGCCACACCAGTAGAGGGCAGTGTCAGGGTTTTCTTTTATATTAGGAAAATCAAGTGCTGCTAAAGCGACTCATGAAATAAAGCCAAAAAAAACTTAACTAAGGCCTGTAATTAATCAAAATTCGCTAAAACACGGTGAAAAAAAAATTGCATTTACATTGAAACGCTGAAGGACTGAAAACGCTGTAGTAAGCATGCCAGGCCTGTAGTTGGTACTGTAACTGTCTTGTTCAGAAGAAAAGCTGTTGCCAGCTGCGTTTCCATTACACCTGGAATTGCACTGAATTTAAATATCGCAAAAAAATGTATATATATGGAAACACCTATATTTAAAAAAAAAAAAAAACTCTCGAACTAGGATAAAAAGTTTTTATGTAGGGATGGGTACAAAATTAGGTACTTTTATAGGTACAGATCAAATTCCATCAAAAGTATTGGGTACCAATTCATGGTAAATCAAAAGGTAGCATGTTGAGATACCTAAACACATCCTTGTGACTGTGAGGGAGTGATATATTCAAGAATAAATATGATAAATTGAACAATTTGTATATTTCATTATTAAACAAATTGATATTTAGTAGTAGTAAAGGGACCAGGAAGGCTGCGAGCTGGTCAGAGTCAGAGAGCAGCAGGAGGGAGGGGCAGAGGTGTGTGTGTGTGTGTGGGAGAGCAAATGAGCTGGGGATGATGATTTTAATTCAGTGTTCTGTTCCTGCCTGTTTTGAGTTGGGGCGATCATAGCCGACAGTTTGACAGTTTGACCAGAGAATAAAAACACTAATGTTCATGAATCGGCTTCATTATGATAGCAGCTTCTGGACGGATATTGCGTTACTTTACTCAAGTTGTGCACAATTCTAGTTGCAATGAAACACCAGCAAGGCGCAATTGTACTTTATTGAAACTTCAGAAATATCTTATATTTTGAGAAAAGGTGTAATGGAAACGCAGCTACTGGTTGAGGAAGTCTGAAAGAGCTTTGACCAGCAAAACACCAGACCACCCTGTCTTCTTACTTATCTGATGAAAATATTCTGATTCCTGTATCAAACTAAACCAGGATGCATTCCCGAAGACTTCTTCTGTGTTTGAATGTTTCACTCTGTGGGAGTACTTTTTGTGTAAGACGTAAAAACTCAGTTTCTTCAGTGTGCTTTGAATCATCTTGTCTGACAGTTCCACCTCACAGTGGTTACACATGTTAAAATTTGCTGTATAAAAATATTCAGCCTTATTACTGATGTTGTCTTGCTTATTTTTTGCAGCTCATGAAAAGGCATCACTGTTCATTTTAGAATCAGAAACTCCTTGCAGACGCTTCAAAGAAACCAGATGAAAACAGAGAAAACAGAATGATAAATGAAAAACTGTTTCAGTTTAAGACTGGGAAAACATGACAGAAAACATGTTCTGCCTGGTGCATCATAACATCTTGTTGGATTATTCCTTTTACTTTCTCCTTCTTATTTTGTTGCTTTTTATCTGTGGTTGTTGCATTGCTGAGGCTATATTTACGCTCCATATACTGTTCCTGTAAACGTTATATTTAGTTTAACTGCACCTTAAATCCTCAAAATGCTTTTTTTTTCTCTTGGTGTCTTGGGTTGGATAGTCACTGAACCCCGTCAGGCTTTAAGACTTTTAAAATTCTTAACAGAAAACCAACATTCATGCTCTGCCGGGCTCAGCCTCTCTAAAATTGGGTGATGTGGATCATATTACACACAAGACGGAGCAGGACCAGACTTTAGAGGTGGAGGTGGAGGAGAGGTAGGTCGAACTCCCATCTGTCCATCTTTTTAATCCATCATTCCAGTTTTCTCGCTTGACGCTGTCACTAACTCACTCTTCGACCTTCTTGCTTCACATGACTGAAATTTTGGCCAAACACATGTACAACATGATGTCTGTTGTAGCTCCAGTATGGAGGAGGAGGAGACACATGGAGGCAGAAATGGATCGAATAGTTGAACTGATTTCTACCTAACTTTGAGGTGTAGACTTGTTCTCTTTTTTCAGCCAAATTACACAAACGTGTTAGAATCTGAGATGAAGACGTTGAGTTTTTTACCTTTTTTTTTTAAGCTGTACACTCTTTGGATATAGGCAGAGCTGTACATTCTAGCAGTACACACTGTGACCACACTTTGATGGGATCAACCAGATCGTCTGATTGGATCACATCCAGCTGTAATCTGTACACTGTGATCATATCTCCTACAAAACATAGAGTAAAAGGTCACGTCTGTTTCCTATGACGGTTTTGCTTGGATGGCATTAAAACCCAGACATCACAACAACTCCCGTAAAGTGAAGCCAAAACTTTGAGAGCTCCCTCTGATGACAGTTGAAGTGAAGGTTTTAAAGCCGGCCTTCTTAGGCCCCATTTACACAAAAACACTCATCTGAAAACACTAAACAAAAACGTTAAAACGCAGTGAAGAAAATCTGTGTTGACACTGAGTGACTGAAAACGCTGTAGTAAGCATGACAGGCCAGTAGGTGGGGCTATAACTGTCTTGTCCAGGAGCTACTTATGGTAGATCTCCACCAAAGTAGAGTTGGGCTGATCATCTGGAGTATTGGGGGATACTGAGAGCAGAAGTGGAGCAACAGATTCTCATTTTGTTGAAAGACAGTCAGCAGATTCATTAGATTGAGCAGCACAAGCACAACATGGTAATTCACTGTATTCACTGTATTCACACCTTCTACTGACTCTCTTTGGTATGATTTTTTATTTTATTATTACTTCTGTTTGAGAAAAATATATGTCACCCCACATTTTGGTAGCTTTTGGCTGCTTATTGATGAATCAGCATGAAAAATTAGAGTTTCGGGGGGGGGCACTGTGCCAGTTATTCCTGTTGTTTCAAAGATTACCGAGGTAGTCTGAAAGCTACACAGTGTAAGGGGCCAGGTGTAGATGGGAGACAACCTGAAACAGAGGGCCCAATGAATAAGGCTGGGTATCGCTAAGAACCTCATGATTTGTTTCAATTCGATTCGATTTGATTCAAATTCCATCCTCTAGGTTGCAATTCGATTCTGTTTTGATTCTCTAGGTTGGGATTCTATGCTATATCAATTCTCTAGGATGCGATTTGATTCTATATCATTTCTCTAGGTTGCGATTTGATTCTATTTCGAGTCTCTAGGTTGCAATTTGATTCTATATCAATTCTCTAGGTTACGATTCCTTTCCATACCAATTCTTTAGGTAACAATTTGATCCTATACCAATGCTCTAGGTTGCGATTCGCTTTTATATCGATTCTCTAGGTTGGGATTTGATTCTATGCCAATTCTCTAGGTTGTGATTCCATTCTATATCAATTCTCAAGGTTGCGATTTGATTCTATATCAATTTTCTAGGTTGTGATTTGATTCTATATCAATTCTCTAGGTTAAGATTCCACTCTATATCAATTCTCTAGGTTACGATTCCTTTCCATACCAATTCTTTAGGTAACAATTTGATCCTATACCAATGCTCTAGGTTGCGATTCGCTTTTATATCGATTCTCTAGGTTGGGATTTGATTCTATGCCAATTCTCTAGGTTGTGATTCCATTCTATATCAATTCTCAAGGTTGCGATTTGATTCTATATCAATTTTCTAGGTTGTGATTTGATTCTATATCAATTCTCTAGGTTAAGATTCCACTCTATATCGATGCTCTAGGTTGCGATTCGCTTTTATATCGATTCTCTAGGGTGCAACTCCATTCTTTATTGATACTCTAGGTTGCAATTTTATTCTGTATTGATTCTCTTGGTTGCAATTTGATTCGATATTGATTCTTTAGGTTTGGAATTGATTCGATACCAATTCAATTTGATATTGATTTAAATGTTTCGATTGTTCGATTTTCACACCCATGTTAACACACGCATTATGTCACCTCATGTTTTGGAGCACTTTAACAACCCAAACGTCAGACTTTAAAGTTGAAGGGGCCGGCTTTATGCTGCTGCTGCTTCAGCTGCCATTTTGTTGGTGTTTGGTCTTGTGTGGCCCTTGTCCACACAATGCGAATAACAGGCACAGTGCCCCCCACTTGCTGGGAAATGAACTGATTCAGAGGATTTGCAGAATCAATATGGAATTGGGCGAAAAAAATAGTGCGATGCATCAATTAGTCAATATTTTTACTCAACCCTACCAATGAAGGGTCCCTGGGGTTGTGTTTGGGAGACAGAAGAAATATTGGCTTTGCCTAGGACCAGAGCTGAGTACCTCTGTTAATTGCATAAAAAGAAAAAAAAGAAACAGTTTTAGACAACAGGAAAAATTCACACTTTTCTCACATTTTTCTAATTTAATTAGGTTTATAAAACAATATTCAGTGTACCAGTTCATGGGGCTGAATCCTGCGAGTTGTAACTCCAAAAAGGAATCCCCACCCCATGATGAAATGTGTCACCCATTGATCCCCCTGATACTTTTTGGCTACAGAAATATCTTCTGTTATTGAACTTTAAATAAAATTTGAAAATTAAATTTAATGGCCGGTGTAATAACAAAATCAGTGGGGGCCAAAGAGGGCTAATGTCCATTATCCAGGTAGTCCAGTAAGCGATACAAATACTGCTTATAGAGACATTTTGTTTAAGGTAACTGAAATATTATTTTTCTGCAACCCTCTGTAAGAACAAATGATGAAGGTCTCTGTGTGGTGAAGGCTCTATTGCTCAGCTGAGTTCATGGATTTCATGGAAACAGGTATGCTCAAAGGTAGAGTATAAAGAAATAAGCCAGTTGATTTTAAATATAGACATCTCTAACCTTGACCCTAACGTGACACTGGGATTAGTGAAGTCTTTTTCAGACCTGTTTTTACAGATTTATCTGGAGGGAATCCAGCAGAAACAAATGTTTTCTCCCATTTTCTGTTGGAGAAGACAAGAAAACACTATAATTAGAGCTGGAGTGTATGCTTATTGTTTCCACAGTGAAAACAACCACGTGCTCTTCTGGCAAATACAGCGTGTGAATTTGAAGTTATTGTTTCACTCACAAAGAGCTGCAAACCGGCTGTGTGTTTTCTGCTTTAGCAACAAGTAGAAGTGTTAATTTTAGTCAGACTTTACATCAAGAGAGCTTAGATTCAACACTGTCTCTATGTTTGTGGTTCAAAATAGCAGCTTCTTTGGATGAAATGTTGACACCAGGCCATTCTGAATGAGTTTCCTGTTGTAAAAGTCACCAATGAATTCTTTAGTAGATTGTTGCTTCTTGGCTGGAGACTCACTGTTAAATCTTTAGTTCAAATACCTGTCCAGCTGTGTCACCCAGGCTCTCGTTGTCTGAGTATGTCAAGTGTGTCGTACTGGATAAAGCCTCTTGAGTTCGTTGATAATTGCAGACTCAGACAGTATGTACATCCAGTCATCACACAAACAAGACCATTAGTCGTAAGTTGCTGTTATGGAATGGCTAATTTGGCCGTAGCATTAGCTGATTGCAAAAATTTCACCAATTAACTAATAGAACGTTGAAAGCGAGGCTGGTGCAGAACATTAAACCAAACTGTCAAACCAAAACCACTGTCTAGAGATGGGTAACTTTCTCATTTGAAAAAATATGGTACCAACGCTTGGCACTTTTGTTTGTGTTTATGTGGTAAAAAAAAAAAAAAATTGTTAATTAATAAAATCCCAGAGTTTTTCTATTTAACATGTTTATTTCTCCATTTATATACTTGTAATGCTGTGTTCATGTCCAGCATGGAAAATCGCCTACTCTTCCACTCCCTCACAGTCACAAGGATACGTTACGGTACCTAAACATGGTACCATTTGATTTTTACGTGAAACGGAACTGGGTACTACAGACAGAATTCAGTTGGTACCTATAAAAGTACCTAATTTGGTACCCATCCCAACCACTATCCAACAAATTCAAATTGTGCATACCTAATACTACGCATAACCAGCAATAAAAATGGAGAGTGGCAATGGTGGCACTGAGAAAAGAGTGAGAAAAACAAATGTCTCATCTACCAAATTGAAATATGCTGTATACCTTAATACTAGCCACGTATACATGGACCCAAATATTCCGCTTGCATTCGGTTTATTTGCTCAAACGGAAAGAATTTAATCTTTTTATACACCTCATTCTGAAAGAAAAGTGTCAATCCGAATGGAAATTTAATCGGTTTCACAGGGGTGGAATATTTCTTTCCCCAAACCAATTGACGTATCATGTATCCACTCAAATGGAAAGTTGTCAGGGTGCAGATATGAGGTAAGACGCAACTAGAGACGTTCCTCAATTTTAAAAATGGCGGCGAGCAGTCAGTACTGGACTGCTGCAGAAAGTTTTTTTTTATCCAAGCTTTGAAAGAAATGAACATAATTTCAAGACTGGGTGGACGAAAAACTCGCACAAAAAAAACTCTCGTCCTCCAACTTTGATTAATCAAGTGATGTTTACTTTTTTCTGCCCATACCCCATTGACTATTCTGTTTAATTATAGCGGCGCATGTAGACCAGAGATTGGAATATACCTTTACATGTATCCTATGGTTTTCGGAAAAGTCATTCAGAAAGATTCCATTCGGAAAGACGAAAAACTCCTCACGTAACCATGGCTATTGTCATACTTTCCCAAGTAGTTCTCTTGATCGCTAAAAATGTGTTCTCTTCACATGTATTTCACTAAGTATTTTGGGGGAAAAAGAGTTCAGTTACTCTGCCCCCTCTGCTTGGCATCCCCTTCAATTTCTCCAAAATTGTCAGTTTGTTTTAATGAAATCTTCCCACTCTGTCTTAGAAATCAACTAGGGCAAACCATCAAACAATTCCTATGTTTTTAAACTGTTACTGTACTGCACTTTGTATATCAAATTGCCTGTAATTTATTTTTTTATGTGTCTGTTTTGTTTACTTCGATGTGTACCACTGCCTCTGTTGGCTACGTCACCCTTGTAGAAGAAGTCCTGATTTCTACGAGCCTTTTATGAGCATGACATCCGCCATCTTTAAAACAGCCTTACAATTGGAGTAGTCGTGCTGACAGGGCTTGTAATAGTGGGGTCTACCACCATTACATTGAGTTGCTTTGAGGCGTTAAACTGGTTCATGCAAACTGCTAATCCAGTTTTTTTCTCCATTCGTACGAATGGTCAGTTTTCAACTCTAATGACTGCACATGCCCACAGGCCCAGGTCTGTCAGCTCGTCTAAAACTTTCTGCCTTTGTTGTCCGGGCTGCTGTGTCAGCTTTTAGAATTCTTTTTTTAATATATGGCCATAGTGTCTGTGATGTCACTCAGTTCCTGAGTCTTGAGGCCGAATGTTGTCAGAAGCCATATTTGGAGGTGTTCAGACTACACAAGTTTTTATGAACCGGGCTACAAATAGGTTGAATTCAGCTGTGAAGATCAACTTTTAAGGTTTGGTGTGTTTGTGGTATCTGGTGTTTCAGGAGCCAGCCTCTAGTGGACACTTGAGGAACTGCAATTTCTTGTACTTCCGATAAGGTTTCAGCCCAGGGGTTGCCGTTTGGTGCAGGTATCACCAAATTTTTTTAAATTCAGAACTGCGATTGATTTATCATTAACTCTGTTCTCATAACTGACATAAATTAGCTCTGTCAGGACGTGTGAAAAATTCCAACCAAAGTAAAATATGGATAAGGGTCGAGTAAGATAAAAGATGACATAAAAGAAACAGAAAACATCCAAAATGAAAACATCTTTTTATTGTCATACACTTTGTAAAGGATGAGTGCAAATAAAAGAGCTTGTGATCAAAGTCTACTCATCACTAAGCCATGGACCATAAGGCATCATTAAATACAAGCTTTTTGGAGCTATCATCTACAATACAAGGACGGAATCAAGGAAAAGAAACAACACAGCATCAATGCCTATGCAATCAGAAAATAAATGGTGGAAAAGAAACTTAAATGAAGAGGAAAAAATACAAACAAAACAAAAACAAAACCAAAAAAAAACACAACACAATTTGTACATTCAAAATAAAGAAGTCCAAAAAAATTCACAAGGAATATTGATATTACGGCAAATGACGATAAAACATAGTCTACAATCTGTTATGTACACTTGGCACTAAATGTAAGATCTTTGATTGTTGTCCAGTCAGGTTGTTGTCAACTCTAGCATGTGCACAGGTTGCAACTTTTTTCTTTTCTTTTTTTAATTTAAATGCTAGGCTTATCATTTATATAATCTATAAATATTCTGAAACAATCATTCTCTCAAACAAAGCTGTTGAAAAGTTTTGCAAAGCCTGACGAAAAACTTCATTAGATATTGAGATCAAACTGCTCAATGGACAACAGTTCATCAGAAAAATGCTCACATACTTTTTATATATAGTGTAGAAGGATTTTTTTTCATAACAATCAATCTTTGATAGTCCATCTCATGCACTTGAAAGTTGTAAACAGTACAAATATAAATGACCCACTTACAATATTTGAATCCCAGCAATTCCAAAATAGACAGTGTCCAAAAAACAGCAGCAGATTGTTTGTATGCATTTTCCAACACACAGATGTGTATATAATGAGGTGGAAAATGGCTATTTAACATGATTGGATTGTCTCTATCTATTCAACGTGGCTAGAGAGAATCAAAAGCAGTATACAGCTGAATGACACCACAGCTTCCAATTCTTAATGATATGACTCAGAGGAATGATATCTCTGAAACAACACTGAAATCAAAATATATTATGTTCAACAGTATGAAGTAGAAAAATGGTCTGGAGTGGTCATAAGCGTCCTGATATGTCTCTTCTGATATGTTAAAGGGAACGTTCAGATTTAACTTACTTGTTACTTTCACTTAATGAACTCAGTAGTTCTCACTACATGTTTGTGTTATTCAGGAATTAAAAAACAAGAAACACAGTTAGCTTTTCAGCAGTGTTGTAGTCATGAGAAGACAAGGAGCTGTTATAACTAAAAGACAAAAAAACAAAGGGAATAAGTGCCTGTAAAAAGTTAATGAAAGAAGAAATTGTTGAAATTTGAAATCTAAGACTTTTAGTTTCTTTCTGTAGTCTAAAAAATTCACGGACTTAAGATGAATTTCATTTGAACAGCTACAGTCACAGTTTATTTAATATGACCTTCAATAATGAAATGCAACCAGGGTCAATTTAGGTTGACAATAGCTACACTGACACAAGATACACAAAAGATTTTTTAGTAGTTGTGATGATTGTACAGATTTCCGGGGTCTGGTAAATTTGTAGGTTATAGTGGCAAATGTTTTGAAAATACTCAAATGAAACTGATCTGTAATTCTAAACAAGTCTATTTGCCCGTTTTTGGATTCTTTCCAGTTACAAGTGAGCAAACTACTCTTGAATGAGTTCCATGTTTTAGCTTAACTCTAAACATTGTATTTGTAGTAGCGTAACATTACATTGCAGTACATTACATTGAAGTGCATTATGTTGTGTTACGTACGTCGCGTTACATATGTTGTGTTACGTATGTTGTGTTTACAGTACTCTGTGTTGCAGTACCCAGTTTTATGGTATGTTTTGTTAAGTAACATTACATTACACTGTGTTATGTTATGTAGTGATATGTTGTGTAGTGATATGTAACATTGTGTTACATTGTGTTACTTAACCTTGTAATATGTGTCCTTGTGATATATTACATTGTTATATTGTTGTATTACATTATGTTGTGTTATGTTACGTCGTGTTACGTTACGTTGTTTTAAGTTACATCATTTTAAGTTACGTCGTTTTAAATTACTTCGTTTTAAGTTACATCCTTTTTAGTTTCTCGTTTTATGTTACGTTGTTTTATGTTATGTCGTTTTATGTTACGTTGTTTTATGTTATGTCGTTTTATGTTACGTGGTGTTACGTTACTTCACATGGTGTTACGTTAAGTGGTGTTACGTTAAGTGGTGTTACGTTAGGTGGTGTTACGTTATGTTGTGTTACGTTACGTGGTGTTATGTCGTGTTACGTTACGTGGTGTTACGTTACGTGGTGTTACGTTACATGGTGTTACGTTACGTGGTGTTATGTTACGTGATGTTATGTTACGTGATGTTATGTTACGTAGTGAAAGTTGTTTTGTGGTATGTTGTGTTACAAGAACGTAACATTTCATTGTGTTATCTTACGTTCTCGTGTCCTTTTTTCACTCATTACTATCGTTACATCTTGTTGCTGTACATTCTGTCACATGTAACACATTATACAACTTTATGGTCCGTTAAGTGTTGAATTACAAAAAGTTTCACCCTACTTCCCAAGTAGACACGTGGCTATCTTTTGATTCACTTCTTTTGATTGGTCAAAACATCTTTACTTAATTCTGGAAACTAGGATCAACGAATTAGATGAGCAATTTCAACTCCACAACATGCATGAGCCACGTTTTCTAATATCATCTTATGTTATGTTTCGTTGTGTTACTTTGCTTACGGCTGGTTTGTGAACATAAAGGTTGCAGTTCTGATTTCTTATTAGCATTGTTTTGAACTATCCGCTGTAGCTTAAGTGTTTAAATTTCAGTGTCAACAGCCAACCAAGATTTCTTTTTGCTTTCCCTTCTTCATGTTAGTTAGCTAGGAGCTAAGTCCTAGGAGAAGCTAACTGTAACCCTTTAAGCTAACAAAGCATCTAACAATGAGGAAATCAAATCTACCATAAAATAAGTATCTACATGAAGACCATGTGTTCTTTTTCAAAATGGGCTTTCTTTGAATTGTACCGTTTCACAAGGATGGACAAGAAAAGACTGCTACAGAAAACATTTTAAATGAATTAATTAAAAAAAAGAGGTTTAACTTTTAGCTCCCCTTCAGATTGACTACAACACTGCTTTTGAGCAACTTGCCAAGCCTTAAAAAACAGACTTAGCTTTCATGTTTTGCCATATTGAGGGTTATGTGCTCTTCTTTCTCTCAGTAACAAATGCCTCATAGCATGTCAGAGTTCTGAATCTCTGGACCCCGTTTGGATTTGCTCCTGTAAATCCTCCTATCCAGACCCAGACCTCTGATCCAGTTCAGTTTACTAGCTGACGTCAGAGTAAGGTTTTGTATTTATTAAAAAATTATAATCTGACAAGCGCTTATTTTGTATTCGTCATATGTTTTATGTATTTTCAGCTCTTTTAAATCAACGTATTTATGTTAACATTTAGGGAATTTTGAGGGGCTCAGTGGTAGCATTTCTGTAGTGTAGTTGTTTTTTTTTGACAAGATACATTTCAAGTGTCAGCGTTTTCACAGAACAGCATCAAAAGAAGAAGTCCTGGTCTGACCAGCAGCTTTTTCTCCCCCTCAGTTATTGTTCAAACGTCTCGCTAATATTCACAGGCAAAGCTCAGGCTGATCAGAAAACAGTCTCCCTTTAAAGAACTGCTGAACCAACACATCCCTACACAAACAGGGGCGCTGGCTTCTTCACATTCAAATGGTACGGTGTAAATTAGAGGACATTTTTAGAGTTAAATAAAGCTTTTCAGACATGTTGAGACATCCACACATGAGACACCATGAGGTAACACTGACAAAATGCTCTACACAGTTGACAGACATAAGAATGGCAAGACAATGTTGTGAAATATACAATGTATGACGTACAAAAGTTACATTCATTCAAATAAAAATAAAAAACAGACATGGAAAAAGAATCTACATTTGTACTCAAACATGTTTTTAAAGTCCAAGATGATGTGATCAGTCGAAAAAGTACAAGCAAGATACATCCAGGAAGTAAATCAATTCTCATGAGGGGACCAAGTCAAGAATAAAAGACAAAAATAAGAGAAAAGGAAAAATATCCGGTATGGTTCAAATCAAACCAAAGAAAGTATGAGTCCCGACTGCTTTGAGCTGGACAGTCAACTTATCTGTACACACACATGCCAACATTCCATGAAAGTACACACAGCACGGGCAGTTTTCATCACTGGGCTGGCTTTTGGATTCAGTGCATTCTTTAAGGAGGTGGGTTATTTATGACAAGACTTATGGCGGCTGTTTGTTTTTGTTTTTTAGTTGTTGCTGATTGTTTGCTGTTTTGTGTCCCTAACTCATTTGACATACTCAGCTGACTTCCAGAAGTGCCCTGGGTGGGAAAGGCGACGGTTCCTTTTTGGCAACTTTTCCAGTAAATCTACCAGCTTGGAGAAGCTGGGCCGCTCGTCCTGCTTGTACGCCCAGCACAGAAGCAGAATGTCCTGGAAAAGATGGAGAAAGAGAAAACCATTCAGATTTTTCAATGAACTATCTTAGGATGCATCAGGAAAAGTCCTTTTTTTAACTTTCTCAAACAGACTAAAAAAACTTTCTTCATATAGTGTTTTAATGTTGTAAATAATTATGTTGAAATGCTGTGTGCTTGGCATTTCAACATTTAAAAACTTGACTTAAGTAAACTTCTCATTCTTCTGTACATTTTTTGGCTGGCTACTCCAACAAATTTTCACAGATTGTCACTATACAAATTTTAAACTATTCAGCATGTTCAGGAAAAATATGCTTGCACTTTCCACATTTCTAACCATTAACCTTTCTAAAATATTCAAAGTTTTTCAAATTCTTTGGCCCATTAAAATGGATGGAAACGACCCATCACTATAGAAACCACACAGCTGATGATGTCATAAGGGGTTCCGGAGTTATAAACATTATACATGAGACCAGGGCATGTCACTAACATAAGGGATTAAGGTTAGGGCTCAGCATTTCAACATTTAGCATTTTCTGCAAGGAAATGTGGCGGGCTAGTTAAATCTGTTTTGTGAGGATAAAAAGATAGGAATGATCTATGACAGTGGTTTCTAAAGTCAGGGGGATACAATGCCTTCAAAAACCAAAAGCTATTCACAACTACTCTGTTCATCCATGATTAGAAAAATATATAAAGAAAAATAAATAAAAAAAAAGGTTGATTTGTTTTCCATATCTTATTTTTGCTCCAAAAGCCCTGAAAGCCATATTAACGACCATTCAGAAACACTGATCTTTTCTGCAATAAGTGTACAGCCTGATTCAGAAAACAGTTTTGTCTGGAAAGCTCATTTCTGTTCCCCTACTTTGCACGAATAAGTGTTTTATGATCCAGTACTTTGAAAACATGAAAGTTAAAAATTTGTATGATTAGACGGCCAGCTTGATTGACAGGTGGGCACACGGCAGCTGTTTACAAGGAGGCTTGAGGCCTGCCTCTTTGCTTCTTGAATGACTGACTGAAAGTTAGGTTGAGTCAGCATTTTAATATGCCAACTGCCGACAACGGACTGCAAAACTTCACATATGTTGTGTAGTGATGTCATCAAGTCCTGTGGCGCTTGGCACCAGGGTTTGACTGAAATCAAGGGAAGACCGACTCTTCTCAGTGATGTGCCTGCACAGTCCAGTGTTTCACTCTGAACTACTTTCTTTCATAATGGAAGACACACGGCGCATTTTCATGCAATTTTTGATCCAAAAGATTGCTAATTCATTTTCTATTTTTCAGTGGTAGATGACTAACTGAGAGGGAATCTTGTGAATCTGGACATCAGTAAGAAGCATTAATCTTTTATTGATCAGTCGTTCTATCCAGAGTTTAGCTGTCTTAATACTGTAGGAGCAGGAAGAAGCTGTCAGAAATCTGAGCTGTATCTTGAGCTGGGTTTTACTTCCTCTGACTCAATAGCTGCCTCATTTGTAACCAAATTTAAGCTAATGAAGCTTGAGATCTGCAAATCTTTGCCGCTGCATAGAGATGAAATAAAATCCACCAATCCATCTTCCTTACAGTCATACAGCCTTTGCTACTCTCCTTAATTAGTCTCTCTACTAATGGCAGACACTGTTGATGTCCTTAAGGAAAACAAGGTCAAGCATGGAGAGTATGGTTAGGTTAAGGCATCAAAACTGCTTTGTGAGATTAAGACTGTAAATAAGTATGTGTTAGCTGCAACTGACGTCACCAAGTAGTTGGTTTGAGGTATTTTTAACAACACTGGGTTCTTTTTCGTCACCTTTGCATTTGAAGTGGGTCATTACTTTGTGTGGTCCATTTGTTGGTCATGGACACCAAACTGGTTTTGTTTTCAGTGATATTTTTACTATTTTGCTCATGTGTTTGTCTAGAGATCCTACATGTAACCCTGGCTACATTGTTTACATGTGAATTCAGCTGTTAGCAGCCTGTAGCATGTCAATGCTAACTGGTGCAAGGCCTGATGTTTCCCCAAAGGGTGAGGAAGGTGTGAGCGAAGAAGTGAAAACATCGACCCGTCCTTCCAACCATCGTTATTGGCAACGTAAGATCTATATCCAATAAGATGGAAAAGCTAGCCGTGCTAACCCCACAACAGAGAGAATACCAGAAGGCAGAATAGCATCATGCTATTTGCAGACATGGCTAGTGGAGCGAACACTGGACACCAACACCACATTGGAGGAACTTCACCTGATGTGAGCAGACAGGATCCAGGAGACAGAGACTAAACAGACTGCTGAAGAAGCTCAGTCCTGGACAGATGAATAAAGTCTATTCTATTCTATTTGAGCAGAATCGACCACATTGTAATGAGGGCTTACAAAAAACATGCCCCAAAATGTACCCTGCTTTCTTAAAGATTCTGAGTTTAAAAAATGATCCTCTTGAGTTTTACTTAACAGCACTTAAAGCTTATGTTTGAGTCATTTTCCTAATTCATCACCACCAAAGGATCCAGACTGTAGGGCTTGCTGTATTGGATTTGTTATAACAAGAAGATGCATTCAAGTCTACATTCAAACCGCAGTCTCCTGGACTAAACTCGTATTTCTTTGACCCATCATTTTCCCCCCAGCTGGCATCCCAAACAAATTTTCTAGGGCTGTATTCTACGTCACCTGACTTCGTCCTTTGCTCCCGCCATAATTACTACAGCCATTATGCAGAGCTATTTTTAGTGAGGACCATCTGGATTTATACAAACTGAAACTTGGGTTGTTTGAAGGAGAGAGAAGAGGCGTGGAGGAGTTTAGCAAGGTTAAGGCAACCATAGAAGAAAACATTTGTTACTGCAAATTACTGAAACAGGCAGGGCCAGTATCTTTAAGAACTGTGAAGATTTCTAAAAGTGTCTTTGTTTGGGTACCAAAGAGACCAAGTAAAACTGAAAGACTTAATAGCTCACATCTATTACTGAATTAGCACAGAGTTAGTGGCTGAAAAGTTACTTATTTTGATCTTTAGAAACTTGAGTAGTTGACGCCTCACTGACGAGACAACTTTCTTTATTCCTGAGATCACTTCGAACCCAGTGAACCCCGCCTGTGATTGTCTCTGTCTTGCAAAGTAAACTTTTCAAGGTTTAGACTACGTGTTGGAGCAAACTGAGCTTTGGTGAATAATAGGCAGAAGTTCACTCCAGTTTGAAAACAGTGTGACTCATGAATTGTCTCAAGTTAAAGAGGGAAAACACTGACTCATAATTTGTGATAAACTGAAGCAGAAAGAGGTCTTACTAGAATTTCCTTCCCCATGCCGGTTTGGGCGAGGTTTGGCTTCATCCCGCTGCCGATCTGCCAAATGATCACCTCTGCTGGCTGACTCTTGTAAGGCCACTCACGTGCATGTAACTCGAACCAGATGGTGCTGTAAAGGTAGAGGAAGGAACAGGTAAGTTTGGACTTCTTCAGTCAAAAGACTATTTAAAACTGCCATTACGTGGCATAAGTTTTTCCTATGAAAGGAGCTAAAAAACACACAAACTTAGTATTAAACTATTCACTATCAGTGGAACCAAGAGAGAAATCTTTGCTAAATTTTAAACTAAAAATAAACATTTAACAACAAATACCTGAGCTAATGTGCTAATGTTTCACAACAGCAAATCCTATCACTTAGCCTCATTTTAGCTGAAATACCTGTTTGCTAGACAGTGTGCAAATGCTAAAATCCCCATAAAGTTATGTGAGTATTTGAAGGACATCATCTAATTGTAAGTAGGTGACTTTTCACTATATTTGAAGTTAAAACAACATTTAATGACAAAAAAGATAAAGAGCAACTGTTAGCATTTGGCTGCCTTCAAGCTAAACTTACTGTTTGTCTCAAAGTGCATGGATGCTACTATAACCTTAAAATGGTCCTGTACAAATTCAAAGGACATCATTTTAAAATTATGGAGGGGTTTTTCTCCGTTAATACAAAATTTGATTACTGATTTAAAAAAATAGCATTAGAGAATAGCAACTGTTAGCATTTAGCTGCTTTCTGTCAGGAGTTACTGTAAACTAGGGAGTGAATGAATGGATACAGATGTATAATCTAATGGCTGGGGAAGGACTTTTCAACCCATTTACAATGAAGCTAGCATTTCCTAACAGTAGCATTTGCCCTATTTAAGCCAAATTTACTGTTTGCTAGTAAGTCCATGAATGCCAACATCACCTTGCAATTGTTTTGTACAAACTGCACTAACCTCATCAAGCTTATGGAGTGAATTTTCACCTTCTTTAATGTTAAAAACAACATTTTACAACAAATATATGCCAATGTTTGGGAACAGCAATATGAGCACTTAGCCTAATTTCAAATGAATTGACTGTTTTCCAGGAAGCAATTGAATGGTAAATGGACCAGTGGTTATATAGCGCTTTTCCAGTCTTTCTGACCACTCAAAGTGCTTTACATTACTAGTCTCATTCACCCATCCGCACCACATTCAAACAAGGATAACAGAGAGTTCCATGCTAAAAAACATCAATTTATCTAACCAGTCATACACATCCACTGACCAACAGTGGGAGCAATTTGGATTCAGAGTTTAGCTCTACCTGCTCTATCACCTTAAAATAGTTTAGTAAAAATTGAAAGGCCATTATCTAAAGGTCAAGGAGGGACCCTTCACCATATTTAAAGTTTCAACAATATTTGATGTCAAAAAAAGATTGCACTGAACAGTAGCTACTTCACTAAAATTACTCTTTGCTAGAAAGTGCTTGACTGCTAACACTAACACTACCTTACAAGTGTTTTGTACAAATTTAAATAACACCGCCTAACAAAACGAAACAATTCAGTTTTAAGTTAAAACAGCAGTTGCTGTACCAAAAGATAGCCTTTCAAAATAGTAACTACCTCGTTAAACCTTCTGTTTGCTAGAAAGTGCATATATGCTACCATTAGCTAATAGTTGTATCGTACAAATTTGAAGGATATCATCTACAGCTTTAAGCGGGGTCTTTTCAGCCATATTTTAAGTTCAAAACTAAATTTTACAACAAATAAGCCAGCATTTCATTGCAGTTAGCGTTAGCATTAAGCCTAATTTAAGCTAAAAATTACTTTTTGCCAACAGCAACTGTTAGCATTGAGCTGCTTCTTAGCTAAAATGACTGTTATCGACAATGGATGAGAGGGAAAATGTAATAAGCTTATAGCAATGTTAGCTTATTAGTTAAACACAAACATTGTTTATTACCTAAATGTCAATTTCAACTTCTCCAGTTGTTTAAGCTGATTATCAATGTTCAGAGATTGAAATGCTAAAAATGTGGTAAAGTAATAACTGTTATCCGATCAACTATGATAGGCATTTAGGCTTGTTAAAAGTGTAATGTTGGAGAAAAATGGCTACCAGGTTATTATTGTCAATATTTACACCCATTCAGCGCTAACACTACTTGGCACAGCAACTAAAAACCATAAAACTTGATAGGTTTGTCAGCAATTAGGTAAGTGTACTGCTAAAAAGGGAGCATTTTGTGGGTGAAATTTGTCTTCTTCAAGTTAAGAGAGACAGTTTTATTCAGAAGTTCCAGAAACAATACATTTTTAATGACTGGTTACGCAAAATTAGCATCCACCCCTCCCTGTGCAAATAAGGTGTTGTTTTCTTTCAGCTCCTTCACGTCGAGTATGAGGAGGCTAAAATTAGCTCTTTGCCAGGAGTAGGGGAAAAAATGACAGCTGATTGTTGATGAATATGTAAAACAGCCATAGGGGTCACCTCTAGGTAACACAAGAGCGAACGGAGCAGCTGGACATTGTGCACCAGTGCTGCACTCTTCTTTCCCTTTAGTGCGATAAACCTCCATGTGAGGGGGACCATCTGAAAACGTACTGGTCTCAGGGTGGACAGAGTCCACCCACACGAGTGAAACAGAAAGGACTGAGGAGGAAGAGCAGGGGCCATGGGGGCTTTAAATCAACTTAGGACACATGTAAATTGGACTCTGGAGTCAGAAGGGGAGGACACCTTGGTTTGAGACCCCTGAGTGACACTTAAAAAAGCAATCTTTAGGTAATAACTGACAGAGTCGGCGAGGATTTAGGTCAAAATAAGTGAAAGGACACATTTTTCTGACAAGACGCCCAAGGTAAAGTGGTGCTCCTTTCGTTTTGGGTCATATTAAAATGGATGACTCATCTGAACTTGATATTTTACAACCTTTGATAGAAAAATGCAGCTTTTAGTGCTTCACATAGCAAAAACTAAAATGATAGTTCAAAACTAAGAACAAAAAAATGAAAGTTTTATCATTTAAAAAACTTAAGTTTACTCAGTTTGATTCTTAGTAGCAATCCATTTTCTTTTTTTGCCAGAAATAACATTAAGATTCAGATTTGCTGTTAACCCTTAACCATGGGCCTCCAGGAACTGAATTTGAATTATCATAATGAATTTAAAATGCATGATCTAAAACCAAATTTAATGTTTTGAAATTGAATTCATTTGCTCTAAAATTCAGCTTTTGGTTTCTTGAATCCAAAAATACAAGACAAGATTGACAGAAATCCTCTTTGCATCAGCTTTTTAATGTTTCTCAATTTCTGTTTTCTGGAGAAACTACAGATTCTGGATCAAGAATTTGACAGTGCTGCTCTGTGATGTGCTCTGAAAATGCAGCTGGTGGATGTTGACGAATGAGCGGATGCTGTGATTAATGCCCTCAAACTTCCTCAGGCCCTCTAACCTTTAAAAACTAAGAATAAAATATTCTGTTTTTAATAATGCATAAGATAATAATGTTTTATCTGTCCATTCAATCATGTTGCCACAGAAACCTTTATCCAGAATTCAAACTTTCACGTGGTGCCGTATCACTTTATCACATGATGTTGATCTTTAATCTGTAAGAAACTATTAAATCCACTGTTCCTGTTAGTAGACAAACAGGAGGGTAAAAGAAAATTCAAAACACTCACCCAAAAGCAAAAACATCTGACTGTTTGGAGAAAGGAAGCTTGTCTTCCTCGGTGTCCGGAGAGAGCTGCTGGATGATCTCTGGAGCCAGATGACACAGCCAGCCGTTTGGGATCCTCAGTTTGTCTTCTCTCCGGCTACAGGAGGAGATAAGATGGATGAACTTTAAACAAACTACTGTTTTAAGCCTCAAATCTGTTTACAACAGAAATCCAAAAATTCCTAACGTTCACTCATTGTTATTCTTTTAATATCCAGAGGATAATTCTGTCTCTAAGACCTGATTTTATTTCCGCACTGATAGCTGGGGATAAAAAAGAAAGCTAAGAACTAGCTGCATTCAGACAACTTCTGTAAACTTGTTAAAGGTCTCAGGCTCCAGATGTCAATCTTACATATTATATCTGAGAGCTACAGGCAGAGTCACCTCAGCAGTGACACGATAAATAGCTGGATATAAGCGCTGTTTGTCAGCAGGGTGAAAACCAATTTGTAGCCTTTTGATGGTCCCTGTTTTCTCGGAGTGACATTTCTGTTCTGCCCTTTGTACAGTCGGCTTTATCCACCTCCTGCTCCATTTCTCTGCTCAGCCTTGACCGGGTGATTTCTGTGTGTCTTTATCCTGGAGACCTCTCTTTAACGCTGTTTGTGGGTTTCAGAACCAAAGGAGAGACTTGTGCAGCAACAAGAAAAATGGACTACTTTCACTCTATTTATTGAAGGCAAAGGTTAGCGCTCTTTATCTTTTTCTTTTTTTGATGGGACAGCTGAAGAGAAAGAGGGATAAAACGCATCAAATCATGTCGGGACCTGGAATCGATCCTGTGACCAGTGCAATGACTGTATTCCTGTACATGAGGTGCCAGCTCCCCCAACAGAGCCAAACCAGCGACCCAACGTTTCACTTCCAGGCTCATCATTCCTTAAAGCTCCAGTCAGGAGTTTTTAGCAGGAAGAGAAACAAGCTGAAACACACACTGATGCCTCTTTAGCGCCTACTGGGGGTATCCAGATCTCGATCCCTAGTATTGGATTTGACTGATTTTTTCATTTTTTAAAGTATTGGTGGTCTGGAATTCTAGCCAATCTTCTGTGTGCAGGATTTCAAACCTCTTCATTTTCACATGCTGTAGAAATCCCTGAATCTGTCTGTGGACTGATCAAAACGCTTTGTGCTAAAAATAGTCAAAGATCTTCACAAGACTTGCTGCAATAATGAGGTCATTGAATAAGGATCTCCGAACAGGTACATGGCACGTTGGAGGGGTGGGTCTCAAACACCAAGGTTTGCCCATAGCCCTGAACTTACAGGCTTCCGGAGGGCTGGCCAATCAGAGGAGAGGGGGTTTGAGGTCCAGGGAGCTTTAAAGAGACAGCAACTAAAACAAAATGTTTCAGATAGAGGCTGAAATGAGGATTTTTCTGATCGGTTCACCATGTACAGCTACTACTAGAGTACCAAAGGAGCAGCACAATATCCCCTCTTTAAGTTCTTACTTTTTTGGCATTCTCCTAAAATTTTAAACATGAACTATCTCCATATAATCAAGCTAGTATTTTATTCTTATACCAACCAGCTCTTGTTTAGTTTCATACATACAGAGCTTGTGCTGTGAGTGAGTGGAGAAAAGGGCGCGTTGTTAGTTTCACTTTCACTCAGAGGAAGAGCAACAAGACAGAATAAGGACTGTGACACAAGGCATAGGCGTTGCCCCATAAAAACACTAATATAAACAACATTGTCCAATTCTGTCTATTCTATATCTCAATTATACAAAGGGGGTAGGGATGGGTACCAAATTAGGTACTTTTATAAGTACCGACCGAAGTCAGTCAAAAGTACCGATTCACGTAAAATTGAAAGGTACCACGTTTAGGTACCAAAATGCATCCTTGTGACTGTAAGGGAGTGGAAGAGTAGGCAATTTTCCATGCTGGACATGAAAACAGCATTACAAAGTTATATATTGAAAAATAAATATATTAAATTGAACAATTTGTATATTTCATTATTGAACAAATTTGTATTTTCTACCACAAACACAAAAAAGTACCGAAAATTGGCACTGTTGGTACCATTGAGTATGAATATCGATTGCCAGGTACTGGGCATTGGTACCATATTGTTTCAAATGTGAAAGGTACCCATCCCCAAAAGGGGGTCTGTAAACTGACAAGAGGTTCTCACTGGAGCTCTTGTACCGAGATTAAAAGGCATAAACTGTCTAAAGATCAGAAGAGAAACAAGTTGAATCTGCTGTGTCTTAAAAAGTTCCAGTCTTCCTCAAATTCTGTCTTTTTTATGGTATTTTGAAGACCAAAATTCAAACAAAGTACGAGCCAACACGTCTTAAATATGTGACAATAAAGCCAACTCCTGTCAGAGAGTGACATTGTTGTGTACTGAATGTTTCCTGAATGTTTGCTTCCACTCGTCGCTTTGTCGTCCCTGCATGTTGTGTGTCAGCTCTGCAACAAAGACTCCAGCCTGTTTACAGAACAAATCCTGTATTTCCTCATGTTAAAAACCCCTGCTCCTGTCTCTGATGTGTATTGACCATAATTACCTGCCAGCCTGCAAAACTCCAGATATGGTGAAGAGCCCGAAGTCGGTGATGACGACTTTGCCGTTGTCGTAAAACACATTCTTGGACTTCATGTCTTTGTGTAGAATCCCCTTAGCGTGAAGGTAGCCCATCCCCTGCAGAGAAAGAAAGAAAGAGGGGTGAGATTTTTCTGTAATATGATGTTTGCTGCAGGAGTGCAGTGAAGATTCAGCGCTGAGTAGTTCTACCTTGACCATCTCTTGTGCAATCTGTCGGGTCTTGTTGACATCCAGCACAACCTTGGCATCTCGCACCACAGAATAGAGCGTTCGACCTTTACACAAACTGAGAGAAGAAAAGAAAAGGAGAGGTTTCAAGCAGCCATGTGGAGGTACACATGCATTAACACTGAACAAAGAGCATTCATCGGTTAGAAAGAGGCGTACCTGTACTGAACGGAAAAGTCAAGGTGAGGTTAGTTATCAGGATTTGTAAATAAAATTATGCGATCATTTTTTTCAATTTTGGAAGCTCTCTTTAAATAATCCCAGGGACAGGGGCCAGCTGTTTTTATTTCTTCACCTTTTTCTGTCCACATTTGATTTTGTGAAAATGATCAGGGGCCACTGGCTCTTACAGACATATTTGTCATATCTGTTTAACTATTTCTTTTAGTGATTTCTGTTAAAAATCAGTCCCTTAGTGTGATCAAACATCAAACATCCTTGTTCCATCATCACAGTCTGATGAAATCAACTCTCACCTGTCCCTCAGGTGTCTCTTGATACAAGATGATAAGTGGTCAGTTTTCTACAGTGTTATGTTCTGCGTAAACATCAGCCAAGGAAAATGTTCTCCATTAGGGGGCGATATGGGGGAAATATATCAGGATGTTTTAATGTCAGGATCAGGATCTGGATTTTTATCAGGATTGTTTTTCATAATGAGACTTTTCTGGCTGGAAAATCTAAATTTTTGGGCCCCAAATATTTCTTGACCAACAATTTTACATTCATCTAAAGATGTCAACTGTCAGAATTGTTGAGATTCTGCAGAATGTACAGAGCTTTAACTTCAAACAAGTTAACTATACACAGTCCAAATGTAGTTTAGTGAGACGGTACTAGAGAGAAGGGGTGGGAGAAAAAATCGATACGCGATTTATCAGGATTTTACGTTTGACATTATCAAAATCAGAATTCTTTGTCCACAAAGAGATTTTTTTTTCTAAATTCAAATTCTTCATTTCAGTCTTTGTTTATAAACAGGATTGTAGAAAAGTTACCACTTTTCTCCAGCAGGGGGTGAAATGTTTCTCTCTGACTCACCTGATGTGCATTTTATAGGAAAGTATGGCTCCTGATATAGTGTGTAGACATTATCATCATTTCTTAACTTTTTCTCATAGTTTGGTGTTAAAAAAGTAAACAAAAAATCGCAATTTGAATCAAATCGGCACCCAAAAAATCATAATAGAATCAAATCATGAGAGTGGCATATCATCCCAGCCCTACAAGATACACTTTGGTTTGTTGGTGCACTTAAAGATGCTATGAGGAGGATCTGTTTTGATTGCTCTCTCTCGCCACCTTGTGGCCCAGAGTCTCTGCACACTGCCGTAAATTACTTTTAGCGAGGCGTGTGTTTGTTTTGGAAATAAATGGAGATTGGATCAAAACAAATTTCTTTGTTGAAGACAACATTTTACCGGATACAACGCACTGAGGTAAGGTATTTATCAGTACAGTTGCGTAGCTCTACGGTTTGAAACGTGACATCAAGCAAATGTTGTAGTAGCTGGCTATATGTAGCAACATCGGCAGCCCGGTGCTCCGACGTATCTGTATGCTAAAGTGACAACAAATAAACACTGTCAGTTTGTTTATAGTTTAGTAGCTGTTTATATTTAGCTTAGCTGGCAGCCTGGTGCTCTAAGACATGTCCGTAATGTGTAATGTTAGTAAATCCTGGTTAGCTTTGTCCTGCCAGTCATCTACCAATCAGAGCTAACATAACCTCACTCTTCATTTTATTGATAGACTCTCAAGTCTGAACAGACCACTGCAGAATAACTGTTGACTGTGGGTTGGAATGAACATTAGCACGAACAGCTTAGCTCATGCTCAGACTACCTTTTATCTTTCTTCTGCTCTTCTGTCCTTTTTCTGTCCGACAGTTAGACTCCTGTGTCCACCATTACTACAAAATTAGTCATAGAAATCATTTTAAAAACTACTAAACTCCGTCATTCGGCGTGGTATTGTCATAGAGACCTCCACTAGAAGCTAAGAAGCAGCAATTTAAAATAACCTGTAACCAGCAATGTTGGCGGTGATAATCTCATTTTAAAGTGTGGATTACGATCAGGCATATATCTAGAAAGGAAACTTTTTCAAGATCACTTTCAAACTCCTCAAAGCCCCTTTAACAGAAAATGTAAATGTACACATAATTCAGAACGTGATTCATCTCAGTGCCATAGAAGCTACACTGTTAGCTTAAAGCTTCAGCCCTGTCTGTAGACACACCTGCTCCACAGGAAGCAGAGCGGGTTTATGACTGTGGATTTATATTGCATTAGAACCAGAGGAAGTATTTGTTTCTGTCAGTTTTCACGTCCTGACCTGAAGTCCCTGATGTCTGAGAGCTCATCAGTGAGCTGTGACACACATCCAGATTTCCTGATGGGATTAAATGTCGTCACTCTGATCTCTAACGTGGACTCTCTCTGTGCCGGGGTGAAGCTGTTACTCATATTTCTGGAGGAGAGCCATCACTGCTGTGTATTAATAGACAATCTGTACAACCAGTCCCCCTCTGCTTCACACCTGAAGCCCTCAACTCCAACGGCGCCACGCAGGTGACCGACAAAGAACCTGAAGCCAACAGTTCATGCATATTCATCCCCGTGTTGACCTGACAGCGGCTGCATTTTGAGCAGCTCTCCTCCCTGGGGCTTTTGTAAACACTGAAACACAGTTCATGGCTTTGGTGTCACTCCAGATGACACTTTTTATATACAAATTCTAGACAGAGAGGCAGCGTATAACCAATGAAGTATTTGCAAACTGGAAGCCTCTATGTGCCTCTAAATGTTGCTACATGAAAGTTTGTTTACCGAACTCTGCAGAGTCGATCCTGTAACGTCTCTGATAAATGAAATGACTGGAAAAAGGGTTCAGTCAATATGTACATTTCCACTGATCCAGCCTGAAAGCTCTCATATTAATAAACCAATAAACACTTAGATTGAACTCCACAGCTCTATCAGCTTGCATGACCACCATAAAGATGGTGTGTTAGTTTCCTTTTTGGGAAACAAAGGCAAAACAGTCTGTGCTGTGCATGTTGGTGGAAAACAAAGCCACCTGTTGCACTGACATTTTGCTATTATTTCCAGTAATCAGCAGCACTCACGCCTTCACTCGCTAAAATTTCAGCCTAGATCGACCGCAATCATGCATCCCAATCAATCAGTCAATCTTTTATGTAGGCGATGTTTGTTGGAAAGGAGTTTCAGCTTTGTTTCTTGGAGGAGTTGAGAAGTGTGAATCCAGCATTGAAAGTCACTTTTCTGTCTTTTTAAAATAAAGAATGAAAGAAAACAAAGTCACTGTTTTAAGTTACATAAAAAGGAGAAAAAGAGGAGAAAAAGAGGAAACAAAGGAGAGAATTATTCCCCCTCAGAGAAACATCCGTCTTTGTTTGCAGCTCGTGTGTGGCAGTGGGTGAATAGCAAATATTTGAATTATTTCTCTTTGAGCGTTAGCAGCTGTGCTAATTAACTCACCCCAAGTGTTTTTTTTCCTGTGGAGCAAAGGCGTAACAAATTAGAAAATACTTATTATAAGAAATGTGAAGAGTAATCCATTAAATAATAAGAATAGTTCATTACAAAACTGAACCGATTGTACTGTAGAGCTGTATCCACACAAACAGATGTGGGTGTTCATGGTTTGTCCTTACAGTTACAGAAGCAGCGTGATCTCACCGCTTTATCTCAAATTTTCTAAAGCAGGGGTTCCCAAACTTTTCAGGTCATGTGAGAATAACATAAAACTTAACCCCTACCTTATAATACATGATAGATCACATTTCTACTGTTATTTTCTTAATATGCAAAGACTCTGTCCAGTAGGCTAAAAGGTGGAAGGTGATCAGAAAGAAAAAAGACCTGGTTGGAAAAGGTGAGTCTGAACAGGTTGGCAGATTGAAGAAGAAGGAAGAAAAGGTAAGAACAGTTTTAATCTTGTTTGGGACTTGGTCTGAGGAACTTTCAGTGGGAAGGGATCAGGGAGGTGTGTGGTGTTCAGGGAGATCTCAGAGATAGTGGGGGGCTTGGTTATGAAAGGATTTGGTATTTGACAGGAAGTTCAAAGAGGACTGGTGTGATGTGGTCTCTTGAGGGGGCAACAAAGTTTTTGAACATGTTAAAGTTTTTTAGGACTCTTGTGGTTGTGCCATAATGGAGACTGTTGGAATAGTCAAGGCAAGCAAATTTAGTTTTTATTTCAACAAAAAATGATTAAACAGTCATGGTGTCGCACATCTTATTTTTGAATTTTATTTTGGAGGGTATTTTCCAACCCTCTCCTTTTAGTGTTTCACAACCTTACTTTGGGGTTTTGCTCCAAGACTGTGCAGCTTTTATGCTCACCAAGGCAGTACAAATGACTAGAGATAGACCGATATGGATTTCTACGGGCCGATACTGATACCGATTATTTGCATACAAGGAGGCCGATAACCGATATCTGAAGCCGATATTAATTTGCGGTCAAAGTGAAAACATTTTGTGCAAAATTTTGTGCAAAACAAACTCTCACACTTAACTACATTCAAATACCTTCAAGCATGAGTTTATTAAACACCTCCCAGGCTCAGCAGCATGTTTTATAAAGATAAATGAAAACTTAAAAAAATAAATAGCTAAAGTTTTCTACGGTAAATGAAGTTTTTCAAAGTTTCAATGTGACTGCAATAACTGTAATAACTGCACTGCTGATTGGCTGTTTCCCAAGCCATGGCTCTGCTTGTAACCAATCAGATGGTACTGTGGGTGGGACAGTGCTGGGGACTGAGTAGTGACTGCAAACAGCAGAGCAGCTGCATCAGAGCCACAACAACAGAGTTTAAATTTGTTTCATATTGGCCGGATTAAAAAAAGGTTGATGCTAATATGCCTCAAAATGCCAAATATTGGCCCCTGTAATCGGCACGGCCGATAATCAGTCTATCCATACAAATGAACCAAAAATACAGCAGAGGGTCTGATGCTCCACCAACTACTTCACCAAGGAAATAGCGCCACCCTGTAGGGCTGGGACGATACGTTATTCTCGCAATTTGATTCTATTACAATTTTGTGGTGCCAATTAGATTTAAATTGCGATTCTTAGATATTTACGTTTGCCATTTTTAGTTTGCTTTTTCTGACACCAGAGCATGTGCAAAAGTTAAATGATGATGATAAAGTCTACAGACTATATCAGGATCCATATTTCTCATAAAGTACACATCATGTGAGTCGGAGAGAAAAATTTCACCCTCTGTTGGAGAAAAGTGGTAACTTTTTTCCAATCTAGTTTATAAACAAAGACTCAAATGAAGAATTTAAAAATAAAATACATTTTTTGACAAAGAATCCTGATTTTGATATTGCCAAACAAATAAAAAATCCTGATACATTGTATAATGATTTTTTCCCCCACCCCTACCACCTTGCACATTTTATTGCATCAAACTATTTTGCATTCTTCTGGCGCAAAACCGGCTTTTCTCTATGCAGATAAGCCTCATTACAAATAACACTTCATACAGGTAATTGCGTCACAGTTTCTATGCTACACTCAACTTTTCAGTGATCAAAACGTCAATTCCACCTCTGGATAACTTAAACATATTAATATATAAAAAACTGGAGATGTTATTTTTACATTTGTATCGTTATAATAAACAGGGGGTTAAATCAGTCTGGAGCTGTCTGAAACTCATGCACAGGCAATGCCATAACTTAAAATGGAGTGCATCTTTACTTATTTATTTTGCTATTTAAAGCTGCTTTTTGCCAGCTTGATCCAGGAGGTAAGCTGGATATACATTTTGACATTATTACATCTGTCATGAATTAAATTCACAATACAATGAAAAGAATCCATTTATTACCATCAGGATGAGAGCACATGGAGCAGCTCTGTGCAGCACAGAGTGAAGATGCTAACGGCTAATCTCACACAATCAGGTGCAAAACTGAAGCAAACTGCACAGAGCTGCAGAAATCTGAGGGTGTATCTAAGCTTGTGTATCATCTGGAGTGGGAAAAGGTGGTCTGGGAAATAATCTTGAAACTGAAGCAAGGGACAACTTAGGAGCTCTATCTGCAGGACCACTTGCTTTTGAGACTTTCTGTTACTTTGCCATCCTTACCTGGTGATGATGGCCAGGTGTGGCGGGCTCATGCAGGCCCCCATAAACAGCACCACGTTCTCATGGCGGGTGTTGCGGTAGGCCATCACCTCCCTTTTGAAGGCCTTCAGCTGGTCCTCGTTGTCACGCTCAATGTCGATCAGGCGGATGGCCACCTCGCCATGCCAGCGCCCGTGGAAAACTTTGCCAAAACGACCTTTTCCAATCATCTCCCCGATCTCCAGCTGCTCGAACGGGATGTCCCACTCCTGCAGGAAGATGCTGGTCTGGCTGGCTTTGCGTGGGAAGTTTCGGGCAGACAAGAGCGACAGGTTCATCTCCTCAAACTCATCTCCGGAGTCCTCGTCGTTGCATTCCTCATTCTGTAAGAATCACAAAGCTCTTTGGTTGCTACGGGATGCATTTTATAGATGTACAAATGGTTTGTTGATAAAAAGTAATTGAAAATGTCACAAAAGAGAAACAAACTGGCTGAGGTTTTCCTGGCTTGATTTTTTCTGATGTGATTTTAACCTTAATGGATCACAGGAGAGAAAACGACCTACTCAGAGTAACCTGCTGGAATATCATTCAGAGCAATCTCAACACAAGTTCCCCTTAATAAATGATCATGGAAGGAAAGTGATGACAATCAAGGAAGGTGTTTTTCTGTTTCCACTCTTGCTGCTTTTGACGCATAACTCACCCGGAGGCTCTTCACATAGACGAGCCAAATTACGTTCGACAAGAGAACAATGAGAGATGTTTTGTCTTCTTTCAGATTCAAAAGTGATTTCACATCGGTACGACTGAGAGTGACAGACATGTAATGAATGAGAAACACTCAAAAGTATCACAGTGGTTTGAAAAAAGAAAGACTCACGTCTGATGTGGGTTCAACTTCGATTTGCAGTAAAGGGTTGCCTTCATGCCTGAAAGGAAGAAAAAGACGTAGAGAAATAAACATGAGACACACACTGTTTTTTTTTTTGTTTTTTTTTTTTCTTAAGCTGTGAAACAGGAAGTAAGACTGGTACACTTTATGGACAAAAAACTTGATAAACATTAGATCCCTTCTGGAAAATGAATGTAATGTTATTTTTTTGTTGTTGTTTTTTAACTGTACTTCTATTAATTTTTCACTTTTATAAGAAACAAATGAAAAACAAAATAAAATGTAATGTTAAGCCCTGTTTCCACCAAGCAGTCCGGTTCAGATCAGTACGGTTTAGTACGGGTTGGCTTGGCTAAGCCTGGTCCTGTTTGCGTTTCCACAGCCAACTGTACCCCCTCATGGTGGGCGGCTGATTTGATGGCATCAATGTAAGTCTATATCTTGTCTCCTACCGCTGTGAGCAAGTATTATGTGTCATATAATTTAATAGCTACATTTCCTCTCTTTGATTTCCAACTTCCAGTAATTATAGTGGGGTTATTTGTGAGTATTGTTTACGTGTTGGTGACATTTCATAAAGATTGCATTTCTGTGGTGTTATTCTGCACAGGTGTGTTTTCTTGGTGTAATCCCACTGAACATCCCTGCATTGATGATGTTTTAAGACTTCTGGATTATCAGATTTTATTTTGAAAAGTGTCCAAAACACAATTTTCTGGATGAGTCCGTAAAATGCAGAGCATAAGAAAAGATCTCCTGATTGTAAGCTGAATTTTTCTGACTCTTACTTTTAATTTACAGTCCTTTTATGAACCCTCAAGTGAATTTTCTGCCCTGAGTCCTTATTAAATCCTGACCCTGGCATGTACACCATCACCCACACTGCTGGTCTCCTCTTTAGCCAATCCTCCTCCGTCCACATAACTGGCTGTGAAACACGAGCCCATAACCTCTCTCAGTCTCTCTGTGGTATATTAACATGGGTTCACAGTAATCCTGAACTCTGGGCAGAGACCGCAGGTGAGTTAGTGTATAAATTTATGTGATTCCTGTGGAGCCAAGGGCCACTAACCACCAGCTCTAATGAGGGATACCTGCCGGGTGTTGGGGTCTGAGACAGGCCCTCATTAACCTCGGAGTGAGGCCATTAAAGCCCAAGGAATCTGCCAGCTGCCACTGCAGGAGCATACAAAGATGAGGAGGAGGCGGGACAGAAGCTTTGATTAAATCAGAGGAATGTGGGTTTTATAAGCCAGTTCACGTCTTAATTTGACGGAGACTGAGAGAATGTGAGAAATGTGAAATAGTAAAATAGTGAAACTCATCCATAGATGTAGTAATGCCAAGTTTCATTCTGATGTTTTTATTCTACGTTTGCCTGCAGTAACCAAGAATAAATTATTGTACTTGCCACAAATTCATCTTTTTCAGTAATTATGAATGAATTTGGATACAATTAAGTCACCAGATTTATAGGCCAATATCTGGAGGAGAGCTTTCCTTTGGGTCTGCATTAAAAGAAACAAATGAAGAACATAAAGGTGGACTCTGTTATAAGAAAATAAAATGCAAAGATCTTGCTCTAATGATGTCGATTGTGCCACAGTCTGTACAGCACAGATTGGCTAATGAGGCTGGGGCCACGACAGAACTGAATCTGAAGTCAGTATAAAGAAAACAGTCACTAAAAGTTTAATGTCTCTGATGTGACTGTATTTCCTCTCTCTGTCCCACCTTTAGCTTGCTGAATTGGTGCCAACAGTCTCACTCATGGTAAAATGACTCTCACTCCTGTACCGCTCCCATTTTTTTCCCCTTCTTTTAATTTTTAGGCAATACAAAGAATTTTATTTGATTTTCTCCCCCTTCTTTTTAGATTACTATTGTCTTCTGGGAATTGTAGTTCTTTTCACTTGCATTACAGTGTAGGCTTATTGGAAATACACTACAAAATGGTGGTGCATGTCATTCATTATATTTTATCTTCCTGATTGGTTCCCGCTTCCATCTGCTCCCGTTAACTTTCTACCCTGTAACGTCCAATCATGGGATTAATAGTGAAGTTGACTTTCATCACTCAGGAATCCCGCGGGAATCCCACAAGTGGGAGGTGAGCTTTTGCACCCAGCCAGTAGGGAAATCTCAATATACCACACTTCATTTTGGGGAGCTTCTGTGTGTTATGGTGTAATCCAGAAACAGTACAAAACATGGTCATAGCCCTAAGAGAAATTTGCCAAATCTTCTCTGCCAATTCCAAATAGCTTATTCTGCTGCTGACTCTAGTTTTGAGACTGACAGCCAGGTGTTTGATTGGTTAAACCAGGGGTCTGCAACCTGCAGCTCTGGAGCCTCATGCAGCTTTTTGACTCTTTTGCAGTGGCTTCTTGTAGCTTTAAAAAAACTATTGAAATAAAGAAATGTATTTTTCTTACAGAGGGGATGGAGATTAGCGACGTTGACACTAAATAAAATCATGGTTTAACATTTTGTTGGGTTAGGTTACCCTAACCCTTTTATATTTAAGCTTGCCACATCAACAGCCCACCAACTTTCCATGCAGTCGAGGCTAACCTCAAGTTTTACGGTCCTGGTAGGAAAACTAAATCAACAGAGGAAAAAATTAAACTTAAAATCTATACTTCTGTGTGATCTGTGGCAAGAAATTAGCAAACAACAAAAAATGATGAGTTAAGCAACATTATTTCATGTTATCAGATTCAAGTATAATTTTTGTAGCTAAAACTTCTTGCTTAGATAGTTTTTCAATATAGTTTAAATATGTCTAATATTGTATACACTTTGTTGTCTTCAGGGTTCCTAAAGCTTAAGGCAAGTTAAATTCAAGGCTTTTTAAGACTTTTTAATGCCATTTGAAATTAAATTTAGGACCAACTCCACAATAAACACAAGTGGAAAAAACACCACGTCAATTACAAAGGGTTAGGGGCAATAGAGTCCCAGCTGCAACCACATCAATGTTTGTTGGTTCTGCTATCCTTATTGTGTGATGTTACCACGAGAGTCACTTGGTAAATAACTTAAAGAAAAAAATATATATTTTAAGGTTTGTGACTATTTACAATCATTCTAACATATGTTAACATTTTAAGACTTCAAAGATTTATTTCAAACATTTTAAGGCCATCTAAGGTTGGGGTGGGAGAAAAAATTAGTATCAAAATCAGAATTCTTTGTCAAAATAGTGTTTCTTTTTTCAAACATAAATTCTTCATTTCAGTCTTTGTTGATAAACCAGATTGGAAAAAAGTAACCACTTCTCTCCAACAGAGGGCCAAATGTTTCTCTCTGACCCGCGTGATGTGCATTTTATAGGAAAATATGGCTCCCAATATAGTCTGTAGACCTTATAATTATCATTTAACTTTTTCACATGGTCTGGTGTTAAAAAAGAAAACAAAAAAATCGCAAAAATCATAATAGAATCGAATTGCGATGATAGCATATGGTTCCAGCCCTCATCCAAGGCCTTGTTTTTAGATTAAAGAATTTAATGTATTTTAAGACTTTCATAGAATCCGCAGGATCCCTGATCTTAGTCGTGAAGGTAAGCTAGATTCTGTGGCTCCAGACTGACTCAAATTCAACTGACATGATAAAAAATGGCTCCTCTGATAGTGAAGGTTGCAGACCCCTGGGTCAGATGGATGAATGATTGAGATGACAGTGCGTCTTGTTTCTTTAGACTTCTATCATCCAATTCACCAAGAGTCAACTGCTGAATACGATGTTTGGCATTGGTAGAGAAGATTCAGCAAATATTTCATGGGCACAACCCACACAATGAGCACTACTGCTCAGCCCACAAATACATGTTCCCTACAAATGTGGCCACTTTTGAAAGGGAATTTTTTTTTCAACTGTTGATGTGGTTGTCTTTTTTTCACCCATGTTTTTAGTGACTAAATCTAACAACATGAGTATCTGCTCTTCATCATTTTGATAAAGATTAAACCATAACTGTTATGTTTGTAAAGAACAATATAATACCAAAGGTCTTTGGTGTTGAAGCCACATGGGAGCTGTAAACACAAACGGCTCCAAAACAAAATAATGGATTCCGGATGAGATCCACAATTTTAGGCGTCCATTAACAACTTGGTTAATAGGCTTCAGTGAAGTGCACTCTGCGGACATCATCCACCTAACTGATAAAATTGGAAATGTTCCCTTTATATGTTGTTAGATTTATACTGTTATTGAAAATGCAGCCTTACCTCACACAGCTGCAACTAAATGTCTTTGTCGCTCCTTGTATAAAAGTGACTGTAGGAGTTCTGGAGCTGACTTTAATGTGAACATACTGAAAATAGCCTTTGTGTTACACCATAATGACTATGCTAATGAATGTAGCTGAACACCTCAAACAATCTAATTGTATTTAAACACATGTAGAGCCCACGGGTCCTGTCATTGTAGTCCTGTTTTTCTGATTCTTATTATTCCCAGACGTCATTTTCCTTTCGTTATCTTAAGCTGGCAGCTGCTACAGGAACATAACATCAAATGCAGAATATTTCCTGACTCTAAATACATTACTTACATGTAGAACCCCATGCTGTACACTTTAATTGAAAAGCCATTTGACTTCCTCTGCAGGGACCATGTTGACATTTTGGAAATTAAATCACCAGGAACATTATCTGCTATTGATTTAACCATTAAAATCTATGGCTAAGGTCCATATTTCATCTCAATTGACCATCCTTCTCTTCCTTTTCCTTCTCGTGATGGATTGACATCCTAATCTAATCAACATCTGGGTCGAAAGGCATCTCGTCACTTCTCTTCCTCTTCCGGTTGTTTTCCCGTGACCACTGGCTTCCTCACGGAGCCACTGAGAATCCACTTGGCATCCCAAGTGTAGCGTGAACTAAAGGCCGTGCTAATATTAGTCTGAGTATTCGTCATGTCGGCCCTCGCATTGAAATTGTCACCCAAATATCTGTGCTCCAGTAAGTCTGACTTGGCCCCTGACCAGCAGAGAAGACGAAGAGGAGGAGGAGGAGGAGGAGGAGAGGAGACATGACGTACCAAGCAGTATCTTTTTCATTTCTTTAAAAGCAGACATATGGTTGGATTGAGTTTTTTAGTCTGACAGATTGTACTCACCCGGGCTCAGACAAGACAGGGTGCAGGATGACCTGCGGTGCTCTGCTGGGAGGAGCTTCTGGAGCAACATCTGGAGGTATTAGAGACACAAAGTGTGAATCCAACAGATCAGAAAAGAGCTGTGGGGAAAAAAAAACTTTGAAACAATCATTAGTCATTTAAAGCTTTTCAAAGTGTAACAGTTGAGCAGTTATTTGCTTACAGTCACCTGGAATCAACACAACACTTTGTTTGATTGCAGAACAGAAAATTCTGGACAATTGAACCTCCTCCATCTTCTCCTAATCACACTGAGACGCTGTATTTTTTTTCTTTTTGACATAATCTGTATGGAAATGTGGAAAACGTCCCTTTTGATATACTACAAAGTGAAAGCACTCTGCTGCACCATCCCAGCGTGTGTCCTTGGAGCATGTAGAGAACAAACATTTGATGTGATCACTGTAAAAAGACACACAGCTCACTTAGTGTGCCAGCATTGTCCGAGACAGAGGAACAGAGGATTGAATCCTGTCTTTTGCTATTCTTTGGCGCTCCTCTTTGTCATGTAAAAGGAGTGAGGTCAGCTGTTGTGTTCGATCTACCTCTGAAAGGCATCAGAGGATTGGCTGCCACGCTTTTGTCTGCGCTGGCACGCTCTGACAATTTGTGATGCAAAGTATGAGCCGCAGAAAAATGATTCCCTTTGTGGCACGGTGCATTACCAGCTGGCAGAGTCGGCTCAAAGCAGAAAGGACGGGGGTTTTTTGTTTTCCAGTGTGGCGCTTGCATGGATGTTTAAATGGGTTTACTCCAAAGACCAGAGAGCCAGGAGGTTTGGAGGCTCTGAATCGGCCGACGTGTGAATCCAAGCCAGCTGATGTCTGTGAACCGTGTGACAGACCTCTGAGGCTGCTTCTACCAAAAATGAGTTGTGGAATCAGAGTGGAGCAAAAAATGATCCTATAAAGCTCACATCCCCTAAGATTTCTGCGTTTCGGTCGGAAGTCTTAGAGATCACAAGGGAAACCTCTGATCGCACAACTCTGATCAACACTGTTGGACTAAAAATTAATCAAAAGTTGAGTGAGGCTTTAGCTCCACAAATTCAGGCACGGCCTACAGAACATCAGCTGCTCCCAACACCATCCACTATGAATGCTCACTCTGATCTGCATCCCTTTGAGTCTTTCCCGCTACTCTCCCTGCCTGGGCTTTTCAGGTATGCACATGAAACAGAAGGGAAGTGTGCTTTGCACTCCCAAATTTAGGCAGAAGTGGGTAGAGCACACTTCGAAGCTATACCAGCAAATGTAGCTTATCATATGCAACTAAAGGATTCTTTTATACAAACCACTGTCATGTCTCTTCATCTATGCTTAGTCAACCTTCATTGGCTCAGACTTGTCTTTTGTTTCTCTCACCTTTTTTGTTTTGTAATAGTGTCTCTCCTCTTGTTTCAGGAAAAAAACACTTCCTTCCTTTGTGATTGTTGTCCCCACCCTCACTGTTTCCACATTTTACCACAACCTCTTATAGAGATAGTCTGTGCCCCTTCGAGTTTGTCTCCTAAGGTCCGAGTTTTTGATTCCCAGCTGTTTATTACGAGTCCTTGTGTTGTTTAAACCTGGACGCCAGTTTTTACTAAGATTTGTTCTTTTTGTTGCTTGTTTTTGAGTTGGTTCTTATCAACAACAAATTTTTAGCAACAAAATGGGAAAACTCCCCCATAGTTCTTTTAGACACAAAAACTACATCGTCAAAGTAGTAGTAGTAGTTGTAAAAGCATATTGTGATTGTCACGCAACACTTTATTCCTACTTTAATGTTATACTCCCTTTCGACGAGTGGTGGACGGGATGTCGTCATCTAATTTCTTATGGACTTTTTTTTGCACTTTCTATACTCTTTCTTACTTTTGTTTTCTTAAATGCTGCGGTGACTCCTGAATTTCCCCTCGGGGATAAATAAAGTATTTTCTATTCTATTCTATTCTATTCTATTCTATTCTATTCTATTCAGCAGACTGTCTGCTACAATTTGGTTTTAGTTGTATGATAATTTGTTACCTGACAGTGTTGAAAATTATGATGACCCAGTAAATATTTCATATTCCTGATCTTAGTATCCAGAATATTAGCAGGATCTGGATCATACTTTAAAATCTGTCAGAAATTATGGTGACCTTGTCTTGTATTTTTTTGCAAAGCAACTGGACCATTTATTGTGGAGTTATATACACATATGGTGAAAACAGCCCTATCTCACAATGATAAAGAATCCTTTGAAAAAAGTCCTGGATCCAGATGGTGATCCAGATCACCTCCGAAATTTAATCACTTTTTCCTTATCCCATTTTGAACATTTCCGGAAAATTTCATAGAGATCCGTTTGTTACTTTTTGAGTTATGTTGTTCACATACAGACAAACTCCCCAAAACATAACCTCCTTGGCTCGTCAAGCCAGCAGCCTCCTCAACTGAAAACTTCTCCACCTAGAAGCAGTGGAGAATTCTAAACTTTGAAATGTACCTTTATTTTTTTCTGATTGTAATCACTTAGCCAGTATATTTTAGGGATGATCTGCCTCCAGTTAGAAGCCTCTGACACAATCAACAAGCTGGGCTTAAGTATCATAAGAATATTCCATCAATCTTTTTTCTTTGAGCTAACTTTGTCATTGATGGTCAAAACTATTCATTTGGTAGAGAAACTATTAATCACATTTGTTATTTTTGTGAGGCCCTAGTTAAAGTACACTTGACCTTGTTGTAACATTACAAATAAGCTCTTGTATAAAGACAATAGAAAGGTTATTTTGATTGTCTTTTTGTACCGTAGTTGGCCCTCGGAAGTGCTTTTCAAAAACAACAGGCAGCATTTACAGTAAATTAGTGTGACGTAAATGTGCTATTCGTCCCACTCTCGACTCAACAGTTTGAGATTGCTGTGACTAACAGTTGATGTTTGTGTTCGACCATGATGTTATGCAGCTCATTAAGGTAGCTGATGTAATCTAGCTGCAAAAACAGTCAGAACCTTGGAGCCGCTGCATGCACTTCCAAAATTCTGTCTCCCCAGATCTCAATTATGTCTTGTTTTTTTTTTCTCTTGCACCACTCCAGGTTGTCTTTTGGCTGTAATAAGCTGCAGAGTGAGCAAAGACTGTGAGGAACCAGTGTGGGCAAAATAAAGAGTCTGGGCTTTGACGAATCATTAGGAGGCAGTGAGTGGGAGTGAGGGCTGAGAGTCTTAAATCAAGGCCAAGGTGAGGAGATGAAAATCAACACTAACATCAAAAGAAACCTCCACCTCCTCCTCCTCCTTGTTACTCTTTCTGGGCTGGTTGCAGTGCAGTATGGGTAATGATCAATTATGAGGCACTTACCTGGGAAGATGAATTGTTGTTTGTATTTGAAGTAACTGGAGGCTGCGGGAAAGACAAAAGAGGAGTCAGAGTTTTCTCTGGACCCATGTGGACTCAAAGCTGCTAGTTTCATAATTAAGACTCAAAGTTAAAAGGAGTCAAAGTGCAAAAGAGAAGCGGTGCTTTTGAATCCAAATGTATGGTATTTCTCAGACAATTTGTCACAATTAACCGCTTGAACTTTCAGCCCTTCGTCCTTTATCTAAGACCGTCAGTTCAGACACAAAATGCATTCGGCTGGCTCGCCACAAAAGAATCAAGCAGTATTTTTATTCAGAAAATGCCACCATGAGTGCCTTTTGCTTTAATTACATGGTTTATTTTTTTCTTGACAGTTATTTGGGAGTTTCTGCATTAATCTTCTCAAAGTTTAAGAGTCCTCTGTACTAACTCTTAAACATTTTTTACTCATATTACCTGTTAAGTTGAACTGTTTCTGTTGCCGTGCTGACTGTGGAGAAGGATGTAGCGGCGAGGGAGGCGTGGCGCTGCTGGGCAGAGGAGGAGCCGGGGAGGACGGGGTGGAGGAGGTGGTGGATGACGGGTTGCTGCTGGAGTCCGGTTGGTACGGGACCGGGATGTGATCCTTAGAGGAGACGGAAAAGAGAAACATCAATGTTTTCCTCTTTTAGTCACAATATGTTCGCACTTCACTCTATTGTCGGAGTCCCTGAATCACACCAGAAGTTTCCAGATTGATTTTCTACCTTCGAGGCAGCTCTTGGTCGTCATTAATTTCAACACACTGTGCAAATCAACTTGCCGAGACATGAAACTCGCCTGACAGCGGTGATCCATCACAATGAGCAATTTCCTGCCTGTACTTTTTTGACACAGTTGTGTTTTCTAAGTGAAGGGCTGCACTTGTGAACAGGAAGCGCTATCAAAGATGCCTTCAGTGGTGCATTCAAGGATGCCTCAAAATACAGAAAGTAATGTTGGCTATAATTGAAATAGGAAAGCTACTGTGTTTGCATATTCTCATCAAATAGGTGCTTTCTTTAATCAACTTGCTGACTCCTTTAGCTGTTCACCTGAACAGATCTGCTGTCACCAGTAACTTCTTTCTTCAGAAAAGTAGAGATCCATAACAACAGAAAGATCACTTTTTTAATGGGTCTTTCACTTCTGACAAACTCATTGTCTAAGAAAGACAAAATAGCAAACAAGAGTTTTCTTCCCCTCAGCAGGCGACTCTTCAATCCAGATGTCAGAGGATCCTTGAATGCACCATTTCAGAACATTTTCCTTTTTCTCAAATTTTATGATAGCAAAACTGACGACAGGAAAGAAACAGAAAGAAAATCTTTTGATGGATTATCTCAGAAATAAGAAAGTTTTAAGGCTCTGCACTTTGGGATTTTTGAAGCGGACTGATGTGAAGGGAAATCAATGATTGTGTAGAAGGTGGGAAATCAATCAGAGCGTGATTAAAGAGTGGTCTGAAATGATGTAAGGCATACGTAACCCTTACTACACAGCCCCTAAAACTTAAAGACTTTAATCATGAGACAAACTGCTGCAGAAACTGATTGAATAAACAAATATTTATGAGGGGAGGTTCAAACTGTCCCGCATTTACCAGGTTACATCAGACCGAGCAAACAAGCCTTTATTCACCTTACAGAGTTCACCAGTGAAATATGAAGAACCACATGGGGAGGCTGGATCAGAGTATGATGATTCATAGTGTACATAAGGATACATTCCTCGAATCTCAAGTTAAAGTCATGCAAAATACTTGATGGATTAGAAAAAATGAGAAATATCAGGAATAACTTTTTTATCAATAGGAACTCTTCCATCTAGGCCTAGTAACAACAAGAAGCCAATATGAGGCAGATGCCAGAGGTGAACAGAGAGATGGAGGAGGAGTAGCTCAACATGAAAAATGTCCCTAATCCTGTCTGCAAATGCCAAACAGCTTACTCTGCCACTGACTCTTTGTTTGATGTCTTGAAACAGAGAGTTTTAGCAACTCTACAATTTCGTTATCATTAAAGGAGCTGTGAGGAGTTTGAAAGTGATCTTGAAAAACTCTCCCTTTTAGATATAATCCACACTTTAACATGAGATTATCAGCGCCGATATAGGTTATTTCAAAATCCTACTTTGCAGCTTCTCTGTATCAAGACCAGAATCATTTACAGCACGTCCAAGTCTCTATGACAACACCACGCTGGCTGACAAAGTTTAGAAGTGAGAAGAAAGATCTGTGTTTTTCTCTGCTGAAAACAATTTCTGTGACTAATTTTGTAGTGATGGTGGACAATGGAGCCTAAAAGGACAGAAAAAGGACAGAAGAGCAGAAGAAAGCTAAACAGGAGAGAGATACAGCCCAAGCTAAAGGCTAACACAGGGGCTAAACTGTTTGTACTAATGTTCATTCCAACCCCCAACGTTACACATTACTGACATGTCTCACTGTTAGCACGACGTATGGACGGCTACTAAACTACTGTCAGCTTGCGTGTTGTCACGTTAGCCAGGGATACATCGTACGTCGCTGCTAGTAGCGCTACATATAGCCGGCTACTGACATACTGGACAAACTTGTAACGTTTGCTTGTTGTCACGCTTCAAAAAACAGCGCTACATAACTGTACTGAAAAATACCTTACCTCATCAAGTTGTATCTGGTAAAAAGTTGACTTGAACAAAGAAAATTTGTTCCAAAACAAACATGCCTGGTTAAAAGTCACATCTTCACAACAGTGTGCTTGAGACTCCAGGCCAGAAGGTGCCAATTAAACCAGAATTTGCAGATTTTTCATGGGTGCAACCCACATTCTCAGCTTTGCTGCTGCACACCATTTGAAAAGAGAATTAAACAGGCTTTGCAACAATATAGGGATTATTCAACCTGCAGGAAATAGACCTGGACTGAGACTGGGATATGGACTTCGGTAATTGCAGCTTGACTCTGATTCTTCTTTGGTGACTCAGAGTCAGACTTTCCAGAGACTAAGGTTTGATGTTTCAATTATGAAGCTGTTGGTTACAAATTTTTCACTTATCTTAAAATATCAGATGAGACTTGAATCATACAAGAAGGTTTGAGTTAACAAAAAGTCTCAGAAATTTGAAAGGCTCTCCTGTTCACGTGTTCATTCACACTCACATTATCTGTCTTAACTCTTAAATTTGATTCACAATCCAGTGACACACTTTCTTTCCTCTGGAACTAAAGATTGTTAGATGTGCTGACAGCAAACTATGCAATGTATGAAAACAAATCCATCTGTGTCAACAACAGTAACGCTGCTGAAGATATTTTTGCACAGTGTCATGATCCTCTGGGAAACAACACCATGACTCATAACTATTTCCAGGCCCCGCATAAGCTGGGAGAAATGTGATATATGACAGGTTACACACACATATTGTGATCTGAGGTTTATTTTTACGCTTACCTTGTTGATCTTGTTGGTTTTGGGGAGCGTCTGACTGATGTGCAGGTCTGTGTACCTGAGCGGGTTGTTTATGTCACATGGCACTGATTCGGTCCGTACCAGACGAGCTACTGCAAAGAAAACAAGCACGCACACACATAGGTGAAAAAATGACGCATTATGGGGAGAAAGTCCAAACAGTTTTCTATTAGCTTGAAGAAAATGAGGAGAAACTCTTTATCAGGTCATGCTCTTAAGTTTGAAAAATGAACAAATCGCCCTGCCTTCTACACCACCCGTTTGTTATCGCTCATACTTAGTGAAGAGAAAAGTTTCCTCGGGCATTCATATCATTAAGAAACTGTCATTTCCTCACACTAAAGCATTCAGTCAGAAGTTTAATTAGTGCTCTTTACCTTGAGTGTTTCCTTGGTGGTCTTTTGTGGAGGAGACAGGGGAGGAGAAGGGGAGGCAGAGAAAGGATATATTAATCTCACTTCTGATAGCAGATAATGACAATTTCATTCAGCACAGTGTGTGTCGGTACAAACACAGCATGACGCAGGCACATTTGTTAAACCTAAGTGGCTTAATTAATCTGCAGATAACCCTCTATCTGCGTGAACCAGGGAGGCTCTTTCACTGTTTTAAATGAGGTACCTGAAAAATTTCTATTATATACCTCTAATGTTTAAATATATTAATATTACAGACAGCAGGAAACTGCTGAATCTAAACCCTGCTCTCTCCTGGTTCTGGCTCACCAACTTTTTTATGCATGCCCTTGATTTTTGCCTCAAACAACAAGTTAAGGGTGGGATGGTAAAACACAAACCTAACATCTAAAAGGCATTAACATTTCCAGTTTACTATCTTAAAGCAGCAGGATGATTCAGCAAAAAAAGCTTAAGCTAGCGAAAGGTTAATGTAGCTTGCTAACAATATTTTAGCTAAGAAATGGTTGAATTTAACCATTACCCTTTGTCCAAATGAGCTGATGAGCTATCAAATACTTTGTTTTACCTTTAAATGTCAACTGTTGTACCTCTAGGCTAACTAAGCTAGCTAGTAATAATTTAGCGACAAAATTAGCCTTAGCCTTTTTATGTTAGTCATTTTCAAGAATACTAAATGTTTCTATTTTTAAAATTATATGATAAATGGCAAAGTGCCGCCCTTTAAAGCTGATTTTGCTAGCTAACAATATTTTAGTTAGGTATTGCTTCTATTCTAACATTAGCTTTGGCATAAAACCAAAAATGTTTTATCAAATGTTTCATTTTACCTAGAAATATGACTTGTTGGCCCTCCAGGTTTCAAAGTAAAATCAGTTAGATAGCAATGGTTCAGCTATAAATTTGGAAATTCTTTATGTTAGCGATGTTCCAAAAATAGTAAGTGTGTAATATTTTTTTGCTTTTTTAACTTAACATATAAATATAAAATACAATATGATATTTTAAATATGTCAATCTGTCCTTCTAGGTTCCGGAGCGTTAAGCTAGCAATGATTAAGCTAGGTTTCGAAGCTTATTTTCTTGCTAACAATATTTTAGCTAGGTATTGCTTCTATGCTAACATTAGCTTTGGTCTAAAAACAAAAATGTTTTATCAAATGTTTTACGCTACCAAGAAATATTACTTGCTGGCCCTCTAAGCTCCAGTAAATTTAGTTAGATAGCAATGATTTAGCTATAAATTGGTTAGTTAATAAGTTAATCAGTAAATGAGTAGTATTTTTTTTCCTCTTTTCACTTAACATATAAATATGAAATATAATATGATATCATAAATATGTCCATGTGTCCCTCTAGGGTTCAAAGCATTTAGCTAGCAATGATTAAGCAAGAAAGTAGCTAAATGTTAACATTAGCTATTGTCAAAAACACTGCATAAGTTTTTAAATATACTTTCTTTTTTCTTTCATTTTCTTTTTCTATCAGATATTTTACATAAAGAAATGGCTTGATTTCCCCCAAGGTTTTTAAGCTGACTTATTCAGCTAACAGTAATTCAGCTGTGAAATGGTTTAATGCTAACATCACCTTTTTTTTCAAAAAACAGTGAATTAGATATTCCAATTTTTTTGCTCTTACTTTTAGAAATATCCTGGCGTCCATTTAGGTTTCAAGGCTAATTTAGCTTGCTAGTAATAATTCAGCTAGGAGTTGATTAGGTGCTAATGTTACCTATTGTCCAAATTTTTTAATTTAGCTTCTTCTTTTTTTTTTTTTGGCTATGAGCGTGTTAAATGCTAATGCCAGCTTTTTTTCAATGGCAGATGAGTGGTTACCAACAAGTTTTAGTTTATACGGTCTGTTGTCCCACCAAGTTCCCAGGGTAATATAGCTAGCTAGCAAACACTTAGCCAGAAAATGAGGAATGCTCACATTAGCTTTTTTTCCCCGATAGTTTTTTTTTTTTTAACATCTTATCTTACCTTTAAATATGGCCTGGTGTCCCTCCAGATTTTCACAATGAATTGTCCTTTCTGTTGATGAAATGATAAAAACTTAGATTACAGTTTGGAGATGTGTAACACAAAAACACTTGGTACCTTAAATATGACTCTTAGATACAACAAAATACGTTTTTATGGCATATACAAACCTTTGAAGGATTCTCGTCCGCCTCGCTGTATGATCAGTAAATGGCAAGGTGGGGCTTCTTTGGTGCATTTGTTGTGGCACTTCAGCCTGGGTTCAGACAAAACAATGAAAACATTGGTTCGTGGTTGGTTTTGTTGCATTATTTTTAACACCTATGCAAAGTACCAGCTTTTCAAATATAACTGTTAATGAATTATTGCGTCAAAGCTCCTGGTTTGGATTTTTTCAGTGGTTATGAAACAGAATTAAATAATTCAACACAAAACAGTGTTGATACCTACTTGCAGTTTTTACATTTCAGTCCAAACAACATTCCCTTTCCACATACTATGCATGTCTGGGACATCCAATACTTTGTGGAAAATCTGCAGAAAGAAGAAGAAAAGTGAAGCAAGGACATTAGTAATAAATCGGGAGTTCACTTCACACTGCTTGCACAATCATATGAAATTACATGTAAGAGCTGTGGATGAGCGTGAGGGGGAACACTGCTCCTGACCTTTTGCCTTTCATTATTACCTCTCACTCTGACAGACAGCTCTGCCAAAGACAGCCTCACATTCCCAGCATAACCTTTCCCTGAGGATAATGGATGTCTGAAGAAGCTGCTTCTGTAAGTGTTTACCTTCTTAATCTGCCTCCACTGCTGATTTAATTTGGTCTCATTTAGTTTCCATCTTTCAGTGACCATGTGTGAATGAACAGCGTACGCCTTTACTCTGCAGCGCGGGGCAGAGGCCAGAGAGTTTACATTAATATCACAATCATACACTCATACCGGCTTCAACCCTTCTCAAACAAACAATCCAAAATGTGCTCTGCAGAAGCATCAATTCCCTGCACAGACGGACTGAGCAGCTCCTCCAGGTGTTTGAAGGTGTGCTGTATTTACTGAAGTGACGCCTGGCTGCTACCAGTGCCACTGCCTGGCTAATGGCAGGTGACTAATGTAGTTTGACAGAATCCAAACCTCTTTATTAAGCTCCTCCTTTACCTCGATTGAGAGGCAAAATTCAACCCAACCCCTGATGGAGTTCTTAGTAAACCCTGCTGTCAAATCTGAGCGATGATGTGACACTTAGAGCAAATTCTGCAGAAAGAAATGTTCTCTAAGCACAGCAGAGGCCACCTTAAGCTGGGGTGGTGCATTGTGTACCCGCTACGCTAATGCACTTATCTTAGCAGGCCAACAATGCGATCAAGGGCACACGTTGGAAATATGCAAATTGACACGTCAAGGCGATGGTTGGATGAAATAATAGTGTTTCTTAATCTTCAAATAACAGCTCTGCAAATCACATCGGAGCTCAGTTTGGCAGCGTATGACAAGGCAAAGAGCTTCTCTCAGCACCTCGCTGACTTCCTGCTGGCACAACACCCACACGCTGGATGTTGCTGAGATCTCCCAGCTAATACGGTATTGTTTCACTTTTTAGATCACTAGCATTTGGAGTCAAGCAGGGTGAGAGACACAGAGAGAAAGACAATGGAGATGATTTATGCAGGAGGAGGGGGGCTTTTTAATTAGACTGCTATTCTAACACTGGTGTGTGACTGTGTACATAAAGACACATGCACATTTCTTCAGACCTACCTGTGTTTTATTGAGTTTCCCAGATCTCTTCGGGGAATCTGTGGGGACCAGCGAGGCACTGAGAGAGTGTCTGCAGAGGAAGAGACAAAAGAGACAGGAGGTTATGTTTGAGTACTTCAGATGTAATAAAATGTCTCCCTTTGTAGACTGATTCTGCAAATATGACATTTTATGGAAAGATCTGCTTTTGCTAGAAAAATCTGTCAGATTTAATCGACTGCTTGCGTATCAAAAACTCTGTTAGTTATGACTCACGACCAAGTAATCCCTGAAATGAACTGCAGATGGATAGATGGATGGATGGGCATAGAGAGACAGAGACAGGGATGAGACAACCTGAGATGTCGACAGAAAAAAAAAGGAAACAGACAGAAAATGTGACACAGGACAGATGTAAAACATTCCCTTGAACCACAGGAACTGAATCAGGCCAGTGATGTATGAAGAAAAAAATAAAGTTAACTGCACTACACCACCGCACCAGTAGAGGACAGTGGACAACAACAAAGACTATTCAGCAAAAAAATTGCACTATAGCAGGAGACAGACAAGCTAGCTAGTAGATTTGTTGACACTTGGAAGGAAACAAAGCCATCGCTGATAGAGGCTGCTTTTAAAAGCTCAAGAAAGCTTGACCAGCAAAACACCAGGCTCGATCAACTCATGTTTTGACTCCAGAATGAGACAGTTAATTGACGTCTTTCGGCAGGATGCATCCTTCTCACACAGTTTTAGATCATCGTTCAGTTTTTTTGCTGATGAGATTTTGACACATATAAACCCAAAGTGCATTCCCAAGGACTTACGAACTGGATATCCACTGACACGTTCAGCTGAAGGTCTCCAGTTTACAGGGTCACTCTTTAAACTGTAACACCGGGAGCTGACAGACACATTCACATTATCAGGCTCAAAGGAGACCATTGTTTAGGGGTTAATAAACCAAGTCAATCATAGCTGGGCGTGATGTTATTGTGGATGGCGGGGGGAAATAAAGAATGCAAAGAAAACAAAAAAGAAAAAAATTTCAAGAAACAGACTAAGAAGATAGATAGATAGATAGATAGATAGATAGATAGATAGATAGATAGATAGATAGATAGATAGATAGATAGATAGATAGATAGATAGATAGATAGATGGATAGAATAGAATAGAAAATTCTTTATCTCAAGGAGAAATTTAGGAGTCACAGCAGCAATCAAGAAAACAAAAGTAAGAAAGTGTATAGAAAGTGCAAAAACGTCCATGAGAAAGTAGATGATGACAACTTGTCCATCATTCTCCAGTCAGCCAGCCTCCACCTCCACAGGGTCCAGGACTGAGCTTCTTCAGCAGTCTGTTCAGTCTCTGTCTCCTGGATCTTGTCTGCTCACAGCAGGTGAAGTTCTTCAAATGTGGCGTTTATGTCCAGTGTTAGCTCCGTTTAGCCATGTCTGTGAATAGCATGATGCTATTCTGCCTTCTGGTATTCCCTCTGCTGCGGGGTTAGCACTGCTAGCTTAACTATCTTAGATCTTTTACGTTCCCAATAATGATGGATGGAAGGACAGGTCGATGTCATCACTTCTTAGCTCACAACTAGCACATCGTCCTCACCTTCTCCTCACCTTGGGGAAAACATCAGGCCTCGCACCAGTTAGCAATGCACTGCTACAGGCTGCTAACAGCTGATTTCACATGTAAACATATGGTCATGGTTACTTGTTGGATCTCCAGACAAACACAGGAGCAAAAATAGTTAAAATATCACTAAAGACAAAACCAGTTTGGTGTCCTTGACCAACAAATGAATCATACAAAGTAATGACCCACTGTAAATGCAAAGAGGACAAAAAAAGAGATGAAAAAATTACAAGAAACCGACAAAGAAGATAGATAGATAGATAGATAGATAGATAGATAGATAGATAGATAGATAGATAGATAGATAGATAGATAGATAGATAGATAGATAGATAGATAGATAGATAGATTCTGCATTCTTTTAGACATATGAGCCTCAATCAAAAGCAAAAAGCCATCATCCTGTATGAACCGCCTGTTTGGACTGCTTGCACGCTCAGATGCAGATATCAGTATCATTGTGAGTCACCGTCACCTCAAAAGGTTTCACTACAAAAATAACATTCGCTCAGTCCATTAGAGCTCGCTATGACTGATGCATTTATGCAAAACCTCCAAATACCATGTGAGAATGGCAGCTTACACATGAATACATATGAAAAAGATGAAGCCGGGGAAATGTGGTGGAGCCATGTTTCGAGATGATATCACTCTGTAACGCCGGCTGCCAATAATTTAATAACAAAAGAGCCATGATGAAAAATGCAGAGAGCATCATGGGTCATACTGAGAAATGCATCACGCAAGACCTTCTTTGTTCGCAGTCATTTATTTCAATTATGGGAGAAATACCACATATAACAGACCTATTTAGGTTTTATTATGGAGCCTTTCAGTATTGGGGGGGAATATTCAGTCACCCTCAGCCTGGAATGGAAATACACATCAAACCAATCACCATGTTTACCCAACATCAACAGAGATTGTTTGTGATGTCTCCTAAAGGAATACATTGACGTAGCATTGCACTTAGCCACCACTGCTGTACATTCAAGTATGTCTTAAGATGAAAAATAATGATCACTTTCTCTATTTATAGACTTGAGAAGCTCTCCAGTGCACAAAAAGGTCTCTTTGTAAATCTAATGTTTAGACTATTTTCCCGTTATATAGATAAGGATATTACAATACTTTATAAGTCATTGACTGAAACCAAAATTCTGACTACTTTACAAGTCTAAGGCGAGAAAAAAAAACTACAGAAGAAGTCAAAATGAGCATAATTTTTGATGGAAAAAAAAAAAATTGGATCACAGAGTCAACAAGTTTATGAAGTGTGAAATTAAAAACACTATCGCCTGCTCTGCAAGACCACATCTGTTATATGTGGTAGTGGTTGTCATGAGCCAAAGCTAGCTGCTTCAGTGAGCAGTGCCTGGCTATGTTTGGTGATGGGTAATGTGAGTTTATGTATTCATTTTTTTGAGCAGGGACATTGTGAATTGACATCTAGATGGATGTAAATGCCTCCTTTATCTGGGCTGGGGACCGGCAGAAGTGACCATAATGAGACACACACTTGCAGGATTTCATCTGCTGGGAGTGAGGAGGACTGTCTCAGTGTTTTGAATAGGGGAGGGGCTCACAATAGAACAGGATGAATTGTCATCTTTGAGAACAACTTGCTAGAGTGGTCTGAAAAGTCATCAAATGTAGCGAAAAAGTCTCTAAGTTGGCAACACTCAGTTGCAGTTTTATCCTCCACTTTCTTACCGTTGTCATCAGGGCTCACACTGGCCCTCATCTATCAATCATGCATACGCCTGAAAAATGGGTTTACACTCCTTTCCACGCACATATCCGCATTTATCAATCTGAACAAGGGTGTCGGGTCGAGGAGAATTATTAGATCGTATGAGGGAAAACATTTTCAGAAATAAAAACTGATGTTCTTAGATTAGTATTTAGATCATTAAATTAGATATGACACCAAGAATGTTTTTAACATTTCACTCTTCTTCCGCCAATCTATAAAATACTGCGCTATGAAAGAGCAGCGCCAGCTGTCAGCTGATTTGTCCCCATAAAAAATGTGTGTCCTCTCTTGGTTTACTTCAAAAAATGATAAAATAGAGAGGCTGTTATCAGTTTTTAATACACTCCCATGTCCATAGTACAGTCTTTGCAGAGAACATTCAGGCAATGCTTGATCAAACTTTTAGCACAGATTTTTTAAGGAAGCTGTATTGATTACAGGATTTACTGTGAAGACTATTTTCACTCCTCACAATATTATCATATAGATGTGAACTGTGTGTGAAAAAATGACTTAACAAAATGTGCTCGTCTCGGTACAAATAATCATAAAACTCAGGTCTACCCGTGCGTAATTGTGCACAGCCGACGCACTTCAGCACCACTCCATCCTCAGTCTGTGACAGGTTCAGGCTGGAGTCTGCAGCTTTTTTCAGAGCTCCAACACATCTTTAAAGACAACTTTTCATGTTTCTCGACCTGAACGCGAACAATTAATAATATTGTGGCTTCTAATAGTTAGACATCAAGGATTGATCAATCAAGGTATAAACACATCCACACTGCTGAATCACTGCAGTGATTTCCTTGCAGGTGAGTTTTTTCTGATTCGCTCAACCTTTCCGCCACTTTTCCGGCTGCCAAACAACCCGGCTTCATTCCCTCTCTACCTCTGTTTCCATGGCGTTTTCGATTACCAGCATGGAGAAGTTCCCTTTTTCCCGTAACGCGTACCCCCATGTCGTAAATTTTGTGGGTTTCGCCAGCTGAAGCCAAGGGGCGTGTTGTGGAAATTACGATTGTTTTCAGCCGCCACATTTATCAACACCTGATCAGGCGTACGCTGTGATTGGCTCTGGTAGGCACGTTTCATGAATCCCACGTGGATGTTGTCGTAAGCTTGTTTTTACACCCAGATCTGCACCAATTCCAGCGCAAGATTGATAAATGAGGTCCACTGAATCTAATTCAGCTCCCAGACAGCAAAACCACTCAATGCCTTAGGTGCATCCTCTAACTCTGACCGACTCCTCTGCTCGTCATGTAAACAACCCACAAGCTTCCCTACATCTGTTCTGCTGTACTCCTCGTGTTACACATGCGTATGACCGGAGCAACATACTCGCTTCAAACTGAGTAGTAAAAAAAAAAACAACTAAACAAAACACAGGGAAACCGAGCAGTTCAGATTTTTTTCACAAACTATTCCATACCTAGTACCAAAACATACAGTACAGGATACATGTAGTGGCTTTAATATTCACATCCTAAATCCCTGATTACAACAAAAGAAAAAGAATGCCAGAACATGTTGTCATCAGCATATAAAGACATTCATCGTTTTACTATTCTCTTGTATGCCCAAGATAAAAAAAGATAAATTCTACCATTTCAGGACTTTAAGGGTGTGTGATGGACTGTGCTTATATAGCTCTTTCTCTAGTGCTTTTATATCTTGTCATATTCACCTATTCACCCACACTCATACACTGAGGGCAGAGGCTGCAATGCAGAGTGCACTTCAGTATGAACTAATCCCATTCAGACACAGCTGGCACAGCCACCAGGGGCAGTTCAGGGTTAAGTCTCTTGCCCAAGGAAACTTCAGCATGTGGACTGCACGACCTGGGATTGACTCCACCACTGAGCCACAGCCACCCTGGAATGAAGCTTTGGATTTACTAAATAAAACTGAAGAAAAGAGGACAGGAAACAATATGGAAAAACTGGATCTGCAGATCTTCATGTAGACTTATTTACGAGTATTAAGCTTCCATGAGCTTGAAATGAATGCTGGGGAAAGATGAGCAGAGTGGACCTGTTTTTTTCTTTGTTGGCTGTCAGAGGAGATAAACAATAAATCTGGGAATTGAGAGGATAAAGATCGGATCACAAACAAAAAGAGACTTAGAAATCCTTTCATCAACGCATCAAGCTCCTGATGCCTGGAAAATAAAACTGAGGGCTGAGGCTAACCTCCAGAGGAAGTTCACTCAACATGACAAAGAGAAGAAAGAGATCTGAGTTGGTTTTAGCTGAAAACTTTCTCAATGAGGACATTTTTGGGACTTTATCCCTAACTGACAATGTATTAAAACACTGTGTTTGAGATGTACATTGTATGTTTCTTAGTGATGCATTGATTTGCAGTGATTATCTCTTTTCGTATTGATGATTAATATGTGATTGAAGATAAGTGTTGCAGGTGCATCTCTATTTAATACGTTGCCTGCAGATAAGAGAGATAAGAAACCTCTGAATGACTCAAAGTTCAGATCTGTGAGGAGCCCAATCAGTCCAATTAGTTGATGATGAGCCCGCGACTCACTGACAGATCTAATCACATGGCCCTGGTGCCGTTCAGCATTTCCTGGTTCCTGAAACACCCTTCCTCCCTCGAGTCTCTCAAGGGGCTCAGTGTCTTCTCTCTGCACTCCGATGCATCGCTCAATTACACTCAATCAACCTGATAACTCAATACAGAGGGGAAACTGACATCATCTGCTTCTTGTTGGCCTTGCTGGCGACTGGCAGATGATTGGACTTGTCAGCAGCGTAAAGCGGGCCATCTATCATTGTGTGCACATGTCATTGACGTCGCTGTCTGACTAACACGACAATCTCTGATGATCCTATCCGCCCTGAAAGAACAGTGGATTATGTGTGGGTTTGTGTCAATTAGTACTTACGTGAACAGACTGACAAACACGTGTCGATACATGGAAAACAAAGGCTTTCGAAATGACTGAAACCCTTGCTCATGTAATCTACATGTGCTGCGATGAGCTGTGATTCTAGCCCTCTGTATAAAGAACAGACTGTGACGTTCATAGCTTTTATTTTTCGTTTTCGTTTAGACTGGGAGGCAACTTCTATACACTTGGTTGGTTCATGCTGGTGTCATTTTGGTTTTGAAATTTCGTGTTCTTCTCTACCAAAAGTAAATGAAGTAAATGAAAAAGTAAATGATAAAGTAAAATAATAAAGTACATGTTATTCTAAGATTTCTCATTTGGTAGCATAAATTCACTTTCTGTGGAGTCTGTCATTCCTGGTTGACAAAGAGGTGACAAACCCACCAGTGGGGGTTCATGGGGACACAATGAAACATTGTCAGGCACTTATTGAGTTCATGGATATCATATGGTTGATGCTTGTACTGTTCACTTTCCAAACTCCATCAAATTCTGGTATATGGCTGTCTGCCTAAGAAGCTGGTTCTGTTTGAGGTTTCTACCTAAGGGGTGAGTTGGTTCCCACCGACAATGCCACGTACTAGATCAAGCTAAATTAATATTAGGTTTCTTCATAAATTGTAAATTAAACAATGCTGTTTGATGTGTCTCAGGTGTTGTGAGGATTATCTGTTTGGAATTGATTGTTTGGTCAGAATCAAGTGACAACATCCTAAAAAAACAAGACAATGCTGAAGTGCTAAAATCTGCTGTTTCTTGAGTGTCCACTTGAGGCTGGCTCTGGAAGTACTGGAAGTCACATACAAACCAAGCCAAAAAAAGAAGTTTTCACAGCCTTGTTTAAAAACTGCTCCTGTCTGAACCGCTAATTTCATTATCGGCACAAATTGTATGCAGGGTGAATTTTTTTCTCATTTGGCAGGTCAGATGATATTAAGATCACGTGCTGGCTTAATCGGAGGCACAGGCTCAGGTCACATGACCAAGAAACGCCCTATAGCAGTACTCAAAGCCTTTGCCACTTCCAATATGGCCGCTACAGCTGTGTGCTTCATTTTCAGTTTCAGGAACAGATGGGTGATGTCGGGGAGACTACGTCCATGCTTTATACAGTCTATGGTCAGAATCAGTGGCGTTTTTCTGACTAAAAACTACGTTCCCCGTGAGCACCATCAGCCACTGTCATAAAGACGTGTTTTTTGCCAAGGCGTGCATTTGTTTTGGAGAGCAGATCTTTTTTTTAACCTTGGTCAAGACAACATTTCCCAGGATGCAAAGTAACGAGGTAATGTGTAAATTTGAATTCTAAAAAGGTGACGACAATCAAGCTTTATGAACTCAGTTTGTAGTTTAGACAGCGTGTCTGAATAGTCAAACGACCTGTTCTGTGGAAAATAACAACCAATAAAAGTTTTTCCGTCGGTTTGCAAACATGATTGACACAGCAAGGACTGAATTTCTTTTTTACCATGTGTCAATTTCGGCCGGTAGAAACAGACTGTACCAAACAGCCTTAACTGCTGCATTTGAGTTGGAATGAACATTGTTACAATCAGCTTGACCCGTGTCTTAGCTCGTGCTCTATCACTCTCCTGTTTAGATTTCTTCTGCCAGTCTTAAAATGCTGTTGTAGAATCATCCAGTACCATGAAGTTTGTGTAACTGGGTTCTGTTCAATGCAGCCGTGACCAAAAAACTTGAGACCTCAGAAACTTTCTCTACTGATAGCAATAACACACCAAGTCACAATTATTTTTATTTGCATGTATGCATGTGTGTGTGTCTGTGTTTGCATTTGTTTGTGTGCGTGTGTGTGTGTGTGTGTGACAGATGAGCCTGCAGGAGCCGAGAAACCCCAAGGCGCCAGACAACACTGTACTCCTCCATCTTCTCTGATTGGTCTCAGCTTAATTAAGCCAAAGCCTTCCTCTCCTCTGCTCTATTGGAGGGTCACATGACACACAAGAGGCCAAGGGGATGAGTTTACTGTGTGTGTGTGAGTGTGTGGGGGCGTAGGACAGTGAGGAATGTAACAACACTGAAAAATAGAGAAATATATGTTTGTTGGTGTGTGTTTAACAGCTGGAGGCAGGGTGGCAGATGAGTCTGAGGTGAGTCTCCAGGTGATAGACTGAGCCCTGAGCATGACTATTCCCCAAAGAGTAGATTTTTTCTGCAGATTTAAAGAAGACTGGCACGTTTTCAAACAATACAACAATGAAAAAACACAAAAATCGTGAAGACTCTGATTGTTAATCCTGCCACTAAGCCGTCTCGCCCACTCCTACTCTTGACATTATCAGAGTCTATCAAGAGTTCTTCACTCTGCTTCAACCGCATGGCTGAATGCAATCAATAACATAGATACACACAAAGAATACAGCACATATCCCACAATGCAACGTGTCGATTCAAAGCGTGTTAAAGCAGATAATACATTTCGTATACGGGGGAAAAGCAGCAGAAGAAGTGAACCGGAGTGTAACAAAGTGTGTGGGTGTGTGCCGCACAATGTGCTGCATTATAGCACATGAGTGTTATATGAGAGAGATGTCACAATCTCCATATTCTCATTTCTCCTCCTCCCTGAGACTTTCCATAGGTACACGTCTGAATGCGTATTTGTCTGGAGTGGCGGTAAGAAACAAACTATAAGTGAAGGATGGAAATAGAGTTGTTATTTTTCTATCAGAGTGCGAGGGGGAAAAAAAATACAGCTCCTCCAATGAACAAGAGACAAAGCCAGGTTGCTCTGTTGCTATGACAGCAGCTACATGCCAATCAGCCTTTTTGCAGAGTATTGTGCTGTCACGTTTGACGAGCAAAACACACGCACATTTACAAGTCACCGTAATACACACACTCCATACACTGTAATAAAACACCATCAAAGTGCAGGAAAAATAGCAATTATCTCGGATGAAGCACGCATCTCTACGTGTTAATATAGATAGTGGGAGTCTCTCAAACTGTGCCAGTGACACGGAGGGATGAGGGATGGCAGGAACAGATGATGCCTGCAGGCCTCGTGGCTCGGTAGTGACTTCCTCAGTCGGAGAACACAAACGGCTCCAAGCTAGCGAAGGAGAAAACCGACCATCAGACGGAGCAGGTTTTGGTGGTTAGGCTAAGAAATGACGCTTGGGAGACGCAACACCCTCAGGCAGTTAAATCAGAGGTCCACAGCTCTTTGACAACACAGACAACGGACAGATAATTGTTCACATAGAAACACAAATTTCTGTCCTGTTCGACTTTAACTTCACTGCAGCATGCCCTCTCTGTGTTGTGTTCTTCCTTTAACACTGGCGGGACAGAGATCCCAAATGAGGCCTGAAAGCATGGTGACAGATGGGAAACTCAACATGCATGCAGCAGTCAATTGACCATGGTCAAACAGCGGCCATTTTCCTATGACATCATACCCAGGATGGGAAGCTCAAATCTGTTCTTCTGTATTTCTGGTTTTAAGTTATATAAATGAAGAAAATACTTTAAAAAAATGAGTTAAAGTTTAAATATCATACCCTGCTCCAAGCATTCAGAACAGTCCACTCTTTGAATTTAATGTTTCATAAATCAAGTGCCAGAGGAGGTTTTATACTAGCTCTGAACAACTTTTCTCTTAACCATATGTGTCCACTAGCCAGTATCAGACAACAGCTCATCGTTATATTAAAGAGGGGGTATTATGTTTCCTGATATTTGAATACAGATATAAAGTAGCAGTCCTGGATGTTCAGACTAAACGTGTACAGATTTACACACTGGTACATGTTCACATGTTGTAGAAATCCCTGAATAGGTCTGTCAACTAATTATGATGGCCCGTTTTAAAAATAGCACAAGATCTTCCTGAGACTTGCTGAAATAATGAGGTCATCGCATAAAGATCTCCTAACAGCTCCATGACTCTCTTGGAGAGTCTAGCCTTAACCATCAAGTTCTGCCTTGAGCTCTGCCTTTTACAGACTTACAGACCACTCTTGAGGGCTGGCCAATCAGAGGGAAGTTCGTTTTTGGAGTGGGGAGCCTTAAAGAGACAGTGAGAGAAAATAGGGAAAATAGGTTTGTTTGTTTTTTTTAAAGTTGTAAATTAGGGATGTTCGATACCATGATTTTTTTAGACCCATACCAGTAGTAGTATTCCCTCTTGGGTATTTATCTATACCAGTACTGACACTACTAGTACTTTTGATACATAAATATTTTGATACATTTTGATCAAAGAAAGCACAGTCCCTCTGCCAGCAAGTCCAAAATAAAACACAAACAACTCTTTTTTTTTTTAAATAAATCAACAAAAGTGGTAAATAAAATTGTCAGAGTTTAAGTATTTTTTAAATGAAACTGCAAAATAAATCACTTCAACTGTTAACTCTCCCTGGTTCATTCATGTTGTCTGAACGGGACCTGACGCATATTTTCCATGGTGCCAACTACTGGCGAGGAGGACCTAAGATTTTTTTTGCCTTGAGTATCAGCTGCTGGTATAAGCAGCCTTCACGAGTACCGATACCTTGAAAAAAGGCTGATATCACCCTTATACCAGATACCGATGCCAGTAATCACCCATCACTATTGTAAATCATGTACAGCTACTACTGGGGCACCAGAGAGACAGAATTAAGACTTAAAAAAAGGAAGATACCCCCTCTTTAAGTCTCTTCCTGGCTACTGTTTTGTAAGCTAAGAAATTACAAACCTACATTTTTTTTAAGTGTTATGTGTTATTCATTGTCAGCTCCCCCTCAAATCTTCAAACTTACTTAAAACACTTAAAATTCAAAAATAAAGATGACAAAATTTTTGCTTTTTTTAATTGTTCACCTTGAGCTAAATTTAGAGGAAAATGCTGTGTAAATGTATCAACAAACCAAGTGTATGACATAAAATTACCAAGCAATCTTCTACAGCAGTTTGTTTTTTTAAAAAAAGGTAATGACACATTATGGGAACTTTAATGATGTTAAATTCTGTATTTTTCACTGCTAGCGAGTGATTTTCATCAGATTAACAAAACAGATTAGCAACTTTAACTCAATTTACAGACTAAAACTCAGTGATATTTGAGATGTTCTCACAAAAGCAGCATCAGTGTTAAAAATAGTAAATTTAGTAAATTTCTCCGTAAAACTCTTTTTGATCCGTGTCACCATTTCCAAACGCTTGCCCTACTTTCTTTAGTACCAACATAGCAACCATTGAGCGGTACATCTCCTTATTGACTGCTGTTTATGACCTCCTCTGCGGGGTTTCATTACTGTGAGCGAGTGTAGAGTTTGAAGTGAAGGCTCTGCACCAGAGAGTGAGTCAATTAGGTCTCCCTGAAAAACATACACCAACAGGAAAACTGTTTTTCTGACCTGAGAGGAAAAGATAAATGAGCGGGTAAAAGGTCAAAACACAATTTTGTTACTGATCCTGGTCCTTGTGTTGGATAGGTCGCCCTCTTTGACTGAGCAAAAACAAAACACAATAAAGGAGATTCATCAAGGTATGAGAGTCACATTAAGTGGGGCATTTAAGAGCACAGTTTCTTTTTAAGGCCTTAAATTTTGTTTAAAAAGTTAAATTGTGAATGTTTTTAGTGTGTTATGAACCAACCCCAGCCATTCCTCCCGGTAGCTCCTTTGCCTCACCCTGTTTTAAATTTAGCTCGTATTTGTAGCTGTTATTTATTTGCCAATTCTCAGAGGGACCTCCTTTGTGGTGCCATGCTTGGTTGCTAAGAGATCTGTGACGCAACCACGAAGCAACTATGCGAGGTTAGGGTGAACAGGTGACGTCACTGAGACGCGCAGAAATAAACAGTGAGTTGTGCACAAAGTGGTGAGGAACATTTAGGCCATTTATATCCACAAGCACACACTCACAGACTCCCACACTTGCTCTCACTTGCTTTTGCCTCTCTCAAACACACATTAGTTTCAGCGAGTGTGTGTGTGTGAGTGTGTGTGTGTGTTGGTGGAGTCCGAGGGCAAGTACTGGAGCTTCAAGTGGACACAGGGCATCATCACAAGTTAAGGCATCTGGCTGCTGTGTGTGTGAGTGTGTGAGCTCAAACAGCCCGAGGCAGTACAGGTGAGCTGTTTTGTAAAGAGTGTCCCTCTGTGGCCACCATAACTTTTCACATGCAACAAACAATGGGTTATCACAACACCTGGCACACTGCACAAAAACTCAAACTGAATATTTATTGTTGAAGTCGACCTCGAGGGCTCACACACACACAAAAACAAACATTGGTAGGATCTTTGCTGGCTGAATTAATTTATCACAGCCTCTCTTGCCTTTGCATAAACATGAGGTGAAACATGCAATGAAATAAACATGAAAGTGGCTGTGCTAGGTCAACAACTAAACATACCTTTACCTAATAGTTTAGTAACTCTTATGACTTTTGCTTCAACCCTACAAGAAGCTGTTTGGGGCCTTTTTGTCACTACTGTTTGGTTTAAGATGAAGATTTTATCCAACACCCAGGTAGAAACATGAAGAAAGGGCACTCAGAATCATATTCAAACCACAGTTAGGCACATAAATAACCAGTGATGTAAGCAATCATCTATTAATTTGTGCTTACAAAAAGCTGAACGCTACGTAAATTAGGATATCTTTTGCTTTTGCAGACCAAACTCTACAGTATTGTGGTCTAGATGTGACCAGAGCATGTGAGGGGTTGGAGTGGTGAGGATTTCCACCCCTTGCTATCCGAGGTGCCTGCCTCCGTCGCTCCCTGCCCATTACCGCTCAGCGCTCAACCAAGTTAGCGTCTCCACTCTGCTCGTTCTGTGCTGCCCTCACATGCTCTGGGCTGACCTGCCCTGGACGAGACAAACAAACAAACATCTGAAAAATTTGGAGGCTTTGCAGTCAAAGCACATATTTAACCCTGTGTGTATAGCTTAAGTGCATAGATTGTATAATTAATGGATGTAGTCTCCCCGACGTCACCCATCTGTTCTGAAACATAAAATGAAGCAGATCAGCTCTCGCGGCCAAATTGGAAGTGGCAAGGGCTTCGCGTACAGCTATAGGGCGCCCGTCAGTCACATGACCTGAGCTGTACCTCTGATTGGGTGAGCTCACAGTCTTAATATCCACTAAACTGCTGAGTTGGACTAAAAATTCACCTCCCGTACAGTGTTAACCTGACACGACAGACAAACAGTTTCATATATCCGCCACGGAAATATTTCACTAGTCCATCTGGGTAGCAGCTCTTCTGATTTGTTTTCAGAGGCCGGACTTCAAAAAAAATCTGCAGCTGGTAATTGGACAACCGTTCTGATTGACACACTCACCACGGACCAATCCACATCAAACCACGGTATGACGTAGCTTATCTGAGCCAATGCTTCTAAGAAACAATAGATGAACAACAACTGAATCACGAGAAACAGCTGTGAAAAAGACGTTAGACGACAGCTTCTGTTTTTATAAATTTAACTTAAGAATCAAAGGAACGCTGACAAGTATGAAAGTCGGCTGACGTCACGTCTGCTCCCACAGCTCCCGCCTCTCTTCCCTGATTGGGCCGGTCAGAATTTAGCTGAGTGAAATCGTTGGTCATTGGAGCCTGGCAAGATGGACCTGCAGGAGTTCAGAAACTGAATCAGGCAGGTCCATCTGCTCTGCAAGGTTAGTACAGTGTGTGCTGATGGTGAAATTAGTGACTCAGACAGGAGACGTTTTTTGAACCAGGCTGTAAATACATTAATTTCTGCTTTGAAAACGGCTTTTTTTGGTTTGGTTTGGCTTGAAAAAGTCTCCCTTCCAAATATATGTCATAATCCACACTTTGAAATGAGATTATCAGAGCCAGGGTAGGTTTTTTCAAATTACTACTTCTTAGCTTCCAGATCGGATCAAGCAGGACCGAATTGATTTACGACACATCCAAGTCTCTATGACAACACCTCGCCGGCTGATGAAGTTTAGTTGTGAGATGAGAGATCTGAGTTTTTCTCTGCTGAAATTTCTGTGATTAATTTTGTAGTGCTGGTGGACACAGGAGCCAAACTGTCAGACAGATAAAGGACAGAAGAGCAGAAGAAAGAGAAACAGGAGAGAGATACAGCCCAAGCTAAAGGCTAAAAGGGCTAAACTGTTTGTGCTAATGTTCATTCCAACCCACAGTCAGCAGTTATTCTGCAGTGGTCTGTTCAAACTTGAGAGTCTATCAATAAAATGAAGAGTGAGGTTACGTTGGGCTACTTAACCACTGTACGAACTGACAGTTTGCTTGTTGTCACGTTAATGTACGGATACATTGTAGCATCGGGCTGCTATGAGCACAATATAGCTGGCTTCTGATGTTCGGTCTAAACTTTTATCGTTTGCTTGCCGTCAAGTTTCAGACAAAAGCGCAGCGTAGCTGCACTGATAAATACCTTATCTCAATGCGTTGTATCCAATAAAAAGTTAAGTTGAACAAAGAAAATTTGTTCAGTCCAATTAAACCAGATCCTCCTTATGGCATCTTTTAGTTTAGAGGCCTGATACTGTGTATAGTGCTTCACTCAAATAGCTTTATAAACAATTACCGGCACATCTATGCTATTCAACTTGCTATGACTTCAATTTCATACAGTTTCAACTCATGTGTTCAAGATCTTTTTGCAAACAGTGTCTGTTGGGTATTTCCGCACTTGATAAATAGTCTAAAGTTGTCCTCCTGAGAAAAGCTTAGCAGTTAGTCATTGCAACAAATCACCAAAGTGGACATTTTCCAGGTTCAGGCACACAGCCCCAGACAGTGAGCTCTGGTATTTTTAAAGAAAATCAAACAGGAGTAAATATTCAGAGATATAAAAGTCCCAGAGGGTTGAACTGATGGTATAAAGTTTTCTTTGGCAAACAGTTTCGAGCGTCCACTCACTTTTGGCTCATTTAATGTGTGCTCTGATGTAAAAATACACTCATCTGAAGCTTAATGTTACCTAACTGTATCTAACAGTATCACAGCTGACACACAGAGAGACAACTAAACTCATAAGAGACACTGACGTTTCAGCCGAGCCCGGGCTCTGACTCATCCTGAGCAGACATGTTTGGTTCCTCAGCCTTAGCCTTGTTGTTCCTCTCAGTGTGTTTTCACTCAGACGACTTCAGGGATGAGTGATACGGCTGGTGGCTGGAGGGTCCTGACGTATGAGATGGCAGCGATACCGTAATCCCAGACATAGACCCCAGGACGGATGTTTAGCCTGGCTTAACGGGAGCACACAACCCGCTTTGTCCACATGATCTCACAAACAAACCAACACCTGTCCTAGAATAGGAGCTGGAGACCCTTGAGGATGATGAGGAGCTTAAAACAGACAGGAAACCTGCAGTCGGTGATCAGGTGTTTGACTTTTGACCACGTTTATATCTCTTTTCCTGAGCCTTTAGATACATAAATTCAGTTTTTCTGAAATGGAAAGGTTAGAGAGTGGGAAAAGCCTCAAGGGATCAAAAAATTACAAGATATGTGCCTGGAGATAAACTGTCAAGCTACGACAAAAATAACAGTAATTGTGTCGACTTCGTCTTTAAACCATGCATTAAAATAAACAGAGAAAAGACATATATCATCCCCTTTCCCCCTAGAGGTAAAATTCAGTGCAGCAGATGTTAAAGGAAGAAAACAGACTTGAAAATGTCGCTTTGCTTTTGATTTACACCTTTACATCAGATACGACGACATGGATAAGCAAAGTTCTCATCAGAATAACTGGTATTTAAGAAAATGTTGCACATACTTGAGACACCACTTCTAAGGTGGATGGACAGAGGTGGTTTTTATGAGTGTAGATGTTGACAGGAATGTCACAGGAACGTGGAAAAAAAGCAACTAAATTCCTACTTTTTCCAAAGAAGAATACCCAGGATATAGAATATATGTGTAGTTTAGCTCCATTCATTAGCATTATTTAAAAATGTCTGGTTGTTCCGTGGTCCGTTGTCAAAAACATTACCCAACCACAGATCCAAGTTCTACGAACACTGACAGGATCGTGGCCGTTACAGAGCAACCAGTGTTTGGAGTAAAGCGTGACCAGGCTAACTGGAGACCTTCAGCAGAACATGTCAGTGATTGTCACTGACAGCCACCAGTTAACAGGGTCACACATTAGACTGAAACACCAGTGATGTCTGTTGCTGCAAAATATTAAATGTGTTTCGGTATCAACCACAGTTAACCAGGTTTCTCTGTAAACTAGTAAAGCACTCAGAGAGCGCAGACCTCCACGCCAAGCATACACTTTAGTCTGACTTTAATGTTATACTCCCTCTCAGCAGACTGTCTGCTACAGTTTGGTGTTAGTTGCAGGTTTCTACGATAATTTGTTACCTGACAGTGTTGAAAATTATGATGACCCAGTAAATATTTCATAGTCCGGATCTTAGTATCCAGAATATTTCCAAGGCAATCCGACCATTTACGGTGGAGTTATATACACATATGGTGAACCGGCCCTATCTCACAATGATAAAGAATCCTTTGAAAAAGTCCTGGATCCAGATGGTGATCCGAATCACCTCCAAAATTTGATCACTTCTTACTTATTGCATTTTGAACATTTCCTGAAAATTCCATCAAGATCTGCATTTAAATTTTTGAGTTATGTCGTTCACAGAAAAACAAACGGACAGACAAACCCTCCTGAAAAACATTACCTCCTTGGCGGAAGAAATAATAAGAGGAAGATTAAATTACAATTAATAGGGAGATATTTTATTACAAAGTTAAACTACAGTATATTATTAAATGATTACTGTGCTAATTAGCAATCCCAAAAAATGAAATTATCATTATTCTGATACGTTTGAAGTTTACGTAAACTGTGCAGCATTACAAGATACCATCTGTTATCTGTGCTTGTTTACATCCAGGTAGTCGCGTTGATCAAGTTATTAAGACAAGTGAAACTAATTCTTAATTCTGCTGCCAACTCGTGAGGGGGACTGTGTTTAATTGTTTAGTCGACTCAGCAACTAAACAATTTGTGTACTCCTGATGACTTCAATAAACACCAAAATAATCAAATCTGATCTTAAAATCAGTAAAGCCAAGAAGAGAAGAGGACAGAACACAGAGCTGACTCTGACTTCAACTGAAGGTTTATTTCAGGTTAAGAGGCAGATTTCCACACCAAGCTGTGTCCATCTAGCTTTCTACAGTACAGCAGGATAAAAACAGCAACATGTACCTTCTCCAGGTCCTTACAAACTCCCCATCTATGTAAGGAGCTGTATCCTTGCTGTAGCTTCAGGCAATACTTTGCACGGATGCTCTGTCTCAGTTGGTCTCCAGTACACACACACAAATATGAAGACATGGGAGATGGCCTCATTGTGACTGACTGTGAGGCTGAGATCATTGTTTACAGCTTTGTGATCAAATGTCAAATCTGTTTTTATGTACTTCAAAATTATTCATTCATCGTTATAATTAGACCCAAGCTTCTCCTCGTTATACTTCAGTCATCTATCAGGATCTACTTCAGCATGAGCAGAAATGTTCAATGTTAATTAATTATGGCTATGATATCGAACATATTCTAAATTATATGACATTTACACTGAGCATAGGCTACTTGAATAAAGACAAAGCTCTGTTTATTCTGCAGAAACTCAAAAACTCTTACAGCTGACATCTTTAAATGAATGAATTTATCAGGATGTGAAAATGTAAAAGTGCAAAAAACACATTAGGGGACATAAGATGAAATCAACATTGTGAAATGTTGCAGACAAAAATTGGTGCAGAAAGATTGTTCAGAAAGCCGGATCAGAAATATTTGGGTCTAGAAATTAGGGGTGGGAGAAAAAAATTGAAAATCAATATATCAGATTTTTTGTTGCACAATATCTATTTTTTTTTTTCAACTTTTTTTTCCTTATTTTTAAAGCTCTTATTCTTCATTCCAGTCTTTGTTAACAAATTGGATTGGAAAAAATTTACCACTTTTCTCCAGCAGGGGTTTAAATGTTTCTCTCTGAATCACATGATGTGCATTTTATGGGAAAATACAGCTCCTGATATAGTCTGTAGACATCACCAACATTATTTAACTTCTTCACATGGTCTTGTTTTAAAAAAGCAGAGTGAAATTGCAAAAATCGTAAATATTGAAGAATCACACTTTAAATCAAATTGCAAGAATAGCATTTCATCCCAGCTCTACTTAAAATTTTGTTTGGGGTCAAAATAGTCTTAATTTGAAAAATAATCCTGCTAACATCCAGATCCTGATCTTGCCATAAAAACATCCTGACATATTTTCTCCATATCGCCCCCTAGTGGAGAACATTTTCCTCAGTCAGAAGCAGAGTTTGCTGATGTTTACGCAGCATGTAACACTGCAGAAAACTGACCACTGATCATCTGGTATTAAGACACACCTGAGGGACAGGTGAGGTTTGATTTCATCAGTCTGTGATGATGGAACAAGGAGGTTTGACGCCAGAAATTAGCTAAAGAAATAGTTAACAAACAGAGCAGCTTTACGTTTCTTTCATGGTAAATGAATATGTCAGTAAATGATGCTGGACCTTCATCATTTTAAAAACAAAAATAGTAAATATAACTATTTTTCTCAGATAAATATTCTGTGTAATCCAAACACTGTCACTATAATTTCAGTCCCAGTTCCATCCCGTCGTGCGTTCACTCTGTGATTATTCCACGCCATGTCTTCAGCAACTTATTCACACATCTGTGCCCCACATTCCTGTTTGTCAAGGCCTACAACTATTCACAACACTGAGCGTCCGCCATCCATCACTCCTCTCCCTGACACTACCTCCATCACCCGTCTCCTCCTCAGTCTAATGGCTTCCGCAGAATGCCCATAATGCATCAGCCAATAAGGCTGCTAATGTGCAGTGACACACCACCTCCGGTCATTATGGCACAGCCTGATTGTTCCTTTGTTGCATTTTCCAACAGAGCTGTGTTTAAGTATATTCTTAACGAGCGGGATTAGGATAACGAGTTTGAGTGCAAAAGGAAGAGCGCCAGAAAGTTCAACAAGAGGTGAAGCATCTGTTGGACATTTTAGGCCAAAAGTGAGGAAGTTTGAATAATTTTCAACATTTTAAGCTCATTTTTCTTAAAAGAGAAGGATTTTGGTTGAATAAAACAACCCATTTTAATTTTCAGCCGCAGGGTGCACCAAACTTTCTGACCGGAGCAGTAGAAATGAGCCTTTGCCCGGGAACTAAATAAGCAGCAGTCCAATAATGAAACAGAAATATATTAAGGCATTAAAAAATCCCACTTCATAAAAGCCTGAGTGTGAACTGATTAAAAAAAGAAGAGCGGCCTTACTTGCAGAGGGTGTTTCAGCGTGGACGGGAGGTGTGGAGGGGATGAAGGAGGGGAAGAAGAAGGATCGCAGGGATCGTTCGGTGTGCAGGGGCGAGCGCTGCGTGGGCAGATTCTCACAGCTGCCCACGCTGCTGTGGATCTTAAGGTTCAAGGGCTTGGTCTTCTTCTTGGCTCTGAGGGAAACAAGACAAGAGGAGAAAAACATGAGAGGTCTTGCAGTTTGATCTTAAAAGATAAACCTAAAAAACATTAACTGCATGACTTCAGATGTACTTAAAACAAGTTGCGAAAACTTCTGTCAAAACCACGCGGCAGAAGAATAATTCATCCACCCACTGCAGTCCATAAGCATAGATCATAATGCAAAGCGGACGCAAGATATGTTGCATTCTGAATGAGTGATGTGACTCCAGCTTTTAATGAAAAAACTTCCTGCTCATACCAGTAACAATCATTATTATTCTCCACCTACACAAACTGTACTGCGCTGTATACCCCACAGCTGAGTGCGGCTCTCGCAGACTCACAGAAAGCTATGAAAGTCAATCTAGTGGATAAATCAAGATGAGAGAAGAAGCGAGAAATGCGTACCAAGAAAAATCAGATACAATAACATCAGCATTAGATAACTTTGGGAAGCGTTCATCTGCAAAGGTTATGACGCGGTTGGTTTGTTTTCTGTTCTCTGTAGCAAAATCTTGAAAGTTTGTGTCTTTTTTCACTTTCTCTAAACTTAAAAATCTCTGTTCTCTAAATGTTTCACTCATAAATCCAAATCCAAAACTTAGGTTTTTTATTTTTTCAATTTTTGTCTTTGTATCTCAACAAACAAGCCTGTAAGTTTACAAATACAAAGACAAATATCTAATATTTACCTGATATCGAACTTAAGTTCAGGATTTTGTCATATGATTCAAGCTCCTTGCAGGAAGAAAAACAAATCAAAACACACACACACGCAGACTCACTCAGGTGTGCATCCAAACAGATTATCCTGCTGAGAAACAGAAATAAACATCCCTTTAAACCAAAGGAACAACATCGAGTCCTCAGGCTTCGCACAAGTCAAGTAACGTGTAGAAAAGTGTTGACAGCCCTGAATGTGTTTCCAAAGTTGGGCGACAACATCAGAATTCTGAAGTCTATATAAAACCGATGCCTGACTGACAGGGCTAAGACAGTGAGAGGCAGAAAGATGCAAAACAGAGACTCTGTGAAGAGAAGAAGAAACATGCAGACATGTTTTTGGAGCATATGACATACACAAGAATTAATTGGTGGTATGTTCATTTTGTTTAAGCTTTCTGCTGTCCCTAGGGTGCCCCCATAAAGTGTTTATTAACGGCACAAAAAAAATCTAATTTTTCTCACTCTGGTGTTTGAGTTAACCTTTATTTCAGGCTCTGTCGTAGTTGCTGTCTCTTCAAGGCTCTCCATTCCGCCAACCCCCTTTCGTTCTGATTGGCCAGCCCTTAAGAGGTCTGTCAGAGGCAGAGCTATGGGCAGACCTTGATGTTTAAGGCCCCATTTACACAAGGTTTCACGACAAAATGAAAAAACGCAGAGAAAAAAAAATCTGCGTTTAAACAGAAATGCTGAGGCCTGTAGTTGGTGCTGTAACTGTCTTGTCCATAAGCAGCTTTGGACCAATCATCTGCAGTATTGGTGAAGGCTAAGAGCAGAAGTGGAGCAACAAATGCTCGTTTTGTAGAAAGACAGTCAGCAGATTCTGCAAAATGAGCAGCACAAGCACAACAAGGTAGTCCATGATGATTGTAAAAAGAGTATTGTTGTACTGTTGGATGCACATGCACGAAACAATGTGTGACAGCGTGTCTACTGAAAACTCTGGCTTGCTGTTTACATGGCATAAGCATAGGCGCAAATCCTTGGGGGGACGCAGGGGTCATGTTCCCCTCCTTCAATAAAGTTGTCCCCCCAAAAAATCTAGTTGTAATCAATCTTTAAATAGTAATGTTTTTTCTAATTGTATAATACAAGTCATGCTACTTAAAACACACTGTTTGATCCAAGGATCGTAATTAAGTGTATTAAAACACTGAACAATTTATAAGTTAATGATCACTCCCTTTGCTGCTGGCTGGCGAACAGCCTCTCCTCTGTGATGCAAAAGGCTGTGACGGTTGGATAAGACAGGTGACATGCTGACATCTTCATCCTCTCATTTATGACACAAATATTAAACTATATAAGACACCTCTGGTGAGATATTGTCCAGATTTATGAATTCATTGATGTAGGCCATTATTGATTTGATTCTTATACGTTCTATTTTAGATTTATTGATTTAAAAATAAAATAGTGATGACTTTGACTTAGATGTTGAACAGATCCAGTTGCTAATTACATTCTGACTCTTAATTTACACCCTGTTTCTCCAATTAAAATCAACACTTTTTCATTGATTTGGATATAACATACTGGATATTGAGTTCTTAAGTGTTGTGGACGTGTTGCTTCCACATTCATGCCAAAACACTTTTCATGACTTAAAGGAAAATTAAATCTAGGCTGATTATCCATAGTTGGGACTAGTCACTGTTTCATATCACAATATAAAACAACACAGCAAAAATATAGCATTTATTTTTATGTCCCCCCACAGAAATTAATCTCTAAAATTTTACTGTGTATTGCCCCCCCCCCCCCCCCCCCCCCCCCCCCCCAACAATGCAAAGCGATTTTCGCCCCTGGGCAGAGGTGGCTGCAGCGTTTCAGAAAAAAATCCACTTGGGAAGCCATTTTCAAAAGTTTGCATTTTAGGTTGGCTGAAACACTGTTTCCATGTAAACCAGAGGCCAAAATGCAACAATACTTTGGCGTTTCATCCTAAAACCATTTTTGTGTAAACAGGCTCTCTCAAAGAGTGTCATGGACCCCTCTTGGAGATCTCGTCAAGATCTTGTATCATTTTTTGACTGGGCAGCTTTGAGTGTTTTTCAGGCAGACTCAGGGATGCTTAAGATATGGAAAAACAGAAAGCCCCCTCCTTAAATGTATGTTGCAACATCAGGCTTGGGAAAAATGAATCGATAGTGGCCACGCAAAAAAAAAAAAAAAGGAGTTTCTCAGGTGTCCACTTTATACACAGAACCATTATGGCCAGATGTCTGTAACCGATTAGTGTTGGTGGACTGGGACAGTGGGCTGTCATTGCAAGAGGTGAAACTGTCAGGGAATGGCTCATAGTTACCGGATTGTAGAAGCACCAAAAAATGAACTGAATACTTCTAAAGGCCATAATGGCTCTGAATTAGATACAGGTAAGGACAATCTCAAAAGACAAAACATCATTATCATCAATAACAGACATTAAAAAGCACAAACTGTGGCTTCTGACTTTTTCACAAGTAACACTCATTAAGTATTTAATCCCCTGAGATTTTTTGTCCTCCCATGTCAATCTCTCACTTCCCAAACCGAGTCACGCAATTAGCCCCAGCAAAACCAGCCCAGCACTTCTCTCCATCTCCTGCAATAAGGAAGCAGCCCGCAGGTTATCACTTCTCCGTCATAGAGCTTTTGTCAGCTATTCCGATGAGCCCACTTTATGCCATCTGAATCTAAATTAAAGCATTCATCTCGCTGTATACACGCCTTTATCTACTCCCCAAATGATTTGTAAATGTTCAGTCAGGGAGAAGTGAAAATGAATGAAAAAAGAAGGGAGAGGATTCCCAGTTTTGGTTCAGAAAACGGCTGTCGGTGAAGAAGAACATGTTAGAGGGAGGGGTGGGGGTAATGAACTTCACAGTTGTTAAATCATCTTTTCAGATCGCTTCTTCTGCTCAGCTCATAAGAAGTTCAAAGAAAGAGGAACTTTAAGAATTCACGATACAGATAGACAGAGGGGAAAGGAGGCGGGTGACTTGTCAAGTGTCAGGAGGAATCAGCGAAGGTGTGAATAGAAGAGTTATCTTTTGATGTAGTCGAGTCACGACACGTCTCACAGATGGAAATCATCGAATGTTTGTGTCACATTTCAAGGAGCAATTTGGAGTCTTTTATCCCGCCAGGTCTTCCGAAGTTAAGTAAACAGAAGCAACAAAGTTTTTTTATTCCCAGTTTGATACGGAGTTCAGACATTTATATCACACAGTATCACCTACATAAGACTGATTACTTATTCAGACTTTCTATTCCTGTTTATCAATGTTTCAGTATACTCAGGCAGAATTACTTGTTGAGGAACTCAATGTAAAGTTGTTTAAGCCTTCAGGTGGCTGTGCATTAGAAAACAGACACGACTCTGTAGTGAAAATCACTGCATGGGCTCAAAATCACATCCAAAAACTACTGTTTGTGAGCACTGAAGAAGAAAAAGAAGTCCCAACTTTTCTAACCAACAAAAATAAATGTCATGACATTCTCATCGCCCAAAACACGTGTTGGAAAACACGTCTTCAAGTGCCCACTTGAGTGGAAAAAACACTATGTCGCCCCCTTGGCTGGTTACAAATTGACTAACTGCCATTTTGGGAGGCTAAAGCACATGCTCAAGTGCCCTTGAAAACACACTCTCTACAGTGGCACTAAGTTTTCTTTTTCTTTTCCCCCATCATTCAAAAAGTTTGTGCACACCACTGGTTACAAGTTGAGGACACACAAAAATAGAGGACCCAACTTAAAGCTATGGTGTACGATTTGGAAGCTTTGTACATCATAATAACACCGTTTATAGGGCTGTTAAGGTCCTATGGTTCAATCTACACAATATAAAGACCAAAAAGAACGAAAAAAAATCCATTCAGTATATCCGCTGCAAAGCTGCATACTAGTTGACCAATCCGGATTGGTCCGCGAGTCCATCCAATCCCCTGTCTCCCTCGCTTCTCACCGTCATGCCCATGGTCCCACCTCGTCCTTCCCCACTACCCCTCTCACGTCAGCTAGCTTCTCAGCTACCGAAGCGTCATGGAGCCGGAGAAGACCAAAACCATGAAGCTGTTACTGTTACCCTCCACAGGGAAGCGAAGAAAACAAAGTTTCAAGGAAAAGGCTGAAGCAAGGAAGAATTATGAGCAATACAGGTGCCAACAGAGACTGAATATTGGAGAAATGTACGAGCGGTGGAAAAAGCTGCAGAGGGATTTGGGACTGAAGACTGATGCCGAGACAGCTGAGTTTCTGTTGAACAGGTAATGACTTTGTTTACCACAGTGGGAGATGTCAGGTGAATAACTCTGGTAAGTCTGTGCCTGCTAATGACTGAACGCTACTGGTCGGAATGGGTCGGCTCTGTCAATAGATTTTAGCATAAGTTAGCCACACATCTTTAGCATTGTAAACTGAGCTGGTGAAGACAGGCCAAGAAAGGTAAAGCCTCGCCCACAGTCGGCTCTGCTCTGATCAGCTGGCAGTGGCAACGCCACACCTGCTTCGCCGGCTAATTCATGGTTTTGATCGCGCCAATTGAAAAGCTACCACTGTGTGTTACAAGGGGGATGACTGTCTTGTTTGTTACATTTTCTGTCGGCCGGCTTCTTGCTCTGTCAGAGGGGGCGTGTTGTTAGGAGGTGAAGAAGGGCCATACGAGCTGGTGGGCTGCATCTTGGAACACGGAGAGGAGGGGTGAGTGAGGCTGCGTTTTTCAAATGTGTCTCATCAGCCAGACTGGGTTTCAGATCGTGGACCATAGCTTTAAATATTTATTAATGCTGTCAGGCAATTAAAAAATTAATCTAATTAAAAGCTGAATTTTTAAATAATTTATCTAATTAATCGCATTTAATGTCATAATGTCATATCTATGTTAAGGTCCCAAAATAAAAAATCTGGATTCTAGGACATTAGACAATTGTAGTGCATGACTAATCAAATGAATACATGAAGAAGAGAAGATTCCTAAATCCATATTTTTTTTCAACTGGCCAATATCAAAATGTTCATGAAGAAGTAAATTGTGTTTTTCAGCAGGGGGAGGCAAGGTCTGGCGGAGCTTGTCAATCAAAATCATGCTTGTACACTACTGTGGGTGAGTGGTGCGCTCTTTGGATGAGAGCTCAGCATGGATATGAGGAGAAGATGCGTGATGACAGAGACAAAGTGAGCCACTGCAAGTCAGAAAAGTTCAGGCAGCTCACGTTCCAACTGAGGATGTGTCGGGGTAGTTCAGAGAGAAAGAGCGGCACCATTGTGAGACAAGACAACAGCGAACATGGAGAGGATCAAAGGATGGAGATGAACGCGATCAAAAAAAGTACATTTTGTCTGGGTTTTTTTTATCAAAAACAGGAAGAGAGATATAAAAAGAAGAGAGTCCACTCTTCTTAGGTAGCTTTGGTGTTTACATAGTCATAGAAAACAACATTATTTGGGTCTTTAAAGATCGCTCAAGATACGCTGAAAATAGCTGGCAGCCAATGAGTTAATCATGCTTTCATTTTCATAGGGCATTAATTGGCGGTGTAATTAATTAATCTAATATACGTGATAAAGTGACAGCCTGAATATCTATTAAACAAAAATCTAAAAAAGTCCATACAGTAACAAACTCAACACAGATTAACACAGAATACACACAACAAAAAAGGCAACACATAACAAGTTCTCAACTATTCCTTAAATGTGAAAGAATTAACTTTGATGAGTCTTTAAGAACTGTTAAAACTGATCCAGAAAAGGTCTTTCTCAATGAGCAATTACCATGCATAACAAACCTCTGTTTATAGCACTACAAGTGAGAGCTTTACACCAAGTTCACCAGATGCGTTAGATTCTCAGGAGATAAGACGTTTACTTCAAAACACAGTTGGTACGGTACAAAAAAAAAAAAAAAACCTGTCACAGAGTCATACGTGTACACGTATTCATCCACCCACACCTTTGACATCCACTTCTCTTCCACTCTCAGCAATGTTAATTAAAGTGACACCTCAACGTAGAAGTTTCGTTTAATCAGAGCACAGATCCTTCAGGTGACACGTCACCTTTACATTCTGACACATCTGTAGGATTTCTGGAAAGCAGTCATGAATCCTGCAGAGCTTTCTTCCTCTCAGTTAGTCACTATCCGAGTGTCACACGGAGCATCGGTGCTGCAAAGCACTCAAACTCCGTCTAATTAACACTCGTGTCCATCATGGATCCTGGAGAGGAAATCACTCTCAGGATTTCAACTGCAATCTTTCCCTCTCTGAAGGACGAACAGGACCAGCACAAAGAGCACCTCGTTGCTCCATATGCAAATAGAAGAGTGGACCAATATCTCTGGCAGCCACTGCTCTTTGCCGCTTTAATAAAGTTGGAGGAAAATGAAGTAAAGGTGGCGGGAATAATGATTACGACAGAGAATTGCCGTGAGCCTTTTGAGTGGTTTCATCCGAAGCTGGTTGTCTTGCCTTTGGATGTCTGCGGACGGAGTCAGGCCTGAGCTGAATAAGAGGTGGCTGCTTGATACCCCGGTTGGGCCTTTTGATTTTTCATTCCTGAGGCAAGTGAGTTGAGCCAATGCCAGACTTAATCCACCAGGAATTCACTGTTACCCAGAAACTTCTCTTTTTTGATCACAAAGGTAGAAGCAAACTTGAGAAAATTAGCTGAAAGGCTTGTATCCACATGAAAAATCATCGTAAATGAGTTCATAGACAGTAAAGTTGTTTGCTTATACGCACTGCAAATCTGCCGTATTGGCTTGATATCATCACACAGCTGCTGCAGATTTGTGGGCTGAAATTCCATGATGAAAATCTCCCGTTCCACCACATCCCTGAGTAGCTCTATTGGATCTAGTGGCTGTTGAGGCCATCGGAGTACAGGGAAGTCTTCATCATGTTGAAGAAACCAGTTTTAGATGATTTGAGCTTCGTGGCATGGAGTCTTATCCTGTGGGAAGTAGGGATGGGTACCGAGTTAGGTACCGACCGAATTCTGTCAAAAGTACCAGGTACTGATTCACATAAAATCAAAAAGTACCATGTTTAGGTACCTAAAAGAATCCTTGTGACAGTGAGGGACTGGAAGAGTAGGCAATTTCCCACACAGCATTGCATGGTTATATATTGACGAAAAAAATATGTTAATCTAAAAGAATGAGATTTTATTATTAAACAAATTGATAATTTTTTACCACATAAAGACAAAAAAGTACCGAAAATTGTACTGACACCGATTGGCAGGTTTGGTTGCATTGGTTCCATATCGTTTCAAATGTGAAAGGTATCCATTCCTACTGGAAGTCTCTATCAGAAGATGGGTACACTGTGCTCATAAAGGGATGGACATGGTCAGCAACAATACTCAGGTAGGCTGTGGACTTTAAACCATGCTCAGTTGGTACTAAGGGGCCCAAAGTGAGCCAAGATAATATCCCCCACACCATTACACCAGCAGCAGCAGCCTGAACCGTTGATACAAGACAGGATGGATCCATGCTTTCATGTTGTTTACTCCCAATCCTGAGCTGACCATCTGAATGTGGAACAGAAATCCAGACCAGTTTTGGTGTTGCTGTGTGAAGTGAAGCCTCAGTTTCCTGTTCTTAGCTGACAGGAGGGTCACCCGGTGTGGTCTTCTGCTCCTGTAGCCCGCCTGCTTCAAGGTTGGGTATGTTGTGTGTTCAGAGATGGTCTTCTGCAGACCTTGGAGTGGTTATTTCCGACCATCTCCAACTAGTCTATCCGTCCCCTTCTGACCTCTGGTATATACAAGAAACCAGAGAGCTGCTGCTCACTTGATATAATATTCTTTTTGGGACCAATCTCTGAAAACCCTAGAGATGGCTCTGGGTAAAATACTAATAACTGCCAAAAAACCATGCCACGTTCAAAGTCTTGAATCTCTCCTTTCTTCTCCATTCTAATGCTCTGTCTGAACTTCAGTACCTCAACTTTACCATGTCTACATGTCTGAATCCACAGAGCTGCTACTATGTGGTTGGCTGATTAGATATTTGAAATAAGAAGCACTTGAATAGGTGTTCCTAATTAAGTGTCTTTCCATCTTTAAATATGAGTTTTGGGCACTGATGCAGATGCATTTTTATGAGAGTTAATCCAGTGGATGGAAAACAATTAATAACCCCAAATCACAAAGTTGCAAACACACCTGAGATTAATTCAATAAATGTGTGTTTCTTGACTTAACTAAGGTTTAACCCAGCAAAGAATCAACACCTCCTATAATCGTATCTGTGCAACTGGAGCCAAAGCAACAAGTCCACAGTGTTGTTTGAAGCCTGCAGTATGTGAACCCAACTCTTCCACTTGTTTGCTAATTGGCTGACCTAAATGTAACTTTGTTTGTCAGGAGATCTATCTTAAGCTCCAGCCTCTGTAGCAAATCATAGCAGCAAACATGAAACACCGCCGCGCTGCCTCTGTAGACGTCACCACCAAATATAACAGCGAGTTAGAAAATCATGTTTCATGGAGACAAAAGTCGTGTCTGTCAACCCCTGTGTGAAGGTGTGCGTGCGTGACAATGACTCGTTTCTGACTGTCGTTTGATGCCTCTCCATGACGACACCTGCTGATCACCTGTTGAGATGGTTGGATGATAATAAACTCTTTCCTCCTACTTCTCTCTCTTGTTATATCATCTTGAACTGTCAGCGTCTCCCACCGGGACATCGGTGGGTGTCAGCGCGCTGTCAGAGGCCAGCACTCTTCGTCAGGGTGGTATTGGTGTGTTTGTGTGAGAAAGTTGTGGACTGAAAGCTCGAAATGATACTGAGGAGACAGCCAGAAACCCAAGGTGAAAAACAGCCTAAGTGGGAAAAAGAAGAGCGGCCTGTGTGAGAGACAGAAAATGAGAGGGAGACGGAGGGGGCGGAGGAGTTGATGACCTGATGAGATGTGAGATCGGTGGTTTGGGACTGTTGACAGGAAGGCGGACCATTGTGACATGTTGTCTTCAGGAGTCTCTCTGGGACGCTGCACAGGCTGTCTGGTTAAAATAGTTTATTCTTACAGGCTGTTGTCATGTGAAGTCCAAAGCAGTGGCATGTTGATGTAAGCCTGGTTATAGGATGTGGTTTATGTTTGCTCCTCTTGATGGATTCTCACTGAAACAACACTGTTGTGACAGTAGCACGCAGTGAGCTTGTACAGCCTGGTGGTCTCTACATAAAACTGGATTGGTGGCAGCCAGTCTCAGTGTCCATTTTAGTATTGTGTAAGCATATTTCTTATGTTGTGGTTTCATAACAATTAGGCCCCGTTTACACAACGTTTCATCAGAAAAGGCAGTGAAATAATCTGCATTTACACAGAAATGCCAAGGGACTTAAACCGCTGTTGTAAGCATGTCAGGCCTGTAGGTAGCGCTATACCTGTCTCGACCAGAAGCGGCTTTTGGTAGATCTCCACGGAAGTAGAGTTGTGCCGATCATCTGGTGTACTGGTGAATACTAGGTGCAAAAGTGGAGCAACAGATGTACATTTTGTTGAAAGACAGTCAGAAGATTGAGGTACAGTACTGTTGTACGCAGCTAGCTGAAAATGCGGGTTTAGTGTTTGATGGCAATGATGGTGTCAGCGTTTCAGGAAAAAATTCCACTTTCAGGGCCATTTTCAAAAGTTTGTGTTTCCATTTCTGTATAAACGCAAGGCCAAAACGCAACAATACTTTTGTGTTTGACCTTAAAACTATTTCTATGTAAATGGCCCGTTAGTCACACAAAATTCAGCATTCAGCAGTCTTTTGATAAGACTACACGGTACCCATTTTTTGTACTATTTTGTGTTTATTTGGTAACAAATATCCATTTGATTAATAATAAACTATGAAAGTTTTTGAATTTAACATATTTATTCTTCAATTTGCAACGCTGTGTTTATGTCCAGCATGGAAAATCGCCTACTCTTCCACTCCCACACAGTCACAAGGATGCATTTAAGTACCTAAACATGGTACCTTTAGGTTTTATGTGAATTGGTACCCAGTACTTTTGACTTTGGTCGATGCCTGTTAAAGTACCTAATTCGGCTCCCTAACATAGTGTTGAAAAAAAGACCTGCTCCCCGTTCATTTGCTTCCAAAACAAATGCAAACCTTGGAAAGAATTCACATGGATGATGGTGCTTATGGGAAATGTAGTTCTGTATCCTGATTTAGGCAAAAGCTGTCCTCACTATGCCTTTTAACAGACGCCAAAAATGATGTAAAAAGCTGTCAAAGTGCAAATGTGTCCTGCAAATCTTTTATAATCAGAGCAGCAAGGAGAGGAGTTGCACAATAAGTTATGTTGGTTTAAGGTCTTTTTTTTTGTCCAAGTAATCCAGTTCATAACTATTAATCTGGGATTATTCTCATTTTAAAGATGAGCCAGTCTGTATCAAAAAAGTACTTCTCATGCTGAGTAACTTTTTTTTCTTTTACCTAAATTCATGGTTATTTCCTTTTCTCTAGGCTACTTTTTCTGAAATGAAGAGAAAAATACAGAAAAAAAACAAATTGGATTTTTTTTGGCTAATATTTATTATAATTTATTAATTACTGTGTTTCAGAAATTTTGTTTTCAAGTTTTTTGATCTACAAATAAATATTTTCTTCTTGTTGCAACACTTGGGAATACTTCTCATTTCCACTTATTTTAAGATTAAAAATTCTAATTACAAGATTTCTGATCAAGTAAAATCTGCTTGCTGCAAGGACAAATAGTTTGACTAGTTTTCTCATTAAATTTACTTTTTTTCATCTTGTGTTTGGCCCCCCTTTTTTCAGCATGGATGGGAATAATTCTGCACAGAATTTAACAAAAGTTGAAGTCTTAGAAGCTGGTTTCTGGTTTGATGACCATCACAGCTTCCTGCATGGTGTCCACCATGTTTGTTAACTTGTGATAAGAGATAGCAGGTAAGAGGCAAATGCCAGAAAGCTAACTCACAAGTACTGCTCGATTAATGCCTATAGCTTTACCTGAACCATGTGTGTGTGTGTAAAGTGTCTTGAGGTCTCAGGCATGTTAAAGTGTTTAAAAATGAGATAAATGAGGAAAGAAGAAGAAGAAAGAATAATAAACAAAGCAGATCTAAAAATAAAACTACAGGCTCTGCATTTAGTGCTCTGGCCAGAAATATGTCATACCTCGGTGTCCTTAACTCCCCTCGAGGACAAAATATGTGTTAGGTGAGGTAGCGGTTGGAATCAGGAGAAAGAGGTCACAGTGAGGACTCTGTGGGCAGTCCATATTTAGCACACCTCTCCGTGAATAAGCATGAGATCCTAAAAATAGTCAGTTTGCCCTCTGCCCTCTGTCACAGCATTAATTTGAGCGCCACATTCAGAATTAATTTGCAAGCAACTTGCAAGGCACAGCAATACTTCCAAACCCGGAGGCAGACATTTGACCCACCATCAGGTGTGGTTCAAGATGCGTGACTGGGTCTTATACTGAAAGTACAAAAGGAGAGTTGGATCATTTGTGGCACAGTGTAAGGTTTCTTTTATGTTTTGTTAAGGGGATTTGAGGTTTGAGGGTTTTGTGTGGAGTTTGGGCTCCCTCAAGCTTCCTCCCACCATCAGAAATCATGCATCTAGTTGACTGGGGACTTGAAATTACCTGTAGGTGAGTGTGTGGATGGTTGTTTTACACCCCTGCATTTGTCACATTAACTATTCAATAGTATTTTCTGGAAGAGTAGATAAGCAGATGAATCTGACTAACCATTTAAGCCTTTTATCTCAGATTAAATTTGTTGTGTTGTTTAAAGAGGTAGTACTGTGCTTCTTTTGTTAAAGCTTTTTTCCATCTCTCTAGTGCCGTCGAAGTAGATTTACATGCTTTACAACTCAAAAAACATAATTTTCTGAAATTGGTGTTTTAGAAAACTTTATTGTAGCCTCTGTCTGAGAGGCTTTGCTTTGGTTACTGTCTCTTTAAGGCTCATTGGCCCACACACCACTGTCCCTCTGATTAGCCAGCCTTCTGTAGAACCAGCTAGGGTCAGAGCTCTTAGCAGACCTTGGTGTTTGAGGCCCCACCCCTCCAATGTGTAATGAACTAGCTAGGAGATCCTTATCTGATTACCTCATCATTTCAGCAAGTCTTGTAAAGATCTCGTGAGGATCTCTTGAAGATCTTGTGCTACTTTTGGAGGTTTGAAAATCTGCATCCAGCTTTGTTACTTCATACCCATGTAAAAAATATATGAAAGCAGAATATCCCCTCTTCCTTCATTTTAAGATTTTATTGTTTATTTTGAGTTCAAATCCCAACAACTAATAAAATTCATTTTCATTTTTTAGCTTTTAACTCAGCATGAAAGTTTTGTGTTCTATCATTTTCTGTTTTTTTTTTTATTTAATTATTTTATTTTTCAGTGTTTAATGTAACATTTACTCTAAGTTTGGATGTTTTTTCCTTAGAGTTTGCTTCTAATGCAGGTTCAGTCTCTGAGTCTGGTGATGTGCCCTCTCATCTGATACCTATGTTTCCTTTTTTTCCCACGTCACACTTGCTCTTTGCCATTTTTATATCCCATAAACACAGCAAAGAACCACTTAATCTGACTGCATCCCCCATTTTTCCCTCTTCAGGATGTACAAAGCTCCGCTCCTCCAGGATGCATGAAGGAGCCAAACCCCCAGTGAGAAGATAAAGGAGGAAACATAACATGGGAGAGAGGTGTTGTCATGGAGATGGCAGAAAGCATCTCTTTTTGTTAGATGAGATTTGGTCAGAGATACACTGATGGTTTGTGCGTCGACAGAATCAAACATTTCTTCTCTCGTTAAGAACAAAACAACTGATTCTCAAACCTCTCCAGTCAAGTCAAGAGTTGTTTCCTGTAATTACCAAACCTATGCATCAGGAACCTTCACCATCTGCAGATAATTTATCATTGAATAGAAATATTAAACAATATTGAACCAATACATTAAAGAATTGTTGTGTTGTTGTCAACCTGTGCCAATGCTGAAGTGTTCTTTCGGTTAACTTGTTCTGATTAAAGATAACACGTTCTTTGTTTGGATTCACAACCTGCCTTTTTGGTTTTTCAACATACAAACTCATCTTCAGTGAGGCATTTTATTTAGTTAGTGCACCTTATTTGCTGCCAAATTGTGAGGTGAATAGGACTAAAGAGGCTTTCAATACCACCAGGTGTTCTTCTGACTGGATTAAATATGGCAGCTACCCAAAAGTGAAGCCAAAAACTCACTTTAGCCCCACTTTCTCCATGTTAGCAGATGAAACATGGGTCAAACTTTAAATGAAAACTCACAAGAAATAATAATAAAAAAAAAAAAAAAATTACCACAGAAAATAAGGGTCACGGTGGTGCGTGGGCTTCTGCATACGTACAGGGCAATGCTGTATATCTGATGCAGTAGTTAAAATCACGCTCAACTGCTCTCTTACAGCATAAACCCAAACTCAACCAAAAAATCCCATCGGTGATTGGACTACCTGACAACAGCCGCTTGATTCCTTCAAACAATTAAATCAAGGGTCAAATAAAAGCTGCTTAAAAAACACTTCAGCAAAGAAAACAGTCCTATCTGCAGATGTTGGTGTTTCGTCAACTGAACAAATAAACATCATCACTCTTGCTAGTTAGTGCCAAAATTATTAGCAAGTTGAACTTTTAACAAATATTTTATTTAACTAAATGTGAGTTATATGCTGCCACCAGTGGTACAGCTTAGGCTCGTGGCTGTAACACTGGTCACTGGCAACTGTTATTGTGCTTTACTCACTACCCTGATGTAAACAGTCACAGGTGACTCTTGTGGCATGTCCTGGTTTGTCTGTGTTTTGATCCAGAAAATGAAAAAAAAGTTGCATGTATCTAAGTATGTTGTGTCTTTTTTAATGTCATTTGACAATACATAGACTCTGTGATTTAGCGCTTGGTTTGTTTATTTTAAAAACAATTCCCTACATGCAGACTAGTCAGTAAGAAATAAGGTGTGAAGATGAACTCGGTGAACCTGCCAACTGGCATCAATCGTTTTCTCTCCTGTTTATCTTTCTTCTGCTCTTCTGTCCTTTTTCTGTCTGACAGTTAGGCTCCTGTGTCCACCATCACTACAAAATTAGTCACATAAAATGTTTTAGCAAATAAAAACTAAGAGCTCTGTGTTTTGTCTCTTCTCACTACTAAACGTAATCGGCCGGCATGGTGTTGCCACAGAGACCTAGACGTGCTTTAGATCAATCCAGTCCTGGACAACCCGAACCAGACGCTAAAGGGGGCTTCACACCACCGCGCGGCAACACACCCCCTCCAGTCCTTTTAATGGGAGACGGGCAGCAGACGGCAAGCGGTTTTGGCTGCCGCCCGGAGTCCAGGGTGTTGAACTTTCTAGCGGCAGCCGCCTGGGAATCACATCGAAGGAAGAAGAAAACCCAGAAATAGCAGGCTTTACGGGGCAAAACGAGCAATGGCGGAGCTAATACTGCTGGTATCTGAATATCCAGAGCTCTACAATACTGCTCTACCATCCTACAAAGACAACCATAAGAAAAACTGGGAATGGGACAACATTTCAACAAAATTGAAACATTCAAAACATTCAAAAAAATTAATTTTTGATCTCATTTATTCACACTAAAGGGGTTCGAACTGTATTTTCCCCTTCGTTTTATAGTCAGTAGTGATGTTGTATTGTGCAACAAACCATTGAAACGTATTTCTTGACGGAATTCCGCGCTCTTCACACCGCGTGACCTTTGTGAAGGGCGCTTAAGAAGTAGCAACTTAAAATAACCTGTAACCAGCAATATTGATGCTGATAATCTCATTTTAGAGAGTGGATTACAATTAGGCATACATCTCGAAGGGCGACTTTTTCAAGATCACTTTCAACTCCTCACAGCCCCTTGAATTTTGGGATTTTTGAGGACCTCTAAGGCATTGATGTCCTGACTGAACCTAAATCTAAATGTGTAAATCTGAAGACATTCATTCTTATTAACCTGGATTTAATCTTTTTGCAATGTTTTTGTGTTTTCACATGGGCTGTGTTGAAGTTTCACCCTGTCTTAGCCTCCTTCTCTTATCTGTCTTATCTTTCCCATGAACACTCAGCCATGTGTGTGTGAGAGAGAGTGTGTGTGTGTGCTTTGCAGTGTGGATCAGATTGAATGAGAATTTATTTTTTCAATTCAGTCAAAATGAAACCATAGCTCAGACCTTTAACTCCCTAATCCAAACATTACCGCAGCTGCACTGGAGGCGAGAACAGCGATCCGGCCTGCAGCCGCGCGGGTTAAGTGATAGTTTTGAAGCTGGAGCTGAGCTGTAAATGACAACGAGCCTAAAACGAAGGAGGAGGGTCGGAGACAATGTGGAACCTGGAGCTGATATTATCTGTCCAGACTTTAACAGCAGAGAGAAACACTGAGATGAAAGGTTCAACTTGATAGCCTGAATGATGAACGATGGTAATAACTCTCTTTATGGTTGTAGGATGGTGGAGCATTCATACTTAACTGTTCAATAAATCATACAGCAGCTGTCAATATGAGCTGTTTAGGTTGCTCCATTGATGTTAGAGATATGTTAGATGTAATTTCACCACCTCAAATTCAATGTTTGCTCTTCTTTTAAGGCAGAATATAATAAAACTTTGATAAAAGAGTTATAAAAATTGAACTTAATTCATTTATAAAGCAACATGGGATCCCCCCAGCTTTAACTAAGCTGTAGCAGAAACAACATTTTCATTCTTCTTTTTTTCACTTCAGTCTGTTGCTGTTTTTGTTTTGATAGAAACTGAAGAGAATCGTACGTGTTGCTTTTCAAGATTGTGAGATTTTCCAGCAAGAAAAGGACAAACCTGTTATTTACTGACAGACCTTTACTATTATGGCTGCAACAAGCCTTCACACCAACTCATTTTGGTGTAAACGGACCCAACCTTTCTCCTGAGCATTGATCAGGAACGGTTGGTGCAGACTCCCAACAATTCCTGGCTCTTAACTCTGCTTGCAAATAGTAAAAACACAATACAGCACTGACCCATCCCCCAAGTCTTGCTTTTTCTATGTGACTAAAACAGTGTGAACCCACAGCCCCTGTATTGTGTAATGGTGTAGACTCCTTTTATTAAGTAAAATTACACAAGACATTTAATTTAAAAGACAACTGTGGTGCAGAAAGATAAGAGAAGCAACTTCATGGAAAAAGAAGTGGAGGTGAGTGTTTCTCCATCATCTACACTGTGCCAGCTCATGTTTGGCTAGAATGTTTACAAAACACAACTGTTTACTGTCCATCATGCGGGACACGGTTAGTATTAAGATCTTAAAAAAGGCTGATTTGACAGCTGATCCTTCCAAGTTTGCAATCCAGTTTAGTTGTTAGAATTTGAGGTGAGCGTCAGAGTTCAGCAGGAAAAAACACAAGAGGTGAAGACCCAAGCGCAGATTAAATAAAAAAATAACTAAAGATCAGAATCCAAAAAGTAAATCCAAAAACCAGAAATCCAAACCTACAAAAATCAAACATCCGCAGCAACACAGACAAGAACCAACATACAACAATAAAGTGACACAGAAGAGAAGAAACATTAAGACCAAATAGATCAAACACAGCAATAGCAGGTGAAGACAATGTGGGCAATCACAAGTGAGGGGAACACCAAAAACCAAACCAGGAAACACAAATATCCCCCATATTCGTTTTAAAAATACTTCTGTCCACACACACCAGGAAAATCTGCTGCGGCCGGAAGCATGTCAAACCCATATTTGGCAATGTCCTTTAGACGCAGAACCTGCACCAGCCAATCAGAATGGACCCCGGTCATTCAGCTGTGACATCTGAGAACCAAAAACTCTGTTCCCCAGCATACGCATGAAACCACAGTTTTCCAAAATCTTGAACAAAACAAAGGTTTTAGTGAAGTTAAACTGGGGTTTCACATGGATGATGCCCAAACGTACAATAATATACTGGGTTTCCCAGAAACCCAGCTACGCATGGACATGGCCAAAAACACAGTTGTCCATCATCACCAGTTGGGATGGGTACCTTTCACGTTTGAAATGACTGGCTATCAATATCAGTATTCAACGGTACCAATTTTCAGTACATTTGTGTGTTTTAATGGTAAAAAAATAATAATTTGTTGTGATACATATTATAAAAAGTAATTTATTTTTCAATTTAACATATCTATTCTTCAATATATAATTTTGCAATGCTGTGTTTATGCATGGAAAATTGCCTACTGCTCCACTCCCTCACAGTCACAAGGATGCATTTAGGGGCCTAAACATGGAACCTTTTGATTTGACGGGAATCGGTACCCGGTACTTTTGACAGAATTCAGTTGGTACCTTTAAAAGTACCAAATTCGGTACCCATCTCTGATTACCTGTACACTGTGTCTGGTTTTACTGGTGTTATAACGGTTTTTACAAACGCTGGCTCACTGTTCTCTACCAATAGGCGTCTTTGCTGCTGCTCTCCCTGCCTTGGCATTTCATGTATGCACACTTTGCCATTCCACGGAGGCATGTTGAAGGGCAGCGGGCTATACCCCTTAAAACGTTGGAGATGCAAATGATTCGTCCTCTTGGTGAGAGTGGTTCTGACTGAAGTAGACTTCTTTTCCGCAATGAGGTTTATTCGCACGGATTGTCCATAAAATTCTGTTTTCTTACTTGCAAACAGCACCAAAGCACAGAGAATATCATCCCCACCCATCACTAGGACATCTGATGTAAACCAGACTCTTCTCCTGCGCTTGTCAGATGGCATGACTTAGGTAGAATTTCGACAAACCTGGGACCATTTTTCTGAGGTCTTTCATTGATGGTTTTCCTTGTAATATTTTCTAATCTTCCATTTAAATACTGCCATCTGCCAAAACAAGCCCCCAAACATTCACAAATCACCTTGGACAAACCCTCAGTCTAATAAATTCATCCTCTACCAGCAAACAGTGGCATTTTTCTCTAACCACTACTCCTAAACACTCATATAAATTCATAATCATGACTCCAATTTCTAAGCCGCTGACGGAGGCCTGGACGAGTGCTCATTACGGAGGATGGATGGGTGGATGGATAAAGATGGAGGAGAAGGGTGGCAGTGTCTGGCTGTTAAGGAGCTGCTTTTGACATCCCCTCTCACCTGTCTTGTCATTAACGGCAAAGAGGCCGAAGCCGTGATTAACATGGATGAGCTTTCGCCAGAGGAGAAGAGAGGCTATGCACTCGCATTCCTCCTTAACAAACCGCTGTTTCCTCCTCCCTCAAAGGCATTATCTCACAGCACTGACAAACAAGGATTTGTATCGTAGCCATGCCTCGCAGCTGAGCATGTGGGACCAATAATCCTCTAGGGTCAGAGGTCAGCGGGTAATGTGACGACGTGTGTGTCCCAGGGAGAGGTGGACGTGTATCTCTGCGAGTCATCTGAGGAGCAGCTACATCGATTTGATGCCGGCTGAATCTTCAGAGTTTTTCTCTTCACAGTTAAGGCAATAAACGTGTCGTCAGATTACAGATTGCTCCATGAAACAGAGCTCCACACCAGGAAGGAGTCGTTTTCAGTCCACTGAGTTGAGTCACAGAGTTCCTGTTGTTTATATTCTGAATTGTTGCCTTTTTGTGCTCTGCTGTTTTATTCAAGCTTTGGAGTTGTTTGTGCCATTTTTCCAATCTGAAACCACAGCTGGAAAAGATTGAAAATCCAAAATCAACCACACCAGAAAAAAGTCATTAAACAACATCAGGAGTACCAGAAGGAAAAATCACCAAGTTGGCACAGAAATGTGAGGAGAAAAAAAAACAAAGACACATCCTGCCTCACATATGAACACCTTTTCATTCTTGGCTTCCCCTGCTAAAATATTTCTTTTAGATAAATGAAGGAGGAGCAGCATACAGGAGGAGGAAATGAAGACTTAATCTGGTATCGCTACATTAAGGAAGTAATTGAATGTAACCCAAGAGCAGGAAACATTAAACTGAAAAGTGAGGCAAGCAAATAGAGGTGATAAAATTTTGTTTAATGTGAACGGCCTTCCTCCTCATGAGTACCTGCCAATTCTCTGACACCATGGAATAATATAGAATAGCATCATACATGGAAAAAGCATGGACGTCAAAAAAATGGACGTCATCTTGCTTGGCTTGAAGTGAGGGCGCCACAAAAACTGCCCTCCTGGTGGCTGACTGCAGTATAGGTTGAAAATCTATCTCCCCAGTCATTCCAGATGGGCTGTGGTCAAACTTTAAAAAATTAAGACACCTCGTACAAACGTTTCTCAAATCCTACTGTTGAGGTAATATGAAGATGTTTTAGGGTCCTCTTTTTTTTGTGAAAAGTTTCATTTTCATTAGTTATAAGGAGAAAAAAATGAGGCCTTACGTCAAGTTTAACGATGATTGACAGCTGCCGTTCTTGAGTATTTTTTTCAGGGATTGTAAAATATGTCAGGAGGGAGAGCCAAGAAGAGATTATGCTCTCGAAAGAAAAAAAGTATTATTTTTGGTCACCAGGTGGTGCCTCCAATGAGGGTGTCTTGGCTCCAAAACCGTACAATGGTAAAAGGCAGAGCCGTGCTGTCCATTCTATATAAAGTCTATGTGACAAAGTCTCTGTGATGTCACCCATTTGTTTCAGATACAAAGTTCTGAAGTCTATTGAAGACAGTTGGAAAAAAAAAAGCTCTAGGTGAAGCCAGTCTAGCTTTGTGTTGAAACTCCACTCCACTATATATCGTCACTGTATTTAGCAACTTTACAAGACCCTCTATCGACTCTTTTTCAAAACAAAGTAACAAATCTAGCGACTTTTTCCAAAAGCACACATCGATTTTACTCTTCTCAACTAGCAGTAGGTGCTACCATGGATCCCTCCCCTGTTCGAAAACACTCACAGGCAGACGAGTCCTGCGCTTTTCTATTTTGGCTCACTTTTGCCGGTCCAGCCCAGAAAAAAAGAGGAGAGTTTATATTCAAACATGAAAAATAAACAATAATTGAACAAAGGAAGCTTATTTGTAGTTGTAAACGGATTTATGGTGTTATTTTACACCATTTCTGTCTCCGCTATGATGTCATTCCTCTCTCTTACAGCATCCATGACAATTACATGCAAATTGATCATTATGCAAATTAGGTGATGACGCCATAATGCAACTTTTGGTGGCTTCTGGGACAGCTAATGATGACTTTCCTTACTGAGGAGTTGGCAGCACTGTGCCAAGGGAGGCTTCAGACCCTAAAGCATGCACCCCAGGTTTGAGTCCAAACCATAACCCTCTGCAACATGCCATCTTACTTTCCCCATCCATTTTTTTACTCTATCTACTACCCTCAACTCGGGGTACAGACAGGAGGAAAGAGGACAAAGTGGAACCATTGGCTGGTTCTGTTTAAATACATTTCTATTTGAATACATTTTTCCTTTTGAAGGTAAAGTTAGAGTTTATTGACTAAAAAACATTGTTTTATCTCAGTGAAATCAAATCAAAGTGCAGTGGATAATTACACTGATCTTAAACTTTATCTTTTAAACAGTATTTCTTTTTCTTCAGTTATTCTAATATCGTGATGTTTTGTTATGTGATTCTTTTACTGTAAATAGATAATCAGAGTATATGCTGTACTTGATGTTATTGTTATTGTGGGCCAAGTGTTGCATATTCAATTATATCCTGAGTAAACCAGCGAATCCTATACATAAAAGTAGCTGTGTTAAATCAGTGAGACTCAGTTCTGATGACTTCAGGTGAAAAAGAAAATCTCTGTCATTTAGAATCTACAGTCAGGCAAAATATTTTTTACTTGTGTTGAATTTAATCTGGTTTCCTCTTATTTTGCCCTTCTGAGGTTTAGTTCTGTTGGTTTAACCTTTCTTAACATTTTCTAATACAAGTTTGCACCACCTCAAAGCTTCACTACAGTAAATTCTCTCCCAGCGCTGCTCAGTCAACACAGTCACAACCTCATCAGAGTTTACTCCGCATCACCGAGGAAACTAAATCCAATAAAAAATGTATTTTCTGTCTGAATTGGTAGATGTTACGGATGGCTGTAGAATAACACATTGACAGGCTCTCAAAAGAGATGCATAATGAGAGGGGGGAGGTAGAAAGAGAAGGAACCAGAGAAAGAAAAGGGGGGAGAAAAAAAATACGCCGTGCACGGCAGCTCGGTGAAAGCAAACAGCTAAATTAGTCATGGAATGGATGCAAATTTGCTTCCCCTGAGTTTTGCATGCCAGAATTACCCTGAGAGAAGCAGAGGGTGAATCATGCCAACCTCCTGGCGCCATGTGATTTATTAGCAAACATCCAATTCAATAAAAGAGTGCTTAACATTCAAAAAGCTGTGAAAGTCTCATAAGGTGGCATTAACTATATGATATTCTAGCAGAGGGGAAGGCGAGACAAGAGAGCGTGGAGAAACAAACACGCCCACTTTCCCCCAACGATCCTGGTCTGACGTGCCGAGTGGGACTGTGACAGACTGAAAACTCACTTGCCCTTTCCGCGCATGCATGTTACCGCTCATTAACATAGACAACGAGGTTCATTAATTGACACTCCAGCCCAAAGAGCCTCTACGCTTTGAAAAGGGCAGAGAGAAAGAAGAGAGGAGGGGAAAGAGAGTGAGAGAAAGAGGCGGAGAACAGGAGAGGAGACGAAAATAAGCAAACTCAAAAAGCTGTCACACTCCTGTCTGGAGATGAGGTTTAAGAGCAGTGCGGTGTCTGTGGTCCTTATGGATCTGAAGTCAGACTATGAAGAAGTCAAAAAGCTTTTGAGACCTGGGAGAAGTGTTCCACCTGCAGACTCTTCTGTGCCGTTAAAATCACTTTGGGGTGATGGATTCCTCCAAAGAGGTTTTTGAGACAAGGTCTTGAACTTTAACATGTACCCTCAAATGATGTTGTTAGTTTTACTATTTAATGCAATGTACTTTAAAGTTAAATCTCTTGGCGGGTCACACAATGCATCAACAAACAAATGAAGTGAACACACTTTTAAAACTGAATCTGCACAACTGGGGCTCCAGATTTTCTTTAGCTGAATCCAAACTGAGCCAAAAATGAGGACAAGGAAGATTTTATATAAAGCAAACTTTGTCTGAAAAACTATATCTAAACACCGAAAGCATTTATGGTTTCAGAATTATGAAAACTAGAAAAGAACTTCAAAAATATTGAATAAAACATGCTTTTGATCAGGGATGCACCGATCCAACTTTTGTGGTTCTGATACCAATACCGATACCTGATACCAATCCTGATCCTGATGCGATACCAGTGCTAAATGATGACCTGCAAGCCCTACTGTCCTACTGGATAAGACAGGTAATGTTTTAGGAATAAGGCAAAAAAGAGTATATGGAAATACTGAAGTTAATATTTATTTAAACTTTGAAATATTTAAATGTTCATCATCAAAAAAACTATTCAGAATGTACCTTTTTTTTTTAAACGAAAATCTTTATTCCCTGTTGACTGGTTATTCAGCAAAAAACAAAGCAAGTGCATCAAAGGCAACATGTCAAATCAAGTAACAAAGCGCGCTGGAAAAAAAAAGAAAAAAGATTCAGCTTTGCAAGGCACAAGTTCACTGATCGGTATTGCTGCATCCCTACTTTTAATACTGTTTTTTAATCTGATTTGCATCTTAACACTTTTGCAATTCTAATGTCCCATTGCAAAATTCTCAATGATAACAATGCATTTAAAGAAAACAACTGAGCAAATAAACAGATTTCTACAGATTGGGATTACAACCATTCTCATTCCCTGCTAGGGTTGAGTCATGATTTTAGAAACATTAAATATTCATGACTTAACTAAAAATATAACAGTTATTATGTATACAATCTTGCTAAGTGTTTTTACTCTAGTTTTTGTAAATTACTGACGTGGAAAAGCTGCTAAAATGTTTTGTCCCCGGCTATATTTGGGAAGATATCAGGATGAGTTTTCAAATCCATTCATTTGCTTTCAGTGGGCTCCCATGTCACAAATATCAAAGCTTCTGCAGGTTGAGCCTAGCTACCCTGCTTCATATCTAAAGCAGATGATAATAGAAAGAGCTACACATCTGTCCCAAAACTTCACATTTTTTATTATCCTGAACACAATGGGAGACAGTTGTTTTTTTTCCAGAAGTAGTGTGTTATTGAAAATAGGGTGAAAGCAGGTCTGGATGATCTAGAACCAGTTTTTTAAGCAGCTTAACCATCAACGGTCTGAAAACACACTTTTGCAACATAGTTTTGACTTTTTTTATTCACATGACAAGTGAAAAGAAGAAAAAATGGTTGTTTTCCAGTGGCAAATCTTGTTGAGACTTCAGCATGTTTATATTTTTGTGTATCGATGCCACTCAAGGCTTGATCGGTATCGGTAGGAAGACACCCATTTCAAGTCAATAGGGTATAAAAGTATACATTTGAAAAAGACTTGTATACATTCTTAAGAATTATTTAAATGCTACCTAAAACATTACCAGTCTTATCCCACCATAGAGCATGCAGGTTATTATTTAACTCTGTTATTGGATTGGTATTGGTATTGGTCGATACTAACAGCACATTATGAGTATGTGCATTGTTAACATCCAGGGTCAGAGACCACATGAAAAATGCAAAACTTGAACTTTCCCAAGAGAAGAAGAGAGATACAACAGCCTGGCTCAGCTGGAGTGCAGCGGGCTTGCATGCAACAGGTTATGGGATTCACGTCTGCTCCAGTTATTACTCTGATGCATTGTAATTTTAGCCAGTAAATACCTGGGAAATAACTAGAAAATTGTGTTATTGAATTTAATTTAGCGCTCTGTGGACAGATAATCTATGTGTCTAATACTGGAAAGACACAGCAGTGTCAAAAAACAGGGTGCTGTTGTTGCTTTACTGGTTGTGTATGTGTTTTTCGTTAGTCTGTACTGCGTGTGTGTGTATGTGTGTGATTTTGCAGGTGCTCAGCGGGATGGGGAGGAATTGATTGACTGCGGAAATTGGTTCTCACATTTCAAAGTCAAATTAGTAAACGTGGGGAGATGGTGGCATCATTAAGCGATCCTCACCTCGCTGACAAGATGTTTCATTCGCTGAAGCAACAGGAAGTTCATACGTCTGCAGAAAAAGAAATTCTTTTTCCACAGCTTGAGGCTGGGTTCTAAAAAATATCCAAAACATGTGAGCCAAGCTTCTCCCATTCCAGGATTGATTTTATTCTGGCAGAATCTACGAGGTCACGAAATGTTAACAATGATTTGATGACATTTTCAAGGGGAGGCAGGTGATCCTTCAGTCATCACTCCAAAACAAACAGAAAAATCGGCTCCTTATCGATCCTGTACAGCAGTGATCTGTGATTCATCTGCTGCAAAGCCTTTGGGGGAAAACATGATGGAAGAAAGTTCATATTTGGTGACTGATAAACAGATGATTATGATTGCAGTTTCTTGTAAGTCAATCAATGATGCTAGTTCCAACCACGTAATGCAATGGGCTAATGGCTCTGAGACTTTTTACCTTTTCTTTAAAAGGTGTTTCAGGGAGCAGAATCACATTGTCTGCACAGAAAAAAACGCAAAAGCAACCCAAATGCTCCCAGGCATCAGGCTTTGGGTAGGTTTGAAGTGAAGCGCAAAGTGGTTTGAATTAGGGTCAGCTTCCCCAAGCCTGGTGCTGCAGCTTTCCCTGGGGAAACAGTGGATCTGAGTGAAGGTGTCCGAGTTTCTCAGGTTTTGTTCACGTGTGAGAGTAAATACGACTGTGAGATTAGCAGCCTGGTTCACATCAGTGGATGTGATCTTGGGAATCTGGTTGCGATACCTCCGTTGCCTTCCGTTGGGGGTTTTTCTGGATGTGTCCAACCCTAACCCCACCCTAACCCTGACCATGACCCTTACAGAACAGTTACCTTCTTGAATACATCTTGTCGGAGCCATAATGTAGTTTTTTGTTTGTTTCATTTTTTGTTTATTTCAAAGAAAAACATTCAGTGTATATATGTTTTTGAACAGTGGGTGGTGCTTGGTCTTATTGAGCTGCACTTCCACCAAGCAGACCGGTTCAGTTCATCTTAGTACGGCACTTTTTTTGGCATTTCAACTGACTTATCCCAGGACCGATCCCCAAATAACCGAGACGAGCCTTCCCACTTTTTGGGACCCTTTCGTATGGGTGTCAGACTGAACCAATCCGCCCTCGGAAGGTGGAGCAACAACACTGCAGACCATTGATTGGTCAATTGGTTCATTCATTAGCGGGGTAAACTGTGTCGCGCTGCTACGGCGTCACGCTATTGTTTAACAGCTGCGGCTTTCGGCATCCAGCTTACACGCCGCCTACCACAAGAGGGCAAAGTTTGCTGTGGAAACGCAAACAGGATCAGGCTTAACTGTGCCAAACCGTGCCAAACCGTACTGAACTGAACCGGACTGCTCGGTGGAAACGCAGCATTGGAAGACTCTACACGTGAACCTGGCACCTTGAAGTTAAAAGCTGGGAAACAAATCATTTCTTGCAGGATTGGGGCTTTGTTTTGCGTATCACAGCTCACAGGATTAACAAACAAGGTGCAGATGGAAACACAGGGGGCTAGATAAATAAAACTTCTCCTGAGAAGCTTTCTTGCTTCGAAAACAACAAATTAACTCCTTTAGCAAAAACATATGAACTACTTGAACATAATACAAAGATAAAAATAAAGTATGACGTCTCGTGAACAATACTGGTTAAATTAGAGATCAGAGATGAGATGGAGGAATGACGCAAGTGCAAGATATGGGAGACAGATATGAGACATCTTTGACAGCTTCATTAAAGACATAGATAAATTATTTTTACATTTGTTCATCAACTAAGAGCTGAAGTTATTACTTCTTAGGAACAAGAAGAATCTGCTTCACATACAGTTTGTCACCTACTACGCCACAGATACTTTTGATGAAATGACTAGAACAAGAAAATCTCTCTGTAAAAGTAGACTGAGGACCAAACAAACACAAGTGTTGGAAATAAAATCCACTTTCCCTCCAAAGGTACAAGTTTGATTTGTTATGCTTTATGACTTGTAAATTTGGAAGCAGTCTCAATTCAAGGAGAGATTAACGTGGATTAATAGATATTACTGAACACATCAGAGACAAATCGTATTATTTCTTCAGGTAATTCTCTGCAAAATTAAAGGGAACACATCATCCCAGAGACAAACACATTTAAACAAGACAAGCATGTCACAGTCTGGGTTTCCATGCCCTGGGTTTCTGTTGTGAGTCAAGGTGCAGATGTGGCCTCATCCCTCCTGATACCCTTCAGTTAACACCTTTGGGGCACCAGATCCCTACCCTGTCCTCTCAATATTACATTCTCTCTTTGTAATTCATATTAGCGCCTAAAATACATTACCCATGGCGCACTGCATGACGCTGCTGTCCTTTTATAGATGTTACATGATTCTCAGTTCTCTGTTTTTTCGTCGGTGAGTAACTGTAATGAATGCAAACTAACAAGAATCAACAGTGTTGACTCTAAAGTGTTGAATAATTTAGGAAATGTGAGTAAGTGAAGACCTGCTGACTTGTTAACACAAAACATCAAAGCTGCTGTTAAAAGAGGTACAGTGTGTAATGTCACGTGTACCGGAGCAAAGCCAATCAAGACACGAGCTGACTCAGCTGACTGAACAAAGAGGAAGTAAAAATTCTATCTGTACAACTTAAAATGACTTTACCCACCACCAACTCGCATTGTTATTCAAACAGCCCATATCCCTGCCGTCTCCACAACCTTTTCCATCGGCTTCTTTTCTTTTGTGTTTTTTTTTTCAAAATTCTAGAGTCAGAAAACAAACATCTTTGCTTTTTTCCGTATGTTGGTCATGTTTGTTTACGCCGAAGTCATGTTTTACTATGCAAGATTTGGAGTATGAAGCTCAAAGAAGCTGAGGCTCTGCTGAAGAATCAGTTAGTGCGTGGAGTCCTCGGAGTGCACATCACACACAGTAAGATCAGGAGAGCGAAATCATCAAGTGTGTGTGGTCTCTAAATGTGTGAAGTTTGGGAGAATCCCATAATGTGTACCAGCCTTAACGTGGGGTCAGCACACCTCTCTTCACTTCACTTTATTACAAAACCACGGCAGGTGGAGCATCAGCAAAGACCCTAGAAGTAAAAAACAGAGCGGCAACTGAACTGAGTGTTTTGTTTTATTTTTTAATGTACTGTTTTGTTCTCAATCTGATTTTTGTATCATAATCTAATTAATCATAATTTTTATTTTTTATTTTTTATTTTAATCTTCACCGTAAAGCACATTGAGCTTACCTTTAATGAAACGTGCTCTGTAAATTAACTCCTATTCTAAACTTTCAGCATTTTGAAATAACATATTTTGGTGCTGATAATCTCATTTTAAAGTGTGGATTACAATTCCAGCATATATCTAGAAGGGAGACTTTTTCCAAGATCATTCAGAAACTCCTCATAGCCCCTTTAAAGTCACACTGATAACCATATGGGCCCAAATATGGGACGATCCAGATTATAACACGACCCACCACTTTTTATAATATTTTCAATGAACAAAACCTTATCTGATATTTGGGTCAATGCAGTATTATTCATCTGTGGAAATACTCTATAATTTAAAAACTGAGAAACTGCTCTAGCAATGTCAAATGCCATTGATTTATGTTTTGTATATACACTCACAAGCTGCTTTATTAGGCCCACCTGTTCAACATTTACATAAATAAGTATTGCAAAGTGCTGATGTCCTGGAATTTTCACACACAACCATCTCGTGGGTTTACAGAGAATGGTCCCAAAAAGAGAGAATATCCAGTGCACCCATCTTTTCATGAATCTGCAGCAACTGTGTGATGCTATTATCAATATGACCAAACTCTGAGGAAGGTTTCCAGGACCTTGATGAATCTATGCCACCAATAGTTAAGGCAGTTCTGAAGGCAAAAGGGGGTCCAACCGGGTACTAGCAAGGTCTACCTAATAAAGTGGCCTGGTGAGTGTATGAGGTGATCTACACTCATCCCTTAAACTAACAGAAACTATGGTGGCCCTGCAGGTGAAGACACAAAACTATCCAGCAAAACACTGTGGCATTTTGGGAAAACAAAACCACATTTCACAAATCACAACAATAATTGTTGACATTTCATTATGTTTTGTGAAATGTTGGTTTGACCAAAAGTCATGCTGCTGTTTTTCCTTTTTATCGTTGTGAAATGTTTGTGTTTTGTGAAATGCTTTCAAAGCAGAATATTCTGCTTTTTGAGAAATGTCAGTTTGTATTGGGACACTTTGTTTTGAATTTGCTGTGTTTTCTGAAATGCTGCAGTGTTTTGAAACTCAAGGCCACTGTAGAAGCACTCAAAAGTTTCCAAGCCAAAGTAAAAGAGAGAAAAAGAAATGATTACGTACCATATAATAATAATAAGTCTCCTGCAATTTCATGCTGAAACCAAACCTTGTGTTTTTACTTTACATGGTGTGCCAATCACTCTTTAACATTCAGCCCTTCAGTCTTTGAGCGGTCTGCAGTCCTACTGAGATATTAGACCATGTCTCATTAAGAACAATATCTCTGGGGGTCAGAGGGTAATCCCAGGCCATTGTGTCTCAATCATAGAGACAGGCAATTAAGACAGAGGGAGAGGGAATGAGGATGTTAGGAGCACTGTGAGCTTATTACAGCCCCGAGGTGGGAAAAAGAGAGGAAGACGTGCGGGGAATGAAAATCATAAAGAAATTTGGTGAAATTTCAGGTACTTTTGAGTTCATGAGCTGTTGGGGTTTTTTTGCTCTGATTTGTCTCAAAATAAGTTTTAACAGCTTTCATTTTGAGTCTGTTCTGCTGACCTCATCCAAGACTTTTTCCATGATTTGCCGTTGTCCAAGTCAAACAAGAAAAACTGGAGGCGTCATTGGTTAAATACAACCGTCTTTAACCTGCAGCTCAGGAGCCTTATGCAGCTTGTTGACTCAGTGCAGTGGCTACAAAACTTTTGAAATAAAGAATTTATATATTTATTTAGAAGGTATTGATGATTAAACACTATTGACACTAAAAAAAATATGCTTTACATTTTGTTGCACTAAATATGCAGCACATCTTGCAATTAAGCTTTTATATTATTTTGAGATTTTTACTACATTTTTTATTATTTTTTGGCAATTTTTCAATCAATTTTTTTTGACATTTTTTTAATCTAGAATAAAAATCACAACTTTTTGCAGATTTTGTAAGTTTTATACTTTATTGCAAATTTCAAAACATTTTGAATCTTTGCAAATTTTAAACTCCATTTTTTTAATCCAGCAATTTTTTTGTATTTTTACATTTTTTTGAAAATTTTGTAAATTTATGATTTTTTTTTCTTTTCATTTTCAAATTAATAAAATTTTGGCATTTTTTCTTTTTTCTTTTTTTGCCAATTTATGAGAGTTATGATAATAGAATTTATGATTTTTTTTTTACTTTTGCAAATCTATTAGAAAGATAAACAACTAAGACATCACTTGAACACTTTGATAAACACAAAAAACCTATAATGTGGTTATTTATTCACTAGATTTTTACTATGTTCTAATTTTATACACTTCTTTGACTTAATTGTGAAGATAATGTAGATTTTGTTGCTTCCAAATGACTATGATCCAGGTGAGCTAAGGCAAAATGGCTCTTATGAAAGAAAAGGTTAGAGACCTCTGGTTTATAGGTACCAGGAAATATCCCATAGGCTGTTAACTGTATATTTCAGCAGATGTTTGTTAAAAGACACCATTCAAAGTCAAAATGTCTGCTACATTTTGCATCTTTTGCTTTCCACATGCACATTTTTCCTTCTGCTTCTACCTGTGGTGAATGAATCTCAACATTTAGCAGTTTTTTATGCTGAGCTTGTAATGCAGAAAGAACAAATAAGACTTTTCTGCTGCCAAGAAAAGACTACAACAGTTGAAAAGAACAGATTCCTGATGCAGCAATTAAAAAAAAAACTTTTTCAGGCTTCTTGCTTCAGGTATGCACTCTGTATTTGAAGAAAACAGACGTCAACTTTGCAAATGAGCAGTCCCCTCGCGCACACCCATTTGCAACAAACAAGTCAGAGTGCCTCATGCCAGAAGTGAACCACAGACTTGATGCTTGCCAGCACCGTCCTCAACCAATTATGATGCATTATGAGAGCTACTTGGCCATCACAGAAGCCAGCAGATATGCCCTGTCTCGATGAGTTGCAACATTTCCAGGCACACACAGGCCATTGATTAGCAAGGCTCAACTCGCCGCCTGCAGTCTATCAGCGCTCAGGGACCGGTAATCAATTCTCTAATGCCGTTTGAGCCTTTTCACTGCGGCTATGATCCACTCCTCGCTGTACGGATGCAGATGCAGGGACCCAAATGCAGACATGTGTGCCCACGATCGAGCACACTCCAAATCTAACCCAGATGGCCGTCGTAAATGCAGAGGACGACTCCCAAATATTAACTTACCAAGTGAAGCAATGATAAGGCGCTGTCGGCTAATGGCATTATCAAAATGAGAGCAGCTCTCCTGAGGCAGACCCTGGTTCCTGATTACCGAGCAGTGGTGGACCCTGTTCATGGCCAAATCTCATCAGCATAGTGCCAGACACAGGAGCGGGGCCGGTCAGGAACTCAGCCTGGAGGCCTCTTATCTTCACCGACAGGTCGTCGGTTCTTTGTGGGCAACTAAGTCCTCCTAGGAATTAATGTGAGCGGGCTCTGGTGGGAGATTTTGATCTAATGAAACTGGGAGAAGGAAAGGTGGGGCTGAAACTTCTGCTGGGAGACTCTGGACAGATCAGGTAGAGGGAAGACTTGATTTTTGAATGGTTGCTATCTGCTGATCTCATACAGGCTGAGGATCAATGTCTTGAAAAAACTTGACTGACTGAAGATAATTTTACAGTCAATGTTTCCACCGGTGGACCCACTGACTTTGGGACTTTGTAGTCTAACCCAAACACTGACTTGACCTGGAAAATTCAGAAATTTGTGGAAGAAAAATGCTGCACTATACAAAAACCCCAAGGTTGTTTAAAAAGTTACACAGGAATTGCACAATAGGGACATGAGAGTTGCTCAATTTGTGACATCACCAGTTGTTGCATCTTCTTAAAAGAGCAAAATAAATGGAACACTTCCCAAAAATAAATTTTCTGCTCTTTTTTGTTGCTGGGAATTAATTTTTTTTTGTCATACCAATTTCATAATTTTTAATTTCAAATGGATAAACATGGCAACAGCGGAGGAGGCTTCTGGAGTGCTGAACAAACGTGTCAGTTTGGTGAAAGATCAGGCTCCAAAGGTGCCACAGCTGGTAATCATTCATTATAAAAGTCGTGCAGGGTTCAACACTTACTTTGGTGTCTGTGTGTCCTCCAGGCGGTTCCCCAGCTGGAACTCGTGGGACTTGCTGCGGTGCAGAGCGGTGAAGCCCGGCAGCAGGTGGATGAGCTTGCGACTTGGCGGAGGCGGCGTTCCAGGGGCCTTGACTTTGTTCCGTCTCCGCATAGGAGGTGTGCCAGGTGGGGTCATTGTGTTGACCACCAGTGGAGTCCGAGGAGGCGTGTGGCCAAAATGCCTCTGGCGCGGAGAAGGGGGCAGGGAGCGATGACCAGAGTCCAAAGGAGGGAAGAGCCCTGTGGCGGGGCTGTCGACGGTGAGTCGATCGGCATATAAAGGGGGAGCCAGGGCCTGGGGGCTGTGGCACATGTGCTGGTTGTACTTGGACTGGACTTTGGGGCTTTGGGAGAGCTGGAAGCGGATCCACTGACTGGCCTCTGGCTGGCACACTGGGGTGTTTTCCTTGCCCGATTCAGAGGTGGGCCATTGGATGGACCAGTCCTGCTTCGCCTGGCTCCCTGTTGGAGGAAGACAGAGCCAGATTAGGTGCCAAGATCACACCTGGTCATGACATGAATGATGCATAAATGCATGAATGCATGAGAGGAATGGATCATTTTGCTCATATGCAGTGACATTAAGCCATGCAAACAGTTTTTTTTTTTTTGCTTAGTTTTCCAAACTTTTGAGATATCTGTCTTAACTGTAAGCCTTAAAATAAATGGGACTTTGTTTGAACTTTGAAATGCTGACATTTTCCCAAGAGACAAAACCCTGGCTCCTCTGGATAAAAACCTCAAACAAACCTAAAAACTCTTTATATGAAAATTCAACATTCAAGAAGAAGACAGAAGAAGACATATTAGCTGTGCCTCCATTTGAAGCCTCACATCTTTAGCAGTTTTTAAAATAAAAAAGTTAGGATTTAAATGAACAAAACTTATAAATAAATAAACATTGTGTGAAATAAAGATTGATTGATTGATTGATTGATTGTTATTTAAAGAAGACCTAAAACCATTATCTGAGAACCTTCAAAAAGTCAACTAACAGGTCAAGTGCATTGTCCCAGCACAGCTGTTCAAACTTTAGCATCAAAACTGTGAAAATAAAACCAAAGAATCCCAGTTTTTCATGACTAATCGGGTCAAATGAGATTTTTCAAATAATTTGAGTGACATTTTTTTAATAATATGTTGTATCAAATCAAACCAAATTGGTTCATGACATGCACTTTATACAAAAACATCCATTAGCTCTTCTTGATTGCAGCAGGGAGAGTAATCCTGGCAGCAGGCAGACATTAACAACCAGCAAATGTGCTCAATTTGGGTAATGAAGAATTAACTTTACTGTTATGTGGCGTGAACGCATTAGTAGTGCAGTGGTGTTCAAATATGCTGATGAGGAGCAGATTAAGCATGAACGGATGGAGCAGGAGGGGGGAGTAAAATGGAGGAGAGTGTCGAAACAGAGCGGGGCAAAGCTGCATGAGTCATATCACAAGCTGACTTCCAGCCAAACTAAACTTTCGCTTGAATGAGAAACAAAGAGCAACAGAGGCAAGGAAGAAAAAAAAGAAACAGTTGAAAGTGAGCAACCAGAATGAGTGTTTTTGAGCTCTGATGACGATACTTTACCTTCGTTACTGTGCAATTTATCCTCCTCAAGTTGTTCTTCAAAAAAGGAACAAACAAAAAGGTAAGTGTTTATTGATCTTGCAAAGCTGAAATAGTCTGCAGAGTTCTACTTTGTCTTTCCGTGTGCAGTTCTGCATAGCCAAGAGGCTGTTCAGCAAAACAAAACCGTGTTTCAGGGGGAATTGATCCTGGGTACATCTCAGCAGGTGCACCATCTCATGCATGACTGAGTCTGAGCAAATACGACCTCAAAGTCTTCAAAATCGGCTCCTGACCTCTAAAGCCACAGTTTATGCTAATTTCTGTCAAAAGCCCTCCTTTTTTGGTTCCCATTTTCAGTACGGTGTCACTACTTCTCTTGCCTGTGACACTGTCTCCAGGGAAACAACAGTAGCATCAATAACACAAACTTCAAAAACAATATCAACATCAAATGAAACAGGATATAGCATTTCCCATAAAAAGTCCCGCTGGGATTGCAAAACTTAAAGAAGTAAAACCCTGCAGCCTCGTAAAGGAAAGGAAAGAAAAGTTGTGAGAAGAAAGGAGTGCAAATACTCAAGAGACAAATATGCAGTCCCTCGCTTTCTCTTTTTAAATATAGTTTAGTTAACTCGACTGTGTGCTCTCATATTTCTCATTACACACTCCAAAAAATGCTGCCAGTGCTCAAAACTTTTCATTCACAGAAGTTGTTACTTGTGTTACAACTGTAGTTGTTAGTGAGGAGGCTCAAAGCCCACCTACTTAGTTCAGCATTTCCAATATGGCTGCAGGAGACGATAGGCTTCATTACGCTGTATCAGAACCAAATGGGTGACATCACAGAGACTTTGCTGTTTAATACACAGTCTATGGCACTGACCTGACATTTAGCCCTCTCTAACAGGGGTCTAAAACCTTTTTAGACCACCATCCCTTTCAGGTTAGACATTTTTCCAAGGACCCCCTACGATTGTAACAATTATTACCTTAATATTAACACTTTGCATTAATGTACTATGCAGTATTTTGCAACAATAGATTTGGGTTACATTTATACTTTCCAAGTAACTCATTTTGTAAACTTTGATGAAATGTTACCTCCAAGGCGTGTGCACAAGGGGGGGGGGCAGTACACCCTTGTGGCCAAGATGCTAAAAAATCATCCACTCAAGTGACCTCTCAGAGGCCATAACGTGTGTGGAAGTGTCCTCCTGGTTGACAAAAAACACGTAACTGTCCTCTTGGGTGGCAAAAACTCGTGTTTGTTTTGATTTTTTTTTTTTTTTTTGTCTGTTGCACATTATCAAGTCGTTTGTTGGTCATGGACACCAAACTTTTTGTGGCTTCAGCAATATTTTTACTACTTTTTCTCCTGTGTTTGTCTAGAGATCCTACATGTCACCATGGCTGCATTGTTTACATGTGAACTCAGCTGTTAGCAGCCTGTAGCATGACAATGCTAACCGGTGTAAGGCCTGATGTCTTCCCACAAGGTGAGGAGAAGGAGGTGAAGACGACGTGCTGGTTCTCAGGTGTGAGCTCAGAAGTGACGACATGGACCTGTCCTTCCATCCATTGTTATTGGGAACATAAGATCTATCTTCAATAAGAGAGACAAGCTAGCTGTGCTAACCCAGCAACAGAGGGAATACTACAGGGCAGAGTAGCATCATGCTATTCACAGATATGGCTAACGAAGCTAAGATCAGACACCAACGCCACATTGGAAGAGCTTCACCTGCTGTGAGCAGACAGGATCTAGGAGACAGAGATGGAGCATGACTGAAGAAGCTCAGTCCTGGACCCTGTGGAGGTGGAGGCTGGCTGAACTGGACAATGATGGACAAGCTGTCATCATCTGTTTTCTTATGGACTTTTTTGCACTTTCTATACACTTTCTTACTTTTGTTTTCTTGATTGCTGCCGTGACTTCAATTTCGTTGTACTTGTTACAATGACAATAAAGTTCTATTCTACTCTATTCTATGAAGTGATAAACATGTCACAATCATATGAGAACTGATCTCATGGCACAAAGCTAGGGTATTAGAAGAGTATTAGGGAGTATTGGAAAATATTGCTGATCCCAGTTTGTTGATATGCTTTTTCAGTGGTATAGCACAATGTTACAATTGTTTTAAATTATTCTGCGGACCCTCTAGCTATGGTTTGGGGACCCCTGGCGGTCCTGGGACCCCACTTTGAGAAACACTGCTCTACAACATTCAACCCTTGAAAAATAACAAAAAAAAGCTGCTGTACTTGAGCAATCTGATTTTAAAAGCTTTATTTAGAGGTGACCTGATGTTGTTTTTGCATGGCTTGTTTTTTTGCACTCTATAGTCCTCTCTCTGCACGTTTCTGTTTAAGAATCGAATACATAACCTGTGATACAAACATGGCTGTTCTTCCCACAAACACAGATCTGACTGATAAATAGAACCCTGTTAGCACCTAAAGATGTTACTCACCAGGCTCTCTCGAGTCAAGCGTCCCCTGCCCTCACTGCACCTGCCTGAGGATCACACTCACTCTTGTGGCTGAACGCACGTCAAGAGGCCCCACATCTCCACCCTAAAAACCTCTTCAGAGACATCCAGAGGCATAAAACACAAGGGTGCTCATCCGCAAATGCAGGGGAGAGAAGAGGAGGGTGTGTAATCAAGCCTCCTTTATTAGCAGGAATAAAAACGTGACAGGACACTCGGAAACGTAACGGTTCAGCTTGACCCTGCGTGGACAGCAGGAAACTAATCAACGACCACTGAAGGGTTCACAACATTGAGGCTGAGATTACAGATGAAAGGTAGATGACGGATTGCTTTTGACCTGGTTGAAAGACATTAAATACCGGAGAAATGAGATGCTAATTTGTACCGTCCACCTCAAAATTAATACCTTGCAAAATCTAACAAGTTCGTTTTCTGACAAATGTCAACAAATCACCTTTAATTTAAATCACCAGCTCCCTTTCAGTGATTATACTCTTGAAATGAGACAGCCACATATTAAGACTGCTTTTGACAGGGCTTATCAAGCTGATACCCAAGTGAAATTTCTCTGCGAGAGAAGCAATGAACTTGAATCACACTCAAGAAACTGTTGCTTCAAGTAATGAGTCAATTCATCAAGCGCGCCAGTATCTTAGCAACTGCCTCTGCAAAATAGTAACAGGACTTGACTTTTGAATTTCTTGTTTCACATGATCTCACCTCAGCAAAAGGCTCTGACACATTGAAAAAAGGTTTCTGGTAAATGAGACGAGGAACGCACGCGGAGCACGACCCCTTTGAGATCTGGGATTTGAGATACTAATTTGTGCGGCTTGTGCTTGTCAGGGAGGAAGTTTTTGAAGTCGTGAGGTTTGGTACTGAAGAAAGTAAAGATGAGGCTTTTAATATGTCACAACTTCAAGACTCCAAAGTATTTCAACCTTGCACCTGGATTCACATTACGTGCCTTCAGCTTTTTTTGTCCTTTTCAGTAGCATTTAGTATCCTGATGTATAAACCGTCATGAGGAAACAAAACAATACCAGTTCATTTGCATACTTTTTTTCATTTCCAACCATGAAAATCCTTGCAGACTTCATCTCCAAAGGTCCAAACACCATTGAAGGAAAAAAACTTGAACTATGTTTGGACACTTTTTGCAAAAATATATTTATCTCATCAAGAAATCCAGCACAACAATCCATTCATTAAAGGTTTTTCCATTGATACTACATAACACCATACAGAAGCTTCAAATGTAAGTCATACGTTGTCCACACTGCTTTTCATACAACCAAGACCCTGTTGGTACGTGTCTCTCTGTGTTTTAAGAACGTCTTGTGGTATTTAACCTCTAAGCAAAAGTGGTTAATCTATTTCAAAATTGTCACACAACACTCTACATCATTAATTCTGCAATTCTGTAGACATGAGATCTCACAGAAACTTGCATGACAAACAAACTCAGGTGGCAGTCGATGTCACCAGCCGGTGATCCTGGAGTGTGTATTCTGTCTTGCCGCAACAAAAACGAGGAAGAACCCAGGTAAATAAAACCAAAAGTTACTCTACTATTCTAAATCCCACCTGGCTCTGTGACATCTCCCATTTGATTCTGGTACAGAGTTTTGAAGACCATCACCAACAGCCATATTGGAAATGCTGAATTCCACCAAGCTTCATTCTAGTGTGGATGAGGTAGGCCTTCAGCTTCTTTGCAGACAGCTACAGTGTGCACACCTGTCAGTCAAGTCAGACATGCCCTTATATGGGCAAAACTGCGCCATTTATAATTGTACGGTTTTGAAGCCAAAATACCCCTGTCACAGGCGCAGCTATTGGTAGCAGTTGCGCAGCAAGAGTCTGCGCAACTACTGGAGCCAGGTGACAAAAATAATCTTTTTTTTTTTTCTTTTGATAGTCTGATCACTTCTTGACTCTATCTCCCGATATAATTTGCAATCTCTGAAAAAAATACATGAGAATGGCAGCTGTCAATCATCCTTAAACGTTACGTGAAGCCTCGTTTTTAACCTCGAATAACTAATGAAAACGAAAATTTTCAGAAAAAAGAGGACTTGAATACAAGACAGCCAAATGATATCTTCAAATCACCACAACAATTGGATGCGAGAAACATTTCTCCGAGGTGTATTTATTTTTTAAGTTTGACCACAGCCCATCTGGAATGACTGGAGAGTTGGATTTTTTTAACCTATATTGCAGCCAGCCACCAGGGGGAGCAGTTTTTGTGGAGACCTCACTTTGAGCCAAGCAAGCAGACATCCACTTTTTTTACAGTCTATGGTCACGACACAATGTATGACGTTTCCACTTCTTCTTTCTGTGTCCATAGCAACAACAACAACAACAGCAGCAGCAGCACGGCAGACTTCTTGTACACAAAGACCAAGATTCCTTATGAACAGAACATGCGCAGAACTCAAATTAATGTTCCTTTGTGTGGAGATATCCCGACAGGCATATACATGACCAAATATTTGGGTTAGAAAAGGAGGAACCCAGGGGGGGATTTTCAGGTTTTCAAAAAATGGAGCATGAGCATATTGTGGCTTTTAAAGGGTTTTGGTGTTTACATGGCCTTGCCCAACAGGGTTATTGCTAATATTCATCATCATCATTCTTATATGAAAGGGTTAATGACTGAATGTAAACATACCCATTAACGCCATCGAGAGAGGTAAAATAGTTATAATAACAGACTTGAGATTATCTCCTAATCAGATCCTAAAACTGTCTCAAAATCATTTGGTGTGTCACCAGCCTGGGTTTTAAAGTAATCAAAAAATTCCAAAACAACCATCTTTAATATTATTCAATGATGACTCTGCTCCCAGAGAGAAAACCAAATGGCCTTGAGGCAAATCATATTTACAGGTTTGACTGCTAAAAAGAAAATTATCATTTCTAGTTCTCTGCTGAAACCTCCATCCCTAAAACAAGAATTAACTTCTACTTGTTCAATCATTTTTTTGTTCTTATTTCCATCTTATTTCACATTTTTTGAGTCATTTTTACAACAGCATTGTTGGTATGTAAATAGTTTGTTTGATGGTGATGTTGTCTGCTGTGAAAAACTCTATAAAAATGTAAATCATAAAGAAAGTAAAGCTGCTAAAGCCACCTTCTCTCAGTCAAATTATAAAGGTGTATAATTATGCATTTTGACAAATTACCTTTTGATGGCACGTCTCTGTGTTATGGCTGCTCTAAAAAAACACGTCTATTGTGCAAATACGTGACTCTAAAAGACAAAGCTGTAAACTTGAAAGAGCTGGATGTGACTCACATAAGAAAGACTTTTTAAACAACCTCTGAGTGATGTTGTGTAGACCTGAATTGTAGATTTGTGACTGAGTTTACAGGTTAGTTAAAGGTCAGGGCAACAACTGTGACGTGTGTGAAAAAAACAAACAAATGAGGACTCATGAGCAGACATTTGAAGGTTTAATTAACACAAAATGACAAAAAATTACTCCTAAACAGTCCAAATAAAACAGAGAAGTCGTAGGGTAAACTACGGAGACGCTGGCAGTGATCTGACAAAGGAAAGGCGCACAGACAACAAATACACTGAATCAAATCAAGGCACAGGTGTGACAAACGAGACACAGGTGAAACTAATGAGTACAATCAAAGTGGAGGAAAAACAAGGAGGGAGAACTTAAGTCTTGTTTTCTGACCGTCTTCATTTTGTTTCAGCTGCATTTCTGGTGTGTGTTCAAAGTGCGTCAGTGGGGGAGTACAGAGCACCTGAGCAGGCAGTATCATTGTTCATGTCGTTCAGCGCTGACAGGTGATTCAGACTTTAATAAATGTAATCTGTTCATGTTGTTTCAGGTTCCCTTCAGTTTTTTAGAATATAACTCTCGTAAGTTTGTTACACATGTAGTGATGTGGTTTAGTGTTAAGAAGGTGAGCAGACTTTCTGTGTAGTGTTACTCACAGCCCGGTGCTCTGAGACGTTGAGTCTAGCTGCAGAAAGACCGGAAGTCACGTACACACCCAACCATAAAAACAGACTTTTACATCATTAAAATAAACACATTAACAGCCTGGTTAAAAAAAACTGCTTGGGTCTGAAACCCTGATTTCGCTATTGGCACACACTGTACAGTGAGTAATTTTTTTTTTTTTACTAACTCGGCAGTTTAGATGTTATTAGGATTGTTTGATTGTCCAATCAGTGACACAACTCAGGTCATGTGACTGACATGCGCCCTGTAGCTGTTCAAAAGGAAACTTACAGCCGGCGTCATAACGAATGTGGCTGTGTCCGGGGATTGGCTTCATTTCATGGCATCAGGAACAGAAGGGTGGCGTCGCAGGGACTACAAACATGTTTTATACAGTCTATGCTTAACCCCTGTTTAAGGGGCCGTTTATACGACAACAGTTTTAGGGTGAAAAGCAAAAGTTTTGTTGCTTTTCAGCCTCACGTTTACACGGAAACTGCGTTTCAGCCGACCTAAAACGCAAACTTTTGAAAACAGCCTCCAGAGTGGGATTTTTCTGAAACGCTGTTGCCGTGTAAACAGTAAGCCGGTGTTTTCAGTGGAAATGCTGACATCACACTCAGCTCCATGCTTTATGCATTCAACAGGACAACAGTACCGTTGTTACAATCGTTGAGAACTGCTGTGCCGTGCTTGTGTTGCTCAATCTGCTGAATCTTCTGACTGTCATTCAACAAAATGAGCATCTGTTGCTCCACTTTTGCACTTAGTATTCCCCACTACACCAGATGATCGGCCCAACTCTACTATGGTGGAGATCTCCCAAAAGTGGCTTCTGGACAAGACAGTTATAGCGCCGACTACAGGCCTGGCAGGCTTACTACAGAGTTTTCAGTCCCTCACTGCGTTTTAGCGTTTTCAGATGAAGCGTTGTCGTGTAAACGGGGCCTTGGCCTTTAGCCAGTGCTCTATCACTCTCCTATTTAGCTTTCTTCTGCTCCCCTGTCCTTCTTAATCCAATAAGTTGTTTTCAGCAAAAAAACAAAAACAAAACATAGCTCTCTTTTTTTATGTCTAAACTTTTTGTCAGCTGGCGCAGTGTTGTCAGAGACTACGAACCGTAAATCAATCTAGTCTTGTCCGACCCAGTCCTCAAGCTAAGGAAAAGCATTTAGAAAAAACTATTTTGGTGCTGATAATCTCATTTCAAGGTGTGACAGTCCCTTTAAACACTGCAGAAACTAAAATCTTATGAAGTGTATTTGTCTCATTTTAAGTAAAATTTTTTCTCATGATACTCAGTACGAGCCAGATTCAACTTATTTGTCAGGAAAAATGTCTTATTTCAAGTTATTTAAATACAGAAATGAGGCCTGAATTGGTTGTAATAAGTGAAAAAAAATCTACAAATGAAATATTAAAATTTTCTTGAAACTAGAAAAATGTCTTAATACAAGTGAGTTTTCCCTTGTTCCATTGGCAGATTTTTTTCACTTGTTACAACCAATTCAGGCCTCATTTTTGTCTTTAAATAACTTGAAGCAAGACATTTTCCTGGACTGGTCAGGTGAATGTGCCTCATGTTACGTCTAAAAACACATTTCCTACTGAAAATAAGACAAAACCACTTGGTAAGAAGTGATTGAAGTGAAGTTGATTTCTGCAGATTTCTTCAACTCCTAAGTGTTATCAATTCATTCATCTGACTCTAATCACAAAGAAGTGAATCGATGCATTCAACAAAATGCCAAACCTTTTGTTTCAACACCGCCCTGGACTAATCTGTCCCTCTGTGAATTCTCAAATGCCTAATTTGTGTTTGTGCATAAATTCTGGTGTCATTTTTTTTGCTACATCATCATCATCATCGTCCGTCTCCCATTCCCCACATCTCACCTGAATGACCCTACATCTCCACATCCTCTGAACAACGCCGCGTCATTTACCTCTGCAGTGATTAATGCAAACAACATACTCCAACACCATTAATGGAACAATCTTAACATGCAGCACGGCTTTGAGAGAGGCTGATAACGGCCTCATAATCTGACTAATTACCTCTAAATGTGTTTCGGCTTTGGGCTAAATGGCAGCCTGAAATGCCACTGGGACGGAGGATGGTCGATCTGTAAACAGGATTTGGCGAAAAGGGCAATGGCTGCGTTCAATAGATGTCTCTCGTTTTTATGCTCGAGTCTTTTAAGTTAGCGGACTTGCTTGCTGTGTAACCAGCGGGACTCAAAGTTGAGAGTGTGCCAATTAGTTAACAGACAATAAGGAGCACCCAGGGGTGTTTGGCAAGATGAGTTTCAGGAGGTTTGGTCATCTCTGGCTTGTCTTTCTTTTACTAATTCCTCCCTTCTGCATTTCTTCTTCTTTCTTTTTCCTGCTGATGGCGTTGGAAGCTAATTAGATGCTTGTGTGCATGTGAAGACATCTAAGGGCCGGGACTGAGGACATACCTTTGAGCTATCTGGGATCACTGAGGGAAAGCTACCTGGGAGACATGTGGAGCTAAACAAGATCAACACAATTAGTCGGATCAACAGAAGAACTCATACTCAAGAGTGTGTGTGTGTGTGTGTGTGCGCGCTCATGGAGAAAGGCGGGCTGGATAATGAGTGTATGTCGCGGCACAAAGGGCTGACCGGCTGCCTCCAAATTGTATGACTCATCCTACTCGCAACTCATGGACTGCAATCCCCAAGAGCCAGTAGAGAAAAATTCTATTAACTTGCATTAGTTTCCTTCCTTCACCGTTACACCACACAGCGACATACATTCGTGTGCAATAATCGCTGTGTTTCTCCTGTTACATGATGTATAACAATAGCCAAGACTGCAAAGTATACCCCTGTCTGCATCTGCCAGATTCCACATAAATCCTGATGACTCATAAACATATTTTCCTTGACAAAACATGAGGCATAAATCTGCAAATCCCTCTCCGTGCTCTCATTCACAACAGCTGAATATGTATGTGCACTTTTGCAGCAACCTCCAGATTTTAAAGAGAAAAATAAAACTCTTAAAAAAAAAAAATAGGAAGACGTAAGAACATCCTCCGCTTCTAGCTTAGCCGTGTTAAAGAGCCAAAAGCTCTCACGGGGCTGTGTAACCCTTCAAAAGCACATCTTCCTCTCTCAAATATATACACGCTGACACACGGGGACCCGCGCTAACAACGCACATGCTCACTGCTGAGCAAATGTGCCGATGTTTTCTGATCGTAGATGTGAAGCTACGACATCTCTTCCTCTTCAAGCTCCATCTGGGTATGAATATAAAAAACCTCGGCTGAAAGAGCCTCTCGGTGCTACGTGTGTGTGTGTGTGTGTGTGTGTGTGTGTGTGTGTGTGTGTGTGTGTGTGTGTGTGTGTGTGTGTGTGTGTGTGACTGTGTGGAGGGCTTGCTGTGGTGCATCCACACAACCCCAGCCAGTCCCCTCTGTTAGAGAGCCCATTAGTGGTTGTGTGTGGCAAAACCCGGGCTTTGGAGAGCCAGAGGAAAGGGACGAGAGGGAAATAGAAACGGAGGGAGGGAGGGAGAACGACAGACTGACTGTCAACATGCTTTTTAAAGAGCACTTTCATGGCCTTTCGTTTTCTTGGGCGTCATCATGTGACCCACATTTAGAGCTTTGGTCAGTGGGTGGTCAAAGCTCTTAACTCTATTTCTAAGTTTATTTCTATTCCCCCACATCACATAAGTAAAGGTTTATACAGCCTCTATCTCTCAATGTGAGATGTAAAGCAAATATAGAAATTCATCTCAATGAGCGCTGAAGAGTTTTCTCTGTTGAAGCTGCTGAAGGAAATGCAGAAAAACCTGTATACCATGTTGTAAAACACAAGTTGATCAGAAACAGATTCTCTTGGCAGTCAGAAATTATAGAGAGGGCTGAAATCTAAAATTTTGCGTCAAGCATATTGTGATTGTCACCAACACTTTAGTCCTACTTTAATGTTATACTCCCTTTCAGCAGACTGTCTGCTACTATTTGGTATTAGATGCAGGGTTGTATGATAATTTTTTTCCTGACAGTGTTGAAAATGATGATGACCCAGTACATGTTTCATATTCTGGATCTTAGTATCCACAATATTGCCAGGACCTGGATCCTACTTTAACATCTGTTAGAAATTATGGTGACCTTGTCTTGTATTGTTTTGCAAAGCAATCCGACCATTTATGGTGGAGTTATATACAAATATGGTGAAAACAGCCCTATCTCACAATGACAAAGAATTCTCTAAAAAGTCCTGGATCTAAACGGTGATCCAGATCACCTCCAAAATTTAATCACTCCTTCCTTATCCTATTTTGAACATTTCCTGAAAATTTCCTCAAGATGCGTTTGTTACTTTTTGAGTTATGCTGTTCACAAAAAGACAAACAAACCAACAGACACGCTTTCCCCAAAACAAAGCCTCCTTGGTGGAGGTAAAAACGTTTTATTAAACTTAATATGAGCCACTTTCACCTGAAAAGTCCAGAAGAATGTCTTATTTACACATATTCAAAGGCAAAAAAAAGATGCCAGAAATTTTCATATAATGGTCTTAACATATTAAGATTTTAGTTTCTGTTGTGTTAGTTGCATTTTCTATGGACGTTCCTCCTCTTATCTATTAATAGGGCAAGGAATACCCAGCCAGCCACCAGGGGGAGTGCTAAAACTTTTGGCTTCACTTAGGGGGAGCCGTTCTGCTGTGGGTTGTTTATTTATGCTGTGTCTCAAATTGGATACTTCCATTAGTCTACTTACATGAAGTACAGTGTGTACTTAATAAATTTACGCTCAAAACCTTACAGGATAGTATTGTCTCAAATCAACACAGCTGCTTGGCACTTAACAGTACACATGTGTTCTTCTGTTGTTCGTTGATCACAACCATAAGTCATTGTTTAATTCCCATTCCTTCCACTATGAGACGAGATGGCGACAGTCGAAGGTGAGAAGTGTCCAGCGTTCTAAACTCAACTTTTTGAGTCAGCTGAGAAATCAAAAGTGCCCTTGAAGACTCAAATTGGGAAGTGTAGGTACAGAATTTCGCAATTTTAGACACAGCCAATGTTTATACCAGGGGCCACTAAACTTTTCAAAATACTAGTTCTGGGAGCAGGTGACCCCCTGCTGTGGGATTCCACAAATAGTTCAATCCAAAAACAGAGAAAAACGAACAAGACCTAAGACACTTAAGTTAATTGGTTGACAATTAAACTACCTGTGTGCACAAACTGCTTGTTTCCTAAACTAAAGCCTCCAAGCAGACCGGTTCATTTCGTCTCGGTACGGCACGCATTTTGTGGGGTTTCCACTGACTTATCCAGGGACAGATCCCCAAATAACCGTCCCACTTTTTGGGACCCTCCCGTATTGGTGCCAGACTAAACGGATCTGCTCTCGGAAGGTGGAGCAATACACTGCAGACCGTTGATTGGTCAAAAGAATCGTCACTTACCCCGACAGCAGCTGCATTTCTCCTGGCAGCACACAGACTCCTCTGAAACATAGCTTGATTGTTCTTTGTATTAAAGAGCTACATGCAGATCACAGAGAGGATGAAATGCTGGATGTCTTCCACCATTACTCTTTGTTTACTGTGTCGCATTTTTCTTCTTCATTGGATTTGTCAGCGGGGTAAACTATTGCGCTGCTATGGCATCACACTATTGTTTAACTGCTGTGGCTTTTGGCATCCAGCTTGCACGCCGCCTACCACGAGAGGGCACAGTTTGCTGTGGAAACGCAAACAGGATCAGGCTTAACTGTACTGAACCGTGCCAAACCGTACTGAACTGAACCTGACTGCTTGGTGGAAAGGTGGCTTAATATACTCTACTTAAAATCTAACCTCTGTTTTGTTCATATTTTATTCATAATGGACAAAATATGTAGTTGTAAATATTTTTGATTTGGAAAGCATTTCGGGACCCTCCAATCAGTGTTACATGACCGCCCTGGGTGTCTCAACCTGCACTTTGGGAACCACGGCCTAAATGAGAACAAAAAGAAATATAAGGGGAAGCCATGATTGTGATTATTTTCAATCTTCAAACATTTTGAGGGTTTTACTTCCAATACAACATTCTTTTTTTATGAACACTGTATGATTTAAATTAGTTCTTGTTTCTGTTTTGTTTCCTGGACCCCAGGAATATCAGAAACCCCCATGTGGAAGCTTAGAGTATCCTAACAAAGAGCCTACATAAGTCATCATCCAGATGTCACATGAAGCTCACATCCCTGATTTTGCTGGAGAGTAACTGCAAATAAATACAAACTCACAGGTCTCTGCCACTTTGGATAAAGTAGGAAAAAGAAGTAATGGCTCTAAAAGAGCACGAAATGCTTGAATAAGAGCAGGGTGATGCAGAGATGTAAAAAAGTTTTTTTTTTTTTTTTTTGCAAATGCCACAAAACAAAGTCCCACTTAGAAAGTTTTTCATGCTTCTTGTTCATTCTTTTGGCCTGTAGCTTGTGCCTCATGGTTTACAAGAAATAGACTGCAGGCTGCAAAAATCTATAACATCCAAGCTTATTCAGAGAGCGGTACGTTATGTGGGAGGGTCTGGCAACTTTTCCAATAGAGCATCAGTTTGCAAAATGTCAAAAATATCATTTCATAATTCTTTCTCTCTATTTCCGTTAGTTTCTAAATTGGACGATTTCACACTCTCATTCTTGAAAGAATGTCTCCACCAGCTGCAAGAGTGGGAAACAAACAAATGTGCGATATTTTGGGTTGCTGTGTGAAAACAACCAAAGTCTGAGACAGTGACGACAGAAAGAGCTGGCCTCAGGAGGAGGGTGAAGTCTGAGCGGGCCGAACCCAGCTGGACTGAGGCGGAGAGGACTTCGGACCGCCTGACAGACTCTGCCAAGGGACGCCTGTCTGCTTGTCTGTTTGTCTGCTCGTGTGTGTGTGTGTGTGTGTACGACATCCGCCTGCCTCCCTAATCAAGCCGATGAGACAGAAAGAGAGTCAGGTAGCTGGAGAGGCACACAGGAGGGCCAGCGACTCCAGCAGTCTGACAAATGAGCACAGGGACCAAAAGAGAGGTGTGAATATCTGAGAGGACAGCTGAGCACCTGCTGAATCACACGGGGACGGGTTTTGAGGATGTGCTGGTGGAAACCAGTTCATCTGAACATGCGATTCCTTCTATTCAACATAGAAAAATATCAATTCATGCTCTCAATTACAACAAATTAAAACCTCCTCCGATCAAACACTCTTTACAGAATGCTGAGGGCACATTGAAAAGAAAACTACTCATCAAGTTAATGTACTCAATTATTATCAGCCTACCATCTGAAATGACATCTGTTACACAATCTGTGTGTGTGTGTTTGTGTGTGTTTGAGTGTGTGTGCTGGAGTGGGAGTAAAGGAGAAACGTATATTATCACATGATCTTATAAAAGCTTGTTACTAAACCTCACATCTGTGTTTCTGTGATGATCTACTGCCCCCTTGTGGTGTGTCTGCAGAAGTGCAAAGGCTTTGACCCAGCAAACTTAAAACATGGTGCAGTCTGTATCGCCACCTGGTGTTTGATCATGCACCTGCAGATAATTCCTTCTGCAGCAAGTTCTCACTGCTTATTAGAGCAATTCTTTGTCATTTGTCATAAAATGTGGTTTGTCGGAGATTTTACTGGTCTTGTGATGTTAAGTAAAGGCAGAAATCATCAAGGTTTCATGTTCAGTTAGGTGTGGGTTCACATTTTCTGTCATGTGCACTAAAAAAAAAGTATACTCACCTGATCAAAATTTTAAGACCAACACTGCTGAAATCTGAAAAAGGCTCCAAGCAGAGTTTCAAAATGCAAAAAGAAGAAATGAGGGTGAGACAAGAAAAAAAAACCTAGTGAGTAATTTATAACAAATAACAATTGGACTGAAAAAGGATGTCCATCGGCCGATCATAAGTTTGAGACCACAGCCTTTAAAGGGGCTGTGAGGAGTTTGAAAGTGATCTTGAAAAATTCTCCCTTCTAGATATATGGCTGATTGTAATCCACATTTTAAGATGAGATTATCAGCACCAATATTGCTGGTTACAGGTTATTTTAAATTGCTACTTCTTAGCTTCCAGGTCGACCAGGACTGGATTGATCTAAGACATGTCTAGGTCTCTATGACAACAGCACGCCAGCTATCCAGAATATTGCCAGGAAGGACGAAGTTTAGTAGTGAGAAAAGATAAAACACAGAGATCTGTGTTTTTCTCTGCTGAAAATGATTTCTGTGATTCATTTTGTAGTGATGGTGGACACTGGAGTCTAACTGTCAGACAGAAAAAGGACAGAAGAGCAGAAGAAAGATAAACAGGAGAGTGATACAGCCTGAGCTAAAGGCTAACACAGGAGCTAAACTGTTTGCGCTAATGTTCATTCTAAGCCACAGACAGCAGTTATTCTACAGTGGTCTGTTCAAACTTGAGAGTCTATCATTAAAATGAAGAGTGAGGTTATGTTAGCTCTGCTTGGTGGATGACTGGCAGGATGTAACCAGGATTTACTAACGCTACACATTATAGACTTGTCTCAGAGCACCGGACTGCTAGCTGTGCTAAATATAAATGACTACTAAACTGCTTACATACTGACAATGTTTACTTGTTGCCACATTAGCCTACAGATACGTCGGAGCACTGGGCTGCCAATGTTGCTAACGTAACTGTACCGATAAGTCCCTTACCGTATCCAGCAAAAGTTGTCTTGAACAAAGAAAATTTGTTTTAATCTGATCTCCATTTAATTCCAAAACAAACACACACCTCACTCAAAGTAATTTAAAACAGTGTGTGGAGACTCTGGGCCACAAGGTGACGAGGAAGTGCAGTTAAAACAGATCCTCCTCATTGTGTCTGTACAGCCAAAACATTTCTATTTTAGAGGTTTTGGAAGGTTTATTAGCCATGGTTTTACTTCCATTTCTCTTTTTGCATTTTGAAACACTTCTCAGAACCTTTTAAGATCCAACAGTAAAAAATGGAAATTTTAGCATTTTTTCAACTGGCATTAAAATTTTGACCAGGTGTGTACAACCTTGTTTTACAGGTTTTTTTTTTTTGCTTTGTTTTTTTGTTATTCCAGTTCATTATTGTTAATATGGGGTTATGTCAAGATAAACTGACTGGTATGGTGTGTATCAGGTGGGTATCTAGTAATGTCTCACTAAACTACATCTGGACTGTACATAGGCCATTTGTACAAAGCTAACACTCCGTACATTCTACAGAAACTCAACAACTCTTTTAAAGATGATGTCTTTAAATGAATGGATTTATCATGAAGTGAAAACACAAGACCAGATTGAAGTTATGAAATACTGTAGAAAAGACAACAAATTGTGCAGGATCAGAAATATTTTGGGCTAAAATGTTGTTTGAGGTTCGAAATAGTCTGAATACGAAAAACAATCCTGATAAAACCCAGATCCTGCAATAAAACATCCTGACATATTTTCCTCATATCGCTCCCTAATGGAGAACAACTTCCTTTGTCAGAAGCAGAGTTTGCTGATGTTTACACAGCACACTGCAGAAAACTGACCACTGATCATCTGGTATCAAGAGACACCTGAGGGACAGGTGAGGGTTGATTTCATCAGTCTGTGATAATGGAACGAGTATGTTTGATCACAAATACTGAAGGAAATAGTTTGACTGTGATTGACTTGAATCAGTGCAGCACAGATTCACTACAGAGGACATACAACATGATACAGATGTGACTAAAAACTACTCTATAGAACAGGATGTGCAGTTTTAAATACTGAATAAATGATGAAAATTCTGTCATACACCAACCTTTAAAATGTCACAATGCCTAAATATCACGGCACATTCTCCACCTGCTCTTTCTCTTTGTCAGACATTAACTCTCCTGTCACCCCAGATCTCCTCCTGCCCTGCATTAACCTGTTTCCTCCTCCACATCACCTGACCTCCCCCTCCTACCTGAACACCTGCTCCTGCTCTCTCTCACAGGTTATATATATACCTGTCACTTCCCAGTCTTTGTTAGTAATATCACCTAATGTGGATCGTCTCAGCACTTTAAGAACCAGAGAGGGATTTTATTACTTTATCACAAAGAAAGAGGAATTTAAAACAAATTAACAATGCTTACTGATAATAATAATTCATAACAACACAGTGATAATTTATCTTCTTCATTAAAAGTAGGTCCACACAGGTTGCGTCTGTTTCATACTCATGTGGTATTCACCTTGACTGGAAGGTTTGATAAGGAGAAAAAAAAGGAAACAGCGCCATCTGCTGACATTCAGTGCGTACTGAACCGACTGTGTTTTTATCAAGTTAAAGAGGATGACTTTGAGGTAAAATAGGGCTATTGTGACAGGAATACAAAGTTAGATTTTTATTTTGAGTTATTTTTTAAGCTTAAACGGATATAAAATACAATTTTTAGTGTTGTTACTACAGAACATTGTTCTACCATCTGCCCTCTGGAGGACCTCACACTATCTGAACTTGGAGAGCCTGTAACTAATCAGACTTCCTCTTTCTGATAAGCTTTGAGCTGCTCACTTACAAACAAGCCTTCCTCTCATCTCAGCACCTCTCACCTCTTGAACTCGGTGTTGCAGGGCCGGATGCTGCTGACAAAAAGGCTCTTTCTCTCGTGTCGTTACGTTATTTCTGCTCTGGAAAGCTCTGAGTTCCTCCACAATACTTGAACTTCTGAACCTCATCCTGAAGAGCCACGCTGTCTCATGTCATCCTCTCCATTAAAGAATCTTTCATGGGTGTCCTGAAGTTCTTCTTCCAGATTATCTTTCTACCTCCTTCTCTCTACACCAAATAAAGCTGATTATAAGATTTTAGATCTTTGAGAGCCTAAAGTTTTTCTGGGAGAGCCTCACACTGCAAAAAACTAAAATTTCATCAAGTGTTTTTGTCTTTTTTTTTTAAGTAAAAAAAAAAAAAAACAGAAATAAGGTCTGGATTTCTTGTAACCAGGGAAAAAAATCTGCCAGTAGAGGAAGAAGAATTTGCTGGAAAATTTTCTTGAAACTAGAAAAATGTCTTCATACAAGTAACTTTTATTTTATTTCATTGGCAGATTTTTTGTCACTTGTTACAAGCAAGTCAGACCTTGTTTTTCTCTCTAAACAACTTGAAATAAGACATTTTTCTGGACTGATCAGGTGAATGTGGCTAATATTAAGTCTAAAAAAAATTTTACACTGAAAACAAGACAAAAACACTTGATAAGATTTGAGTTTTTTGCAGTGCATCATTTTGCCTCAAGGTCTCATCTTCTTCAAGCAGACTTTTCTCGACCTCTAGACCTCGGTTTGCTGACTTCCTCTTTTGTCCTCAAGTTTCATGGCCTCTTCAACACTACAGGACATTTACTTGGCCTCCTGAAGTTCCTGTCCTGCTCAGAGACTCAGTCCTCTGCTCCTGGATCACTCACTTCCTCTACAGCCTCAGCCTTAATCACTGGCCTTTCAATGATCGGCCCACATCTCGTCTTTTATTCGAGTCTCCTTTTGTACATTTTCAAATTTGCTCATTCACTCTCCTTTAAAACAAACCGAAACTTGGGACCACCTTCTTTCATGTCCTGTACCATTCTTATTGTGTCTTTTATCTCTCCTTAAAACTATTTCAGCCCAAATCCCTAAGTGAGAGTCATCAGTTTTTTCATGTAAGACCCTGTTTCTGGTGCAATGTATCCCATTTTCTTTCCAATAGTAACTTTTCTTCTTATCGATACAGAGCTCAAGTGTGCTGAGAACTTCTTTGTCTCGTCTAAAAGCTGGATTCTCATCTCTCAGAGCCCTAAGGCTGCTATTGACTGCCTGCTTTTACTGACTCTTTTTATACAGCTGTGGCCAAAATTATCAGAACATCTGACAGACCTGAAAGTACTGACCTTTTCTTGCCTCCAAAACCTGATCATGAAACAAGCAGATGGTTGCTCTGATGAAGTGAGTCTTTCTGCTTTAGAGGGTGTCCAGTCTATCACTTTCCATGTTCCTTTTTATAATGAAAACAACCTAAATCTCCTTATGATGGCTCTGTTCTATGGTATAAAAAGCATCATGGTGACTTTATAGATATTAATTTGTTTTACTGACATTTAAGCAGCCAGTTTACTGAAAAAATGAAACCTCTTACATATATCTAACTTATACATATGATTTAACTGAGACCTACTTCCCTCTTTCCTCACTTCTTACTGTTACATCTACATGATTTGCTTTCTAGCATAACAGGTGTCAAGAATGAGCAAAGAATGCAAAAAAAAAAACATTTTTAAAACTTAAAGTCTTAAATTTCACCTTGATGGACAGTGCTCAGTTGACTGTATGTCCTTGAATGCACCACAAATTGCTGTCCAAACCCTCCAATGATATTAAAAATTCTTCAAGATAAAAAAGACTGAATGACTTCAAAAGAAGTGGATAATATGAAACCATGGTGTGTGTTTAACCTCAATCAAGACAAAACTGTAAACCCTTTTTTAAGGGTGCACAAAAAGTTTAGGTTTTACTGTGTTTTCATAATAGATGGTTGACTTGGTGAACTGTTTTTATCTCATTTAGGTATGTATCCAGATGTCAAATGTGTTTATCTATATTTACTGTATAGAATGCCTTGGGGATCTAAATAGTGCCATCTGCTGGGCATTCTCCACCACCAACAGATCACAAATCGAAAGATAAAATGTAAAGATAAAATGTAAAGATAAAATAACACCGTTCCAAAGAGAGTGCCTTGTGTTTTTTTTCTTGGTTTTCTAAAACAAAGAGTTGATTTGAACCTCCACAACCTGTTGAATACAACATCAGTTCAGGGAATCAAAGTAAAAGAATGTTGTTGTAATTTTTTTAGTGCTGGTATTAACATCTATAAAGCAGAAGTGGGAGCAAGATATTGCTTTGCAAGTACAAGTAAGTCTCCAGTCTTTAATCCCAAGTCTGGAGTCATGTCTCAAGTAAAGACAAGAGAGGTTAAGTCAAGTCCAAGTCACAGGCTTGGAATTTTCAAGTCCTGACAAGTCGCTCGCACCGTTTACCAAACAAAATGTCATTTTAACGATGTAACAATCTATTAAATTAAACAAAAACAATAAATGTATTTTGAATTCTATATTTTTTTATATAAAACCAGCATTACAACACTTGTTCGTTTTGGTCTCATCATAGTTGAGACACAGCAAGACACACATTGCTTCATCTTACATGACTTGACAGTAACGTGTTGCACAAAATGGTTGCTAAGCTAAAGCTAGACAAAGCATTATATCACAACAGGTATCCTTAGGTATAATTACTGTTATTTGTACAACCTTAGGAGCTCAAAAAAAAAGTAGGGATGTCCCGATATTACATTTTCATTTCCGATACGATACTGATACTGTAGCATTGAGTACTGGCCGATATCGATATTAATCCGATACGATATCAGCGTTAAACATGCATACTTTTATTACCTGTTTTGTAGTATGTCTGTCATGTTAGAAAAGGCTAGATTAAGTGATATTATTCAAACAAAGAACAGTAGTCAGCAACAGTAGGTATGAGGAAAAAATGACCCATTTATTATTAACCAATGGGTAACAGAAACTGCTTACATCTGAGATTTTAGATGCATTCCGATACAATACCGATACTTGTTTTTTTTGCTGATATCAGACAGATATCTGATATCAATATCAGACTGGGACACCTCTAAAAAAAGTTCGAAGTTGTCGCCTCTCCGTTGGTTATTTCTGTCTTGCAGGTTTTGCACACAACAATTAGTTTTTGTTTATGACCTTATGACTTGAGAACTTGAATGAAATTATTCTCAGTAGCATCTCGGTGTGTGTAACTGCCACTCTTGAGCAGTCTGGCGCTCACAGAAGCCTAATCCACACTTTTGTTGTTTGTTCTCAAACCTGATTGGACGTTAATAGATGTGTTATGGGGCTGTGGGAAAATTTGTTGCCCTGAAATGACAGAATTATCGTCATATTACCTGAATACTTCGAATGGGGGAACGTTGTATTCAGCACACTCTCTCTTAAAAAAACACAAGTATTTTCAAGTCATTAGACTTAAGTCCAAGTCAAGTCCTGAGTCATTGATGTCAAAGGCGAAGTCCAGTTGCAAGTCTTTGATGATACTGTCAAGTGGAGTCCAAAGTCATCAAAATTGTGACTCGAGTCTTAGTCACATGACTCAAGTCCACACCTCTGCTTTACAGTGGATCAACAATTTTATAAAGTTAAATAACTCTGTTTAGTTGCAGAAATTACAATTTTTCATTGTGTGTTTGTTTTCTTTATATTTTTATTTTTATTTTACTTGCAGAATTTATCACATTTAAGATTATATGATACTGGAATAAGAACTAAGGGTGTGTTCGGTATATTTGTTCTCGAGATGTAAGAATATTGGGAAGAAAAGACAAATAAAGTCATCAGTAAACAACTTAGCTTTTTCTAATTTCTAGAGGGAGTGAAAAACTCCCTATAAAATATTCTATTCTTGCTTCAGAAGTGTTATTACAGATCAGGATGTTAAACCTTCTGTCGATAATAAGTTTTTTTTTTTTTTCTTTTTTAAAGGCAGCTGTTTCTGCTGATGTTTCAATGTGTGTGTGTTTGCGTGCACTCTTACCGAGCTGGTGGGCTTTTCTGAGGCAGGAGAGGGAGGCGTTGAGTCGAGCGCACTCCTCTTCGTTGGCACCGAACTTCTGCAGCAGCTCACACACCTGCTCCTCGCTCAACTCCAGGAGGCCCTCCAGGGTCACCTCACCTGGACTCATCTCCTACACCACACACATGATACGAGGGTGACGCGTTACGGATACTCTACATACAGAGGCAGTGATATCAGTTCTGACTGTTTATATGAGTTAAAGCAGAAACACACACCCTATAAGATACAGTTTAAGGTTCAGTCAGTGAAAAAAAAAGGGGGAAACAAACTTTGAAGGGTCACTGAAAGACTTGTTGATTCTAAGATGGTCAAAACAAACTTCAATCACCAAGTCTGACTGTGTTGTGCTAATCAGGAGATAAAGCAGCCTGAATATCCTCTTAAGTTAACACTTTTTCCAGTAAAACTGCACATTAAGTAAAACACTTATTCTCCCTACTGCCACTAACACAACCATAAGATGGTATAGTGACTTTAAATATCAAAACACATGGAGAAAATGTGGTCAAGATTTGTGGTTTTCAATGGGGGAAAGTCTAAGGATTCTCTCAGGCACCATCTAGTGGCCACAAGAGGGACGGCAGCTTGAGACAGACCACAAAGAGGCAGAGCCAGTCTGACTGTTTGGTCTGTTAAGGAAACAGATTTAAGTCAGAACAACTAATAAATGAAAAAAAATACCATAATTTCTTATCAGATAATCAGAAAATAAAAAGATACAAAAATTAAATTTAGTTGTTTTTTTAAAGAAAAATTGAGTATTTATATTCATGTAAAGCTTGTCTCATTACTTGACCCCCCCCCTTTCCTCTTCCCATCTCTTTCCTACACCCTCCATGCTCCCATGGAAAGTAGGCTAAACTATTCTGCACTGTCACCCTAATGGATGTGAACTCTTTCACTGAGTGAAATAGATTTTTCTCACATCCTGACTCTGTTATTTAGTAGGTTCATGTGAAAATCTCTTAAAGTTAGATAAAATAAAAAGGTAGAACATTACCTCTGTGACCTCCTTCCTCAGGTTGACGATGCGGAACCAGTGTCCGAGGCGGGGGAAGTCCTCCAGCTCGACGCTGCGCTCCTCTAAGGCCACTTTACACTTACAGGACAGCTGGCGGCTGAAGTACTTCACCAACTTCCCCTGAGAAAAAAAAATACAAGGACATAGAGTCAGGGGTGGCTGGGTGTACATTACAACTACCTCAACAACAATGAGAAACTTTTTAATTTCTTTAGTTTAATCTTGTGATCGCAGTGGCAAAATCAAAAAGATATGAATTCCTGAAAATCTTCAATCATCATCTCATACAGAAACATATCTCACTTGTTAGACCTTATTCAGTTTTACTTCTTGGTTTGAAACATTGGGAAATACTTGTGCCTCTAAGAAGTATAGATGGTATTGTTGGTTTGTCCTCTTTGCAAAGACACCTGAGGGATGCATTTGAAGTGCATTCAAGCTAGCCACATGGTTAGTCAAGAAACAATCAGGCAACTACTGAAAGTACTATAAAAGTACTGGTTTGTAACACTGCGGAAGTTGCACTCCATGGGGATCCAGTACTTTCAGCAGGTGCCTGCCTGTTTCTTGACTATTGTTGTCAGTTTGAATGCACTTCAGGTTGTCTTATATCCATGCAGCCTGCCGTAGTGACACAGCTGATACTGGAGAAAAACCACAATGTCGAGCAGTTCTGAGAGGGCTTTACACCTGAACAACCTCAAATTCCTCAGGTGTCTTTGCAAACTAATACAACAAACTAATAACAATACCATCTATACTAAAGCCTATCTGTTTTTACAAGATACTATCTTGTAAACACAGGAAATTCAAAAATAAACTAAAAAAATCCTGTTTTTATGAGATACAATCTCACAAAAACAGGAGGATTTTTTTTATTTTCAGGTGAATGCAATACGCCACTGTATAAGATAAGAATATGTATAAATGATTGCTAGGGATGGGTACCGAATAAGGTACTTTTATAGGTACTGACCAAATTCTGTCAAAAGTACCGGGTACCGACTCATGTAAAATCTAAAGGTACCATGTTTAGGTACCTAAATGCATCCTTGTGACTGTGAGGGAGTGGAAGAGTAGGCGATTTTCCATGCTTGACAAGAACACAGCATTACAGGGTTAAATATTTAAGAATAAATATGTAAATATGTAAAATGAATTTTTTTTATATTCTATTATTGAACAAATTGATATGTTTACCACATAAACACAAAAAAGTAACAAAACTTTGTACTGTCGAGTACCGGTACTGATTGCCAGGTACCGGGCGTCGTACCACATTGTTTCAAATGTGAAAGGAACTCATTCCTAATGATTGCTTGTAGACTGTCCCAAGAACAAATCCCTAAAAACGTTCAACTGCCTGAACCCTAATTGAAAAGAAACAAGAGTGAATGGTGTTCAAAGAAGAGAAAATAGATTTTTTCTTTTCTTTACTGAATCTTTCCTGAATAAAAAAAAACAGTTCTTATAAAGGATGAGGAACAAACAGTCTATGTTACTCTTATCTCATCTACAATTTTTTTTTTTTTTTTTTTTTTAAGTTGTTTGTATTTGTCTCTGGTTGCAATGTGATGAAAGCACCTAACGATGGTTTTATGGCATCTGAAAGCTGTTCACTTTCTGATATTAAATTAAAAAAACATCCATAATAACATCCAAAAAGTCTAAATAACATGAGAAAGCACAAGATCCAGCCACAGTTGCTACAACAAAGAGTCCTGGGAGGAACTTTTACGAAAAAACAAACCAACATGTTACCCCTGGTGTACATATCTAACTCTGCAGAGGTGAGGAGTCATTTAAACAAATTGTGAAGTAGGGACTATCATACAGTATTTTCTACATTTGAGAAAATATGCTGCAACAAAGGCAGAGATTAACCCTTCAATGCATGAGAGACAATTAAGGTAAAGGTAGCGTAATGCTCAAGAAAGCAAAAACATGATTTAGCTTTTCCTTTATCAACTTGAAAATCTTTCACTTATGCCGCAGAGCAATGCTCGTGGTTAGCATGGAGGGGGGGTTTGCTCCGGGACAGCTGATCTCTCCAGATGACGTGGGCCTAACTTTACAAAACAAAGATGGGGGAAGGTCCCCTCTGACTCTCACTGTACAACTGTCCTAGCAATCTTGGGCCTTAGGGGACAGGAGGAGCCAGGAGGGCAAGTAAACTTATGAGCTGCGGGCGTAGTGGGGTGGGGTTTTTTTACTGAGGGCTCCTCCTTCTCATGAACGTACAAGTTTTAAAGCAAACTTTTGCAGCTCTAATGCAGAATCAGATTTGTAAAGTCATGAAAAACTTTTAACAAATCAAACAAAAACATGAACCAATTCTTTCAAACATTTAATAACACAAACACTAATGATTTACATCGACAGAAATGTGGTTTCATAATGACACTTCCTGTTTATGAACTAAAAGCCAAAGAAGCTTGAAACATCAGAGTGCATTTAAAGAGATTAATCTTCCACTGCTCAGATATAAAGTGTTACCGTCAGACGTCCTCTGTTTACTGCAGAGTCACTCAAACCTCTGGACATCCTGGTTAACCAGTGCAGAGAGAATGAATACAAAACTCTTTACTCCTCGACCACTAACATCACTTAACTCCTGTAATGCTGCTCAGTGGTTAGTGGGTGGAAGCTGTGGTTGTACTGGTGAGCTCTTATAGACACAAAGTGGAGATATATAATGGTTTCCAGCCCTGTTACAAGTGTCATGGTTTGCAGTCCTATCATTGTCTATTTTCTAATTTTTGTAATATTTATCCGTGTTTTACCTTGGACACAAATTCTAAAAGCTCACAGCACTACATGAAGACACATTAAGTGTCACCATGACCCCATTAACACCTCAGTCACTCAACCTGAACATAAAGCTTCCATAAACACATTAAACCTTCATTTAATTCATACATGAGTGTTGCGTCTTTTTAAATGGACAACAATACAATGAACAGCAGCAATGATGATTAAAGAGGGGCAACAAAAGACTGCTGACGCTGAACCACACACACAAAATGAAAAAAAAAAAAAAAGACAGCAGGAGGCAAGTTTCAAGATGTTTACACAACTGTTGAATACAAACATCGGGAACACAGGTTGTTATTTAAATTGCAGAGATGACTTGACCAATTTATCCTCATGCTACTGTAATTTACTGTAGATTAATCAGTGAGTATCACACAGGATGCCCTCTGCCCGTTGACACTGCAGTAAAAAAAACATAAACTAGCATTTATAATTGGGTGCTGATTGCAAGACTTAAGAAGTTACAGGACTGAAGGGTCAACAGAGGACCATTTAAATATTTGAAATATAGACCCTAAACTGTTAAACTTGATGAGAATATGACAGTTTGTTCAAGTACATTCACATTATTTTTTAATTAAGAATACAAGAGAGATGGGTATTAACAACTAGTTCCTGTTAAGAATCAATTAGATATGGCTCAATCCATCGGTGTCATTAGCTTTTATGCTTTATGGTTCCCTTGTTGATTTTTTACAGTTTGGTGGTGCCCGCCAGATTCTGCTGCCTCGTTAGATTTTGCTATCACTCTTTTTCTGTCGCTTTATTTATTAAAAACGCGTCTGATAACGCTAATATTACCATGTTAAAAAATTAAACTTGCATTTTTTTTCTATTTTTAATCAAAATTGTAAGGGGAGCATATTTTGACAGTTAATATTCACCTCATTACTCCTGTGTCATTAATCCCAGCTAGTTTTGATGTGTTCTTATATGCACTCTAGGATGGGAGCATGTTTTGGTAATTCAATTGCACTCCATCGAAAAAAAAAAGGAAGCCCGTGACGCTTGACGTAGAACGCATGCGCAGAACCACAAAGTAGCAATTTTCGATGGGTAGCAGAAAATGACAGAACACCTGCTCTAACGTTCACTGTTCACCTCCGCGAGCTTAGCAGAGATAACAGTTTCCTACGAAAACGCTGATTCGAGATTTTCTGCTTTGAGTTGTTACTTTAAAAAACTCTAAACACAGAGAAATGTACATGACTTTCTAACAAAAGATTACTATTCAATACATTCATCATGTTAAACAGCCAAAAACGATGTTTAAAAAACAAAAAAAACATAGCGCTAGCTTGATGCTAACGTATGTGGGGAAATTGTATCGACATGCTAGCGGTTAGCATATATCCAACACAATTTAAACTTTCATCATAGAAAAACGTCATAATTACTCTTTGTAAACGACACTGAAAACCCTGAATGTCAAAATACTCACGGGTAAATGTTTCCCAACGATCAGAGAAAGAAAAGTGAAGTGCAGGCTCATGTAAGCCCCTAAGGTCCCAACCAACTCCAAGTATTGCTAATCACTATGAGACACTAGATGGCCTACCTCAGTCAATAACATGACCAAAAAATACATAAACATCATGAAATGTGTGATTTTGACTTGTTATATTTACTTTTTTAAAATTTATTTTTAATTTTTTTTATTACCTTTTGTTGTCCAAATCCACTGCTCAAATTCAATAAAATGTTTTTGCTAGAAAACCTGTAAAGCCTACTTTTTTGGAAACAGAAAATTCACATGTGGAATTTATAAGGACATTGATAAAGAATTGGGTCAATAAGCAGAACTAATATGGGCATAAGTATCAATAAAACTGTATTAATACCCGTTCCTTAGACTAGCCAATGAAAACTAATCTTATACTGTTCAAAGTGACATGGTTATTTCTTTCAGTAATGTTTATGCTCACTACTCATATCTCACTGAGACATGCCATCTTTCTATTTTGAACATATGTGCAGCAAAATCACCCAAGGTGCAAATCACAAGAGAATGCTTCAGGTTTAAAACTGTATCAGATATCCACATCACTAAGCTCTGTGGTGAAAGTATGTGGAGCAGGAACAGTGGCTCTGACTGAAGATGATAGAAGAATAATGTCCTGTCAGGCCCACAGTGAGTGACATGATGCTTGAAGACCTCAGCATGATACATCTGAATGGCCTACTTCCAAACAAACACCTACAAAATGACTGCTAGAAATTAGACAGTGCTGGCCTACATCAGTGCAAACCAAAGTAGAAACCAGTGGAGGAGGGACTCGCAAGTCACCTCTGAAAGCAGAAAAGCCTGCAGCAGCTGCCCACGGCTGCTAACGCTCCGCTCGATAAGGCGACTGCTCAGCGCACACACCCACAGAGAAACACACACTTCTCCTGGCTAAATGTGTCTGCTTCTTATTCTATATCATATTCTTCTATTATATCATACTCCTCTTCTATATTTATTTGAAATATGTTTCTACACAGGCCCACATCAAAGAATGAAACAGCATATTTAGAAAAATGTATTTTCCACAACCTGAATGAAGAACAAGCCAAGAAGAAAGAGAGGAACAAAGAGAGAAAAGACTTATTTTGTTTTCAAAACTACAAAATTAAAATGATTTTTCATAAAGTTAAAATTCATAAAGCAAAACATCCATTTGATCTCTAGTGATTAAGTGTTCAGCCATTCGGGCAAAATTTAGCTTTTTCCTAAAATTTTAATTCCAAACTTTAATCTATTACATCTTAAGTTAATGGATCTAAAAACACTGGTTCACATTAGCAGTCCACCTAAATTTCCCTGTACTGACTGACCTGATAATTACAGCTGCCAAAAGGTCAACTGCACAGATATTCAGGGTGCTTAAATCATTTCACCTAACGCCAAATATGCTCCACTTCATAAAAATGAAACATGAAACAATCATTTCACCGCTAAAAAATCTCCAGTGAACACAAAAACATTTACCACACTGCAGAACACATTTTCCAAAATCCCAAATGTAAAAAAATGCATTTTCATGACACATACAAACATTTAAGTTTTAAGTGAACTCAAGTGTACAAAAGCAAGGTATTACATGAAATGCTGTTGTTTTCTTTCTTTATTTTTTTTTTATTTCACTTTGTATAAAACGTGTTTTCACTCAATTAATTTTTGGTTGTTGCATTAAGTGAAATATATTTGTGTTTCATAAATTATTTTTGCAGTTAGTACATTTTTTTTTAATTTGATAAAACATTTTGTGTATTGTAAATTATTTTGTTTATTGTAAAATATTTTGCTGTTCGCAAAGAATTTTTGCATTGAATATTATAAAAAATGTTTTGCAAATACACTTGCAGTTAAGTAGTTTTTCTTTGCATTTAATAAAATATTTTTGCTGTGTAAACTCTTTTTGTGCAGCTGACCTTCAAGGCCACCGTAGCATTCTGTACATGTTAAATAAAGTATTCAACACATACGTTGTTCTATTTGATTTAGAAATGTCTTTCCTTAAAAAAATGTCATTTTGTCTTTTAACATTTTGAAATAAGACATTTCTCTGGACTTGTCAGGTGAACATAGCTCATATTAAATCTAAAAAGATATTTTTCACTTGCTTAGATATTGGTTTTGCAGTGTTGAGCATGCTTCCCCTGACTCAGCACTTTATCAGGACAAACACAACATATAGGCCACAAACAACAGTACTGTGATGCTTCACTGATGCCAAAATCTGCACTACAACCAAGGAGGATTAATCCAGAAAATATGACTCCTGGCTCTTGCTGCTCATCAATCCTTGGATGGTGAGCAACGTTCAAGACCATACGGTAGATAGATCATGTAACTTATCATGAGAGTATAATGGCATAAGAGAAATATGACTAGTGCTCCCCCTTGGTTATCTGAGTTCTTTGCCCCTCATCCAACCCAAGCACCAACACAAAAATCTGCTCCACTCTCAGCAGACTTAGCAAAACTTAGCTCTCTTTCTGTGGAGGATACCAGATTGGGCTGAACATACTGGCGCCACTGTGGGCAGGTGCACAAGCATACGCTGCTAGGGCTATAGCAGGCTAACAATAGCAAGCCACTTGCTAAAATGTATCCCTGTTTCAACACCTACTTATCTTTACCGTCTGTCTGCAGCCTTGTTTGGGCGACTAGACATGCAGAATCTCTTATGTAGTGTTACTTTCACTTATCCGCCATCTGAAAACATGAGCAGGGGAAATGAATGCTCTGTGGAAAAGAGGACCGGGCTACTAGCATCAAGCATTTGCAATTTGAGTCTTAAAAAAAAAAAAAAAATAGTGCATGAGGAATCCATCAAATAAATATGAAGAAAAGTCTCACATTTATAAAGAAATAAAGTTATGTTAAGATGAGTTACTCAGATTTTAGAGGTCAAGATGCACTTTCCTGTTGTGCTTTTACTAACAGGAGCTTTAACGAAGCTATAAACCTCTTAGCATCCACAGTTCTGTCATCAACTGGTTAAAAAAGTGCTCCACCATACATTTTGGGAATGCAAAACACAAGCGACAACCTCAGAGTTCATCTTCAACGCTGTACTGCTCTGTTCTCACTGCAGTCACCATGAGGTTATAACATTGCAAAAACAGCCATTTTCAGTAGAAAAACTGCCATCAAACAGCATCCTAACAACGCTAGCAGCTAATTAAGGAACACATCCCAGTAATTAGCAGCTACAGAGCTAGTTAACCTCTAAGGAGTGCAGCCTCTTGATAAATGTCCCTTTTTTTTTTTTCAAAAGACATGAAGAGGAATCACTTTCTGTGTGGTAAAAAGTTGAAAGTAAGCAGCATATTATTCCTTACTAGCTTGGTAGTAGTTATCTAGTTAGGCTAATACAAGAAGTTGACAGAAACATCCATCGTTTCACACTGGTGTCAGCCATAGTATGTATATAGAGTGGACCGCGTGGCCATCAACCATTGTACAGTTTTGAAGCCAAAATTCCCCCGTCACAGGCGCAGCCATTGGCAGCAGTTGTGCAGCCAGAGTCTGCTCAGCGGAGACAGAGAGGGATTCTGGGAGAATCTATGTGGAGCCGGGTGATAAAAGTCTAATCACTTCTTGACTCTACCTCCCGACATATCTCCCCTTGAACTTCATTTTTAACCACTAATAACTACTGAAAACGAAACTTTTCAGAAAAAAAGAGGACTTGAATACAAGACGGCCAAATATCATCAACTCACCACAACAATCAGACGTGAGAAACACTTCCATGAGGTGTATTAATTTTTTAAAGTTTGACCACAGCCCATCTGGAATGACTGGAGAGCTGGATTTTTTTACCTATACTGCAGCCAGCCACCAAGGGGAGCAGTTTTTAGTGGCAACCTCACTTCACCTGAGCAACATGACGTCCACTTTTTTTACAGTCTATGATGTCAAGCCAGTAGCTTGCACTTAGTAAATTTCAATAATTCACATTCTTATTACTAGGGTTTTATTTTACTTTGTAGGATTAGCTTCTGTCAAACAGTTCCCCAATGCGTTTAATGAACATTTAATTTCTATAGCAAACATTGTACAAAAGCTAATTTATTATTTAGTCCCTGGCTCAGATTAGGGCAAACGACACACAAAAGACTTGGCAGGAACTATAACAGTGCTCTGTAACTTCCAGGACCAAGATTTGTAAAAGTAATCTGTTATGAGTAATGCAATAAGAGAGGATTGAAAATTTAGGGTTAAATTTGATCCAACAAAAACAGAATTATCCTAATCCCAGCAGATTGTTGGATTCAGAGTTTGGGATAGATATTTCAAAAGTAGAATTCATATGTAAGCAGAAACATTTTAACCTGTAACATGAGCCCAGCTAAGTCAATACCAAACACGAAATGTTCAATTCAAATTGGCTGTGGCAAATCCTGTTCATGGGGATTTTGGCGCCCCTTGTGGACAAAGTAGGATAGAGTCCTTCTAAAACAAACTAGACTCAGGATCAATTCCAAGTCCCGGCAGTATTTAGTGCATGTTGTCACCATCTCTCTTCCATTGTTTTCTACCTGTCCAGGGATGGGTACCGAATTTGGTACTTTTATAGGTACCGACCGAATTCTGTCAAAAGTACTGGGTACCGATTCATGTAAAATCAAAAGGTACCATGTTAAGGTGCCTGAATGCATCCTTATGACTGTGAGGGAGTGGAAATGTAGGTGATTTTCCATCCTGGACTTGAACACAGAATTGCAAGGTTATATATATGGAAGAATTAGCATGTTAAATTTAAAAAATATATATATATATTAATTAACAAATTAATATTTTTTACCACATAAACTCAAAAAAGTACCGAAAAGTGGTACCGTTTCGAATGTGGTACCCATCCCTATACCTGTCTCTCAAACTGTCATCGCAATAAAGGTCAAAGACACCACTAAAACAATCGTAAAAAGCCCTCGTCAAGCAGCAGATCTTTGGGTGAAAGCACTATAAGGTTTGGAAATCTGTCTCTCTAACTCTCTGTTTTTATTCTTGTGCTATCATAGATAAACTACCTCAAAGTTTACCGCCTTTTTCCGCTTTGTAGAAAATCAGGGAGGCATAATGTTTGGCACAAACACGGAGAGGCTCCAGCACCCTTTAAGTGTGGCCATTTGCACTCTCAATAAGTACTTGTGGCTCTGGATGTGCTTGGACAACGGTTTGTGTGACCCAGTTTCTGTCAAGACTGACGAACCCTTCGACCCTCAGAGCAAAAGCTTTGAACCATCTCCCACTGTCTTAGACCTTCTGACTCTGAAAGAAGAAGAAATAAGTTATTCAGCAACACTTGTTTTGATGCCCTCTTTGACATGAAATGAATAATTGGATGCCATCTCAGGCTCTAACCTGCATCCATATCCCTCTGAAAGCCTCACAAAAACAGATCATTCATCATGTGCGTCGGTCATTCTCGTGTATCCAAGGGATACCGCCGACAATGCGTAATCATATTAATGGAAACGGGTATTAACACACCATCCAGGTAATGATATAGGCTGCTATTCTTGGTAAAGCTTTTGGCTAAAGCAAGGTCAGTGCTCAACAGCTCTTTCAAATTGTGTCTCAGGCTCAATCTGGGTCCTTCAGGTTAATAATAGAGACAGAAAACAGGGATGTCGTAGAGGAATCTCCCAAACACTCAGCGCTCATTATAGATCAGGTTAACGAGAAAGGCTTGCGTAAAGCTGACGTCACTGTGATCCTGATCAAAACCCCTGGTGGGCCATCATTTGTCACTGAGGGAACAAGAGGCCTTACATCATGAGAGGCCCTAGAGGATCAATGCTAAATAAAATAGCTCCTCCAAATTGCTATGTTGATGCAATAACTGTTGAGCATGTTTTTATTTCTTTTGAAGCAATAAAGTCATATATGAGTTTGAATCAGCTGAGATAACCTCACAAAATGAGAGATAATTAATAAAAAGTAGGCTGAAAAGCAAAACGTTCAGGACAGTTTTAGCCACACCAGCTGCCTGTGTTGGCTCCTGTTATTGAAATGTGTTTTAAAAGCAGACTGTACCCTAAACTGAACCACAAAAGAAAAATGGTGGCCAACAATAACAACAATGCTACTTATATATCACTTTGACCTAAATTCAGGCCTTTATTATCATGCTGTTACAATTTTGTCAGGTGGGCATATGCTTCACAAAACTGTGCCAAACACAGTTTGTTTTTTTTTTTTAAATAAGCATCAAATCCAAAATCAACTTTTGCAGTTTTATATGGAGTTCTGCTCTCTTTTGAATCTCTGATGTCTGCAACAAATCTGACTCATTAATATGGACATCTTCACCATTTTCAAGAAAAGGAAAAACAAACTCACTATCATTGTCTGTTGTGTATTTGAATATGCAACATTTGGGAAAATTTCATTTACATGAGCATTATATTTATATCCCACAAACACTTTTCATGTTGCGAAGACAGGTGCTGTGAAATCTGGATATTCATGTTTCTTCTAAGCACTGTATAAAATCCTGAACAGTGAAACAGCTACTCCAAATGAAGCCAAAACATCAGAGCTCCCTCTAGGGGCTGACTGCAGCACAGGTCTCCAAGCCAACCTTCTGTATTATAGCATAGCTGTCACCACGGGCCCTGAGAAATGAAGCCCGTATAGCAGCTCTGAAAACTGCAGTTCTTCAAGATTCCACTAGAGGCTGGCTGCAGAGAGACAGTAACCCATATACACACCATGCACAACAAGCTTATTTTACATCATTAAAAAACAAGTTTACAGCCTGGTTCAAGAGCTTTTTGGGTCTGAGTGGCTTATTTTTTTTCTTAAATAGTAGTCTTAATTTGGATTATGGATTATGCTTCTTTATTGAATCAATATAATAGCCTACATTGTACAACAACATCTCCTCTGACATTTCTTCTCTGTCCTTCTTTCTAATAGTTACTGTATGATAAAAAGCAACATTTATCACCTTAAAAATTACATAAAACTCTCAAAACCGCCTGTCTAAAGAAAACAGGACACACAGCAAAAACAGGCAATCTGACGATCATACAGACAACACTGCCCCAATGTGTTTTGGAGGCTTCATACAGAGATTTCGTGGGCAATAAAGATGTTAAACATTGCTTCTCTACACTCTTATCAGGAGGGGAGGAAAAATTGTTGTATGGTAGTATTGTGATTTTTTCGTTAAACAATTTTAAATTGTCATTTTTGGTTCAAAAATCTATTTTTCTTTCCAAATTCAAGTCCATTTTAGTCTTTGTTTATAAGTTAGGTTGGAAAAAAGTTGAGATGTCAGATCCCCTGAAAAAAATCTTAAAAACTGACTCACATGTGATGTGTATTTTGGGGAAAATATTGCTCCAGAAATAGTCTGTCATCATTTGACTTTTTCACTTGGTCTGGTGTTAATAAGGCAAGCTAGAAACTAAAAATCGCAAAAATCACAAATATCAAAGTACTGCAATTTAAATCCAATCGGCGCCCCGGAAATCATTAAATAATCGAATCAGGAGAAAAGCATATTGTCCCTGCCATAATTCTTATATTGAGCAAATCATTATGTGTTTTACACATATCCACATATATCCAGCTCCAGCTGCTGCAGACATTAATTTGACACAAACAGGATCAACACCCAGCACAAAATAAAAAGAGACATTTACCAGAACTAGTTGCTGAATCTATGGAAGCTAAAGACATGGCTTATTTTCTTACTCTGTAAGGATGACAAAAAATTGGGCTATTCATGAGTGAGTTTTGGACCAAGATTGATAGATAGGCCTTAGTCATGGCCTAAAATGAACTGCAACTTTGGACTGTCAATTTTGAGTTGTCAAAATATTTCACTTACTTAAAAAAAGTTTTTCAAACTTACTGTAAGAAGCTTAACACTTGATCTGAAACATAAAATGTAATGTCTCTATATCAGTGTTCCCCAAACCTTGTTCCTTAGCATTAAAATAATTATGTATATATATATATATATATATATATATATATATATATATATATATATATATATATATATATATATATATATATATATATATATATATACATACATACATACATAATTATTTTAATGCTTTTATTAAAAGAAGTGAAGAAAATGTATTTTCATACTATTATATGTACAGAAAGCTGTATCACATTTAGGTGGATTTACAGCTTACATTGTATAAAATTTCAAAGTGCACATTATTCTGTAGAAAATGAAGCATTAAGACACTTTTCTTTTGAAAATAATCAAATAACTCAACATTAAATAAAGCTTTTCATGCCACTTTGTCATCTTAATGTGCTTTGGGACAATTTACCAATCCTGGCTGAAGCAGCAAAGATTCAGCTGTAACGTTGAGCATTTTGTTCTCTCAGCAAAATATTGATTCAGAGGGACTTTATGGTAAACACTTTCAAGGAAAAGTGGATCTGATGTAACTCACTCTGTAGGAGCCATGCAGGGGACTCATTAGTGTGCTGCAGCAGCAGAGCACACAACCACTCTGAAGAACAACACAGGGCACACGAGGTGAAGCCAGCCCCTCCACTCTCCTGGAGTTAACAAAGACTCCTGATGTCTTATATTTCCTGCATTCAGTTCAGTGGAGCATGGAGACGCTGGTTAATAACTTATGAATGTTTGGGGACCTGTTTTGTCTGCGCTGGCTTGTCTTCTTCTCTGATGCTGGCACATTTCTGACTTGGACTGCTGCCCTCTGCAGGCACTGCACATGTTTCTCCAAGCAGCTAGTGGGCTGTACGTCTGACAGATCAGACACAAATAGTACTAGAAAATAAAATATGATACAGAGCAAAAAAATAATCTACAGATTCACCTGCACTTGCTTTTCAAACTGCTGTAACTGCTTTGAGAAAAAATCCTTGTGTGCACTTGTGATGCAACCGTTTCTGTGACTTTTGGCATGATTGTCCAGGAAGAGTGAAACAAAATGTTAACTTGGGATGGAAGAAAAGTGAAACATTTTATTTCTCTCATAAAACGTCAACACCCAAAAACGTGAGACCTTCTTGACCCCATTCGGACCACATTAAGCTCCTCAGCTAGAGAACTGATTATAATGCTATAGTTGGGACAGAAATGTCTATCTCTGTTGAGGTGCTGTTCTCAGAGATTGCAGATTTGAATTTAACCCTATAACGCCAAACGTATCATATTTGATACATGACTTTTTCAGCCCTCCACATAAGCAGTGTGGTATTTTTTATCCTGAAAAACCTCTTCTGTACAATCAGATACATGCAGTGCACAGATAAACACTCTAAGACTGCCATGACTCAGGAATTGGACACAGGTGGTTTTTCAAGAAGAACTTTGCCAAGTTTAAAAAGGTTAAGGTAAGAAAAACATTACAATATTTACTGGCACATCAATAGGAACAGTTACTGGGTTCATGCAAAGTAAAAATACTAAAAAATTCACAATATATGTTTGAGTAAACCGTGTTAAAGACGGCATATCAAATTTGATACAGCGGGTATATAAGGTCATGTAACTCTAAAACAGTCAATCACCATTTACTTGTATTTCATGCATTATATCTAAAATCAAGCAACATACAGTCTTTTTACTTTTAAATTACATAATTTGGTACATTTAGAGTTAAAAACTAGGTATTAAACTTGCTGTACTGCTGTATGAAAGGATGGCCTGGATCGTTTCCCAACATGGGAAACCCGACAGAGATGCAAGCAGTGCACAGGCCACTTTGCCCATGTGCACTGTCAGAAATGCAGAGTGCATCTTTGCTTAAACAAGGAGAGAAACTGTTTTCAGGCCTTCCACCATGCAAAATAAAAGGTTGTGAACCGCAAAATGAGTAAAATACTAAAATGTTGTTTTTTTTTTTCCAGGCTTCCACCCAGCCAGTTCCATTGGTGGCTTTCTCATTACTTCATGATGGTAGCACTGTTTATGTTTGGGAAGATAAATTTGTTAGATTTGTTGGTGATTTATTATGTTTTTGTTTGTTCAGGAAAAAACAATCGTTTAGCATTGTGGCCTGATGTATCAAATATGATACAAATTGAAACTCAAATATGGAAAGTGATATTTGAAAAATTTTTGGGGGGTTGTTCAGAGGGACCAATCAAAGCTCCAAGTTGAAAGAACTGGAATTTTCTGTCTATTATTTAATGGTTTGGGCTTTACAGGGTTAATATCTATATCTTTTCTTTTTGTTAATAAATAAATGTTCCATTCTACAACAAGTTAAGACAAATCCATCTGATTCAAGTCTCATTCGCAAACTGAAATGCAAAGTCATGACCAAAAACTGAACCGCAGGTATCGGTAAAGGTTTGTAATCATCCAGTTCCTGGCTATTTAAAACTTATGATAAATAAGCAACTCAACTTTATGCAAGTCAAGTTGGCTGTTCTGGATAAAGCTTTGAATTCCTCGCTAAAAAAATGAAATGCTAATATAAAAAGTGCTTTGTGATGCGTTCAGGGAACATATTGAGCATCTTTTACCAGACTGAAGCACGTTTCTACTACTTGCAAAGCTTACAAACTTAACTTAATAACTATATATATCACTACATGTGTGTCATATCTGCAATATGTAGCCCATTGAGATTTGACTAATGTGTGGCACTTTGCTTTATGGTATTTTTATGTAACATCTCAATAACCTCTCTCCTGAGACTTGATGTGTGTTGATGGTACACAGAGACCCTCAGTGGTGAGTTTATGGCCCCCTTATCTCACTTAATGATATTTGTTTTAATCTCCTGAGGCATCACTAAACATTCTCTCAGGCCTTTAATGCTGTGCCCTGTCTGTCCTCCTCTACAGTGAGTTTTTAGTGACCTTATCGCACTTTATGTCTGCCTCTCACTGGTGTGAGGGGTGGGTGTTGGACTGGTTTAAGTGGTCTCAAACGGACAGTCTGGTATCTCGGGATATTATGGGGCATTACGTAACGCAATTTACGGAATACCCCACGGGCTAATTAAACGGATAACGATATTTGGTAACAATTTCAGTCATCTGCTCGCCTTGCATAACAGCAGGGCCTGGGTGCGCTGCGAGGACAGATGCGCAGGCTGCCGTATTGGTGCTGGATTGTAAACACGGGCTGCCTATAGGCCTCGGCTGCCTCAGATATTATTCTGATGGAGAAGAGCCACCTTCTCTCCCCGCCACCTGCAGAATGCGCAAGTCTTTAACAGCCCACTGCAGCCCCGTAGATCCCTGATTTATTGCACTGCACAAAACAGATAGCAGTGGGCTTCAGCTGGGATCCGTGCATATTAATGCAATGGAAAAACAGACAAGAGAAATGCAGTTTGTCATGGGAAAGGCGCTGAAAAATATGCATAGTGGCCTAGAAATAAATAAGAGACGGTGACAGCCCCAGTATTGATTCAGATGGAGATGCACAGCAGATATTCCGCTCAATCGGTGCTTACCTCCAGCGTTCGTATCTCTTTCTGTGTCAAGTCGTTGGATGTGGCACATTTGGTCCGTAAACCCTCCAAACTAGAAATGCTTATGTCTATCATATTTTGCACCAACTCGCACTGCTGCAAGGCTTTCTGCAAACTAAGATGCTGCTCCTCGCTTTTTGTCATCTCCTCGTTCATAGTTTGGCGAGCAGTGGTCGTTATTATCCCCTCGGTGCACTTTGATAAAAATCAAAATAGAAAAAAAAAAAAAAAAAAAAAAAGCAAGAAGAAGAATTCAGAAAAGAAACGTGGAGAAGCCCACGGAGCAGAGCCACCTGCAAAACGCCATGAAACGAGATGCTGTAGGTTTACAGACGCTGTTTGAGCCGTGAGAGAGTCGACTCCATTGCAACAACAGTCCTCGTAGTTCCTGCTGTTTCATCAGGGTGTCTCTGCTTGGAGGCTAAATCAAACACAATGTGAAGAAACCGAGCGGGACTACGCGGTTCGCCACAGCATCCATTGGGTGCCCCTTCCTTTCAGATGGGTGGTTTTTAAAACCAAAAGAGAAGCTGCTCAGCGCGTCAGAAGCAGACGTTTCGTGGGGAAGCGTGGTGGTTTTTAAAGGTGCTGATGTGTGGATTGGATGCAGGTACTCCCTGTCTCCCTTGGCAGCAGCTGCATCCCGGTTCGCTCCCACCACACCGACATGTTTCCTGTCAATCAAACCCACAGCAACAGCAACAGCATCGCATCGCCCAGGCACCGCCGTGAGGGGCCGCTCTCGCGAGATTCACCAGAAGTGCAGGAGCATCAAGCCCAGGCCTGTTGGAGGAAAAAATACTGGCACTTTTAATATTTTAATTTGATAGACGACCATTTATTTACAGTTATAATTATATTGAATCACACAAAAAATGTGTAGAGTATACCTGCAATGTCCTCATACAGAGAAGCTACTTACCCACACTGAAAGTGGCTACACAATATGCTTTGATTTTGTTTATTTTCACTTTTTCTCCAATATTTTCTGCCCCAAAACTTGCATTAAAATTCCTTTTTATTTTACGTACGTTTAAAAACAAGGTGAGGTTCCTGCTAAGCACCATATGAAGAGTCATGTGACAATATAATTAGCCTATAGAAAATCAGCAGGATTAATGTGTCTGTGCATATTTTTATTCTTTTCTTAAACGTAAATATTGATTTGAAATTCACTGACTACAATCTCTTATAGGGTGTAAGGCACTATATGAAGGGAAACTACTCGTGACTATTGTATAGCAGCCAATAATGAGTGGGATGATAATGCAAATTCAGTTTACTCATCTCTTTAATGTTTACAAAACTGCCTACATCACATTTTGTGTAATATATGTGGTTTTAATTGTATTTGATAGGGAATTTTGGAGGCAGTCATGGCTAATACATATCAAATTAGAGGATGATGGACCCTGTAAAGTTATATCGCCATTTTATAAAAGTGCTAACATAAAGAAAAGTGAGTGGCAATGGATATGAAAACAAGAAACCTGCTTACAGGGCATAGTCCACTTATCATACAGTCAAAAGATGCATGGCAAACACATGTAGATGCATTTTTTCCATAGATTTTCATCAATGTATGCTTCTCAAAAAAAACTGAATTTAATTTTTTTTCAACACCTCAAAGTTCACAGGGTTTTAGATAACCTTATTAATGGGTTCAACCTATAAAATGAATAGCAAATACATGAAAATCCAATCAGAACTCAGACACCACAAGAGGCTAATAACAACTACTGAGACCATAGTGACCAGAAGTGAAAACAATAAGGTAAAGGGGAAAAAAATACTCTAGAATAGATAATAAAGTAGATACAAAAGAAAAAGACGATGAAACTAATGACAAGAAAAGTAAAAGCCAAAAGTAAAAAAAAAAAAAAAAGGGTTAACGTGAAGTATAGTAAAATATTTAAAGTAAATTAGTAAAAGTGATAAAATGAACAGTAATGATAGAACATAGAAGAACATGAAAATAGAAAAAAATCTGAAATTGTGTAAAACGTTTTTTTATTTACTGCGTACACTTTTTACAGTAGCTTCTTATATCAACAGACCCCGCCCATATATGCGGTCAGAGTGATGCGATTGGCTGTACGTGCTGACGCATGCGTACGTTTTGTTGTGGAGCGCGGCAAACAGGGCCACTGACTGAGGACGTAGAGGGTTAGAGCTCAAAGCTAGAAAAGTGCTGAACACAGTATTGTGTTGAATTTAAAGTTAAAGGAGTCATGGCTTCAACGAGTAAAGCTCCTTTACAGACCAGGAATCTCCCATGGTGAGTCAGAAGGTCGTTTTTTAATCACAGAGAGCTCAAACTGTCAGTGCTATCCAGCTAACGTGCAGAGTTCTGTCATGGATGCTAGCTCGTGTGGTAGCTGCAAGCACAACAATCTCGTATTTGAGCATCAAATATTGTGGCGTTGCACCTTCAACCGACCATTAAGTTGATATTATCTGTGTAAAAATGTGTCAGACGTAAAATATCGTAATAATAAGTGCCCTACAACAGTTTGGGGTATGCAAAGTTCGTCAAAAGCTCATTGCAAAGACTCCAAACAGGCACAAATGTTGTGAATTAGGAATATTTTTACAGAGTAACATTGGATGATGCCTGTTTTTGTTTTTCAGGGTTGAGAAATACAGACCACAAACACTAGATGATCTGATCTCACACAAAGATATTCTGAGCACAAGTAAGTATCAGCACTATCAAAATAAAAGCTTAACCTACGAAGTTCCTCCACAACGCTTTGACTAATGGATGATGTTGACATGTTTCTGACTTACAGAGAATTATTAAATTTTATATGTATATTAAAGAAAGAGGTTGAAGTTTGGATTTCAGCCTGAAGGATATAAGAAAGAAAATTAGTTGATGTGCAATTACTTGTTTATTCATGATTATCAAAAAAGCAAGTGCAACAAATTCCCAAGTGTTAAAGAATGCTGATTGTCCCTCAAGAATCCAAAGTAAATCACAAAACTGCCACTAAATTGTCATATTTTTTTCTCAACATAGGTGAAACGTATGCATGATGAGGGAGAATACAAAGCTTTACATGCTGATACAACCTATTTTTCCCTACTTTAATGAATTCAAACTCGTATTTTACAGTACACTTCAGTATACACAAGTGTTAAAAAAGCATTACTGTTTTTCAAAGCTGTACCTGTGTTTTGCTAACCTCTCCACATTTTACAGGGTGTCCGCGGGGTCTTAAGAAGTATTAAAAGATGATAAATCAGTTGTGGGAAAATAAGGGCCCCTAAAAAGTATTAAAAAGTCTTAATCCTAATGTTATGAGTTATTCAATTTTATTGGTTTTCAGGGTCTTAACTTTCAAAAATAACCACACCTGGTGATTGGACGATCATTCTGCTCATCACACTCATCACAGACCAGCGTGAGGGTATAGAAGAAGTTTTAGCATCTCAAAATATTTCTCTCTAGGTCATAAGAGTTTCTCAAGCCTCCTGAGAAAATTTCTCAGACTTTTGTGGACACTGTTGTTTCAGACTTGACATCAAGCAAAGTTGGGATTTTGTGAGGCGCGGGCTATACGTAGCGCTAGCAGCCCAACATATCCATAAGCTAATGTGACAACAAACTCAGTTTGTACAGTAGTTTAGTAGCCGTCTGTATGTAATGCTGATAGGAAGCAAATAACACAATCTGAGGCGCATGTCCTAAATTTTGACGATGAAATAAATTGTTGCTTTTTTTCCTGCAAGTTGGCCTTGAATAACTGCTGTTACTTTTTGTGGGAATGGGAATGTCAATTAACCTGCTTTAAGTTTCATTTATTCTTTCAAGCTTTATTCCTTCTCAGCTTACCTCATTTATGTTAAAATGCAAACTATAACTGTAGTAGTAATAGTAATAGTAGTAGTAGTAGTAAAGATTGGTTGCTAACAACAGCTGAAAGTTACGACAAGGTCTTAAACTTTTTGAAAGGTTTTTAAAAAAGTCTTAAAAAGGTATAGAATTTTACCTCAGGATTTCAGCATATACCCTGTTTTAAAACTGCAGAAACACTTACATTACTGCCCAGTAAGACCTCGGCAATGCTCATGAAGAATAGTTCTGCATCGCATTTAAATTTCTGTCATAATAATCAAAAAATTAAAAGTTTGTGCTCCTGTGTTTTCTTTCTCTGCTTTCAGTCAGTGTCGCCAAACAGATTTCTGATTTCTTTTTAAAGTAGTGTTACCATCTAGGAGGGTCAGGACATTTCAAATACTTCAATGTGTTTTCCTGTTTCCAGTCCAGAGGTTCATCACAGAGGACAAGCTCCCCCATCTCTTGTTTTACGGCCCTCCTGGAACAGGAAAAACCTCCACCATCCTGGCCTGTGCTAAACAGCTGTACAAAGACAAAGAGTTCAACTCCATGGTGTTGGAGGTACGCTGGGACTTCTCTCATTCAAGCTTTGTTAGTATGTGAAGTATTCTTTGTGCACCAGACTCTTTCAAACATTATTCAACAATTTTGTTTGCAGCTTAATGCATCAGATGACAGAGGTATTGATGTTGTTCGAGGTCCGATTCTGAGTTTCGCCAGCACCAGGACCATCTTCAAGTAAGAATTCCCTTCTACTCCAGAATAACTCTTTATCTTCTGCAACACGACTGCAAAGAGAGTTATGTAAACTTTTGCTTCTGTGCTCGTTCGTTCCTCTCAGGAAGGGCTTCAAGTTGGTGATACTGGACGAGGCCGATGCCATGACCCAGGATGCCCAGAATGCATTGCGGCGAGGTAAGCCATCTGTTCGGCCGGGCCTCACCCAGTGTGAACGTCACGCCTCACTGAGCAGACACACACCCTGGCTGCTGGTGAATTACAGGGTGTCTGCTTGTTCACCCTGATATTGAGTCTTAAAAACAACATATGTGAGAAATTTATTGAAGAGGTTGCTGTTCTGTTGCACTTCTTTAATTTCTTCATAACACTCAAGTTAATTTGTTTGAGCAGATACGATAACTAACCTGATGTCTTGGCATTTTCTGTGAATACTGACACCTTGACGGGCTGTGAGGTTGCTGTGACATGTCACAGCTGATAGCGTTTTGTTTTTGTCTTCTTGGTTGTATCTTTAAACCATTCTCGGCATCATTGATTTCTTACCTGTGCTTTTTTCCCCTCTGCTGTCTCCTCTCTGTCTCTGTCTCAGTGATTGAGAAGTTCACAGAAAACACTCGCTTCTGTCTCATCTGTAACTACCTGTCCAAGATTATCCCAGCTCTGCAGTCTCGCTGCACCAGGTTTCGCTTCGGCCCACTGTCCCAGGACCAGATGATCCCTCGCTTGGAGCATGTGATCCAGCAGGAGAAGTAGGACTTGTTTGCACGAACTCTCTTGTAGTGACAAGTTTCAGGGAAAAGAGTTCAACATTTCTGTTCCTTTCATCATAACCAGCAATGTAAAATCCCTATTGTTGGATTTGTTTAGGAAAAGTTCATGTTACGTGTTTTAACATTTAATTGATCTTGCCTTTTCTCTGTTGCAGTGTCGACTTAACTCCAGATGGAATGAAAGCCATTGTGACCTTATCATGTGGCGATATGAGAAGATCGCTCAACATACTTCAGGTACAAGTCAAAGCATGTCTTCATTGTCGTTACAGCCTCCTGAGAAAGCTTTTTTTTAAGTATTCATGCCTCACAGCTGCAGAAAGGTGAACTGAAGTGTGTGCATCCACCTTTTTTGTGGTTACAGAGCACCAGCATGGCATACGGGAAGGTGACGGAGGACACGGTGTACACCTGCACAGGTCATCCTCTCCGCTCTGATATCGCCAACATCCTGGACTGGTCTCTCAACAAAGACTTCACCACCGCGTACAAACGTATCCTTCAGCTTCTCTTTCAGAATAAATCGTTCAGGAGAGAGTTACTGTGAAGGAATGAGCCAGAGTGATCATTGCAGATTGTTAGCTCTGTTTCAGAGAGGGCTGTTTGATATTTAAATGGATGACAACTGAAGGTAAACTAGATTTTCACACCTTCAAATGATTGTTTAAGTTTACTTTTACTAGTTCAGGTCAAGGGGCAACATCTGGTTTAGAAAAATGAAGCCAATGCTAAAGTGCTAAAAGTTTCTGTTCATCGAGAATCCGCTTGAGGTTGGCTGCAGAAAGACTGGAAGTCATGTACACACCCAGCCATAAAAAAACAGACTTTTACAGCATTTAAAAAAATATGTATAGCCTGGTTCAAAAAAGGCTTGGGTCTAAAACGCTAATTTCGCTACTGGCACACACTGTTCAGGGGTGGATTATTTTTCTAACTTGGCGGTTTGGAAGATATAAGAGTCGTTTGATTGTCCAATCAGGGACACAGCTCAGCTCATGTGACTGACGGGCACCCTGTAACTGTTAGAAAGGAAGTTCAAAGCCGGCGTCATATCCAATGTGGTTGTGTCCGTGGATTGGCTTCATTTTACGGTTTCAGGAACAGACGGGTGACATCACGGAGACTACTTTCATGTTTTATACAGTCTATGGTTGAGGTGTGTTTTTCAAACTCCTTGACACCTTCACTTCAGAAATCCTTCAGCTGAAAACTGTAAAAGGTTTGGCCCTGCATGATATTCTCACTGAGGTTCATCTGCTGTTACACAGAGGTAAGGCCACTGCAGACAATCACACATTTAAAAATAAAATAAACAAACATGAATAGGAAACACTTTTACCTGAAAAAACAGGTAAAAGTTTGTAATTATGGTTATATTAGGATCTCCAATAAGAACAAGTATCTGAGCTTTGGCTGTGATTTTCTTCAGCCACATAGTATTTCTTTTAAATAGTCTTTTTGAAGCAATTCTGTTCAATTTATTATCTAACAATTATTCAACTGAATCCTCTTCCTCTGTCTGTTGGATGGATTTCTCAGATCCCCTTTCCCTTAGTATAGTTCCAGTCTACAAGTTAAAATTGTCCAAGCCATTGCTATGCAACAAGACACAAAGGCCATAAAACAGATAACATGTTATTATAAGTATTAGAAACAGAAATTGACAGAAATAATGTTTATGTATTGCTGTCATTGTAGATATATACAATCTGATTACAACAGTCCAAAAATGCATCGGTTTTTACTTGTATCAATGGCTCATTATTATCTCATCACAAAGGCATAATATACAGGCCCTTTGTGGCTGTTCAATATTAAAATGAATAACATTTCATGCGAAATGTTTGTTTTGAATCTAGCATCCAAATTCTAAAAGAAATCATACTTAAAGGATGAATTCTGAACAAATCTTTAAAGGTTCCCTGATATACAAGACATGTATCCTGATTCTACCACAGTAACCCAACCTTGTTAATTACCGGTCTCAGAATTTGTTGATTTTTTTTTCCCACTTTGAGAATATATATGTGGCAAAATAATTTGTAAGTATTTTAGGTGTACAGCAACTGTAAGTTGGTCAGACACATCTCTAAAGAATTGAATTTGTTGAAAAAAATCATAAAAAAAACTTTTTTTTTCCCAGTTAAAATTCAATAACTTCTTTTACTTGTAATACTTAGCTTTACATTTGATTTCAAAAGATGCACCAGACTTCAGTGAAGGTGATTTGACCCAATTTGATGATTTATTATTTGTGTTTGAGTAAGTTTAGGGGTAAAGTGTGCACCCTGGCTTGCACCTATGGCAATGATCATAAAATAGGTCATAGTACAGGCCCTGGATGACTTTTGGATTTTCTAAAGGTATATTCTTGGGAGTCTCTGGGTGTACTACAAATACCACATAATAAACAAAAAAATGGGCTGTGGGCAAAATTACATGTATTGTGAAAGAGGTCCTTTATCCAGTTCTAATCTGAGAAAGTACGTCAGTTTTTTCCTTTGTATAAATTCTTTGCATCACTTCAACCCAGTTCCTTGACCTCTGGTATCTGTGTAGTAAGTCATTTTTGTGTTATGGCTTTTTTTTTACTTGTTATCAACATTACAGTGAACATGTGTTTCTTTTCAAAGTCTGTAATTTCCGCCATGATTTTTTTCCAAGATAGAATAGTTCAAATGGAAGTGGAAGCATAGTTCTCATAATGGTCTTTATACTCTTCTGGATACCAAGCCAGTATGGTTTTACTAAGGGACAGTCCATTTCATTTGAATGTTTGTTTATTTGAACAAGACATAACAGACCTAACAAAACAAAACGAAAACACAACAGAGATAAATAAGATGCACAATGTCTTTAAACAGAGAAAAAAAAACGGAAAACAAAAACAATTGAAGAAACAACTCAAATAACTTCAATCTTTATACTTTTTTTGACAACAATTTTTTTATTTGTTTTAGTTTGTTTCCATCTCACTCTTGTATTTACTTAGAATAAGATTTATATAAATCTGCTTGAACTGTTTAAGTGATCTGCACCTTTTTTTTTTTTTTTTTTAACTGCATTTGTTCCACAAATTGACTCCTTTAACTGATACACAGTGTGTTTTGGTGGTAGTACGAACTGTTTTTTTTTAAAAAGCATAATCCTCTGAGATTGTGTTTATGTCTTTTTTGAAACAGCTTGTGGATGCCCATTGGTAACTGATTCTGGTTTCAGTTCAATGTCCCAAACGACATGAAAGTGATTAGTCTCCCCCTCTCCACAACCTCTCCAACACCTTGTATCTTTGTTTTGCTGGGTTAATGAAATATCTCATGATGTTTCTCCAACCAAACTCTCTCCATGACAGGGAGCAGGTTGTTTTCCATATATGCTCATTTATTTCTTGCCACTCCTCTGTTGACATTGTAATATTAGCCTCTTTTTCCTACTTGATAATCATTTTTCTTTCACTCCTTCAAAGTGGATTTCCCTCCTGCTATCCGGATCGGTCTCCTCATCAAGCTGGCTGATGTTGAGTAAGTTGAATCCTCTCTTGAATAGAGAGTACAAGTCTGTGTTGTATTATGAAATGTTAACACCTCAAAGTCATAAATGCATCTAAATATTAAATTATTTTTCGCCTCTTCAGACACAGACTCGCCTCAGGAACCGATGAGAAGATCCAGCTCAGCTCCATGGTCGCAGCGTTCCAGGCAGTGAGAGACCTGGTGGTCAGCGAGGCTTCATAAGTTTGATCTAAGATCTCAAAAACTTGTTTGAAAATCCTCCTGTATGTAACCACAACTCATTTAAGTTTAGTTTTATTGTTTTGTACGGTTTCATGATGGGTCAGGCTGTAAAATATCTGCAGCTTGTTGATTTTGGAAGATAACAGAAGCCTCTGAGCGTCTGCTGCATGTTTGCCCACCACCGCTGCACAGAGTTGATGCTAGCAGCTAAATGAGTCACTCACATCTGCATACAGACCGAGTAAAACGAAGGCAGCGGTTTGTGACTGTAGTACCCAATCTGATCTCTGCTTCAGGGCACTTAAACCAGAAGAATTCAGAAAACAGTGAAGAAGAAATCTGTGGTTATCTGATGAAAATAAGTCAGAAAAAACATGAAACATAAGCAAACGCTGTCAGAATGATACAAAAGTGTAAGAAAAAGTCTGTGACGTGTAAATGGGTTTTGTATCTGTTTAATAAAACTATTTCCTATAATTCCAGCTTTTTTTTGTTATTATATAATAACAATTACAGTGTGCAGGATCAGTAGTGTAATGTATGTGCTGTTTCATGATAAACACAGGAATTAGAAATACATTTACATTCTATATTTACACAATAAATTAAGAGTATAAAATTGTGATATTCAAGTCAAGCATGTGAACGCTGAGTCGATGCATCGTTTTACAGAAGTAGTGCAAAAAAAAAATGAGATCCTTAGTTTAGGATTAGAGGATAAGATCTGCTCCCTGTGCTAAAGAAACGTAGAAAGCATCTCTTAGCAAACAATGAAGGTATTATTTGTAATGATGACATAATGCATAACAATCATTAGCTGTAAATGTCAGTGGTTGCATTCTGTTAGTGTTCCTATTTAACCCTCCCAGTCCTCTTCGTCGGAGGAGTAGCAGGTTTTGAGGCGGTCTGGGATGTTCCTGTAGGTGAGGTACTCGAGGATCCTCTTTGGGAGGGGCAGCGGCTCCATCTGGTGCGTGGAGACAGAGTCCCGCAGGATGGACCGGCACAGGTGGCACAGGCTGGGCACGGTCATGGGAGCGCCCCAGAACCTCACGTGGCCGTCTCTGGTGCTGGGATGAGAGGGTTCAGTCAGTGTGTGATAAAAAAAAAAACCCAACAACAAGCACTTCAAAAGATTTCTGTTCTACTGGGATGAAAAGATGAGTCTCACCCTGTGGCCACTACGCCCCCCTGTGGATGGTATTTGCAGCAGAGTCCGTTAGAGTTTCGGTCTGCTTTGGTCTGCATCACCATTCCTCTTTTTCCTGGCTCCCAGATCCGAAGAGCTCTGCAAACAAATCCGTTTATGACATCGATTTGGTCCACAGACACATTTTTACAAAATATATTTCTACAAATGTTTTCTGTCTGTTCTTTTGAACGTTTAGGGTGTTATGAAATAAAAAAAGAGATAAACAACGCACCTGTCGTCAGTCACGATCCCCAGATACAAACCGTTTGGGGAGAACTGTATCGCTGAGATTTGGTTTTGTCGGTAATCTTCAAAGTAATCACTGCGGGGGAAAAGAAGAGTTGTTTAGGAACGACAATGAGCAGAGATGTGTCACAACAAACCAAACCAACTTGAACATTCAATTCTCTATGTTCCCTAAAATTCAAGCTCTAGTCCATGAGGGTGAGTAACTCAGCCTGGATTCACTCCTGTTTGATCTGTGGTTACACTTTTTCACTGTTTCCATGATGCTGAAAGTTTTGTATCTTAGAGAATATAGAATTAAATGTTCAAATAGGTTTAAATACAAATTGAAGGCAAATAATTCAGTTTCAGTTTCAATATATGAAATTAGCAGCACATTTCTTAGCTCATACATAACTTTTCATGAAAGCATTGAAAGTTGATCTTCCCCAGAGTGAGTTACAGAACAGGTTACACCCGACACCTGGACGTATGTTCAGGAAGGGTGTCAGATGTAAACAGCGACAGCGACAGTGGAGGATGAAATCTGGATGAAAAACCTGCCCTCAAAGAGTTTATGTATGGAAGCCCATTTGTGCCAGGAAGAAAAAAAAAGCATTGCTTAATAAAATAATAGAAGTTGATTTTTTAGAGCATAAAGTGTAGACAGTAGTTAGTCTTTTTGTGAGTCTCACTATTTTATTTATTTCTTCATTATTTATTTATTTATTTATTTTGTTTTATTTTATTATTTTTTTTTTGGGGGGGGGGCAAGACTTAAAAAAATATATTTTCAGGTAAGTAATCCTTTTTATTTTTAAGCTAAAAAAATGTAGTTTATTTATTTCTCAATTTCTTGTCAAGTTTTATACATTTTTTTTATCAAATTTATTTATTTTTTTATGCACTTCTTTTATCACACCCAAAATTTAAAATAAACAACTTGGATCAAGTAATAATTACTGACAGATTTCAGGTGGTATGGTGCAATTCCTTGCCAAAGTATTCAGCCTTTCCATGGTGTGTTTGATACCTTTTTTCTGTGTTATCGTACTTAATTCCACATAATCATATTTTATGGACCTGAATGTCATGATTTCTTTTCATGTGTGGATTATTTGAGTTAATACCAATGTCTGGTAGAAATTTTGTTTGAATTGCATCTTTGGAAATAAATGTAATGAGAAAAAAAGTTGACGCCTTCAATACTTATTTTCCCTATTGTATGTAATGATTGAGTACCCTTCTGTATTTCTGTTTGTTTTTATATATATTTTTTTTTGCTTTTGCTATTTTTTTTACACTGGGCAGCAGTGGGCTACCATATTCATAACACTTGACTGTGTAGATGTTATTGTCTCTTCCTGTATCAGATCAATTTAGTTTAATTTCCATTCCATAATTTCCATCTGACCGCACTCTAAGATGAAGACTATACCCAACAACGTGCACTGAGAGGTTTTGATGTAGACTCACACCAGAGTGGCCAGTTTCTCTGCAGTGTACGGGTCCCACAGGTCGATCCACCAGCTGGAGCCCCTGAAGGCTGCGGTGGCGAGCAGCGCCCCGTCAGGAGAGAAGTCACAGGACGACAGCAGATACAAGGGCTTGTGGGTCCCTCCTGTCAGGTTCCTCATGAACGTGTAGGAACGCAGACTCCACAGACACACCATCTATTAACGGTGAAATCATCAACGTTTGTCAGTCTTTAGATTCAGAAACTCAGCACTTTAGCCCCGCAGAGCTTCATTTCTTTTTAACTCAGTGACTCAGGACAAGCTGAAACAAGCAGAAAACTTTTACGTGTGATCTTAAACCTGCTGTTCCACAATATTCAGCTTTTTTTTTTTTGGACATGGGAAAGTGTCAGATTAGCAGCTTGAGGAGAGTGGGAAGAGCCACCTTGAGCTCCAAATGTCTCACAACACAAACAAAGAATCACTGAGGAGTTGCTTTAGTCTTACAATGACTGAAGATCAATGCAGCGCAAATGCTGAGTGAACTTTGGACGGACATCTGCAGCTCAGGTAAACTCATCCGTCCGTTATGTTGTGGTAGAAATGAAGTTACGCTTCATTTTAGAGGTAAAAGGTCACAAATGAAAACAATAATGTTTTACGACATCATGACTCACTCTGTCGAATCTGCCGACCGACGCGATCATGCTGCAGTCTGATGACACGCTGCAGCAGCTGATCCAGTCCCTATGGCCCGACAGCACCTGCACTTTTTTACCTGCAACACACAGAGACACAAACCCTGACTGGTCTGACTGAGACCGGCTGAAGAAGAAGAAGAGTTCCTGAAGTGGAGGAGAGTGTGACTCCTGTTAGTGTAAACACCAACATTTGTTTGCTCTAACCTCCTCAGTTTGAGCAGAAGGTTTCACGGAGTGACAAAACACAGAGGCGAAGTGATAAATACACAGAGAGAAGAGCAGAAAATTATTCAACAGCTTGTTTAAAAAGTGAATTCTGAACACTCGGTGACTTCTGTTTATCAACGCTGTGAGTCTTCAGCTCGACTCCCATCGTTCCAGGAAGCCGTTGTTTCAGTCGATATCAATGTGGTGTGAAATTGAGTTTGCGGAGCCTTGGAAGTTGTTTGGTAATAACCTCTCTGTGAGTTAATGTTTGAGGAGGGAGAGCTCTGTCGAGGTGTGTTCAGGAATGCTTCGACATACGACAACCGGTCAGATGTCAGAGAAAGACAGAGCTTTAAGTTAAAGTCCATCCTAATCAGCATTAATGAAAACACTTTCTACTTCGAAAGGCCAGTTGTTCAAAGGTAATCCAATCAGATTTTGCTTGGATTAAATCCTGAAAATGGGTTGTTCAAAAAGAAAAGAAGGATTTCAAAATCGGATTAGATCACGTCATCAAATCCTAGATGTAATCCAGATCAAACCTTCAGTTTGTGTTGTTCAGCATTTTTCAGTAGGATCTGTATCACTTTGATCCACAAAAACTGTATCATCCTGATCCCAACAGGGGGCAGGATTTCAAGGTGGATTTCAGGAAGAAAATGTAGTAAAACTTTAAAATTGGTCAAATATCACAGCATTTTTAAAATTTAGTGTTGATACTTAATTTTTTTTTTTTCACTTGGCTTGTTTAACCGTTATAGTGATAAAGTAGATAAAGTTAACTTAGGCTACCAATGAAGCCTTTCAGTTCATTAAAGTAAAAATAAAGAGAAAGAGCAGAAGTACAAATACTCCTGGTAGATGAACAAATCAAGCTGAAAAAACTGCAGCAAACCAGAGAAAACTTCAGATCCACTTTCTAAAAGTAGAGCTTAACATCCTTCACAGATGAAGAATGCTCAACTTTTTTTGCCAACTACTGGACATTCAGCCTCTTTTTTTTATTTTATTCTATTTTTTACATTTCAGACATTTTCCAAATGTCTACTTTTTATTTATTATTTGTTATTCATTTGTTGTGGCTCAGATGAGGGTTCATAAAAGCAATTAAAAATGGAATTGGATTTTATTTATTTTTTTTTTTTCTCAAAATATATTTAAAAAAAAATGTTGTTTTTTACAGAAACAAAAATAACATAAACATCCACTTCCACTTTTAATTTCTTTTATGACCCCTCATCTGAGCCACAACAAAACAATAATAAATATACATAAAAAACACAAAGTGGATATTTTGAAAACATCTGACATGTTTAAAAAAAAGGCAAATGTCCAATAATTAGCAAAATTGTCGGTACTATCTGTGCTTCTGCTCTTTCTCTTTGTTTTTACCTTAATAAACTGAAAGGCTTCATTGGTAGCCTAAGTTAACTTTTTCTACTTTATCACTACGATGGTTAAACAAGTCAAATGCAAAATAGAAATAAAAGAATCAACACTGAATTGTACAAATGTTGTCTTTATTCATTCATTCATTAATTCATTCATTTATTTTCTGAACCGCTTATCCTGTTCAGGGTCGTGGGTGGCTGGAGCCTATCCCAGCTGTCATAGGGTGAGACGCGGGGTACACCCTGGACTGGTCGCCAGTCAATTACAGGGCAGACACAGACAGTCAACCATTCATGCACACACTCACACCTATAGACACAATTCAGAGTAACAAATGTTGATTTATTTGACCAATTTTTAAGTTTTAATGTATTTTCTTCCTGAAATCCACCTTGAAATCCTGCCCCCTGTTGGGATCAGGATGATCCTGTCTTTTTGATCGAAGTGATCCAAATCCTACAGGAAAGTTCTGAACAACACAAACTGAAGGTTTTGAACTGGATTTTAACTAAAATTGGATAACCTGATCTAATCAGATTTTGAATTCCTTCTTTCCCTTTTGAACAACCCATCTTCAGAATTTAATCCAATCTGATAACCAAAACTTGATTGGGTTACCTTTTAACAACTGGCCCGAAATTATCTGAAATTCTCACCTACATGATGTACCAAATTCTCAGGAAGCAGTGTCTCAACATGTGATGGCTCTGAGGTAAACTCCTCCCTGAATGTAAACAGCTGCTGTTTCCTCCAGATGTTTGCCTCTGACGCAGAAAGTTTGCGTTGTATTTTGAAAAGTCAACACAAACTCTGTAAGTGGTTTGATTGAGTCATCCTACCTTTGTGAGCCAGATCCCAAATCCTCAAAGTCTTGTCCCGGGAAGATGATATGAGTGTGAGGGTCCCATTCTGAGGGAAAACCAGAGTCCGGACGACACCTTCATGACCGTAGAGATCGAATACGGCCTCACCTGAAAAACGCAGAGGAGCATTTTCAAAACCAGCAACAACCCACTCATGGTATCACGATTAAAACACAGATACAACCCTGACCTGTTAGAACATTCCAGATTTTGATCACTCCGTTCTCCAGCCCGGTGGCCAGGAGCAGGCTGTTGTTACCCTTTGGTGGTACCCGAGCGAGGCGTGCGGGGTGAGACGCTGCAGCTGATTTTGGAGGTCTGGGCCCAAACGCGAGGCCCCACACGGGATGGCCGCAGCTGAAGCTTTTGTCCCCCCGATCGATGTCTCCGTTCTGGCTCTCCCTGTGGGCGAGAAGAGCATCAGGTGTGCAGAGAACAGAACCAACGCTCATGTAGGTGGTGTGAAGCTGGAGTTGGTGGTTAAATGATGGTGCTTTTAAATACAGCTGAAAAAGTCTGTAAAAGGGAATCAGCCAACAACATCCCAACAATATGATTCATTAAAAATCACTTCTGCAGCTTCCACATAATTTTTTAAATCCAGTTTCCACCTGCACAGCACCACCTGCCTTACTGTGTTTACAGTTATAGTATAGTCACAGTTTTCAGGGACTTGATTAAGTTTTTTGTTTGGCTTGTTTACAAGAGTGGTAACCTCTAGTATGTCAAAATAATATGATAAAATACAATACAATACTCGACTAAGCATTGATTTGCACTGATTTTTTCTGAGCATGTTTTAATTGTCAAAATGCTGCTTTTATTCTTATTTTTAACTTTTATCTTTGACAGTGTCATGGGCAGGTTCTTAAATACTTTACCTTTTGTTGTTTTTAGTGGTTTTTAATCTTTTGTTGCTTTTATTTTACAGACGTTCCCTTTATTTGGTAGCCTTTTATATTTCTTTATTTTTCCTCACATTTTTCTTTTACCTCTCTTTTACTTCTGCACTTTTATTTCTTTTTATTGCTTGTTTTTATTATGTTCAGTACTTTGTAACATTGTTTTTGAAAAGTGCTATATAAATAAAGGTTATTATTATTATTATTATTATTATTATTATTATTATTATTATTATTATTATAACTATTATTATTATTATTACTACTATTATTATTATTTAAAAAAACACAACGCGATTGTTACGATACCATATGACCAAATGTCACATGGTGCTAAACTTTAGGGTAGGATGTGATATATGTGATATGATACCACATGACACAACACGCTACGTTATGAAACAACAGTGCGTTATTTTCATAGTGTATGAACAAGGAAAAAATATATTGCTCACTTAAGCTACCATCTGTTTTATGTGAGATTAATGCACACTGCCATTGAAAGAGCTTTGTTGAATTATAAATAAGTTTTATAGGCATCGTATGAAGATTTAATACATTTTACAGGTCTTCTTTACTACATTTCCAAAACTCACATTTACATCACCAGCAACATCCGGTCCTATGGAAACAAGGGTACTGACAGGAAAAGTCAAACCCTTTCTGGATGGTTGAACTCAATTAACATCCTGGTCCAGGGTCAAAGCTTTTAAATTCATGTTCTCTACAGACTGTATAAGGGAAAGCAGAGCACAGAGAGAATAGCACAGAGACTCAGAGTGTTCTTTAATTATTAAGACAGGCTGAAATAAATAATGTAGGAAGTGGGAAGAAGACGTTTCCCATGAAATTACACAAAATCCCTGAAAAGTGTGTCAAGTAAGAAATGTTAATTTAAGGAGAGTTTACTGAAGCAACGAAAAGTGAAGTGAAGGATTTGACTCACAAGCAACTCACACTTTAAACCCTGTTTCTTTTTTTTTTTTTTAGCAGTCAAGCTAAAGCGTCAGACCATAAAATTTCCCAGTTTGGGATCAAAAAAGTAGTTCTATTTTTTCTATTCTATTCTTTCACATTAAAGTATGCTACCAAAAAAGGGTCTGAAAAGTTGACTAAAAGCCCTTTCACTCATTCAAACATCTTATTTGTGAGCATGCATACATACTGTATATATATAACCAGGATATATATCATATTAATCAATGTAACATTTAATAATGAATATGCAAATCAAAAAATGTAAATATTATTTCATTAAATAAACATTAAACTATCATCTTTATATTTTATTTAATAGGGAAAATTTTGAATTTTTGCACCCAAGATAGAGAAATGTTTTTAATTCAAGGATAAAATATGCTGAGATTGGAAACTATAGTTTTTGCAGTTTAAAATTCCCTGCATGTGCCTTAATTTTCAGATAATTAAAAATAAATGAGAATTTATTTTTTTTTAGTAAAAATATAATTCACTATTATTTTTTTAAGTTAATAAAACAACAAACATGTCATAAACATAAATCTAGTTTGGTTTTCGGAACGACAGCCACGATCCAGAATGTCCGAGTGACACCTGAACGCATCACGAGTAGGATTAAATGTATTCAGGTAAACCTACTCTGAGTCCAGAGGCCAGGCGACCACCCACACGATCCCGTGTCCCATCGACCAGGCGAACCAGGCTCCGTCCGGAGAGAAGTCCACGCTCCAGGTCTCACATCCTGCCCGGCCCTCCAGAGACGGAGGTCTCCTGGTCTTCAGCTCCAGGACGAGAGCCGGGTCTGAGGCTGGGGGATAGCGGACAGGAGGTGTAAACTCTACGGTTGACAGATTCACAGTGACAGCGGGTTGCTCCTGTCATCACATTAACCTCTGTTTTCGGGTTTCCCTCGGATGTCAACCGTTGCCTTGTTACAGGGCGTTGCGATGACAACACTGGAATAATTTATCCCGACTATGTCACTTACATGTCCGCTGCAGCTCCGTGTTGTTTTCCGTGGAGCACATCGTTTGTTTCTCTTCACATTCTTCGTGTCTCTCAGTTTGTCGTCCCACCAACAACCCAAACGTCCAGACGTTAACTCCTCTGCTCTCCTCTGAGTCCTCCCTGAAAATGCGCGACGGCGAAAACAAAATGTTCAACTGATTTCCTGTTGTCTGACTCACTCTGTGCCATTGGCTGCGGTGTTGCTCAACGTCCTCACGTTTTTGTTTTATTACGTAAGATCAAAGCGCTAGACCACGCCCCCTAATTAAACCGTAATACATCAGAAAAATGTCCTTGGTTTCCACCTTTGATTCACATTAACAGCACGACAACAATTTAAGATTACGCAATTAAAATTATGTCATTATTTTAAAATGTAGGTCAGATCTGTTGGTTTACTATTAACAATGCAGGTCAGGTGAGATAACTCATTCAAAGAACATTATTATAGTTAACATAAGACAAGATACGTCACCAAGCTTACCTGAAATAAAGATATCATGTACCAACATGTCCAAAACTGCCTTAATGCTTGAGCAATTGGTGTTACCGTTCTTATAATAATAATAATAATAATAATAATAATAATAATAATAATAATAATAATAATAATGGATATCTGTAAACGTTTTCAATGAAAGTCCGAAAAGGCCATACATTGTCTTTTCTAATAATTAAAAGTTGATTTCACTTCTCTTGTAATGTCAACTCAATTCCCCTGTGAGAACAGATTGAGAAAATTATCTGGTGATGTTAAAATCAAATTAGACAGTAAATATCTGTCAATACCCGGAAGACGACATTTATGATTAATGCCTATTTTTGTTTTCTTTTTTTGTAGCTTTTACAAAACTCTCTTGATAAAGGAGCTCTGTTTATCTTGAGATAACAAAAAAAGAAAAAAGAAAAAAAAAGATGTGATCTTGTGAAAACTGAGAAAATAAAATGTATTTAATCATGACCTTATAGGGCTTCTGTAGCAACCTATTTATCCATGTTAGGTAAACCTTCGCCTTTTTATTCAAACCTAAATATCAGAAGCAAAATATAATAAGTTTTGAAGCTTATACTTTGATCCTGTTTTAATTTATTTTTCCTTTTTTTCTACATTTTTACCATTTTTTTTTACATTTATAGAATAATTATTAAAATATAAATGTTCAATTTAAATACAATTACTTAACTGGTTTTGTTAATTCGTTATAATTTAATTTTAGCACTTTAATCCACTCAGAGCCTTTGCTGTATCCCAACTAAAATTTCTTTTTTGATAAACCAGGATCTTTCATTAAAGCTCCTGTGGGGAAATTTTGATTTCGGTCAGTTTGGTGCCCCCCTGTGGACAAAGTTTTAATGGTCACTCTTCTTGAAGATGGTGTTGTTTGCTTTTTAAGGTCATTAAGGAACACATTTTGATTTTCGTGCCTTAAACCAACTAAAAACTCCTCACAGGAGCTTTAACGTACCCCTGTTCCTTTGGATTTTCGAAGCCTGACGTGAAATTTATGAAATCCGAGTTAAGTTACTTTACTATCACACCAATCTGTGTTACATGAAGGTGGGCTGAAAAGTTTGTAGCCCTACAAGGAAGGAGTTATGCCATAGTGATGAAAGAACTTGTCATGCATTAAATTCAACCTTTTCTGACACTTACAGCATGGTTTATTTTCAGATAAACTGACACTGATGTAGTGTAGACATTTTGTGACTATGGATCAAATTTGGCACCGTGGTGTTACCAAATGTCTGGAGGAAAAGCGTTAAACACCCAAAGACATTCACGCCAACATGGTTGCTACATTAGGGGTTGATGCTCCAGCTTCATCAACTGTGAAAAAGTGGGCAGCTAAGTTCAAGAGGGGTAGGGAGAGCCTTGTAGATGGCCCAAGGTCTGGAGGTCCTGCCACAGCAACAACCCAAGAAAACATCGACTGTGTTGAAAAATAAGTGTCAGAAATTGTTAAATTTACCGCATGCCAAGTTTCATCACTATGGCATAACTCCTTCCTAGACAGGCTATGAACTTTTCAAACCACCCTCGTAATTTTGTACCAAACATGACCAAAATCACAAACAAGTAGCAAAAGTTAATTAAATTACCATTTATGACGTCATCAACCTGAATGTAACCAAAACAAACAAAAACAGACTCAAATTTCTCCGAATTTTCACAAAACCCATAAATTGGACATAAAAAAAGACACTAAAAGAATCTGTCAGCCCCTCTATGATTTAACTGAGAGTAAAATAAGCTGCGTTCATTTTGTTTTATTCAACACAGGAAATGAGATGACTGACAAACTGACTCCACCACATATTTAAAATAGTTCCAGCTGAAGTTTTCACAATCATTACTCCTCCGTGACTTCGATGCCTTCAACACAGGATGTTATCAGTCGACAGGGGAGGATGGTTAAACCACCAAAAGATGCAAACAGTCACATTTATGTTTGAACAGCTTAATTTACTGCAACAGCATCAATAACAGAGCAACATATTCAAAATGCTGTACAAACAGATCCATCGTAGAAATGAACTTAAAAATCCATAAACGCTGCTTTAAAAACGTACAAATTAACAGATATCAGTTTTTACACAAGGCCCCCTCCATTTCTGTTCACATTGCCATTGGATTGAACTAAAACACACAACAACTCAAACACCTGAAACCTAAAACGTGACAAGATCCCCTGACTCTTCTGTGTGTACGGTATCTTCATGCTGCTGAGGGCTTGTGTCTACTGTTTCTGCTTCTTCATGATCACCTGCAAACAAAACACAGATAATACAGATCATTTACATCACAGAATGTCTCTTAACTTCATCAATGCAGCTTAAAATTCACAAAGCACATCACAGAAACTTTACTTGATGGGATTCGGTGGATCTGGACGAGCGTTGTTTGGTGGCCGTTGGTTATCGGAGGCAGTCGGGGAACAGCATCTTGAAAAATCTGCTCGTCATCTGACTCCACCAGACTCAGGACGTCGCCTCGGTCATCCATTTGCCTACAGTGAAGGAATTTATTTCATATCAGAGAGGGGAATTCATTAAATATCATAAAGCTGAGGATCCGACTTCTGTGAAGTGTGAAGTGTGAGGTGCTCACCCAAAGCCGCTTCCTGCAACAGAAGTGTGAAAAGAGGATTCAAAATTAGTTCGACACTTGTTATCATGAGTTTCATGCTTGTGTTGTGAGGTGTAGCAGAAGTTACCGAGGCATATTCTGTGCCGGCTGGAGTACAGAGTTTTGGCGATGATTGCTGCTGATCCCACGATCAGCACAGCGATAAAGATCCCAATGATGGCTCCTGTGTACGCTGAGGAGGTTGCTGAGGCAAAACAAGACGACAGGACAGGATTAGGAGGCAGAAAATGGAGAAGCAGCAGGTTTATCAGCATTCCTGAGGTGGAGTCGACACCTGTGGGGACTGGTTCGCTGTGTGAATCTGTGTCTCGTTCACAGGTGGTATGAGCTTTGTGCTCCTCTCGTGGAAAGATTACGGTTGTTTACATTTTTAAGTCTTTCACCAATCTTAAAGTAAAGCATTTTTTTCTAGAACATCTTAAAGCCCAACCCTCCCACACACTCACTCCTCACAGTGAGGTAGACCTCCAGCTCTGTGACGGCGAGCGCGTTTTCGCTGCGACAGAAGTAAACGCCCTCGTCGTCCTTGGTGATGTTGAGAATGGTCAGCTTCAGGACGGGGCCTTCCTCACTTATGACGTACTTCTGACCAGGGTTGATCTCCTGCTGCTCCAGCCCTTTTCTCCAGGTGGTGTTTGCAGGAGGATTGGAGGTGGACTCGGAGCACATCAGAGTTACACTGGTGCCATCCAGGGCCGAGGTCAAAGGCTCACCCTCGGGGAACGGAGACTCTGAAAATGACAAACAGGGATGTGACATTTGAACTGTAAGGGCCTGCGTCCACTGTCACAGAGTCTGTTTTTTACACTTCCAATGCTCAGCACTACAAACAATGAAATGTGTCGTTTTAGTGTCGAAAACAGCAGATCAAGATGACAGCCCACTTCTATCAAGGACAAAACCTAGGAAGCATCTTCAGTTACCTCCTTTAGGGGAGACCGGGTATGGTTGTAACATAAGGGGAGAGCTGTAACACCACCAATTCCACCAATCAGGAATAAGATAGGAGTCATATGATCATTTCAATAACTACCTACTGAAATCACACATGGTGATTGTCAGGGCTGGAAACAGGTGCATCCAGATTCTATAGAGAAAAAACTGATTTTGAGGTCAGAAAGTAAATTTTTTGACTAAGGCTGTATTTTGTTTAGTACTTACACTATTCCAGATAAAACCATTGGACTATCAGAATAGATTGTAGTTTCTCAGGCAAAATGTGATACATATTTCCCATGCTAATTTCAATCCGCTATGCTAATTCAGCTAGCTAAGCACTGGCTGACAGGGGTGGGGTGGGCTGTAACACATCTTTTAAAAGTGTTGCGCCCCCTTGTGTACAAATAAGACCATTTTCTGAATTTTGAGAATGTTACATAACATCCAGGCAGTGAAAAATTATGACTGACAGGGGTGTGCCTGCTCACCAATATACTAATATTCCTGGTGGTGTTACAACTCTCCCCCTGTTACAACCATACCTGGTGTACCCTACTACGTGAGTTCTGACATTCTTGCAGAGGTTTGAATTGAGCTCTTCTTCTGGCTTACAAACATTGACAAGACACTCCTTCTCACTACGCTCTGCTTATGAAAGATGCCTGGTGCTCCCAGCCCAGCGCGGCTCCAAATCTCTAGCCAGACTCTTCTCCTCTGTTGTGCCCAAATGGTGGAATAAATTACCTAACTCTATACGATCCACAGGGTCCCTTTCTACTTCAAGAGATTTCTGAAGACTCATCTGTTCAGGGAACACTTCAGCACTTAATCTGACCCTAGTCCTCTTTGTCCTCAGGGGTAGAATGAGTCAGAAGGTCTTAGACCCAGCTCTTCGTGAATTTACAGCGCTAATTACTGTTGTTGAAGGTTGAAGTATATTGTTACAGCAATTAATTGTGGTTAGTTGGATAGTTTATTCTACACTACTAAACACAAACAAAAATACCTGCAAGTAATGGCAGCACTTGTAGCCAAATAACTTGTAGCAACAATGTCGCACTAAGTTTTCCTTCTGTCTAAATTCTTGCTTGTGTTGTATGTTGCTTTGGACAAAAGCGTGTGCTAGATGAAACTGTAGAACTGTAGAACTGGTGCCATTTGTAGTAAATAAATATGGGTACTTTGCATTAAAGTTTGAGAACACTGGCTCAAAAATTCAGTGAGTTAAAGCAAAAAGTGTTACAACCTTACCCGGTCTCCCCTACAAGCCGCCGGAATCATTTTAAATGAATAGTTTTTTTCTGGAAATAATGAAAAAGTTGGGTTCAAACTTCAGAAGTAGTCAGTTTCCCATGACCTCCCATCATGAGTAAAGGAAACAAGAAATGTATTCAGGTGACTCTAGTGATTTTTAGTGATTATCATCACATGATGAGTCTGACTGATCAACCAAGACTGTGAAACATCATATTTATCCAGATATTAAACCTAGAAAATCACCAAATCCTCACATGTGAAAAGAGCTGAGTTAATATTTGACATTTTTAACTGAAATGTAAAGAGTGGATTGTTTACAAAGATCTTTTGTAAAAGCAAATATACATTTATTAGAAGCACACTAGGTAAATATTTATGTGATAATGCCCCAGTTTCACTCCTAGACCAGTATAATTTTCATCTCCTTTAAAGGACCCACCTTTCATTTGAGTAAATACATCAAAGACTACGGATAAGCTGATGCATTCAGTCCACTGTCCTGATTATCTCAACAACCCTGTCCTGTAAAGATAACCCACACACTCCTGAGTGACTCACTGACTGTCCACATGTCCTGCACGCAGCTCTGTGTCCTCACATACACGCTGACACCAGTGTGTTTTTTTCACAGCCGAACTTTAAACCTCAGGTTAACACACTTTAGAGAACAGTAATTTTGGGGATGAAACAAAGAGTTCATGGTCAGGACTGATCGTAGCCTCAGTTAACCCGTCCATGAGCAGATGTTGTGTTTAGAAGAGCGGCAGAGGAGGAGGTTTCAGATACTAACTAAAGTATTCATTACTCATAAAAATCTCTGACTCCACCAAAAACTGTCTCTCACATACTTGTGGTTTTATGTAGTCATGCAGATAATATTTGGCAACAGAAGATGCTTTCAGAGAGTTTTTTTATTAAAGGAAATCTTGTGCCTTGTTATTCAACTGTCAGACATTAAAAAAAAAAAAAAAAAAAAACAGAATTTAAAGCTCCAGTGAAGTTTGTGGTGTGTATCAATTTGGCGCCCCCTTGTGGAGAAAGTAGTCTGTACTGATTCTGTCTCATACTGATTTATTTTGACAGTCAGATATATCACTTGTCATATTTCACTTGAGGAAAACATGCTGTATCAGCAGTGTGCAGTTAGCCACTTGACCTGACACCTACCCCACACCACTGATTTCAGACAAAAAAATGGCTAAAAATAAGTGGATAAAAATAGTCTCACAGCTTGTTGATGGTGTTTTTCACTTTTTTAACTCAGAAAGAGACATCAAGTTTAATTTCAGTCCATTTCAAAGCTAACTTTAACACCTAACAGGAGCTTTAATTATGCATAACTGTAATATTTATGGCTGAGATTTCTCGCATCCATCACATTATAAGAGAGACAGATTTTAAAAAGTAATATCTTTATTGTCAATTAACATGCTTCTGGTATTTTTCATTTATTTGTAATGTTAGGGAATATTGATTATTCAAGGGACAGCATCTTCTACTCAAAACAGTTTGAAAATCCAAATTTAAAGCTACTGTAAAGTTGGTTTGTGTCATTTGGCGCCCCCCTGTGGACAAAATGTTCTTAGCTAATTCTGTCCTGTGTATCTATAACTGTTTTTTTATGGGGTACAATCGCATCCTGATTCATTTTACAGGTCTGATGTATCACTTTAAGGAAATCTGTGACACCTACCCCCCAACTTATTTCACATATTAGAAATGAGTAAATAAAATTGGTCACTCGTCTTTTAGATGTTTTTGTTTGCTTTTTGAGCTCATGAAGAGTCATCAGTATTAGTTTGAGTCTGTTTTAGAGCCAACTAAAATATTCTCACAGGAGCTTTAATTTTACCTATCTTTGTTATTTCTAGCTAAGATTTTCTAACTGTAAACCATTTCAGTAAGTATTAGAATTTAAAAAATATCTTTGTATTTTTAAAATGGACTTTTCTGGTGTTGTTTCTGTTCATTTTAATTTCAGGCACTGCTATTTCCTGTCTGTTTTATATGTTTTTGATTAAATAAACAATTAATACAATGTGTTTTTTGGGGCTCCATAACAGGAACATTTCAGTGAAGACAAGTGTTTGTTCTAAGTTTTGAGTGTACTTTTTTAAAGCCTTCTAATACTGACAAAATAAACTCCACTGGCCTCAGCTGAACTTGGGCGGAGGCAGGAATCTCTGAGAAGACGGTATCTCAGAGCCACAGCAGATAAACTCAAGTTAAACACTGTTATAACCTTTCTGCATGACGCAATACCACAAACAAATGTCTCAGTCTGTGCTGATGATCCACAGAGCTCACTGCAGAAAATTCTAAGCAGGCTTTTCTTTTCTTTCTATGGTAGAAGAACACTTGAGAACTTTGAAAAACAGGATTAAAATCTATACTGACTCTCACTGAAGAGTCTGTGTGTTTCTACGGCCTCTCAGGTGGAAAACACATGAAAGATTCAGCAGCATGACATTAGACAGTAAAGAGTTTCAGGTCAACATAAGATGCTTACTGAGGGTCAGTGAGCACTCCTTCTCCCCCGCGGCGAGCACAGGATGCAGGGCGCTGCACCTCAGAGTCTGACCCTCGCTAAGCTGGGAGTGGTTCAGCATCACAGACAGGCTGTCTGCAGCCTTCGATACGTTAACATGCCTCCCTGAGGCTGCGCCCTGGCCCGCCTGGTCCTCCCCTATGTGCAGCGTTGGAGTGGGATATGCTCCATACCAGAAGCAGGTGAAGAAGACGTGGGAAGGGTCCTGTGCTGGAGTCCACATGCACTCAGGATGCACGTCTGGGACATCTGAGCAGGATAGAAAACACTATTAGAGAGGGTTAAAGAAAGCGGCATCTGATGTTACTAATGCTGTCCTTCACATGATTTCACTCACTGTGAATCTTTGCTACAGACACTACACTCATAGTCTTTTGCAGTTTTTGAGAAGACCTTCAAATTGAAGAAGAAATTCCCACACAAGGGCCAGCTTCCAGAATAAAGAATTATTTCAGCACCTGCCTGAGAAATAGATGTGCAAACATTTTTGACGTTCCTGAGAGGAGTTTAAAAATTCATATTTTCTTTCCCAATCAAAAAAGCTTGGACGCTGGGAAAAATGTTATCATATTTCAGCTGCAAATCACTGTTTCACGATTTGCATGTCAGACTAAGGTCGATATTTGATTGAAAGCAGCACAGACACAAAATGTCAAAACTTAAAAAATAGGTTGTTTCATAATCATCTTAATTTAAATGTTTCACACTATATCAATTATAAGCATGTCTCTGTAGTGGAACTCACTGCATGGGCTCAAAATCGTTCCCAAAAACCAGTGTGAATAAACACAGTTCACTGCAGCATCCAATAAAGCCTCTAATAAATGGAAGTTAAAACTCTAGCATGCAAAGAGGAAACTATATATAAAAGTAAAAATAATAACATTATTTATATGAAACATTTACAGCATGCTCCGGTCAATTAATGAATACATAAAAACTGATAATTAAAGGGGAAATATTATGCAAAGTCCACTTTAGAATGGTTTACTGACAGAAATATGTGTCACTGGTGTGTCTACAATACTAATAAAAATACATCTAATAAAAATGATAACACTAATAATAAAAATTATATAATACTAAAAATAGTAATAATTATGATAAAAAATGTGTAATATTAGTATTATTAATAATTATAATATAAAATAATTTATAAGATATATTACTACAATAATAGATTTAATATTATTATTTCCAGTAAAAATATACGATATAGAAACTATATATACAAGTAAAAATAATAGCTTTATTTGTATGACACTTAGCATGCTACTGTCAATAAATCAATACATAAAGACTGGTAATTAAAACAAAAAGGCAATAAAAGCATGTCAAAAGTCACGAAATGAAACTTCAAAAAGGAGACCCCAAACTTTTGAAAATCTGGAGAGAGTTCTTGTGAGTCTCCAAACCTCCATTTATTTATATGAGAGGTGAAAGGAGCAATAACAGAAACAGAAGAGTCTATAGAGAGGAAGAGGTTAATGATACTCACAGTAAACCAGCAGCTCTGTGCTCTCATTAACAGCCTGACTGCTGACGCTGTTGTTGGCCCTGCAGGTGTAAACACCCTGATCACTGGGCTGGATGTGGTCTATCCTGAAGTCCAGCCAGGATCCAGACGAGGACACCAAGGACTCGTTGCTGGATGTAGCTCCTCTGAAGGACCAGGTGAGTAGCTGGGCTGGGTAAGAGGAGGCGGAGCAGTTGAAGGAGACGGTTGAATCGCGATGGACGATGAGCGTTCTGTTGGAGAGGGCGGTGGATGGAGTGATGGATGTAGATATGTTTGCTGGACCACCTGGAGATGAATAAAGTTATAAATGATCTCAGAGTATATTCTCACCTTTAAAAAGTCTAAACAGTAAAATTAAGTCACTTTTTCTCTGAAAAACATTATGCTGGACAATTTCTTAGACTTCAACATGTGGGTCTAATACTATGTATGCAAATTTACATGTCAAAATAAAGTGAATAATCTGTTTATAAATGTGTAGCCTGAGGATTTAGCTTCAATTGACACAGCAGATATATTTTAGACATCCTTTAATTTTTTTGATGGTTTTACTGGTTTTATCCTCTAAAGAATCATCAGCTGAAGAACAATAACTCGGGAGGAGTTTTACAGTTTTTCTTTACTAATCCTCTGTATTACTTGAAAAGCATTTTGTGGCTCTGAATTCATAGTTGTTAAAATGTTTGTTGTCTGTATTATATTTTCCCTAGTTTTCAGTTAATTTTGAATCAAAAGTTTTGTATAAAATACGTATGATGATACATTTATCCATCAAGCTTCACATATTTTATCATATCCATACTTATCTCATTTGCTCAAACTGTAAACCTGTATTTAATTTATTTTATTTACCACTTTCTTCCCTCTTTCATTTATAAATGTACATTAACATTCCTGAGATTTAAGATCTAGTTTTGATGCTTTGTTAAGAGTCTGATAAGCTACATAACGACCCAAAATGTGATTTAAAAAATGTTATAAATCCTAAAATGTAATACCTGCTGGATAACTCAATAAAAGTGCTGAGCCTAAAATGTAATTTAAAAATGTAATAAAGACCAAAATGGGTATCGCTTTACATTAAGGTCCTGTAATGAGCATACATAGGACCTTTGTAAGTACTTATAAGATGATTATTCACATTATTATTTGTTTATAAGACTATATAACTGCTTAATAAGAGTTTAATAAGGTCATTGTGAGGCCCCACAGCTTAGGTTTAGGCATGGGGCCCTGAATGGTTAGGTTTAGGGGAAGAGCTGGGGTAGAGCTCATGAGAGACAAAAGCAGAGGACAAAGAAACAAAGAGGGCGAAGGTTAGGGTTAGGGTCTGGTTCCATATACCTTATAGATTAAGTTGTCTTGTATCAACTATTACAATGACCTTATTAACCACTTATTAAGCAGTTATATAGTCTTATAAACAAATAATAATGTTGATAAGCATCTTATAAGTACTTACAAAGGTCTTATTAATGCTTATTACAGGACCTTAATACAAAGCGTTACCCCAAAATGTAATAACTGACAAAAAGTGTAACAATGCTGAGCATAAAAATTAATAACTTGCCCACAATGTAACAACAAGACTTCATATCTTTTTATATATGTACCGGTATATAACCTTTCGGTTCATTCTTACATATCAGTACAGGGTCAGATAAGGTAACAATATACTATACACCAAATATTTACAGCAAGTGATAGGAAAAACTTTCTTCCTTGGTTGCTGAAATCTAAATTTAAGTTCACAGTAGCTCTAATTAAACACTAAAATGATCAGAAGATTAATCCAGAGTGAAATTAGCTTTAAAAAAATCAATAATGGCTGTTATCAGACATTTATATGAACTATAGGCTAATTTCCTGTTGCTAGCATGTATATCATAACATAGCTGAACTTACGTGACCCTTAACTGCCTGACTCTGACTCTGAGATAAAACAGTTCAGTTTATAAACATGTCTGATATGTAGAAGAACCAGAAACCAACTGGAAACCTCTCCACTGAATCCCAGTAAATCAAACAGCTCCTTACTTGATCTAGAAACTTCCACTTACTCGCTACTTGGAGCAGCACGCGCGCCCTGAAGGTGTTGTTGCCTGGCAGCGTGGAGCTGCACAAGTAGCTGCCCTCGTCTCCGGGTGTCACCCCCCGGATGTTCAGACTCCCGTCATGCAGCACTGAGAGCCGCTGCTGCTCTCCGGCAGGTGAAGAGGCTCCACCTGAGACGACTTCTCGTCCGTTTTTCATCCATGTCGTCAAAGCTGGTGTTACGTTACCTGCGGAGTAACACGGAAGGAGAGCGACGTCTCCCGGTTCGGCTTTCAGGGCCGTTTCGGTGGGGACATCACCCGAAACTACCGCAGAAGAAGAAAAACAACGTCATGATGGTGTTCCAAACTCACCTGTGCTGCTACCTCTCAGTGTAAAACTCACCTGTGGCACAGAAACAGAGCAGGAGAAGCGCTGCTGTCGCGACTTTCTTCATGGTAACTTTACATTCACCTGCATCGCCCTCTGAAAAGGTAACAACACAAAAGGCGTCCAGTCCCAAACCTGTCTGACTAGTCCACCTGCGCGAGCCTGTCTGCAGCAGTCACGAGCACAGAGGGCACCAGTCCTCCCATTATAACCCACAGCAGACTGACCACAGACCTCAGCCGAGCAGACAGAAACTTTGACTCGATTATGAAACTTCAGTGTTTGAGGAGCACTGACGTTTGTTTACCACAGCATGCTGATCCGGAAACTGCAGCAGGAATAGACCACACCCTGACCTCACCTTGTTAAAGGGACAGTAACACTTTTATTTTTTATTTTTTTAATCTCACCTGGTGTAAGGAGTTATTACCATGTAACTAATGGCTTTTAAAACCTGAAAGGAGAGAAAACAAAACAAACAAACAAACAAAAAAACTTTCTTTGTAAGTTAATTTTAAATCTTTTGCCAAGTTTGAGCCACCTTAAAGCTCCTGTAAGGTGATATTTTACCCCTTCTAAATGCATGTTAATCCTTCTGTGTGATCTATGACAGCATACCACACCCTTTTTGACAACATTCTTATTACCTGCGTGGTTTTTTCAATCCCTGAAACTGATACCGAAGGGTAGGCGTCAATGTTTATGGCACATTATCAAAGTACACCTTTAAACATTTACCACATTAGAGATTATTGATAAATAAATGATCCTTTAAGGAAACCAGGAAAAGATTATTTACTTAAAAATATTAAATAGATATGTGCATGACAAAATTATGAGAGGTTGGTCTTTGTACACAGGGGGTGCCAAAGTTGATACAAAAGCTGCTCACAGGAGCTTTAAAAAAAGTCTGACACCTCAGATTGGAATTGGGACACAATAAGGATAAAGTTGCCATAGTTAGAAAATAAATTCATTATTATATAAGAGAAAAATGACTTCTTCTTTTCAGAAATAACCTCAATATGATATAATATAATATAATATAATATAATATAATATAATATAATATAATATAATATAATATAATATAATATAATATAATAATATATGACACTCTCTCACCAATTCAGCCAAAGGTGCAATAATTACCTTCTGTGCAATATAGATATTTAAAGTATATAAGCCACAATTTATGCCCCTATTTTGGTGCCATATTTTCAGCAAACATCATACTTATGTTTTATAGTCATAGTCAATCTCATGTTACACTCATTCTTCCTTTTTGTACTTTCTTGTATTTGTATATTTTGTAATTTCATCATATAATTTCATGTTTGGTACTTTCTGTTTTAAACACTTTTTTGGAGGAAGTAACTGTACCAAAAAAGCTATTTCTCCTGGGGATCAATAAAGTATTTCTGATTCTAAATCAGAATATATATATATATATATATATATATATATATATATATATATATATATATATATATATATATATATATATATATATATATATATATATATATATTGTTTATGCTGAGCTGCAGAATGCAGAAGACCATGAAGAAGACTGACACCATCCATTTAAGTAAACTTACTTTGTTTTCTGATTCTGCTGCTTTTAAAATGATTTTTAAAATGTTAAAAGCCTGCATTCTGCACTCTAATCATTTTTTTTAATCTATTTTTGATTTATTTGCAATTTCATTGCACTTGTTGCAATGACAAATAAAGTTCTCAAATAAAGTAGTCAATATATATATATATATATATATATATTGACTCTGATGCCGAATAGCCAGCCACCATGGCCCTCTACCTTTGCTGGGTCGGCACAACATGGACGCTTTTTCAAAAAAAAAAAAAGATTTTTGATTAGAAATATATATATTAAATGAAACAAAATGAATTTTACAATTTGGGAATTCTCAACTGGCACAGCTGGGCTTAAATGTGCCTTAAGGACGCAGAGACACCTCTGTACTAAAACCTCTGCAGTTTTACCTTGGTTTACTTTAACAGCATCAAACATCACGGGTGATGCCTGGAAGTTAAGCAATGGCTTGAGTATTAAAGCTTCTGTTGCAGATTTTAAAATGGATGTTTACCGTGCATTGAAAAAAATCCTTCACTCAGACACAGTTGCATCTACAGTGAGGCTACTCTTCAGACAGAGTGTTACCTTTACACAGATCCACACAAAGCTTAATATTTCAAAAATATATCAAATCTATTCTGAGCATGTAATTAAAAAAAAAACAGTTTAAGTTTACTTTATACACTAATAGTTGCTTGTCCAAATCTAAAGTTCCCTTTTCTTTCTTCTTCCTCTTTAACATTTCCTCTTGACCTCTGGACAAAATTTAAGGAAACTTGTCCCCACAAATCCTTCACTGGCTGCTCTGGAGCTTTAAATCTAAGTCAAATATCATTTTTTAAAATTATATTTGGATCAATGGTTCTATTTTCAGACTTAAAGGTAAAACTATGTTAAAAGCATTGAATTAAAAACAGCGTAAACAGAGTTTGTAATCAGACTGCTTTTCTTTTAATACTACTACTACTACTACTACTACTACTACTACTACAACTACTACTACTACTACTACTACAACTACTACTACTTATAATAAAAATAATTATATTATTATTATTAATTAATTAATTAAATAATAAATATATAAATAAATTAATTCGTTGATTAAAAAAAAAAAAAATCAGAAGCAGCTTTTTCATTTACTTGCTCCTTCCTGGTTTCGTTATAATTAAGAGGAAGTAGAACTTGAGTAACTTTAACTTTTTACTTCTTTTTTTTTTACTATCCTTCCTGTTTCTCTCTTCCCTTACTTGAAAAATACACAAACTCAAAAACCTTTAATGCTTTTAGTCATGAATGATAGAATAGAATAGAATAGACTAGAATAGAACTTTATTTGTCATTGCAACAAGTGCAATGAAATTGCAAATAAATCAAAAATAGATAAAAAAAAAAAAATGATTAGAGTGCAGAATGCAGGCTTTTAACATTTAAAAAGTCATTTTAAAAGCAGCAGAATCAGAAAACAAAGTAAGTTTACTTAAATAGATGGTGTCAGTTTTCTTCATGGTCTTCTGCATTCTGCAGCTCAGCATAAACAAATCACAGAATAAGGAAGTGATGCAGCTTTATCTTATCAAAACTATGTCTGATGTGTTTGCTTTGAGGTCAGTGACATGCAAATTTGAACAACTGCAATAAAAAACGAGATAAGAGGCATTGTTCATTTACCACCAAATGCTGCCATAAACATTTAATACTACACTAATACCAACAGAAATGCTCCACATGGGACAGATTTGCAGCTTACTCTGAAATAAGGGTAAAAACTCACAAATGTACTCAAATACGACATTTTTACGAAGAATAATATCTGGACACGAAACTTCTGGAAGCTGAAAGGAGCATGTGAGAAAGATGAGGTACGACATCAGCGACAGATTGACAGGAGTTACAGCGAACCACAAGGCGCCCTCACGCGGACACGCACGTCAACGTGCTGAATGTGACGTTCAAATGTTGTTACATTGTTGGGAAAAATACGTTTTACGGAGCAAAAGTGGAAAGAACACGCGTAATTTGACATCAAACTTTAATTAAGTAGTAGATTAAGTACTAAGACTTTTCTTTGTGTTTGTATTGGGATGTTATAAAAAATGGCAAAAAATAATAAGTATCAAGTCTTATTGTAATAATAAAAATAATAATAATAAAAAAAAAGAAAATAATAATAATAATAATAATAAAAACTTACATAGAACTTTCCAAGACAGAGGTTGCAAAGTGCTGCGCAAAAAAAAAAAACAAAACAAAAAAAAAATTAACCACAAAAAAAGAGAAGAAAAATTGAACTTTTTTTTTCAAAGGCTTAACTCACCATTGGACAATAAAAATACAAAATCTGAAAAAAAAAAAAAAACAAACAAAAGATTTTTACAATTGAAAATTAAGATAAAATAATAATAATAAAGAAACATATTTAAGATCCTGTCAGTTATCATACCTCTGTATTTTTGAGTAAGAGGAAAAGTTTAAAGTTTGACCACTGAAATTACAAAACAAGTGTTTTATAGCAAAGAAGCTATTTAACTTATTCAAAATAACAATTTATCTCTCATTTCATTAGTTAGAATTGATTTAAATCCCTAAAAATGTCTTTTTTTAATAACTCTGTAGCTAATTTCGCCTTTTCATCCCTGTCTCTGTGTTTTCTGATGGTCCATGAACGCAGCACTCTGGGCATTTTGGGGGGTCCTGCAGCTGCAAGTAGCGTCAGTGAGCAGACTAAAAGTCATAATGCCTGCAGATTTAAGCCAGTGGACCGGGGCTTTGGCCCTGCAGGAGGTGGAGGAGAAACCTGCTCAGCCTCTGACGATCAAATACGGATCTGTGGAGATTGATGAGCTCGGAAAAGTGCTCACACCAACACAGGTTAGTCAGATAGCTAACTGTTGTTAGCAGGCTAAGCTCACAACACAGCGAAGTTTGGGCTATTAGCTTTTATTCTATCTCACGTTTTTTAAGCGTGAATTTAACCTTTATTAAACTGCATCATGTGCGTGAAAGAGGCGTGTTAGTGTGTTTGCTCGCTGATATCATCGTATAAGATTATATAATGCCTCTTCCAGCATGGTCATGGCTATATTTGATGGATAACAGCGCCCCCAAGTGGCGTAATATCAGTATATAACACTCATGAACTAAATTTTGTGACGTTTAGAACCAAAATGTTGTTTTATCAACAGGTGCAGAGCCGACCCACCTGCGTGGAGTGGGCAGGATGTGACTCCAGTAAGTTGTACACTCTGGCTCTGACTGACCCTGACGCCCCCAGCAGGGGCAACCCCAAATTCAGGTGAGAGGAGCAGGTAATTGTTGTTGAAATGGGAACATACTTAGGAATAAAAAGAAAAATTGTGCATTCAATGATTAAACATATTTCATATGTGCTTTTTATGTAAGAGAGTGGCATCATTTCCTGGTGGTCAACATGAAGGGGAATGACGTTTCCTCTGGCTGCGTCATGTCTGACTACGTGGGATCGGGTCCCCCCAAAGACACAGGTAAGTAAAAAAGAAGGTCAGAAAAATTAAAGAAGATGGTTTATTTTGTTGTTAGACCTTCTGTTTTTTTAATTTTGAATTATTTTGATGTGATTTCTCTAAATCTATCTGAAACCACACCCCTGAGACAGTTTCTAATCCACACCTCGACCCCTCAGGTCTGCACAGGTACGTGTGGCTGGTGTACGAGCAGCCAGGCACCCTGAACTGCTCTGAGGCTGTCCTCACAAACCGCTCTGGAGACGGACGTGGAAAGTTTCAAATCCGCAGTTTCAGGCAGAAGTACAACCTGGGTGCTCCAGTGGCAGGGACCTGCTACCAGGCCGAGTGGGACGACTACGTCCCCAAACTGTACGAGCAGCTGGCCGGAAAATGAAGGAAAAGACTCAACTGGAAGCTTCAAGCACTAGGAAGTCCCTCAAAGTTTAACAGTGTGTAGGAAATTTCCTTTTTCAAGGAGGTATTAAAAGTTTTTGGTTTTGTAAGTGTGCCACTAATTTATGTTTCACCTTGAACAAAATGTCTACATGCTGTGACCTGCACTTCTCTAAAATAAATCTGTTGCACACTGAAGAGGTTGTGTTGTTTGTGGGCAAGATTTCAGATGTTTATGGTGCAACTAAATAACAACAAACACATTAGCCTGAGGTTAGATCGTAAAAAGTGTAATAAAAGGATTTACAAACTTTACAAACCTTTACCAGTTTAATCTAAACAATCAGTATCTGAGCTTTAGCACCAAAACTAGTGGAATAAGTTTTACTGAAAATGTATTAAACATAAAAAAAACACTCATCAGGTTTACAGAACAGTTTTGTCTAAATAAACAGGTTGAATTTTAGTTTCTTACTTCAATAAATGACTTAAATTGTACAATAAACTTTCAGTCCCTCAGAATATTCAAATATTGCTTCTGTGGTTATCAGAAACTACAAAAAAAGATCCAAGAAACTGAAATCTAAGTAATTTTCTATGTCTGACTTCTAGTAAAAATATCTTACTAGACTAATTATTAGCTACATTCATTTGACAAGTCCAGAAAAAAATATGTTTTAAATGTAAAAAGACAAAATGATGCTTGAACTGATTGCAAATAATAATAATAATATAAAAACACCTGCAAATGGGTTGAAAAAAAAAATGGCCTAATTCAAGAAACTCGAGCAAATTTAAACATCCAATCACAGGGCCATTAAAGTATTGAGTAGATTTTTTTTTATTTAGTTATTTTCTACAGTCTACAATGGGTAGGCTACTGAAATAATGGCAAGATTAAGGCAATAGGTGGGCCCTCGCCAACATTCACTGATTGATTCTCTGCTATTAGTCGTGTATTTATGCTTTAAATTGTCAAAATCTGACATTTAACTCATATTTACTAAATTACTGCTCAGACTTCACTGTGGTCATGATGGTTGTGTACAAAAAAATTCAGGCCTGCAGCTCAAAGTAGCCAAGGGACATGCAGTTTTAAGTGAGTAGGGGGCGCTATGGAGCATATATCTGCAAGAAAGTACTGTAGTTATTAAATTTTTGCCATGACTGAATTTTGTGCCAAGTTTGGTGACTTTTGGAGTATGGTGAAGGCAAGAACGTTGGAGTTTATTGCGGATAAGAAGAATCAAAAATGACAATAATAATAATACAAGTGTTACTGAATGTTTCTAAAAATAAGATATTTTTGTAGTAAATTTTGACAGGAATCCATCCATGTCATTTGTTAAGCTGTATGACTTTTACTTTTTTTGTCCAGACCCTCAAATCAGGGTCCACTCTGTCATCTTAGCAAATTTCAAGGCCAGGAGGAGATAATCTTTTTAGAAAGGGTAAAAATGTGTGCAAATCTTATTTTGACAGGCAAATTGCTGGCTTCCTGTTCGAGATAGGTCCACTGGACCTCTTATATTTTTGTATGTCTCAATGAGATGAACATTTTGACACTGGTTTGATCTCTCTACGACATTCCTACTGCCTGTTAGAGCTATTGTAGTGTTTTTTTGAGTGCCTAGGTGGCGCTACAGAGAAAATTATGGGATGTCTGGAGTCAAGGTTAGTATCATAACAGTTTTTGCTCATTGTGAAGTATGTGCCAAGTTTGGTGAGTTTTTGAGCATGTTTCAGGGGGTCAAATTAGAGCCAAAAGACCGGAGTAAGAAGAAGAAAGAATCAAAGCAAAAACAATAGGGGGAGGAGCCTAATAATTATAATAGTAACAATAAACATGTGGGTTACAAGGAGGCCTTTGCTGACCATTAGAGTCAAGCTCAGCCCAAATTACAAATTACACACTTCTCTTAAAGAAGTGGTCAGAATAACTGCAGATAATTAGACTGCTCACGTTTAGATTGTTTGAAATGCAGAAAACTTTGTGTTTGATATTCAGGCTCCTCACTGATTTATTTAACATGCAGGAAATAGGTGACAGCACAGACTGGGTATCTTGAAACAAATGAAGCGCTGCTGTCTTTTCCAATATAGCCCCGTTATCTTGCAGCCTTTATTTCCTCCTAGTGTTGATCATCTGGTATTGGACACATTCGCGGACACGTCCTCGTTTTGTGTGATGAGCACTTTATTTACAAATATAATTAAAAGCTCTGACAGAATCATGCTTTCTTTTAACCTGGAAAAAAAAAATTAAAGTGCATGCAATAATAAAGCATCATACTGGTCTGGTCTGTAAGAAAATACACAGCTTGAGAGTTGTGTAAAGCAAAAAAAAAAAAAAAAAAAGTCCAGCTGAAGATGACTGAGCCTCAAATACTCTCTGAGGAGGGGGGAGGGAAAAAAAGCGCTTTAAAAATCCTTTTTTTTGATTCGAGTGACAGTTAAAATACGATACGAAAATAAGTAAAAGCTCTCCATAAATCCTTCTATACACAAAGTACAAGCCCCTCCCCGAGCCCTCCCCCCCTGATGAAGCCCTTTGTGCTAGCTGGGATTTCACGTGTCACATGTACTATTATTATTATCATTATTATTATTCACATTGGCTGCCAGTGCAGAGAAATCAGTACGATACACAAATCGAGTACCATGATTCACCCTCCCCTCGGTAATCACCCGAAGGAGTCACATTAACAGAAGCGTACCTCTATGTACAACGTGATGTTCGTCTCCCAAAGTATCAAATTACTCAAATTTTGTAAAAATGTCCTGATGATGAATAAATACCAAAAAGTGTTAGAAGATGCAGCGCAGTCCAGTGGCGGCTGCGGAAGCATCGTCTGTTTGACAGATTTGTTTTTTGCAACTAGCGAAAAATGATTCACCTCTAAAAATGCATGTTTGTTTGTTTGTTTGTTTGTTTGTTTGTTTGTGGAGCGACTCCTCGCCCGCCGCTCTGCCCCGAGTTTTTCTCTCCCTCCTTCTCCCGTCTTCCACTTTTAGTTGCGCCAAAAGTGTCATCATTGCACAAGAAAACGAGAAACACTGTCACTATGTTATCATTATTCTTACAAAAACATGACAACTACAGGATCCAGCATATTTTTTTTTGTCGTCTCGTGACACCGTGAGAGGTAAGGAGGGGGAGGATGTTCAGGTTGATCTGTCGTCGACTCCTGGAGCAGCTCAGAGACCAGCTGATTCTGGAGCTGTTTGTTATTGTTTCTTTGTGTGTTTGAGGGAGGAGGGGGGGCGTCAGCAGCAGTGAACACCTGCACTGTCAGGTCAGGTAGGTCGGAGGAGGAGGAGGAGGAGGGAGGAGGCAGACGACAGATGCCCAGAGGGAGTCACGGCGGCGGCGGTGGGTGGTGGTGGTGGTGGCGACAGCACCGGCGATGGCAGCCTCTCATCTGTAGTCGTCTTTTGGGAGGTCCAGGGTGCCCAGGTTCCCGAAGCCCAGCCGCATGCTCTCCATGTCGAAGCTGTCGATCTCCCGCTCCTGGCGCTCCAGCAGGTGTTTGATGCGGTCGGTTCGCTCCTTCTGAAGGGAACCCAGCTCCTCTTCAATCTGAGGGACACACATAGGAAATAAAATTCATCATTCTGATTTCTGACTCTGATGCTGCTCTTTTTGTTCCTCAACAACTTTTTTCTTTATGTTTTCAGTAGTGCTGTCAGGCGATGAATCTAATTAATTACAGGATTAGTAAATAATTAATCAAATTAATTGCATTTTAATCTCATAACTGCTTAAAGTCCCTGAATAAAGAATTTAAATTCTAGGACATTATAGAATTGTAGTGCGTGTCTAATCAAATCAATACACAAAAAAGAGAAGATTCAGCAGGGTCTGTCAAAGTCAAAATCCTGCTCGTAAACTACTGTGGGTGAGAGCGGTGCGCTCTTTGGATGAGAGCTCAGCATGGATATGAGGAGAAGATGTGGGATGACAGAGACATAGCGAGATGCTGCAGGTCAGAAAAGTTCAGGCAGCTCACGCTCCAACTGAGGATGTGTCGAGGTAGTTCAGAGAGAAAGGGAAGCGCAATCGTGAGAGAGGGAGAGGATCGAAGGCTGGAGTGCCCGAGATGAACGCAATCAAATTAAGTTAGTTTTGTCTGTTGTTTGTATCAAAAACAGGAAGGAAGACATGAAAGAAGAGAGTCCACTCTTCTTTGGTAGTTTTGGTGTTTAATGAAAGATCGTTCGAGATGCAGCCAATGAGTTAATCCCATAAATTTTGATAACCGAATAATTTGTGGTGTTACTAATTCATCTGATTAACGTGTTAAAGTGACAGCCCTAGTTTTTAGGTATTAAACCCCTGTTTTGATTCAGGATTTGCTCTTTTCCTTCATTAAATCTTGTTTTCCTCACAGATCAGACTCTAAATGTGTAAAAAATAAAAGGAGTAGGACTAGAAAAGTTTTCTAACTTCATCCTACACCCTTTCGAATGAGGTGTAATGATCTGTGTTATTAGAGTTGTCTCTTTGTTTTGTTTTTCTGCTTTAACACATTCTGTTTTTAGCCTGTTTGAAAAAAAAAAAGACAAATAAATAAATGAATGAAATGATGGAATTGAATTTCATATCTCCCACGCTTTGATGTTGGCATGATCTCTTTGCATTCGCTTAGAGAGAATCTTCATTGACAGCATTGGAAATAAAATTGTGTTTGTATTCAATGATGAGGGGAAAAACATCTATCTTCTTTTTTGCAGAAGTTTGAATTTTTGTCATCAGCTGAGTTTTTGTTTCACAAGCTAATGATACATTCTGGTTTTAAAGAGTTTCCTTAAAGGTGCAGTAATGTAGATTGAAGATTTGATTTGCTAGATAAAGGTTTCTAAAAAGCAGCTATTAAAACCTTTAACATTCAAACCTTCACAACATGAGGGAGCTGTTCCTGTGAACAAATATTTCTTCTTGTGTGAATGTTTGAGGTGTGAGTTATGAGTTCCAAAGAAATGCAATGAATCAGGAAAAAAGTAAAAATGAGACGTTGATCAAACTGTTTCAACACCTACGGCAGCCTGCAGGAGATGTTTTATCAAACAAAGAGTCAAAGCTGTGCGTGGTGTTTTGCAGCTTCAGACCTGTTGTAAGTTTTGTTGCAGGAGTCAAATAAAACAATGCAGCACAAACTGCAGCCTTTACAAAGAGCGACCTCAGAGCAGAGCTTTTGTGTTGCTTTTCATGACGCTGCACTTTGTTTCTGCACCAGCTCTAACCTTTTTACTCCTCTCTACATACAACCATGAAATTACGCTGCACATTCATAAACCATGCAGATGTAATGTTCAGTGTCGTACGATGGAGGAGGGAATGTGTCGAGTTTGTGTCACAACTTGTTTTGTCTGCTGCCTCTACTCTCTCACACTCCACACACACACGCACACACATCCACAGGTGCAGACAAAGCCCCGCATGGCGCAATACGGCAATCTGGCCAACTACTGAGCATGCACAGAAAACTCCAGACTTTGACCATGAACCAAACCCGAGGACAATAGTGCTTCTGAAAGCATGACATCATCCTACTCCATCCTGGGTGCAGATCTGGACGCGGCCAGGAGGCGGCGTCAGAGCACCGCGGCTCGCAGCAGACGCCGGCGGACCGAGCAGAACTGGATCAGGGCGGCATTTCAAACGTCTCCTCCTTTGTTGTCGGAGTGCTGTCTACTAGACTGAAGCGATGACGTCGGTGTGTTTGGAGGGAGGTGTGTGCGGCGTGTTTCTAATCACATCACATGGTGTTTGTGTACATGACAGGCTGCCTCAATTAACCCAGAGATGATGCTTCATACGACCAATCAAAGCGCTGCAGATCAGTCAGAGTTCATGTGTGGGGTCACTTAAAGCTTCAGGTATCAGATCAAAAGCATTGATAATTCATGTTTGATGAAATATGAGTTTATTTTATTTATTTAACAAACAGTCTGTGGTTTGAGTGAGAGAACAATGCTGCAGTGAGCAGATTAATAAGCCTTATGAGTATGTGGGAGAGAAATGTCTGTCTGCGCCCTGCAGGAAGCCATGCCACTGTCACCGCCACCTGTGGTGAAGGAAATCTGTGTGTGTGCGTGTGTGTGTGAGCTTGTGGGTCTCTTTCAACCCTCATTCTGCCTGCTGAGGTGGATGCAAATGTGTATCCAGACCTGCATCAGCACCAGGATGAGCTCAGAGAGAAGCTCTGGACTGGGTTTCAAAGTACGTTCCTCCTAAGAGTTTTTTTTTTAAGTTATGAAGTCTGTGTTTTTGTTTTTGTGCCTTTATCCAGAGAGGAGCATATGGAGTGACCTGCAGGAAAAAGGCTAACCTCATGAGCCCCTTCCTGTGAGTTTGAAAGATTTTCATGAAACTCTAAAAAGTTTATCAAGCTCTGAACAAAGCAGACTGTATGAGTGTTTTTTCTTCTAACACTGAAGCTTTTAAGTGACCAAAACACATTTAGATACACACTTAAGCAGCTTCAGAATCTGAATTGTATTTTGATTTGATTTAAATCTTATCAAGTGTTTTTGTCTTACTTTCAGTTTAAAGTGTCTTTTCAGACTTAATATGAGCCACATTCACCTGACCAGTCCAGAAAAAAAAAGTCTCATTTCAAGTTATTTAGAGACAAAAACGAGGTCTGAATTGTTTGTAACAAGTGAAAAAAATCTGCCAATGAAAAAAGAGAATAGTTACTTGAATGAGGACATTTTTCTAGTTTCAAGAAATTTTTCGAGCAAATTCTTCAAGTTGCATTGGCAGATTTTTTCTCTGGTTACAAGCAATCCAGACCTCTTTTTGTCTTTAAATAACTTGGAACAAGATACTTTTCCGGACTGAAAAGACATCTTTTACTTAAAATCTTTCACTTTTTGTAGTGTAGAATCAAAGCTCACTTCATAGTTTATGTGGCTTTGCCTGTTTGAGGGAGAATCTGTATTTTTCAGGTTTTTCATCCTGAAGTTTCATTTCTTTGTTCTCTAATGAGGACACATGAACACTTTCAATTATTTGATTTGACTTTTAAACATGTAAAACACCTAGTGCTACATTTTTAATGTATAAAAAAAGGGATCTATAAATAAAGTTTGATTTAATTAAGTTAATTCTCCTCATGCTTTTTGTACCTTTATTCAGTGAAGACGGGACAGTGGACAGAGCTGCAGGTTGGTATTGACTTACTGACTGGACACTATCTTAATATTTACATTTTATTGATATAATAATTTATTTATATATAATATTTAACACTGAAAATTGTACTTTTTCCAATTTTTGTCTTTCATTTTTTATCTTTTCTTGCCCTCCTGCTTCAGTCTGCAGCAATTTGAGGCACTAGTTATTTTTGGTGTCATGAACTTTGACTGTCATTTGAATTTTCCCATCATCCTCTGCTTTTGCCCTTTTGTTTTTTGTCCATGTTGATAAAATATGTGTGTAAAGTTAAACACTGGATGTGGAAAAACAGTTTTTTTAACTCTAGAGAAGGAATTAAATATTTTCAACTATTATTTTTAATAATTCCTGTTGACATGTCAGTTCAGTCTTTTGAAATTTTCTCTGGTTTTAAGAGTTTTGACTCATTTATTGTCTAAAAACTGTGACCGCACAAATCTTATCAAGTGTTTTGGTCTTACTTTAAGTAGAAGTTGTCTTGTTAAACTTGATTTTGAGAAGAAAAATTTGCAAGAAAATTTGCTTAAACTAGAATAATCTCTCGTTCCAGTGGGAGATTTTTTTTCACTCGTTACAAACAACTCAGACCCAATTTAAATAACTTGAAATAAGACATTTTTCTGGACTGCTCAAGTGAAAATCAGACAAAAACACTTGATAAGATTTCAGTTTTTTCCAGTGGGCAGCAACGATGAAAAGCTGTGTTGGATGTATGGCTTTTGTTGAAATGGCAGCCGTGTTTGCGTCCCCACACCTTTTGTTCCAGGTGAGCCCGGCGCAGCGACACCTTCTGCTCCAGCTTCTGCTGCTCGCGCTCGTGCTGCGCCTCGGTCTGCATCTTGATCTTGCTCTGGTAGGCATTGAGCAGCTCCATCTCCTGCTGCAGCTGCTGCCTCAGGGCCTGGCACTCGGCTTCCTGGGCCTCGTCCAGACGCAGCTGACACAGCCGACCATGGACAGCGACGGAGGAGAGGGAGGGAGAGAAAAAGAGGGAGATATGGTAGGTGGAGGGGTGGAGGGTTGATAAGACAGAATCAGAGACGGAGGAGAAAGAAGGGATGGAGACAGGGAGTGAAGGGCAACAGGGACAGACGCAGAGAGGAGGGACGAAGAGAAAAACAAGAGACGAGGACAAACATGGAGGAGAAAAAGAAAAATAAGCACCAGTGGACAGAAAGTCCTCAAACTGATCACGTTAGCGTCTCTGTGCTTACCGCCTGTGAGGCCATCATCTCGTTGATGCTCTGCTCATACTGCTCGGCCAGGATGGCCAGCTTGCGTGTCTGCTCATCCTTCAGGGCCTTGAGCACTGTCTTGTGCTCCGACTTGGGCGTAACTTCCATCTGGTGGTGGCGCAGGGCCTTGTACTGCTTGGTCTGCACCTTACACGTGTCCTGGAACTGCTTCTTGATCTGCAGCTCCAGAGCCTGTTAGCAGGGACAGATACAGACATTCAAATTTGAGAGCACTCAGTTGTTTTTTGAGTTTACTTTGCATGCTGGTCGTGATTGAAGAATTCAGCTGCTAAAGTTAAAGGTTAAGAATAACCCAGAGGCAGTATTTCTCTTCTTCGTCGACTCTGAAGCAAATCAAACCGAGCTGACACTCAGGGATGACTCGTTTTGTATGTTCTCCCACCATTTTTCTCAAACTAATTTGTTACATCCATATTGCATCAGTGTTTTATCAAAATCTTCCAAACATAAAGGATGTTGCTCATGGCTTGCACCATCTCAGAGGTGGATTCACTTCAGCGTTTCAAACACACAGGAAGAATTTTAAAAGTGAATCTGGAAACAAAAGAAATCCAAAAAGGTGTTTTCTACACCCTGAGTTTCGACGTCACCGTCTCTGCGTCGACTCACTTTGAGGTTTTTCGGCTGCTGCCGGAGCTCCAGCACATGCTTGCGGTGGAGTTCGCGCTCCCGCCTGTTGTTGTACTCGATCTGGTTCTCCAGCTCGGTCTGGTGCTGCAGGCGGATCAGGTCCATGCGGAGCTTCTGCAGGGTCTTTAGCTGCCGGTGCTCCAGCTCCTGCATGGACTCGTCGTGACGGATCAGCATGGCGTGCTCCATCTCCTTCTGGGTCTTCTTCTTGTTCAGCTCCTGGGAGGAATGACGGAGGAGCAGAGAGACAGGAGGCGCTGATTTCTATCATTTTCAATGTGACATTTATGTTTAAAGAAGGAGAAATCATTTTCTCTCTGTGTGTGTTTCTCTGGCTGAGAAATCTCTAAAGATGAATCGTTAAAAACTTCCCTTTCCTGTCCTGGAAAACGTGACTCAGAGTTTTGTGTGTTTTCCTAAACACAGCTTCAGGAGCTTTTCAGATTATGACATTGTTGCCTTGCTTTGCCGGCAGTAATCTTCTTACAGTTAATAGAAAACACCTCACAGATCTGAAGAACAATGGTCTAATTATTCAGAAAACTCTGCTCCTGCTAACAAAGACATTTTTTGTTACTATAATCTCATTGGGCCCGCTTCCACCGTCATGGCAAAAACTCCCAAATAAACAAGAGAATTAATTTTCTTTCAGACTTTCCAGCTGGAAAATATTATCCTGGTTAAATTTGTGTTGACATTTCAATTACAATGAGTGTTTATTTTCAGTCTGATGCTCCTCAGCTGGATGTGATGCTGTAAAAAACGGAGCTCCTTCACACCTCTCTGATCTGCTCCTGCTCCAGGTCGTGCCTCTTGATCATCACTTTGCGTTTGAAGCCTCGGCAGTTCCTGTCGTAGAAAACCCTCTGCTGGCCGAGGAGCTGAGCCTCCTCCTCGGCCTGGGAATGCTGCATGTTCTCTTTGTGCTTGGAGAGACGCTCCTGCTTCTCCTTCTTGGGTGTGCTGTGGTCCTCGTTCATCTCCTAGGAAAAGAGAAACATATCAGTGGGTAAAATGTTAAGATGCAGCTGAGATGTGAACAGCTACCAGCTATTACCTTCCAGGATATATGTTCAGTTATGTCAATAATCACTTTATATGACTCTCTGTAAGATTTTTCTACAAATACACTGGAAAAAACTGAAATCTTAGCAAGTGATTTTGTCTTATTTTCAGTAGAAAATGTATTTTTAGACTAAATATGAGCCACATTTACCTGACCATTCAACAGAAAAATGTCTAATTTCAAGTTATTTAAAGACAAAAATTTGGTCTGAATGGCTTGTAACAAGTGAAAAAAATCTGCCAATAGTACAAGAGAAAAGTTCCTTGTATGAAGACATTATTCTAGTTTCTAGCAGATTTTTATTGCTCCATTGGAAGATTTTTTTTACGTGTAACAAGCAGTTCAGACTTTGTTTTTGTCTTTTAATAATTCTCAACAAAACAATTTTATGGACTGACCAGATAATTGTGGCTTAAATCAGGCATAACAAGTAGGAGTGCACTGATCACTATTTTCTGGCCGATGACCGACCACCAATCTTTAAAAAGCCTGAACTGCCGATACAGATTTTTATTTTTGTAACTGACAGCATATACCTTCAATGTTCCAATCTGATCTTATTAAAAATCATTGAAGAAAACCTGTGAAAAAATGAAATCTTTATGTTTAAACTTAAACAACCAATAAAGTGTCCTGAGTTTTAGGTCTCAGAGCAAAAAGTGACAATGGCTGACTGTCAGACCTTCCTGGAGGAAAATAAGATCAGTTTCATATGTAAGGATGGGGCGATCACTGATCCCCTAAAATTAAGGAAATCAGCACTGATCGATCAGCCAAACAATCAATCGGTGCTTGTCTAATAACAAGACAAGATTTACTTACAATAAGACACAAAGATTTGATAAGATTTCAGTTTTTTACAGTGTATCTAGCCTTTTATACTACTATAAAAGCTACTGTGTCATTTGGAAAATCTTTTTTATTTCACATTTTAAGTTAGAAACAAACTATTTGGCAAAGTAGGACATGCCTGGGTTGGTAATAAACTAAATGGCAGGGTAATAAATCAAAAGAAAAGATCTGTAACAGACACCATAAAATGACGTGAATAAGAAATGAGGAGTTATCCTTTCATCTTAGTAGCTTACTGGCTAATTTTGAACACTGAAAAGTAGGTTTGACTCACATTTTGAGTAACTTTAACTCATTTAGCTTTAATTTATTCTGAGGAATGACAGTTAAACAAGGAAAAGAAAGGACAGTGTCGACTTTGCTTGGATTATCCTTCTGTCTTATTATTATCTTGTTTCATCTGGATTTTATTGGTTCAGCTTCTATTGATTTATTTGTCTTACTTGTTTGTATTGGTTTTTACAGTCTGCTGTTAATTTTTTTAACTTATTTTTACTGTTGATTGTGGAGCACTTTGTTACTTGTACTGAAAAGTACAATACAAATAAAGTATTATTATAATTAGGTATTAAAAGCAATCTTCAATTAGATTTAGAGGACCCCAATATTTGAACAATTATCCCAGTGATGTAAAGGCTTTCTATCCATCTTTTGCTAACAATATGTAACTGTATTTTATTTGTTTGAGCTGAAATATATTTGTGTATTTGTATGTATGTATGTTTATATTTCGTTCCCATCTTTAGGGGGGCCACTCAAGAAGCCCTGATGGGTTTTATTGGTGCCTCCTGCACAAATACTAATGTAACTGTCTATTGCTATTATTATTGTCTAGTTGTTTCATTTCTAATATGTGCAAAAGAAAAAAAAAAGGCCAAAACATTGGAAACATGAGCTGAAACTATGTTCAAAATAAGCATAAGATGTACAAACTTTGTGTGAAAATGGGTGAAGACTCTTCGTAGGACCCTTGAAGAAAAAACTGTCAGCGTTATTGTGTGTTTTTAGTTTGAGCAAAGACAAACTCCATCTGACCTCCAGCCTCAGCCAGGGCAGGGTTGAAGAACCATTTCAGCCACATCTATCCCTCCTCAGTTCTCTTTCTCTTTCATGGGCTTTAAGGTAATCTACAACTCCAGCTAATGCACTTAACACATGAGCCTGATCCCCGCTCTCTGTGGTGTCTAATTCCGTTTCAGCCCTCAGTTGGTGGGAAATATCTCTCCCTGCCAGCGACGCTTTCTTTTAACTGCGCTGACCTAATTTTGGTCACTTATCTAGTCTCTGAAAACACAGTGTATCACACTCACAGCCCACAGGAGCGTTCTCTCTCAGTTTCAAGGTTGTGGAGGCACACTGTACACACAGTGGACATGTTGTTTTCCCTTGTTTTGTGCGTACATACATGTGTAGGAACATAGTGAGTAGGCTGTGTGACTCAACACATCTCAGAAAAGACCGTTTCAGAAGCACTGAATGTGCATGTTAGTGGAGGAGGGCTGATTCAACAGTCAACAGCACACAGGACCTTGTGGCTCACGCACAAACGGGAGAGGCGTCAAAGGAGGAGGAAAAAAGGGAAACCAATAAATGTGGCACACCTCCTTAATCTTCTCCTTGCAGAGCTTGTACTGCCTCTTTTGGTTATCCAGGAAGGTGGTCAGCTCCTTCTTCTGCTGGGCCACCATCTGCTGCTGGAACTTCTTTTCATCCGTCAGCGCCGTCTTGGTCTGAGGAGGGGACACACAAGGAAGACAGAGAGGGGCTGTTAGCTTAGCATGGAGGGCGTAACTGAACATAGGTTACAAGCTCAGAGGGAGATTTATTGATTGATAAGTAAAAATGTTTATTTTGGGATTCTGTTGACGTCTAGAGTGATGATACCAGTCCCATGTTAGGTTATATACTTAATGTAAACACAGTCTATTGACCTTGTTGTTTTTATTTTACAGACCTGTATCTTTGTTTGTCTGAGCCCTGCTTTCAAAAATGTGTAAAACTCAATAACAATAAAGTTTTAAAAACAAGAAAATTTTTACTCTGAAAATGTAAAAGAAAATAATAAGCAGGAAAAAGACAAACATTGAAATTTTGCAATTTCGCTAAGAATTTAAAATGCAAACAAAGACAAATTGTTAAATCACAGATTTCTTCTTTTACTTTTTCAAAAAGGAGCAGAAGAAAGTTAAACTTATTAATTTCAACCTCTTCTCCATTTTTAATTAAGGGGTAAAAAATATATTCGGCTATACTCTGAGATATTTATAAAAAAAAAACAACAACACACAAAATAAATAAATTAATAATAATGATATATAATAATACAAATAATAAAGTATAATAAAATTATGTATATATATATATATATATATATATATATATATATATATATATATATATCTTTTGTCTGGTGTGCAATTTTCAATTCTTTTTGCTATTTGGGATAAGTAAGATCTAATAAGTATGATGGCTAAACTTGGTCATTGCATGGGAAATCTGTTTATGAGTTCTCAATAAGTTGTTTGTTATTAAATATGTGTTTTTTTTTACTGAAATGTGTGTAATGATGTGATATTACCAAAAGATGATGTGGGCAATGTCCCTAAATGTGGCTAATAGGTCAAATTTAAAAAAAATGATGTATCATGGGTCTGAGAGGCAGAAATGTAATGTCCATATACATGGGCGCTGTTGAGACGTGTTTAAGACTCTTGAAAGCTGGTGAATATGAGATTTTAGGTAAAGACAGAATATAAACATATGCATGTAGTTAGAATGAAGAATGATAATGTTAGTAAAACAATAATGGGTTTATATGTTTCTTTTGATTCTGTGAAAAAAAGCAACAAATTCCTGTAGGAGCTATGAAAGAAACTAAACAAAGAGTGCAGACTAGAGGTCACTCTGGTGCTGAAATCCGATATCTAACCCTTCTGCCTGCCTGACATGCCCTACACACGTGAGATTGTATGTTTATGTTGCTGTTTATGAGCGCATGCTGCTCTGCTGTCTATGAACAGATACAGTATCTCCCTGGCAGGTCCGGCGCACCGCCTGCTAATCACAGAGATATGCAGCTTGTTTTTCAGAGCGTGACATTCTGTGACCCACTTCTGCCCCTTGTGTTTCATCTCATGTATCATTGGGTGGCAGCAGCGTGTGGAGTCAAAACTTTCTCTTGTGTTAGGACTGAAGCTGCTGATTCACGGTTAAAAACATCAACTTCACAAAAAGCTTTCCCTCCTTCAGCACTTTGAAGATCAGACATCGTATCCTTCCTTGTTTTTCCAAAGCACACCTTATCCCTCAGCCAACTGTTGCCTCCTACATGTAGGTCAGTGTGATCATCTGTGAAATAACTCAGGGGTTACTCTTCTTATGCATCCACTCATGCCTTTCCAATCACGTCCCATAAGCCCCTTCTGAACCCCCTCGCATATCCCACCTCCTTCTCGCTCTGCCCAGTGTGGCGTTTGGCCAGCTTCTCCAGCTCGATGTAGGCGTTGTTGGCCTGAGTCTCCACCTCCTTCTGCAGCTTGAGCCGGTGCTCGTCCATCTCGGCCTTCAGCTTGTTCTCCAGGGCGATCAGCTGCTTCTGGTGCTGCCGCCGCATGCGCTTGTAGCCCGACATCTGCTCCCGCAGCTCGCTTTCCTGCTCATGCTCGTGGATCTGCTTGGTCACCTGTGGAGGGAGAGGGGCCAGAGATGTGAGCGTGGGGGTTTCTGATTGTTGGATTGCACCAGGAATTTAAATCCTGGATTGAAAAGCAACCAAAAGGGCGCATCAAAAACCAAAAAATACAAAATGAAGATGTTTGATCAGGAATAACTTCAGTATTAATTTAAAGCAAAAAGTTTTGGTTTAACAGGATAAGAAGTGCTTCAATCTGTAATGGAAGAATAAAGAAATTAAAAGAACTGTGGAATCCCCTCAGATTAACTGTTGGAGCCAAACAAAAGCTCTTTTTCAGACCATCACACAACAACCACCTCAGCATCGATGAAGTTAAAGGAAAGTTTGAAAAAGAAATCAAACGAGATCATGAAGTCAGATGAGAGTAGGATAAAAATGGCTTGTCTTCAGAGCAACGCTACGTAATCTCTAATCAAACCCTACACCCGTGTAACCAACCTCGAGGCTGAAAGGGTTCTCCACATCAATCTGGTACTCGCTCCGCATCTTCTCGTAACTTCCACCTGAACTCCTCAGGCCAAACATGATGGCAACTTTAGCCAAGTGCACCAGCATCCAGGAACCTTGTGCAGCATCCTATGCCCGACAGAACCCTGTCTGCGCTCCAATGGCACCCCTGAGACCCCACCCTTACTGGGCGACAACCAACCCCCCAACACCACCACCTCCCACATCAACCAACCAACCGACCCCTCCCTCCCTCCCTTTGGTTCGCGCCCTGAGCATGCAGCGGCCGAGGCAGGCGTGTGAACTGTGAATGAGGCAGGCCGCCGGCGCGGGCCAACAAGAGCACAGAGCTGCTCTTTAGTCAGGCTAACGCTAAGCGGCGGACAGCAGGTGGGTCACATGAATACCTCATTGAGAAAGAGTGAGAGAAGTTGGAGGAGGGGGGGTCAGAGAGGAGCGAGCAGAGAGATGAGGGGAGGGGGGTGATTGCGAAGGAGAAACAGCAGATGGAGAGTGACTGGGAGAGAGTTAAGGGGAAAAAAAGGAAATAATCAGAAGTTAACTAAGAGCATCTACAGGAATAACTGAAGGGGGGTTAGCTTGAGAAGATGAGGAGGTTGAGCCCCCCTGCTTCCTTAATCTGTGCTGAATCAATACCCCACTGTAACAGCAGCTCCCAATCCCAGTCACTCGCCTCCCTGCCCCTGCATGCTGTCACAAAGGGCCAAGTCACGTCATGTGACGGCCTCTTTCACACAAGGCCGAGGAGCTGGAAAGGAGATCATATTCAGGGGAGGAGGGGAGGCTGCAGTCTAAAGGTAAAAGTTCCAGAAGGATCAGCCGTAAGTGAGCAGCTTAGTTATTCTGCTAATATTGGGGATCAAGGTGGGAGAAATTTTAAGAAGAAATGCTGCAGGAGGTTGTTGTGCAATAATAAATAAGTTTGTTTTCTTGCATATTTGATGCTGTCGATTTCACAGGGACAGTCTGAGCTCTGTGTCACTGAGTTCACAGCCTCCATGAATATGACCGAGACCCAAATTCTGCCTCTTTAAAACCACAGAAAGCCAGCACGACCTTTGAACACACATTTTCACAAAGCAGGTCAGATGAATGTCAAATGCTTAAGAAGAAGAAAAATAGTAATAAAAAACAAGTGCTTTGGGCTAGAAATGTAAAAAGTACAGATGGCTCCATCGTTTTCTTTTTGGTGATTTGTGTATAGACGCTTTGGCCGAGTGGGTCAGGGTTGTTGTCCTGACAGAATTCAAAGCTGAAAAGAAAATATTCAATTTGCTGGAGATGAAAAATGCTCTACAGAAAAATTATTTACATGAGTAAAAAGAAATATTCAAATAATAAAAGTGAGCAGCTCCTCATGATCTAAAAGAAATAGAAGCCTGTGCAGTTTCTTGAATAATACCAAATGTAAAAATGTCAAGCCTGATCAGGCTTTTTGTCAGGTGCAAGACAGGAAGAGAAGCCTGAATGTTGCCGCAGATGCGCGGTCACATATGGTGAAGTCATTTATGTAAACAGAGGATGCAAAGAGCCTCCACAGACCTGTTTCCTGTTTGCACGAACGTGAGGGGTTGTGAACTGTCATACGTCTGTTTTGGCCTCAAAGGGGATGCAAATGTGCAAGAGTTGCAGCGAGTTCAATCACAATTTAACAGATGTTAGGAAAAGCAGGGTCATGTTGATGTAAAGAGTAAGTTTTGGTGCATTTTAAACCTGATCTGCAGCTCTGTCTTTGATGTGCTGATATTTCACGGTGTCGTCTCTCAATCGGCTTTCGTCTGTGACTCCATCTGACCTATAATAACCCCTGCCCTTCCTCTCACACGCGTCTTATGCCCCACATTTGCTCTGCCTTTACATCCTCCTCTCTCTGTGATTTGTCATCCTGCTTTCATCTCATTTTCTTTCTTTCCTCTTTTCTCCCTGTGTTGTTTCCTCTGCTTCAGTTAACCTCTGGGAAATGAAACCCATCACCTGCTTTTCCCCTCTCCCTCCTGTTTGTCCTTCTTTGTCTGTCCAGATTTCAATCTACACCGCTCCTTCGTCTCATCTGTTTGCTTATCTATCCCTTTAGTTCCTAGATATCCGTCGTCTGTGTCCTCCTCCGTGGCTTTACCCTCTGCAGCCACATTTCATTCATGCTCTAATCCGTACAAATCTCCTTCCATCTCGCTGATTTCCTCCCCTGTCTTTCGGAAATATGAGCTCATTCTCTTGCTGTGAATTTGCATACAGTGTTTTTTTTTGTTTGAGGATCTAATACTGTCTGTATGTCTTTGATTTCTCCATCTTTAAATCCCTACTTGTTTGCCTTTTCTTTCTCTTTTCATCTCTCTTCTTTTTCTCTCTTTCGATCCATCACAGCTCTCCATCTGGACCCTCCATCCTCCTCTTTCTCTCTGTCTCTCTTTGTCTACCTGCTGATCCAGACTTAGCGAGTCGAGGCCAATATGAGGACGTCTGCACTCGACAGAAAAAGATGATGTCATCCCTCTCAGCGCCGCCGGGCAGGACTGGCGCTATCACACGGCACAGATTCTGAGGTTTTTACACCATGATGCCGCCTCTTTTCAAGACAGGCAGACAGTGAAAGCTGCCAACGCTGTTTGTGCCACCTCAGCTGCTTACATCTGAGGTATTTGAGTTGGACTTTAATCCACAGTTACTTCCATTCAGCAATGACTCTAGATAGGACAGGAGAAGCAGTATTTATTACAGAATTAAAAGGACATGAGATCATTTCCTTCTGAATTAGCTGTAGACAGGACACAACACTGTTTGCGTGCTTAGCGTTCAGATTACTTGTTCTGCAATCGCTGTTTTCTTTTTTGATTAAGACATTTAAGTAGAATTCAGAAATTCTTTCCATAAAGGATTTAAAGATTCTCTCAAACCTGTTTTCCCAACATGAACCAGGTTTCCTGTCTCCCATTAGAAGCATGCTTGGTGTAGTTAGTCTTTTGCACTCCATTGGAGCAGGGAGCAAGGGGAAGATACCTGTGTGGCTTGTCTCCCCCGCAGATATGGGCATTGATAAGATTACATCAATACCGATGCCCTTATCGATTCTGCTTATTGATTTGATTCTTTATTGGTTCCCTTATCAATTCGTCTTGTAAATTTTCTCTAAAAAAAAAGTAGCTTTACGTGTTTTCTGGGTCAACATTAAATTGAGTTTATAAGTGAATTAATATGTAATCGGTCACTGGATCTGGATATCTCTGGGAGTAAATATACAGAAATAAGTAAAAATTTCACATCCTGTGACGTTAATGTACTGTTTTGTAACATTTTATTGACTGAAGTAGGCCATCTAGTGTCTCGAAGCAGTTATAGCATTATTTTAAGTTGTTTGGAACCTTACCGTAGTTATGAAGCCAGCCATGAGTCTGCACGTAACTTTTCTTTCATTTGCCTGTAAGTATTTTGACATTTGGAATTTTCAATATTTTTACTAAGTTTTGTTTTGATTGCGATATGTCTCTGTGATGAAAGTTGAAATTCTACTCTGAAGCCGAAGCTAGCATATCAATGCAATTTTCCATATACGTGCGTACCAAGCTAGCACTATTTTGTTTATATTGTTTCTGGTAAATAAGGAGATTTATACCATGCTGAATAGTATAGAAATCTCGGTAATGCTTTATATTAAGGTTCTGTAATAAGCATTAATAAGACTATTGTAAGTACTTATAAGATGCTTATTAACATTATTATTTGTTTATAAGACTATATAACTGCTAAATAAGTGTTTAATAAGGTCATTGTAATAGTTAATACAAGACAACTTGATCTATAAGCTATATTGAACATAACCCTCTTTGTTTTTTGTCTTCTGCTTTTGTCTCTCATGAGCCCTACCCCAGCCCTTCCCCTAAACCTAACCATTCGGGGCCCCATGCCTAAACCTAACCTGTGGGGCCTCACGCCTAACCCTAACAATGACCTTATTAAACACTTATTAAACAGTTATATAGTCTTATAAACAAATAATAATGTGAATAAGCATCTTATAAGTACTTACAAAGGTCCTATTAATGCTTATTACAGGACCTTAATATAAAGCGATACCGAAATCTCCTGTGTGAGAGTAATGTACATTTCTTTGTGAGTTCAGTTTTTCAGTAAAACTTCAAGCTTGAAATCCTAAATCAGAGTTTTCTTGGGAAATGTCATCTAACTTCTGATCAAAGATAGCTGTCGCAGACTTGTTGACATAAGGACAGCCCCATAGCATAAAGAATCGATAAGGGAATTGTTAAACATAAAGGCTAACGATATTGATGGATTGAAACATTTCTTATTGATTCTCAACCGGAACTGGTTTTCGATTCCCATTCCTAGTTGTGCAATCAGGATCTACAAATATTAGCTCGATCAGTCAACAATGGTAAAATTATCATACGAGGACAACAACAGCAAATCCTGTACCCGTGGTGATGTCCAAGCTAAGCTGATGCACATGTTCTCCGTTTCTTTCTCTGTTGTACCATTAAGGTGAGCACTTGCCCAATTTCAATCAATATATCTAAGAAAAATGATAATGAAAAGTTGTGATTTCCATAACAATGAGATTCTGGGTCAAAATAATGAGATAAATGATAATTATGGTGAAGTAAATTAAAAAGTTAAGTTGGGGAGGTTTAAGTGCAGGAAATGGGCTTGCATGTTAATAAGACTCCCTTCTTTTTGTTTCACAGGATTTTTTTTCAAACTCTTTTTTTCTTATCAGAAAATAGAAAAACCAACAGACATTGTGTTGTTTAAAGAGACCACACACCCAGCTAGCTGTGAAACACTGGTACAGAGGCTCATGAGGATCATTTGGGTCAGTCTCCTGGTGAGAATGTAATGATAACTAAGCTATGCTGCATTTGTTTGTAACTTTGGCTGAACCTCCTTGTATCATGTTTGTATGTCTGGATGCTGTTGTCTGTCTGGGCTGCTCCCCTTACTCTCAATGTGTTATTTTCTGGTAAACTCATAAAAATGCTTAATTTCCCTTAATCTCTATGAAAATGCACCACTTGAACTGAACTGAAGCAACCAACTCACAGAAAAGTCTGATGAAATAGGAAGAAAAGCTTAAAGTTAAAGAAGGGCGACATGACAGCTTCCACATTGTGAAGCAAAAATACTACTTTGTTTTTTTTTGGTATTCCTGGACTGTTCTTCTCTATCGATGTGACTAAGTCTATTGTTTGTGTGTTTTTCCTTGATTTTCCTAATTGTTTTCTTTCCTTTTCATTCTTTTTTGATAACTTGGTGAGCCTTAGTGAGACACTTGAGCTTACTTGTCTTTCATATTTGTTTAACTGCAGGTGAACATCTGTTTTGATTTTGGTGCTGCTATGCCACAGGTTATTGTTTCCCTGGGGAAACTAGTTGTAGCGCACACAAACCATTTTATTCATGGGCTTATCTCAGTACTTCCAAGTTGGAAATAAATTGCTGAATGTTTCCATATCAATACTGTATCTGCATCAATACCACAGCTCCAACTGTGCTCTACTGAGCAGAGTCTTGCTATGAATGATGTCATCAATGCGGGATGTCGGCACCTGTGGCGTTGGTTATTTTATTTTTTGTACGATAAAGGAAGGTGGAGAACTTTCGCCGATTTGAACATTACGTCAGTGGTGACAACGTACCAATGAGATCATGGTCCAAAAACTATCAAAAACCATGTCCTCAGTTTCGCACTCTGGTCAAGGACAGTGTGAGGACAAAGACACACACACGCACACACACATACACACACTTTTATTTTCTGTTCTCTCGTATCAGGTTTAAGACCTGACAGCAGCAGGAACACACAATTAAACCCAATGGGTCACGATTGGGTGAACAGGTACACACTCACACACACTTACACACAGCACCACAACTACTTACAAGTTACTAGAGCTGGTTTCCATGACAACAGACAGGGAGGGAGAGAGAGAGAGAGAGCTACAAAGGAAGAGAATGACAGAACCAGAGAGAGGGAGAGAGAAATCCACCCCCTTCAGCACAGAGTCTGGAGTAAGATCTGAGCGTGATGTATCGTTGTGTGCAGGAGAGGAGGAAATAAGGGAGGGGGTGGAGGGAGGGGAGGGGTAATGTGAAGCGTAGTATAAGAGGAGGAAACAAAAGGAGTGAGGTGAATGAGAGGTAAGACGGCAGAAAAACAAAGATCTGATGCAGGGACCGAGAGCCCCAGAGCGGTAGAGAGCAAAGGAAAATGACACAATGTAAAGGTTTGGTGAAAGGTCCGAAATGAAGGGACGGTCCTGCTTCTATACATCATTTTAGAGGCGCTGACACATTACGATAAAAACAAAAAACAAACAAACAAAACCCAGACTCGGCTTTAAACTGGCACATTCTCAGACAGATTTTAACACAAAAAAAAACAAAGACTGCCCCTTTGGTGACCTCGTATGCTGCTCTGGTACAAACTCAACTCTGAGAAAGATTTTGGCTCCTGCACAAATAGAATCTTTTCTTTGTCTTTCAAAGCAACACGACTTTCAGGGTGAAGGATCTACAAATAATTGATCTGAAAACCCTCGAGGGGCACGTTTTTGGATCAGGAAAAGATAAAAGAGTAGAAAGAGAGGGTGTTTTTTTTTGTTTGACTTACCAGTGAGGCTGACTTTATGGTGGCAAAGCGGCCCTGGTTCTTGTAGTTCTGAGCCTGGCTGCTCTTGTCAGAGGAGGCTGGTCTCAGCCCTGACCGGTGGTCTCTGTGGATCCCATCGTCCCAGTTGTACTGATGATCCTGAGTAAAACAGAGACGGAGTGCATCAAGGAAACGTGCAGAAGATTTTATTCATTCATTGTTGTATCAATTGTCTCTATTATGTTTTTAACTGACAGTAGAACAGGGGTGGTCAACCAGTCAGAGACCAAAAGCCACAAAAATTACCGTGGTGCTACAAAGAGCCACATCACACACATGGTCTTACAAACACACTTCCTCTTACACGTAAATGAAATGACATAAAATGGAAATCAATACATTTCCAATATTTAAAGCAACATTTATTGTGTTGGTAAGTGTGTTTGAATTTGTTCTTGGAGCTGTGTCAAAGACAATTTTCTATTTTTATTGCAAAAGAGGCAAAGTTCTATCTATCTCTCTAGAGAGATAGCTTTGAGCACATGAGCGGTGAGAGTAGAACATGTAGAGAAGAGAAACTGAAACTTAAGTATCAACCTCATCACCCACATATTGATCAATATTGATCCCCACGTTGGCATCAATATATCAATATTCAAGATTACTACTCATATGAATGGATCAAAGAGCCGCACAGCGAAGGGCAAAGAGCCATACACGGCTCGCGAGCCACAGGTTGGCCACCCCTGCAGTAGAACAATGGCCAAAGTCATATTTTCAAGTTTTTGGGAAAACAGAAAAAACTTTACCAAATACAGAGCATATGATATTAGTCATTTCAATCAAAAAGGCCTTCACAGTGGATGACTGTTGACATGTGTGGAACATTGTGTGGCAATCATGTGACATTAAGGAATAAAGTGACTCAGGCCAATTTTTCTAACATTCTAGTTTGACTTAGGCAACTTTAAACCTGGCTTAAACTGCAGCTTCATTCAATAGTGCAAACTCAAAACCGAAATTACCCTGAGTTAAATTAAACAGATGTCAGGTAAATCAAGTTGGTCAGGAGGTAGTTCCTTTCCTCACTTCTCCAGGTCTTCTTTGCTGGGTTTTAATGAACTTCATCCATTTCCAACATCCAGTTTTGACAACTTATTGAAACTTGACCATTAACTGTCCTTTAAATCCATCCATCGAACGAACTCAAAACTTAAATAACTCCAAGCTAAATTAAACAAATGTCAGGTCAATCAGACGCTGAGCAGGCATACGCATACATCTACTACCAAGAAGCAAAAACATTCCTCTAATTTTAAAACTTTGAGGGGCCTTGTGTTCATTTATGTTAAGTCATATAAATAAGTGGACTAGCCAGGAATAGGTAGCTAGCTGTAAGTAGCTAAATTTGTATTTAAACTACAACTTGTGAAATTTAGACTTAATCAAAACATTTTACCCTAGCCTTTGTGATAGTGAACCTAATCACTCACCAGATGAAACTGATTCAAAGATCATGTTCACAGCTTCCTTTGCACTTAAGTTTCAGTTTCTTCTTGAAGCAGCCGCCATCATGAAAGCTTGTTTAACTGCCCAAGTCACACATTTTATCCTCAATAATGCAAAATTTTGACTTAGGCTAGAAATAAAATGGCCTATAGGCTTTTGTCCTATAGGGCATAAAGATCATGATCCTTTTAGCTAAAGATTTAAGCCATTTTTACCAGAGATGGCCAGTATGATCAAAAGATGATTTTCGTCGAAAAATAAATATTTTATTTTATTTCTATTTTTATTTATTTATGTATTCTTATTATGTATTCTTCTTCTTCTTCTTATTATTATTATTATTATTATTTCATTTTTTTAAATGAATATTCTTTATTTTATTTTATTTTTCTATTTTTTTTTGTTTATATGTACATTCTTTATCTTAACTCTCTCTATATTCTATTTTACAGAATGCACAGCTAGTAATTCTGAATTATTTTCTAGTTATTTGTTTCACCAACACACCAAGTAAAATTCCTTGTAAGTGCAAATGTACTTAACAATAAAACTTGATTCTGATTCAGATTTTTATATTGGAGATATGAAAAAGTGTGTTTTTTTTTAGCCTAATCATAAACATTTTAGACAGACAAATTGGTTGAATTGAAATGTTTTTTTGAAGTTAAATCACTTTGAGGTGACAGTAATCTTCTTTAATTGGTGTCATACTTCATTTAAGCAAGTTGTCTTTGCATCCATGTAATACTTAGGGTTTATTCACAAATGTTAGATGTTTTTTTGTGTGATTTTTGAAAGAATCTTGCAGCAGAATATCGTTTTCCTGATTCATCTTAATTTGATATATAGAGTCATCACTTAAGACACATTTTTTGCCTTTAAAATAACATTAGATTAACTCAAATACATTAAAATGGGGGTGATATCTTTTCACTTCTACATGACATTCCACAGATTTTGACTCCCTAAAAATTGTCCCAGTGTTTAAACCCTTCATCTCTCTGTGAATTTTTTAGTAACTAAATTCCCTGTTGATTTGACTCTTAGGACATCTGCATTTCAAAAGGAATCTTCAGCATTTGCTAAAAGTGTGTCAACTGTAACCTCTAGAAACATGATGAAACGTCAACACTCAGCCCTGCCGTTTAAAGCCAGAGAGTTTCTACATATGAGGAGGGAACTTCATCAGCATTCAAAAACAGAGCGTGTCACTTTCGTTTGTTCTCTGCTCAACCCCCTGAACTTGAAACAACACATCGTCTGTTCATGAAGTGACATCCTTATTCAGTCACTGTCAAAACACAAAGAGCAGATGAAGAAAGAGAATGATAGAGCAGTGACAGCCCTCTCTTGTTCATTTTTGAGTCGCATGAGGTATTCAGTGAGAATGTCAGGCATTGTGTTAACCTGTGTGCTCAATGTGCAGGATGACAGAGCTGGAAGTGTGGAGATGGGAGTGTTTGCTGCTTTGTTCTCGCAGCGTGAATGGTGTCGGTGATGAACTTGAACAGCAGTGAAGACTGAGTGGAATGTTTCCAGACTCTTGAAAAAGATAAAATCCGACAAATGTTTGTCTGCAGCCATGTTTCCTCTCTGTTTCAGAGAGCTCAGACAGTCCAGAAAGGAAGTCTCTGCTGTTAGTTGAACATGTCTTTTTAGGTATTCAGAGAGGACTGGGATTCTTAGATGATTTTGATCTTAGGAATCTCAGAATCTGACATTTGGGAAACAGTTTTTTCTAGCACAAAAAACTAACCATATCAAATAATCAAGGAAACAACTCAAAAGGTAAAAAGTCACATTAGTCTGTAATACACTTTAGCTCCACCAGAGGAGGATTTACTTTACTGCTTGTGATTATTTGTTTCCTCCACCAAGGCAGTTATGTTTTTGGGAGAGCTAGTCTGTCTGTTTGTTTGTCTGTGAACAAAATAACTCAAAAAGTAAGAAACGGATCTTGATGAAATTTTCAGGAAATTTTCAAAATGGGATAAGGAAGAAGGGATTGAATTTTGGAGGTGATCCGGATCACTGTCTGGATCCAGGACTTTTTTAAAGGATTCTTCATCGTTGTGAAATAGGCCTGTTTTTACCATATGTATATATAAACTTGTATATATCTTCATGATAAATGGTCGGATTGCTTTGCAAAACAAAACAAGACAAGGTCACAATAATTTCTAACAGATGTGAAAGTACGATCCAGATCCTGCCAATATTCTGGATACTAAGATCTAGAATATGAAATATGTACTGGGTCATCATCATATTTCAACACTGTCAGGTAACAAATTATCGTACGAAACTGCAACTAACAGCAAATTGTAGCTGACAGTCTGCTGAAAGGGAGTATAACATTAAAGTAGGACTAAAGTGTTGCTTTTCAGGTTTCTTTCTTTATCCAAAGGCCATTTCAAAAACTTGACATGATCTAAATGGAAATTTACTGGACACAAGTGACTTCAATCATTAACTATTTGATCTGAGCGCCATAGAGACATTATTTTTTTAACTTGTTTAAAATGCAGCTAACACTTGCGGGACCACATACTCCCTGTCTTAGCTTCACTGCACTGGCTCCCAATTGCTTTTAGAATAGATTTTAAAATTGTATCGTTTGTTTTTAAAGCTCTTAATGGCCTTAAATACCTGACCAAACTTCTCCATCCTCATGTCCCTGTCAGGACGTTGAGTTTAACAGATCAGCTGCTTCTGGTCACCCCCAAAACCAGACTCAAAAATAAAGGTGACAGAGCTTTTGTGTCGGCTGCCTGGAATTTTTTCATATCTTCCCTCAAGACTCACCTCTTCTCCCTGGCTTTTAATCAAAACTTGAATGGACATCTGGCATATTTTTAATTAAATTTTAATTAATTTCATTCTACTTTGTTTTTTTTTTTATTTCATATTTGCTTTGGTTTCATGTTTTTATGCGTCTTAGCATTGTGCCTTGTTATTTGTGCTGCCTTTAATCAGTACAACACTTTGGTCAACTTTGGTTGTTTTAAATGTGCTCTGTAAATAAAGTTTGAGTTGAGTTGGGTTTTATAAAAATGCAAGTAAGTAAGAAAGAATGAAAGAAAGAAAAAAGGGAATTGGTTTGAATAAGATTAAAGACTAAGGATGCTGGTTAATTAGGGTGTATTTCTTCTACATCCCAACCACTCTGGCCACTTCTACCTTCTTGGTGTGTGGGGAAGATTCCAGGGTGCTGCTGTAGTCCTGCGGGTGCATCATGGTCATGTCCGAGCAGCTGTCGTCTAGCACCTCCTGCATGCTGTTGACGCTGCTGCTCTGGCTGCCCGTGCTGACAGATGTGCTGGGGATGGAGTGGTTGCTGCCCAGGCTGTTCATCTTACAGCTGGCCGCTTCGCTGTCCTGCAAGAGAACACGGGCGCATGTTTTCAGTAACAGATGTGACCAGAGTTGATCCATCCCAAGCAATTATACACTCACACAGAGACTCTTGTGTCCTTCCTGACATGTACAAGTCTCTCTAGATTGTGTCATTAAATGCAGTCACCCTGATCGAGGGGGAAACTAATGACCTCTGAATTACACCGGACCCAAATCATTTTAAATTACCAATTAACATCAGACTCTTCTGTGTCTATGCGGCTTCTTTAGTGAGTTTACACTGCACACATTTAGACGCAGCAGACAGAAAGTTAAAGTCTGCAGTAACAGACCATATTGGGATGTTGTCATCAGCTCCTGTACCATCCCCTGAAACCAGAAACAGGGTCTGGGACTGCAGGTTTCCTCCATGAAGCCTGCAGCTGCTTCTTATTGCAGTGAGCTCTGTGTCTTTCTTCCTGTGGTGTAGGATGACACTGCTGCTGTGGCTGCTGGCTGTCCATGCCTGTTCATGCTGCCTCAGAGCAGGGTCAGCTGAGGGACATTTCATCTCAATGTCACGCGGCTGTGGCTGTGGGAGGTTTGTTGTGATGTCTAAGTGCTGGACTGCTGTAAGCAGCCGTCAAGTGTATTTCTGTGCTCTTTAAAACATTATTAGAAGTGAAAAAACGAGGGCCACTTCAGAAAACAGTGAAATCTGTGCTCACAGGATCCTGTATGTGGCAGCTCTTTTCTCCACATGTTCTTGCAGTTGAGTTTCTTTAGATTAAATGCTAAATGCTCTAAAGATTTAACACATTTCAGGCAAATTTATTAACCTTAATTGTTAAAATCAGATAACGTGCCCATCCCCACCTCTGTTTCATTCATTGTTCTCTGTATGTTGCTGGAAATGGAAATTACTTTTATATTTGTCAAGGGAATAACCTATTGATTCACTTGGTCTGGACTATAACTATAATTTCAAAGCAAGAGGGAGGTTATGTTTTAGTTTCAGCTTCTCAAACATTAAGATCTGCTGATTTTTTTTATTAACAATCCAATGACATGAATCTTTGAGGTTAGCATAATCTTCAGCTTCAGCTTTAAGTTTTACTGACGAAACAACTCTTTAATTAATCAGAAATAAAAGCTACTGTTAGTTGAAGCTTGGCACTGTTGTAAAGACTAGCCTGGCTATCAGTTCCTGCTTTTAATCTGATAATCTGATTATTGTCATCAATTATCATCAGTGTAAGCTCTGTTGCTGTTTGTGCTGCTGTTGTGTATTCTGTGGTTTTGTACTCTTTCTCTGTGACAGTAAATCTGAATGGGATGTGGCTCTCCACAAAACCCATCAACAATAAAAAGTGATGACAGACTTGCTGAACTGGTTGTATGTTTTTAACCCGTTAACTCTTTTTCAAACTCCTCCTCCTCTCGATCTCTTAATACTGCGTCTCCCCACACTTCCACTCGTCTCAGACATGAACCCCACCTCCTCTTCTTCCTGGCTCTCTCCCATGGGCCCGTTGTGTTTCTCCTGGTAGAGGATCTTCTTCATCTTGCGGTACTGCAGGTTGTCCAGCTCACGCACCGCATCCTTGGTCCTCTGGATGAGGTCGATGAGAATGCGCGGCGATCGTTCCCGTCGCACAAAATCATGCTGGAGAAAGAAAACAAAAAACAGAGTTTGTCAGTGGGATTAACAGAAAAAAAGCGTGGAAATAGAAAATGATTTAAACTTACTTAATAAACTTCCCTGATTGTAAAACTGTAATTTGGGGTTGGACTCTAGAGCTTGCCACTGTTCTAGCACTTTCACAACATTGTTTTAAATTTTGTTTCCTGACACTGTTGAAAGCACTGAAACAAGGTTTAAAAAGTATTAACAAAAAAAAATGACAAAAAAAAAATGTTTGCAAGATGATCAGGATATTTAAAATTAAAAATCTAAATAACACTTGAAAATATAAAAAGCTGTAAGCAGAAAAAAAATCCAACAAAAAACTCATTTTATTTTCGATCATTTTAGGACATTTTATTTTGAAAACTGCATCCCCATCAAATTCTTTCATCAAGTATATAATCATAACAGACACTGTATCTGTGTCTATCACTAGAGGGCGCTGTTAGGTTGCACAGCCCATTGTGGGAGTCCCAGTGCTCTCCACTCTGTAGTAAATTGAACACATGGGACTTGTGCAAGATCTTCCATAAAACTGTTTTCCAAAAACACTTAATCAATTTCTTTCTAATAAATAATTCCCTACATGGATTTAGTCAGGAAAGAAGCTAACGACAGCCGGAATCAAATAATATTAATAACAAAACATTTATTTTTTTGAAGATATTTCATGTGTCTTAATTTCTTGTTTTCTAGAAAGCCAAAAATACTACTCTATCTCCAAAAATAGTCATAATTTGATAATATGAGAGATGCATGAGTCCAAAGGATGCCCCTGCAGACACATCAAATGTTAGCAGGTTAAAAAAAGTAATGAAAACCAAGCGAAAGGCCACACTTCTTTCAGATTTGATAATTCACCAAAATATATTCTGACCCAGTTTCACACTGAACTGATCTGACTGGTCAGATGCATTCATACTGAATTAAAAAGTGTTGAGCTGTTCATCTGAAGCACATCAACCTTTCTGTAATTTGATGGAGGTGTGATTTGTCAGAGGCAGAAGCATTATGCACTCATGTAATTATTTATTTGTGTTATGTAACCAGCAGGTCAGGGTGGAGGGGTGGATGGGGGAAGCTAGTTTGGGTCAGGAGAGAAGGAGGTTGTGATCTGCCCTTATTTTAGTCATCCACAGTGCTTATTTAAAGCAATTTACTGTGTGATATCAAAATGAAAATAAACTTAAAAAAAACAAAATCTCTCTCCTCTGCTTCCTCCCACTCCACCACGCTCCCATATCACACCTTCTCTTAGTCACTCTCATTCATAAAATATGATGTGGATGAGTGGCTGAAATGTATGCATCCTTTGAGTACAGGACTAAAATATAGATACTGTGTAAAAAATGAGTAAAGTATATTTTTAGTTCAGTCTCTGGCTCTCTTTCTGCACACCTTCCTGTCCATGTGACAGATGCTGGTGGAATGGGTTAGTCAGGACACGGGGGAGTGACATCACGCTCTGAAAATAGAGATGAGAGTGATTTGTCCCGTTTTCTGACGGACCTACACCAGAGTGTGGGTGGTTGCCCACCCCCGTCCCATCAACCAGGATTCTTCATCATTAGAAGGTTTGCGTTAAGAGGAGGCGACAGCGTTTGCACGGCATCGTCACTTTGTTCCCTTTGTGAGGAAAATCTGAGGCCAGAATCCCTAATTCACCCACAGAGATTTATCACTTTTAGATCTCATTAGTTTACAAAGTGGAAAACATTTTATCACATGTTCACTTTTTTTTAAGTGTACTCACTTTGCTCTAGTCCATCTAATTTACTTATACTGCAATTACGCTGCAGAAGCTGGAGCAGAAGCAAATTTCCCTAGACGGCAATATTTAGAGACATCTCTTCTCCTCTTTCCAGATGAAGTGTTAAAAGAAGAGATTAAAACCACTCTGATATGAGTAAAATCAAATATTCAGCTAGAGCAGCAGCCTTACTCTGTCCAAGGCTAACAAAGTGTACCGATCAGCTCCTCATGGAAGCACTGTTTGACAAATAAAATGTTTTATCTTTTTCCCTTTGGGTTGCAGAAAAGCTAGAGCAAGCTGCTTACTCTAGCTACACAGATACCAAGCAGGTACCTTCCAGGTAAGCAAGCACATTAGAATAAATTCACTCTGAAGGTTTTAAAAGTAGAAAAATGGTAAAAAAATATTTTCAGCTTTTCTGTTTGATCCGATGAAAACATTTTTTTTTTGTTCAAGACAAATTTTTACTGTGTACTACGTGCCGAGGTAAGGGACTTATCAGTACAGTTACGTAGCTCTACAGTTTGAAACGTGACATTAAGAAAAAAATATAGCAGCCGGCTCTATGTTAGCCTGGTGCTCCAATGTATCTGTAGGCTAACGTGACAACAAGTAAACCCTGTCAGTTTGTTTGTAGTTTAATAACCATTTATATTCAGTGCAGCTGGCAGCCAGGTGCTCTAAGAAATGTCCGTAATGTGTAATGTTAGTGAATCCTGGTTTTGCCCTGCCAGTCATCTACCAATCAGAGCTAACGTAACCTCACTCTTCATTTTATTGATAGACTCTCAAGTTTGAACAGACCGCTGCAGAATAACTGCTGACTGTGGGTTGGAATGGACATTAGCACAAATAGTTAAGCCCCTGTGTTATAGAGTGATACAGTCTGAGCTAAAGGCTAATTAGCCTTTAGCTAGGGATGTATCACTCCCCTACTTAGCTTTCTTCTGCTCTTCTGTCATTTTTCTGTCTGACAGTTAGGTTCCTGCGTCTACCATCACTATGAAATTAATCACAGAAAACGTTTTTAGCGTGGAAAAACACAGATCTCTGTGTTTTATTTCTTCTCACTACTAAACTTCGTCAGCTGGTGTGGTGTTAAAAAAAAACCTGTAACCAGCAATACTGGTGCTGATAATCTAATTTTTAAAGCGTGGATTACGCTCAGGCAAATATCTAGAAGGGAGACTTTTTCAGGATCCCTTTCAAACCCCTCACAGCTCCTTTGAAATTTATTTCGGTTTTAACTTATATTGGTTTTAAAGCAGCTGTTTGGGCATTAAGGTCAAAAAATAATCCAAACATGAGCTCTTGTAGAACTGAAAAGTAATGTAGTATTTGCCTGTTAATGTATGGAATAAAGCAAAAAACACCTAGAGCAATTTCTGACATTCAGCCAAGTGTTTCTAGCTTAAATGTTTGGTGCTGATAGCAGGTCACTCAGAGGTTATTATTACATAGTTCATTTAATTAACTATTAGTCTACCAAGGTTTTCAGTCAGAGAGGATGTCTAACCTGAAGCCAGAACCCTGATAGCTCAAGGCCACCAGATTAGTGACCTGATTTCTCCTTTAAAGAGCTTGGAGGGACGTGTGTCTGTGTTTTTTTTGTGTTTCTGTGTGTCAGTGCGTGTGCACTAAAAGAATAAGTGATTTTGTGCTTGTGTGCGTGTGTGTGTGAGAAGAGAAAGTGGAGTATTAATCATAAGCTAACACCCCAGCCCCCCAAGCTCTTCAGCATGAAGCAGCCCCTTCAACACTGATCCAAAGTCTGTTTGGTGCTTATCCCTCTTTAATGGTTTTTCGGACAGGATTTGGGTCAGGGGTGTTGGGAAGATTTCACTCTAAAATAGATCCTTTCCAAACTCTGGTCCACACCCTTGTGTCTTCTCTGACTTTAACGTCATGGTTTCCTTTCGTCGTTCCTCAGGTGAAGCAGGTGAGAAAACTCCTGCTTCACTGTTGAGTGTGATCAACTCTAGCATAAAACTCTTAGCAGGTCAATAGGATTACCTGACGGTCGGACAAACAAAAAGATAAACTCCATCCCAAATTGCACCAAAACACAATAAACATACACGGATTAACTGGTAAGTTGATGGGTTTTTGAACAGTGGTCAAAAGGATGTCACGATACAGGAAGATGTGCAGCTGCTTTTCAGTTTTAGCTTTTCACTGCACAGAGACACAGCTAGAGAAGAACTCGCTACATGCAAAGCCTGAGCACAGATGGGCTGAGGTGAAGTGGAAAACTTTCCTGTGATGACTCAAAATTTTAAACCTGTTTTGGAAATAAAGAACGTTGTGTCCTCTGTTCAAACTGGAAGAGGGACCTGTCCAGTTTAGAATCAGCACACAGTTGAAAAAACAGCCCCTATGACAGGCTGGGGATTTTTTCATGAGGACACCATTTTTCTTCCATACTAAAATTTAAATTGTTGTTTTTTTCACCCTATTCTGGGTTTAAATAATCTGCAAACCATATATAGTTTTTTTTTTAACTTTCTTTTAACTTTTATTTTTATTTTTACTTCTTTTATTTTTTATTATATCTTTCAAGTATCTATTTTTACTTCAAATAACTTAATTTTCAGTATCATGTTATTATTATTATTATTATTATTATTATTATTATTATATTAATATGATTATTATTGTTATTTATTTTGATATTATTAATAATAATATTATTATTATTATTAATGGTAAATTATTTGTTTGTTTCTCTCCATCTTAGTTGTTAGCCTTTCACTCATCTATTTAATTAATTAATTAAATCATTTTTTAAATGCCTCTTTTATTTTCTCCATGTATGCCTTTGAATTCAAAGCCAAAATTCAAATACAAAGAATGTGAAAAAAAATCTGCAAGCTATCAAGATCTATCTTTTTTTTTTGTATTTTACTCAGCGTCCCACCATCTTTAGAATTGGAGTAGTAGAAAATTCTCACTTCACTGCTCAATATTGATGTTTGATATTACTGTTAGGCTCTAATCAAAGGGGCTGATATGAGAGGAGCAAATATAAACGCTTATTTTTAGCCCATTAGATCCATGGCTGTGAGGCGAGGCACAGGAAGTTTAGCTACAACTGAGATGAAAAAAGAGACAGAGTAAGCCCTTCTCAGCAGGGGTGCTTCAAGAAGACACTGTGTATATTCTTGCGTATTAGGGAGCCGTGGGTGGGCGGGAATGACTCATCCTCATGGCTCAGGGAGTGACTTGAGACAGGAAGTGAGGTCACAGCTGGAGGGATTACAAAGGAAGCGCACTCACTCGTAGCAGCTCCCCTGATGAGGGTCTGTCCTGAGGAATTTTTAGTAGGCAGTAGTCGACAAAGCTCCGGAAGGGGTCAGACCTGGGGAAAGAGGACACGGAGGTGGAGGTCAACGATTTCCCTTTTAAGTCAAACACATTTAAACCAGGATAACCTCAGTATAGCAGTGATAATGTAATGACAGGCTGCTTTTAGCCACACCTTCTTTACTTCATGTCAATGAATGCTTTATAAGATGAGTAATCTCCTTATGAACTGCTTTGTTTATCATATCAATGAATGAAACCACAACAATCCTATGTAATCTCTAAGGGTAGCCCCATATATAAACCATATATGGATTATGTAAATATGTGGAGCAATAAGAATATAGGCCACTGGAGCTGTGGAGCACCGTGCCACTGACTCTGATCTAAAAATATGCTCAGGATAACACACAACGTGTAACGCCGTGTGTTTGGGTTGCTGCTATGGGTCGTTAGGGCATCGCAGCCAGAGGAGCTATTTAAGATTTGATGGTCAATACAAGCAGGGCCATTGGGGGGGTCAGAAAGTGCAGATTTTTATCACCTCTCTCCTCACTGGGCTCTGAATCTAGTGTCCTCTGTGACTCCCAAAGGTCTATGAGTGCACTTGTATGTCACGCCAGTGTGTGTACAGTGTGTCCTTGTGTGCTGAAGTTACACTATGAGGCTGATGTCTCTACTAGTCTCATCTGGCGGGATGTTGCTGATGCCTCGGGCCCTTGGAGCTTCTCCAAAAATACTACAATGCTGCGCCTCTCCACAAAATCACTGTGGCTACAAAGGATTTTTTTACTGAAGGACTAATTCTACAGCAGGTATTCTCCACACACAGTCAAAAGAAGCAAACCTGAAGTTTCTGATGACTTTCACTTTGTCAAAACCGACAATAACTTTCCCCTTTTCAGGATTTTATTTCACTGAAAGCTCAGTTCAAGGACACCAGAAGGCAGTGGATGCCTGGAGGGTATACTGAAGCAGGTAGAGAACAAAATCCAGCCTTTCACCTCAGCTGTGGAGAAGATCCACATTCTTTCAGAACACATTCTTGCAAAATATTTGGAGGCAGTAATACTGACATGACTCTACCGGCAAACTTCACTTTCATACTGTGGTGGTGAGAGCACAAAAGAAGTACACAAAGGGGAAATTATGGGGAGAAGAGCAAACATAGTTTAATATTTCACGAGTTTTATTTCCGCTCTGAGAATCACACCTCACATGCGATGTGTGAGCGGTGGTTGCAACCGCTCAGGGCAACAGTGGAATATTTGCCGTCTCACTATTTTTATGCCTCTCACTCTTTACTACTTCTTCGGATTTAGATCACTTACTTATTCCAAAAATAAAAGTGCTAAAGATGTATTCTCTTGACTGGCATGTGCAGGTTTGCCTGATTTCATTCCTTTTTCCTACTTATGTGCCTGTAAATTATAAATGAAAAATTATGTAGAGCAAGAGGATAGTTGACACTCCTGCTTTACTTCTTCAAAATCACTTGCACATGATTTCATTCATCCTCCTTAAAAGAACCAAACGGACTGGGATCGTGTTGTGAGCAGATACCTTTTAGAGCCTCTATGACAAGATGTTTTCTGCATACAGGAAAAGTGAACAGTTAGCTGCTTTAATTATGAGAAGAACTAAAGATAAAAATAACATACTTTGTGGTGCTCTCCAGTATCAAAACCAGCCCTGACTAAAACAAGGTGCACTTCCAACACTGTACGAGAGATGATACTGCAAAGACACGGCAAAGAGCTGCTTTAAACCTGCTGGCCTAAATTTAATTGCTTTTAGTTTTTTGATGTCTGGAAGGACAGTCTCAAGAGAATCTATTAGTTTCTGCAATAATAAACTTTGAGGCTGAGAGCAGCATGTAATAATGCATAAGGCAGGCTGTTTTCCCATAACACATGGAGAACACAGAGCCTGTGTACAAAGAAACACCCTTGTTAGTATGGCAAACACAAACCATACAAGTTTATACCACTAGAACAATATTAGAATAACCCAAATGCAGTGTTTTAATGTTTTTATATGAGTTAAAATATGGATTAAAGCCAGGCAGGGATGATGTTCTCTACTCTGCATTTCTTTAGCAGAAGTCTCCCTGATAATTACATAAGAGACTTATCTTACTTGTCTTACCCTTAGTCACCGTTTACTGAAAGACTTTTATCAGCAGTTTTACATAATTTTCATTGGTTGGTGGTAATAGATGCTGTGAGGAAGATCTATTTAAATTAAAGTGCAGCTCCACCTCCTGGCCTGGAGTCTCACGCACACTGTCATAAATGGCTTTTAGCGAGGCTTGTGTTTGTTTTGGAATTAAATGGAGATCAGATGGAAACAACTTTTCTTTGTTCAAGACAAATTTTTACTGGATACGGTGCGTCGAGGTAAGGTATTTATCAGTACGGGTGCTTGGCGCTACAGTTTGAAACGTGGCATCAAGCAAATATGTAGTGCTATCGGCAGCTCGGTGCTCCATTGTATCTGTAGGCTAACGTGACAACAAGTAAACACTGTCAGTTTGGATGTAGTTTAGCAGCCGGCTATTTGTAGCGCCACTCACAGCTTGGTGGTGTGAGACGTGTCTGTAATATGTAACGTTAGTGAATCCTGGCTATGTCCTGCCAGTCATCTACCAATCAGAGCTATCGTCACCTCACTCTTCATTTTATTGATAGACTCTCAAGTTTGAACAGACCACTGCTGAATAACAGCTGACTGTGGGTTAGAATAAGTATTATCACAAACAGTTAGCCCCTGTGTTAGCCTTTAGCTCAGGCTGTATCACTCTTCTGTCCTTTTTTGTCTGACATTTAGGCCCCAGTGTCCACAATCACAACAAAATAAAACCAAGAAATCATTTCAAGCAGAGAAAAACACAGATCTCTCTTTTCACGACTGAACTTCATAAGCACTCCACAACCAGGCCCCTTCATACCTTACTGACATGCTCCACCCCCACCCCCCTTCCTGCACCCTCCGTTCCTCAGTCTCAAACCTCCTGACTGTCCCTAGGACCAAGTACCGAACCTGGGGGGACAGAGCCTTCTCTGTCGCTGCCACCTCCCGTTGAAACTCACTCCCAAAACTCCTCCATGACACTGCTGACCTCACCGCCTTCAAAACAGAACTCAAAACTCACTTACCGCAAAGCTTTTAACTTTAACTAATAAACCCCTTTCCTGACCTTGCCTTTTCTTTGCACCTTTTAACTGTTTTGTCTCGTCTTCTTCTTCTATACATGTATTTTACTGTTGTTTTATTATTTTGTATATTTGTAATGTTGCTTGTTGCTATAACTTGCTCTTTGTCTTTTTTTGCCTTGAAAGCGTCTTTGAATTTTTTAAAAAGGGCTTTATGAATAAAATGTATTATTATCATTATTTTTATTATCTGCTGGGGTGGTGTTGTCATAGAGACTTTGGCATGCCATGAATCAGTTCAATCCTGCTCGAACTGATCGGAAAGCTGAGAAGTGGCGTTTTAAAATAACCTGTAACCTGTAATATTGACGCTGATAACTCATCTTAAAGTGCAGATTACAATCAGGCATATATCTAGAAGTGAGACTTTTTTCTAAGATCACTTTGAAACTCCTCACAGCCCCTTTAAATCAAATTGTTTTGTCATTTTGTGATTTGGTCGATCAACGGAAAACCGTTTCCTGTATGAATGGATAAAGTAGGAGTTTAAAAACAAGCCTGAAAATGATGATTAATAATTGAGAGGTTTGCTTAAACTCACCACTCATTGGACTGTAGCGTGGGAGAGTCGTTCTGTGCGATGTGATATAAGGCACTCATGGCATTCATGTTGAACAAGGGCGGTTTGCGCTCCGCTAAAAAGAGCAAATATGAGAGAGGGAGAGAAGAGAGATGTTTCAGTACCAGAGTTTTCACAATCAACAAGTCCCCAAAGCTCACAGGATCAAGTCAGATGAGATTGTCTGTCCTTCCGATACATTTCAATCAGCTTAAATCTGTTGAATTTCTGACTTTGAGGGTTTTATCTGAGCATCCTTCGACTTGCAAGTACAAACTCACCCAGTTCAATACAAGTGATCCCCAGGGACCAGATATCCACTTTTCCCTCGTACTGGCCCTCGTCCATGGCTAGGATCACTTCTGGGGCCATCCTGAGGACAGAGAGATGCAAATGCACCGCACACACATATACACATGCACTCAGAGTTTATTAAGTATGGGGAAAAAAATCCATGAAAATGTTATAATCTGCTAAGCCTCTCAGAGCTTTTAAAGACTCTGGTACGCTGTGATAGCAGCTCAGTTTTTGGAAAAATGTGTGTGTGTTTTTTTTTCTCTAAACGTGGAGTGTGACAACTTGTGTGTGAGACGAGCGAGACGCAGTTGTCTTCTGCAGGCTTTTGGGATGATGAGAGTCCATCACTGGCCAGGCTGTTTATTAGATGATTTTCATTCAACATAAAAGCTGCACAAAGTGTGGGGAAATATTACGGAGTGTGATGTCCAACTGATGGTTTCTATAGCTGTGTGCCAGTTCAGGGGCTGCAGCCTATGGAGGCTGAATGTGAAGACTGATTACGTCACAGCGGTGCGTCAAAGCCTGTCTCTTTTCAAAAGCTCCTCCAAAATGTGGCCGACAAATCCAGCCTCCTTGTCAGGTGCCGCGAAGGACGGATTTGGTCAATCTGTCTTAGCCTCACATATCCCAAGATTCATTGCGTACGAATGCCGAAGATGATGGACACAGCTGTTCTATGCAGTTGTGAAGGATTTCTTGCAACAACTATGTGATTGTATTTCTAAAACATTGAAGAAGATTTTGTTTTACTGTGTTGTTTGGGCTCTTTCTGAGTAATATACTTAGGAAAAATAGTTCTTATTATGGAAAAATTCTATATTCATAAATGTAAATTCTCTGGGAAAAAACTTACTTAATGTATTTTTTTACAAAGCATTGAAACATTCCATTCATCAATTTGGTACTCTGAAAAAGCAATTAAAACTATAACAGCCTCCATTTTATCATTCATTTATTTAAAAAAAAAAATTGATTTAACATCTAGGGATGGGTACCTTTCACATTTGAAACGATACGGTCCTGATGCCTGGTACCTGGCAATCGGTATCGGAACTTAACGGTACCAATTTTTGGAACTTTTGAGTGTTAATGTGGTAAAACATTTCAAGCTTTCCATGCTGTGTTCATGTCCAGCATGGAAAATCACCTACTCTTTCACTCCCTCACAGTCACAAGGATGCATTTAGGTACCTAAACATGGTACCATTTGATTTTACATGAATCGATCCCCGGTACTTTTGACAGACTTTGGTTGGTACCTATGAAAGTACCTAATTTGGTACCCATTCCTACTAACATCTAACCTTGCAGAGCAGATGGACCTGCCTGATTCAGTTTCTGAACTCCTGCAGGTCCATCTTGTCAGGCTCCATTGACCAACAAATTCACTCGGCTAAATTCTGACCAGCCCAATCAGGGAAGAGAGGCGGGAGCTGTGGGAGCAGACGTGACGTCAGCAGACTTTTGTACTTGTCAGCGTTCCTTTGATTCTTAAGTTAAATTGATAAAAACGGAAGCTGTCGTCTAACGTCTTTTTCACAGCTGTTTCTCGTGATTCAGTAGTTGTTCATCTATTGTTTCTTAGAAGCATCGGCTCACATAAGCTACGTCATACCGCGGCTTGATGTGGATTGGTCCGTGGTGAGTGTGTTCATCAGAACAGTCGTCCAATCACCAGCTGCAGATTTTTTTTAAAGTCCCGCCTCTGAAAACAAATCGGAAGAGCTGCTACCCAGACGGACTTGTGAAATAATTCCGTGGCGGATATATGAAACTGCCCGTCTGGCGTGTCAGGTTATCTAACATCCCTCTTGCACTTGTTTTTATGTTGAAATGTACATTGTTGCTTATCTCTTACATGTCCATTGTGGTTCTGTACTCTATCAATAAAGACAAAAGTAAATATTGAAAAGAAAAAATTAAAAACCATCTTGCTTTAAATTCAAGGTTCTCATTTATATGTTTGAAAAGCAATGTAAACCTGACAGGTGAGACGGGCACTGCTTCATGTTGAGAGTGACAGACAGGAAATGCTCCATACAGCAGACCGTCTCAAATTAGTTTGGTCTTTGTGGTCTACGTAGGCTATGAAGGCCGGGTCCTCCAAAGGCTGCAGCTTTAGTTGGGACACAGCTTGTATCTCAGAAAAACCTCAAAGGGCTTCACAGTGATTTCTCTACAAACAATATAAACATATACCTGATAAACCTTTCTTTAACTGGACAAGAAATGTGCAACACTGCTGGCTTGACCATCAGAGAGTGGACTTACATTGTCTTTTATAAAAAATAATCACACAAGTGGCCAAAATGTCAGAACAATGTTTGGATTATGTTGTGCAAGAGGCACTGGTGTCTGTGCTAAAGAGCAGCAGATCGTTTTCACTGATGGTAATAATGAGGAGAAGTTATTCCAGTTTTCTCACTTGCTGAATCAATGATTAACCCTGTTCTCACAGCAAAAACCCCCAATTGATTTTCTCATGGACCTAAAAAACAAAAATACCGATAATTTATGGAGAACAGCTCCGAGTGTTAAATGTGAAAAAGACAGACAGAAAAATTTTCAACAGTGTGAAGAAGTAAGTCGGATAACCTGTGCAGAACTATTTGAAATTTCTATGCCAACAAAAAGCAGACACTTCAGGTTCAGTGATACTTTGTTGCGCCCTTGTGTATACTGACCAGTAAGGTGTTCCCACAAAGGAATTGGCAGGTGAGGCAATGGAGGCAGAGCCAAAGTCGGCCAGTTTGACCTGACCCAGCTCAGTCAGCAGGATGTTACCAGCTTTCACATCTCTGGATGAGGAGAGGTGGATAAAAAGAGTGAGAACACACAGCTTGTCAGCTCATTTAGTTAATGCATCAGGCTTTTCCCAAATTTGACACGTCACCTGTGTAAAGTATTTAAAGTTATCATTATATCTCTGACGGAAAAAGGTTTCCTATGGTACCAATCATAGCTCTCTGCTAATAAAAACAATAACGTGGACAGGAAGGCATGAGGGCTGCCTCTTCCTCTCAGTTATGTTTGAGAAAAACAAATCAAAGTAGAGGCTGGAGATTTTAGAGCTTAATGAGTTAACGCTGCAATAAAGGGAGCACAAGTGTGTCTCTCACCTCATCTTATCATGTTTTGGCTCAAGTCCTGCAGGGAAATACTTGGATGAAGGAAGCAAACTCACTCACCTGTGAATCATATTATGGGAATGTAGGTAAGCCAGTCCTAACAAGGCACCGTGGGTAATGGCAGCAATTTCCATCTCTTGGAGTGGCTTCTTATGAACTAGAGGAGAAAAATGTAAGGTGGAAATTAGTTGTAATACTAAAAAAACAGTTTCACAGAAGAGGCCTTCACCATGTGATGAAGGTCTTTTTGTGTAAAATATTATCCTTCTCCTGTAACAATAAGAAACTACTCCCTGTGGCATCCACCATATGGATCACAGTTTTGATATTGGCTCCCTGTGGACTGTAGCAGAAACAGAAGGAGTGCGTGCCCTGGCGAAAGGTCACGGCAGAGCTTTGACTGAGGAAAATGCCAAAAAGAGGCCAACTGTCATGACTGTGTATCTGCGTCAGTGATGAGTGCACACATAGGTGCTTAAAATAACACATAAGGTTCAGGTCAGGAATGCTCAGAGGGTAAACAGAGAAGGAGGTCAAGCATTGAACACAGGAAGATGTTCTTTGGATGTAAGCAGAAGTTTGTAGACTCAATACTACTCTGAAATCATACAGACAACATCCAATGAACAGATCAATGTAACAACTTAAGTATCAGCCTTAAATTTTGTTTCTAGTTTCACAAAATTATAGAAAAACACTTGGTAGGAATCCTGCAGTGTACACCTCAAAGAACCAAGGTCATAAGCCCATCATGACAGATCTTTTAACGCCCCTGCCTTCATGATGTTTGGTTGAGGGAATACCAGGACACACTGAAGAAAGAAATGGAGATGGGAAATAGCAGACGCACTTGAGCAACCAATGAACACCTGCTGTTAACATTTCCAGGTGCCCTAGCCATCATCTTCAAGGTTAGGTAGGCAGATTTGTCAAGTAAGGGCACATTACTTTGGCTTTTTGAATGCCACTGTGACAGATCTTCAAGAGGATGATTTTACAAATTGTTATGTGCTGAAAACTAGGGTTGGGATGATGTGCTTTTCTCCTGATTAAATTCTTTTGCAATTTTGGGGTGCCAATTTTGATCTAAATTGTGATTCCTCAACATTACCGATTTTTTAAATTTTTGGTTTGCTTTTTTGACACCAGACCATGTGAATTTTTTCCTCCATTTTCCCCAAAATGCATATCACATGTGAGTCAGTTTTTCAGATTTATTCAGGGGATCTGACATCTCAACTTTTTTCTAGCCAAGCTTACAATCAACGCCAAAATGAAGAATATCAATTTGAAAAAAAAGGGTTTTGAACAAAAAATCAGGATTTAAAATTGTCAAACAAAAAACTTGATACCATGATATAACCATTTTTTCTCCCACCTCTACTGAAAACATTTGGCAATATCTCAGGGTCAGATTTAAGATTGAAAGGCTTGCTTGCTCACCCCTCTCAGTGAGTCAGTAGCCACTGTTACATGAGGAGTTTTTTGTCTTTCTGAATGGAATCTTTCTGAATGACTTTCCTGAAAACAATAGTATACATGGAAAGGAGTATTCCAATCTCTGGTCTACATCACGTGATTTATCAAAGACGGAGGACGACAGTTTTTTTTTTTTTATCTCTGTATTATACTCTGTATTGCGAGTTTTTTGTCCGTCTAGTCTGGAAATTACGTTGAGTTCTTCAAAGTTTAGAACAAAAGCAAACTTTCCTCCAGTGCTGACTGCTCACTGCCATTTTTGAAATTGAGGAACGTCTCTAATTGCGTCTTACGTCATATCTGAGCATGCTCTGAAAGAACGCACCCTGACAACTTTCGGTTTGAGTGGATACATGATACCTCAATTGGTTTGGGGAAAGGAATTGGTTTGTGAAACCGATTAAGTTTGCATTCGGATCGGCACTTTTCTTTTGAAATGAGGTGTATACAAAGGCTTAATTCTTTCTGTTAGAGCAAATAAACGGAATGCAAGCGGAATATTTAGGTCCATGTAAACGTGGCCAATGAAGCTCCTGTGATGTATAAGTAAAATCCTCATTTTGCTAAATCTAAACAATCAAAATCTATCAGCTAAAGTCTACACTTTGCAAATTTGAATTTGTAAGTATCTCTGTGTTTGTGTGCACATTTGATATTGATAAAAGCACTTACCCTCTAGTAAATCTGATGCAGAGCCCAGGCAGTACTCCATCACCAGCTAAAACAGAGGATAGTTACAGATAAATAATTCATTATTCGCAAACGATCCTTGATAAAAACCTTCAGGTCAAGTTTGTACAGAAATCAAAGTTGTTTTTCGCTGCCAAATTCCCACATTATAATGTCTGCAATGGATGCTGATTAGAGTATTTGCACTGGGAGGACACAGCTAGGAGGAATGTAAGAAATTGAGACTAAGAGGAAAAGAACCAGACAAAGAGTCTGGGATGAAAACGATTGAACTAACAGCGATGCGAGGCTAAGACAAAGAAAAGAAGTAGAAAAAAGAAGTTGTGAGAGAAGGATCCACTCACCCAGGCAGTGTTGTCTTTCAAGTAGCAGCCTTTGTACTCAATCGTGTTTGGGTGCCGCAGCTGTCCCAAAAACTTGACCTCTTTAATGATGTCCTGCCACTTCTGCCAAGAACCAATCCAGACACACAGATGGTTACACACTACAGGTACAATCAAGGTTACACTTAAGGAGGCATTTTCTGGGACTTTGATTGTGATGGTGTAGCTGGCATCACTGTGGCAACCACTCAAACCTGTTTAAAAGCCTTTATACATCTGTTACTATTGTGAGCAGACAGATGGTGAAGTGTTTAAAAAAGCGCTGCACCAACACAGAAAATAAAGACAGGGGTTATAGAGATATTAAAAAAATATATCAGTTAAATCATCTGACAAAATAAGCGGAGGAGTAGTCTCTACATACTAAACTGCAGAGTGTTGAAGCTGAGATCACGTTTTGCCCCTTCAGAAATACACCATACAAACATAAACTTTTTTTCAGGGGCTTGCCTGAGGGAAGCACATGCTGTCTTCCAAACTTTGCATCTGGTGGTGGGTAATTATTTTTTATGATTTCACATCATTTCTGTTCCTTTAGGGTAAAGTAAGCCCCACAAATGAGACAGCCTTTCAAGCTATTTTGGTGTCAAATGTGCTGAATATCAACACAGAATCAACATAACGCTATTTATAAAATCTGAGCTCTGACTTTCTCACCTTCTCCTCTGTTTCTAGATTTGTGTTGGAGAAAGAAAAATGCATTTTCACCTTTTCTTCTGCCTGAGATAACCACCAAATTGTGTTGATTCTTTTACAGCTACACCAATGCCCTGCTCTTTTTCTTACCTCTGTAGTCTGCTTGCCATTGTAAGACATCTTTTTGATGGCCACCACCTCGTTAGAGTAGGAGTTTCGTGCCTGAGGAAGAAAACAGAAAGATCAGCACCTATTAAAGTCTAAAAACTTTCAAAAAGTTTTATAACAGTGAGAAAAAAAGAGATTCTCCCACAAAACACACAGCCCTGATCATTTTTACTTGCTCCCCTTTGCTGTAAGACTCAAAAAAAAGATCTAGCTTCAACAATTTAGGCCTGACACACATTATTACAACACAAAGCGAAGATGGAAAAACTTGTTGACAACTTGTAAACATTATGTCTTCAACATTTTAACAAAAGGAGGAGTTGAATGTCTTGATAAACATGCAGGAAGGCACCTACATCTGTTGACTGTAAAGCTGTATTATACTGCTTAATAAACAATTTATTAAACGCTTGTGTACTTCTTATGGCATGAAATGAGCTGATTTTTCTGACACTTTACTTTCACTTCTTTTTAATATTCATGAGGGTGATCCAGGGGGTGAGCAGGATAAATTTGCTGCATGCAAAACACCATAAAGCATGCACAAAGCAAATCATTTACAACAGAGTGACAAGGCGATAACAGATTCTCTCATTTGAATTCAAACAATTTGCGTCTGATCAAAGCGCTCAACAACATGATTAGAGGATACCTGCAGGTAAAGGATGTGTGGTTGTTCTGCTGCTACTGTAAGTGTTTGAGTTGTCTGTGCACATCCGCACCGCCATGCTAAACCGGTGGTGTTAACCTCAAAGGCTTTTACCCTCATGGACAGCTCCGCTGCGGCTCAGCCTAAGCCTTTATCTCGGCTTCATCCCACTTACAAATGAATGGGAATTTCATGTTGAGATTCAAATGGAATTACAGTAACAGCAGGCAACACAGTATTCCCATTTGACTTTTTTTCAGATTCATTTGATCCATATGATTGCTTGTCAGTTCATATATAAATGCTTTCCCCTCTGGTGTAACTTATAGAGCGATGGCTATAGAGAGGAGAGGGTAAAAAACGTGTAATGCTGAAATATTGAAATACATTCAGGCTAATTGTCGGTGCAGAAAGGGGGTGTATCAATAATTACACGAGGCTAATTCATTCAGTATAAGCTACAGTAGTGTGTGTTCAAATCCCTGGATGATGGGCCTGCGTACACAGCAGGGGGAATTCCCCTTGTTCTTCTCTATAATGGAGTTCCTCCCTAATCTCCACATGCATAAACTATGGGTGCACATGCTGCATAAATTTATTTAACTTTGCATGCACAAAAAGCCGGAAAAATGCATGCATTAATGAATGTACTTTTCTCTGCTTTCATGCAATAATCTGCAGCTGTATTTTACATTAAAGGATTGTCTATGTTGCAGGTATTTGCTCCCCAGATGTTTGATAATACAGTAAAATCAAAGAGCTGTAAAATATAAGCTTCTTGCTACAGGTTCCTCACTCCATCAGTGGTAAGTGCTTTTACCTGTGTGCAAAAAGATCAAACTTTTGAATATGTTTGCATCTATTTCTTCATGTTTCCATCAATTTCTTTGTGTACACACTTTATCTCCCTTCTTTTGGGAATTTAGGGACACTTAAAAGCTTTGAGTTTCTTATAAAAACTTCTCTGTCCTCTCACTGACTGTTATAATCCAGATAAGTGAAGCTCTGGTTTGAAAAGTAATATGCCCATGTGAGCTGGCATTCATTATCAGTAATAAGCTTAATGATCACAGAGTGATTTGCCCTGGGTTTTGCCTCTAAGGCCAAATGTAGACAGTCCATTTTTCTAATTGGAGGCCATTGGGTCAGTATGTATATTACAAACTAGCAGTGGCATACATGTTTGATACTTCATCTTACATTTGTCAACACATTAGCTTGTTATTGCTTACATTCTTCTCATGTGATCTTGTTGATTAAAAAAAAAAGATTGAAATTGTTTTTTTACAGAGGGTCGAAAATTAAAAAACAATGACACTAAAAAAGATCAGGCATAAACATTTTGTTAAATAAATAAAATGCATCACCTTTTGCAATGAACTTTCACATTCTTTTAAGATTTTTGCATTTTTTCAACTTTGTGCAAATTATTTGAATTTCAATTTTTTTCTTACATATTTTTTTGAATTTAGAAATATTTTTTGAAGATGTTCAATTTTTAAAATTTCCAAATTTTTGAAATTCCTGTAAGTCTTTGGAAATTAATCAAATCCAATTATTATTTTGTGAATGTAATGGGGGGTGAATTAATAAAACAGATGAAATTATAATTTGATAATTGTTCGCAAATTTATGAAATTTTTGCAAATTTCTAAATTGTTCAAAATTTGAAAAAAAAATAACTCTGATTTTAAAATGGCTTCAATAAAAGTAAATTTAGAAATTTTTGCAATTTTTTGCCCATTTATTTATTTATTTTTTTTAAAGAATGCTTATTTTTGAGATTTTTTTTATTGTAATTTCAAAAATTTTGCAATCTTTGAATTCAAGTTAAAAAAGTATTAATTTATTGTTGTTATGATTTTCTTTTAAGTCTAAATTTTTTTTTTTTTTAAAGAAAAAAACTAAGACATCACATGTCAAAAATTATAACCACAATAAACTTCTAGTTCAGATTATTATTCACAAGATTTTTACTATGTTTAGAATATTATGCACATTTTTTGTCTTTATTGTGAAGATAAAGTAGATTTTGTGGCTTTGGAATGGTTTTAATCGGGGGGGAGCTAAGGCAAAATGGCTCCTATGGAAGCAAAGGTTGCAGACCCCTGAACTGGAGCTAGCAGAGCACCAGTTGTAATGCAGACAGAGTAAGTGTGTCAGTGAGCACAGAGCTGGCATTAGGGCAGGATTTAGACTCACATTGGAGCCTGTTAGCCAGACGGGCATTGGCACCAGGGCTACTAGGGATGTATTGGGGCCGTCTGTGTATGCATGTGTCTGTAAGTGTGTGTGTGTAAATGACATAGGTTTAGAAGAGGTTCATAAAGCCCTCCCTGCCAAGAAAATCCTTCTACAGCTTCTGTTCTTCTATAGCAGGAAAACAGATGTCTTAAGAGGGAAGGAGGGAGGGAGAGAGGGGAGGGGGGGCTTTATTGCCTCCAGCTCTACATCTGGGGGAGAGGAGAGGAGGAGAGGAGAAGGAAAAGAGAGGAAAGAGATAGAGGAGAGGAAAAGAGAAGGAGGAGAGGAGAAGCATGAACTGATGTGGAGAAGAAAAGCATCAGAGAGAGCAGAGAGATGCAGCATGCTTTCACCCCCCCTCGACTCAGCTTTAGAATCAAAGGCCTGATGGGTAATTAGTGATGATGAGATTAATAAGAAAGCTACAGAGAAAGTGCTGAAAGGGAATCTGTCTCCATTAAATTGCATTCAAAGAGCTCATAGTGTAGCAGGGGCTACACTAACAACGTGTACAAATCAGAAAATCAATAAATGAAAATGTAGGGTAACTAATTATTAAATAAATCACAGCTTTACTCCTGTAGTCATAATCAGCATGTAGTAGAAAGACTCTCATTCATGTGCTGCCCATTGACTTCAAACGCAGGCTGAATAAAGCTCACAACCTGCTGCCTTTTTGCATAGTGACCATTTCGATAAATTTATTTAAATTTCAATATATATCTGGGTTAAATGTGTTTTTGTTACATTAAAGTGTAGCGTTGTGCTTCTGTTTTTCAGTACAGGGGCATTAAAGTGTTTCTGCTTAAAGTGCTCTTTCTTCTCTTATCCCAGCAAAAAGTTATTTTCATATTTATTAAATATCCGTTTTAGACGAAGTTTTCACACAAACGGTGTTCTAACCAAAACAAAGCACTTACAAAGTAGACGGCCCCAAAGCTGCCATGTCCGATCTCGTGCAGGTCACAGAAGACATCCTCAGGGTCATCCTTAAAAAAGAGGTCGGCCAGCTCGGGGTCCTTCGGCACCCCTTTCCGTGTGGACGACGGCATTATGGGCTGGACATGGGCTAGGCCTCGGGCACCGCACTCACATGCACACGACTACTGCTGCTGCTGCTGCTTCTGCCGCCACCAGATGTCCGCGGCGGGCCCGGCATTGGCCAGCTAGACCTGAGAAACAGAAGGGTTAAGGGGACAGATGATGAGCTGATGATGTTGTTATTGCTGTGCGCTGAGCTGGACAAGATTGTGACATTTGATTCCAGATAAGGCTGCAGAGCCTCTTCAATTTGACACCAGGCTGTTGGTAAAAAACTCACACAGATCAATCCATGCGTGAAAGAGAATTCATTATGTGACCCAAGTATGAAAATGTTCAAATATTTATGAAAAAGACTAAGAAGCGAATCTTAAACAAATTTTTGTGAAGTTGAACCAGACAGTAAATCAAACTGACAGAGAGACGCAAACAACGTTCAGACACCGTTTGATCTAATGTTGCTTCAAAGGCCCTTCAAAGAATATCTACGTTTGTGTTTGGTGTGTGTTCCCATGACTGTTTGTGTTCCTGTGTCTCACAGACAGTTTAAAGATAAGACGGGAAAAAGACAGTCATATGATGACGACTAGCTGTCTGGTCCTGCTGCTCCTCCAACTCACAGTCACACTTGCTCATGTAAACACACACTAACACATGAACACGCTTAAAAACACACTCACATACAGGCAGACAGACAGAGACACACTTGACAGCTGAAGCTGAGTCACTGATGCATCATGTCCACACATGCACACAGTGTAACAGTTGCCCATGTGCGTGCAGACACACACGCTAACACTAAATGTTTTGTATCGCAGGGATGCAGCCGGCCCGTCAAGCGTGTATGCATCTCGGACACCCTGCTCCAGTTAGCTTCACTGCACATGCATCACACACAGTCACACACATGCACACAGTCGCACACTATCTCCCTCAATTCTCTTCCTCTTCCTCTCCCTTTCCTTCGTTTTGGTCTACCATGAAATCTCTGCGCACATCATCCAGATGAAGCAAGCAAATCTGGCTCCAAAGGCCAGCCCCACACAGAGCGGGCTGACATACAGGCAGAGGCAGCAAGACACACAGGCACACAGGCCAAGACACTAAGCATCAGCATCACCCTAATCCCTCGCTCTTAGAGGGATCTAAGCCATCACACCCACTCCAAAAATATCAGCCTTAAAGGCAAAGTCCTGTGCCCTCTGTCCCACGGCAGCACAAGCATACAGACGCAGTCTCTGAGCTTTAGGGGGTTTCTGACTCTGTACTTTTCTCATTGGGGACTGAGGCAATAACTTTAATGAAATTTATCGGATTTTCTCCCCAGAGTCGATGTGAAAGTTTTATTCTGTACATGGTAAAACCCTATCCCTTAAAGCTCTAAAGAGATTTCTTTCAAACCTGTTCCAAAGTTTGAAAGATGACTTTGCTACTACTGGATTAATCATGATAGTTAGCATGTTAGCATTCCGTGCAGAACAGAGAGACACAGTCACTCATTCCTGCTACTGGCCATCTGGCTTTACAATTACTCCCTTTAAAGTAAACACTGGATTAATAACCCGTCTTCACTCATTTAACTTATTCAACTGGTATTTATTCATTCAGATTAAAACTGGGCGTCCTGTACACTCTGTTTAATACAGTTTAGAGAGTCTGTCTAATACTGTTCACTTGGTGCAATATGTGTTAAACATAGTCCATATTGTCCTGTATTATCTCTTAATGTAAATAGTTCTTTTATCTTTACCTCTTTATTTGGTTTATCTGTTCAGTCCTTATCACTCTTTGATACTTAATGCTGCTTTATCGCTCATTTATGGTATATCTATCGCTTCCTATGTTTTATGACCCTTTTACATCATCTTGTTTTCCAACTGCTGCACTAAGTGAATAGCAATTGTAACCAAGTTTCACCCTGGGATTTATTAAAGGGGACATATCATGCTTGTTTCTCCTTTTCACTATGCCACACTAGGATGCCTGTAAAGCATTTCTGCCCTCAGTACAAGTCATTTAGTTCCTTCATTGCCCCACAATAGCGTTCTCATTATCCTCAGTTTAGGCCATTCTGAAGATCTCGTTGAAACGCTCCGTTTCCAGAATGACCTCCAGTAACCTCGCAACGTCACAGCCCTTTGTGCTCTGATTGGTCAGTTCTATCAGAGGGGCGGAGGGGGTAGAGCCAGGGGGCGGTTTTTGCAGCATGGCAGTATTTACAAAATCGCCACATTGAATGGGGCAGACCGAGCGAGTTTGCTGTTCGCCAAAACTTCACCGTAAGGCATTGATAGCAGTGATAAAATGGCAGAGTGTAGGATACGTCCTTTTGTATTGGACCCCGAGTCAGACCCGGACGGTTCTGCAACACAGATCATCTCAGGACGCTTCAGTGTGGTGAGTCAAACTGGTACTGTAACATGTATAGTTTATAAGTGGAAATATAGGCAGACTTCACCAATAAACTATTTCTATAACAGGGCTCCATCCTGCTCCTTCACTTTTCTCTGTCTGTTTTATCCATCATGCTGAAAGTGTAGTCTAAAGATCGCCTCTACCGTCAGTTCGTCACTATGTTATTACCGCAGCATTATTGTGATCCAGGTTCACAGTGAATGTCAGAACAGGCATGCAAATATCACAGTCTCACAAGTATTACGACGTCTGCTAAAGCTACAGTGTTTTAACTGCTAATTCACCATGTAAAGCCGAGCTGCTCAGCAGAGCAGAGTCCCTGCATCCAGCATCTCAAGGGGATACTTGGCTCTTGGTGGGGGTATCCCTCGGTGGCGGTTGTGAGGCTAATTGACATCACAGAGGAGGAGCTGCTTTATTAGATTACTCCAATAAAAAGAAAGGATCCTCGTGTCGTCACGAAGGTCGAAATCTCGCGGCCGAATGGCAATGACCTATTTTCAGAGGCATCAAATCTCGTTCTAGGATATTAGAAAAAATACAATATCTCATTTTTTGAAAATTCAGGGGGTGTAAGGTCTTGTTTTCAAATTTATTATATTACAGGTATATGGAAGTATTAAATCAGGGATCAGCACGATATGTCCCCTTTAAGGTTTTAAAATGAAAGAAAATGAAAAAAATAGTTAAATAATAATAAAACAATAACTTTAAAAAATGAAAAAATCATGCATATTATGTAGTAGGGAGGTCTAAAGAATGAAAAACATGCCCTTATTCTACAGGGAAAATTTAGGGATTAAACAGGTTAAATTTGTTATACACCTTATCTACCTCATCCAGGTATGCTGAATTTCATGTTTTGAAAGGTCCCCACCTTAACTCATGACAAAAGACCTTTCTGTATGGATTCAAGTCAGTGTGGTTCAGAAAAGCTGGTTTATTTTTTATCCTTTTGAGTAAAGCAGAAGATACATATTACATAATACTAATGATGAGCATTCATGACATGACTTTTTTAATCAAGGCTTTATTCATTTCCATACTAGTATAATCCCTTCAACAGGTAAGCAAACTAAGATATCCTTTGGACAAGGACACACATTCTGCTGCGTGTAACCCTCCGCTTATAGAAGTGAAGAAATATGTTTTATAAAGCTACAACATCACATCTCAGCTTAAGGAATGGCAGCCAGCTTAACTATACCCTGACTAAAGCTAATTTCATGGCGTAAAGCTTTGATTTCTCTCTAAAAAATGCCTGGGAACGTGCTTGGAAACCACAGCGGGGTTGTCACATGAACGCCAGGCATGGTTTCAGTTTACCCGCTTACATAATGTGAAGGATCACATATACAGGCTTACATGCTGACTGCCTCTGGGCATCTCTCGGTCACTCTTGAGGGATTTTTTTGAGCAGCATGAAACCCCTCAGCTGAGACCTTCACGCTGGAGATGGAGGTGTGACGAATGATGAATGGATAGTAGAGGAACATGACTGCGTGTGCAACCTGTGGGCTGCAGATTCCTACACATATTTGTGGTGAGGAGGAGTTAAATGAAACACAGTGATGGAAAGTAATGGGAACAGTGTTTTTTGGACTTTTAATGCTTCATGAAATTTAGGTTTCAGGATAAATGCACATTTTATTGTGTTGACAGCTCTCATATGCAGTTACACTCATATATTTAGTAAAGTTAGCTTCGTAAAATGCGTTTTTCAATACATATTAATGTACGTGTGTGTGCTTTCTACTCGTTTACCTGCAACTTTTATGTGTCCATGACTGTTGGTGAATGCAGGTGTGTGTCTCCTGGTTACATCAGCCCTGTCTGTCTCTCATCGTTCCCACTCTCCTGAAGAAAAACACCCTGCCAACGCACTACCTATCAAAAACACACCCAGAGCATGAGCAGCGCACTCACAGGAGACTAACTATGCTTCAAACTCTTATTATAAATCAGAAAAGAAGGGAGGGCTTACAAATAAAAGACAGAAATAAAAATGTTGAAGTGCAGAGGGGGAGGAGAACCAGGGCCGGTGAGCATTTTTACTCATCAAGATGTTTTGATGAAGATCCAACCCACAATGCTGGAAGGAGTAGATGAAAAAAAAGTGTAAAAGACAGATAAAAACGGAACAAGTGAACTCTAAAGTCATGTGATCACTCTGGAGACTCTGCACACCTCTCTCTCACCCTCGCTTTCACTCTTCCTCCCCGCCTCCTCTCCTCTAAGATGTGTGAAGTGATGCAATGTGGCAACAACAGGTTGTAACACGGTGGGGCTCGCTGAAGCTGTTACTAGTTCGGCGAAAGCTCAGTGTTCGGACAGTCCACTGTGTGTGTGTGTGTGTGTGTGTGTGTGTGTGTGGCTACTGTTGATCTATGAAAGGCATTGTTTCTGAGAGAGAGCTGATTTGGCAAATAGCTTAGACAGATTAAACGCACAGTCCGCGTGTGTGTGTGTGAATTCTTTAGCACATGTGTGCAACTACACACTCATGCATGACCTTGTGCCTCTATGCAGGTGTGTGTTCATGTGTATGTGCAGGATGAGGAAGTGCTTTGTATGCACACACGGATGTCTGAGTGTGAAATGAGACGGCGTGTGTGTGTGGGGGTGACTGTGGGGGTGGGTAATGGCGCTAAAAGATTTGCTGTATATAATAAACTATGTATCATAAAAACAAATTATATGTAAAAGAGATTATACGGTTTATGCTAATCTGGCCTGACTACACACGCACACACACGCCGGAGAACACTTCAGGATCCAACATTTTTGGTCGGATAATAAAAAAGGATTTTCTACTGAAAGTCTTCATGGCGATAATCTCAAAGTTTTGACAATTTCTAAACATGACATGAACTTAATGTTTCCTCTTCGTAGGATTCTGGCAGCATCAAAAGGAAAGCAGTCAACAATGTCTGGTCGCGATCAGGGACGGAGCTAGAATTTCAGTTATGGGTGGACCAGACAAATTTTGGCTGGGCCTTATGCTACAAAAGTTTGGAGATTTTTACTTAAATAAATAAAAATGACTTCAATATACTACTGTTACTGCTGTTTTAAAGTGGATTTGATTGCCCTTTTCACCTTTAATTGCATTTTTATAACCATTTTGTGAATCAGACAAATCTAGCTCCAATCGCTCTCCATGGTACTGACCAACGATTGGCGCTCTAACCCACCAGTAGGCTGCACAGCTATGGTGTTTTGTTTATTATAAGCTGTAAGAGTGGGGACATTGACCATGGTAAAATAAATTAAATAAAAATCAATAGTCTCTCCAAAAAGAATATTCTGATCCTGCCTACGTAGAGCTAAATGTTTTGTAACTCAGCTATTTTTTTTTCCAAAGACAGAGCATCTAACAAACACTAGGAATGCACAATATTGGATTTTTTTCTAATATTTGATATGCTGATATTTAATAACACATTTAGCCGATATCGATACTCTCTCTCAATCCTTAGAGTGCAAACAAAAGAATTACGATACTTCATCAAACTTACACGAGGCTACAACCGGCGCCTGAAGCATAGCTTGTTTACATTCCCTACAGCTGAAAGGTGCTGTTAGCGCCTATTTCCTCGTCACCATCGATTACAGTCTGTGTCTTACTGAGGGAGAGGAGACACCTTTCTACTGTATCTAATGTCCTTAGTAGTCACATAGAGCTCATATAACCCCACTTCAAAAAAACTGAACTGTCCCTTTAAGCCAATATCAGCCGATACTTATAACTTACCGATATTATCGTGCATCCCTGACTAACATTTACAATCACTAATCACTGACAAAATGAACATGAAGTAACACAAACTTTCAATTTTAAACCATTTTTTAAAAATAAATAAGGACTAAAGGAAAAGTTTAGGGTGGGCCTGGGACCTATGGGTCCATCCATAACGCTGCCCCTGGTTGTGATTTCAAACAAGCCAGCACTTAATCTCGCACTAACTTATTCTGAAGTCATTCCATCTTCACATGAACACATGCAGTCATACATGTGTCAAATGTGGGCTAAAGTTCAACACGCATAACTACACATGACACACACACACACACACACACACACACACACACACACACACACACACACACACACACACACACACACACACACACACACACACACACACAAATAGAAATCTACAAACAAACAACAATGTTCACAATCCCAGCCCCCGGGCCCCCTGTTGGTGCCGTTATGACTAATTGATGCACCAACATGTTGTTGCAGGACCAAGTCCATCAGGCTGCTGGATATAGCTGCACACCATGTGCTGCACCAGACAGACTTAAATAGGACATTTCATTGTCTATTGATGGCAGGACAAGAAATGTACACCACGAACAGAGGAGAAATGCAAAATTCAAAGCCAAGATTGGTTTTGACGCAAAATCACAGCCCACCTTGATGTTAAAGCTGTACAAAGACTAAAAATAAGAAATAATCAAAAATACTGAACAATTCACAGACATTTGACGTCATTCTATTTTTGCTTTTAAGACATTATCGATGCATGAAAACATCTCTCTACTGCAGTATGTCAGATTGACTTTGATAGAAGCTTTACAGACACATCAAGTAGCTTCTTATTCTCCATTCTGTCTTATATTTATATAAATTCTTTCAGTTCTCGAACACTTGGAACTCCTCTTTGAAACTCTCTTCTCTTTTATCAACTTCCTCTGAAAGGAAAGCTTTGACAAAGAAGAATACCTGAATTTCTTATCACTCAATTCTGCATTCAGTCTCCTGGGGTTGCTGTATTCTATACAGCTCCCATGAGAGTATTAGTATTGTGCACTGTGTGTGTGTGCAAGTGTGCGTGTGAGTGCATATACAGTGTATGATCTGAAAGGTTGTTCTCATGTATGTCTGATCATATTTGAAGATGCGCACGTACAGATTGAGCTGGAAAATATCTTTGTGCCACCCCGCCAGTGAGAGGGCTCGAGTGTCCATATGTGTGCGTCAGTTGATGTGTGCGTTTGTGCGTGTATAGCCAGGGGGCTTAGCAGCTTACTGGACCCCCTACCAGCTTTAGGCAGGAACAGGAATTAGGCAGACTGTGGGAATTCTTACCGGGATTAAAATCACCAGCTCTAATCAGAAACTGGGAGAGGAAAAAAAAAAAAAAGGGACTCATAAATCTGCCAAATTGTGAGTTGAGACGTAGTGTGACGGCAGCGTGTGTGTAAGAGAGACAGAATAAGAATTATGTAATGATTCAGTTTATTCTAATCATGACGTTACAGAGAGCAGGGCTGAAGCTTTAGAGGTGTGAGTGAGCAAAGAAGCCTGGATAAGACAGAGAGAAAGAAAACCACAGCACTTCAGTAACCATTTCTAATAAAAACTTAAAGAGTGCAAAAGTCCAAGCCTCAGAACTCACAAGAATGCAGGTTCCCTGGAGAGTACTGCACACGTTTCTGTGATGTATATGTGTGTGGGTTTGTTTCTTGTATGATTTAAATGGGTCAACATGTTTTAATGATATAAACACTGACTGAAATGCACACTGAGACTTCCTCTCTCGCTGCTCTTTACTCTGTTTTATTCTCAGTACAGACTGGGGATGGGTTTCAATAACTGGTTCCTGTTAAGAATCAATTAGAAATGGTCAGATCCGTCGACATCAGTAGCCTTTATGCTTAACGATTTCCTTGTTGATTCTTTACGTTTCATAAAAGCAGATTGACCATAGACTGTAAATACAAAAAGACGTCATCTTACTCGGCTTGAGGTGAGGTCACCATAAAAACTGCTCCCCCTGGTGGCTGGCTGAAGTATAGGTCAAAAAATCCATTTCCCAAGCCATTTCAGATTGGCTGTGGTCAAACTTTAAAAAAATTAATACACCTGGCAGAATGTTTCTCACATCGACTGTTTTGGTGATTTGAAAATGTTTTTAGGCTGCCTTGTATTCAAGTTGTCGTTTTTCTGAAAAGTTTCATTTTTATTAGTTATAAGAGGTTAAAAATGAGGCTTAACGCCATGTTTAACAATGACTGACAGCTGCTGTTTTCATGTTTTTTTTTTCACTGATTGTAAAATATGTCGGGGGAAAAGAAGAGATTAGACTCTTGGAAGAAAAAAAATATTATTTTTGTCACCCAGCTCTATCAGATTCTGTCTGAGTCCCTTATTGCCTCTGCTGAGCAGACTCTGGCTGCCAATGGCAGCGACTGTGACGGGAGTATTTTGACTTCAAAATTATACAATTCTAAATTGCAGAACCATGCTGTCTACTCCATATACAACCAATGGGATTGACCTTACGTCAACGTCATGTGACATGTCACACCTTAATCACGCTCATCAACCAGAAGCTGAATTTCCAAGACAATGAGGAAGAGGTGGAAGAGATCAAAAGCCTGGGTTCGCTTTACCAAAAAGGACGCTAACAATGCAAAGTGCAATTTAACATTAAATACCAAAAGTGTCATATCATATTTATTTACTTATAAAATCAATACAATGTTGACACAGAAAACCTGTAAAGCCAAATTTTTCTACACAAAACATTCACAGGAGGAAGTTATAAGGGAGTCCATAAAGGATTGGATTAATTAGTGGCATTGATAACAGCATTGGTATCAATAAAATCTTATCAATACCCATGCCTAGTACAGACACTATGGCAGAAGAGACTGGACCATGCTAGCTAGACATTAATGCAGGAAGGAGGAATAGAAAGTGACCATGCAAGAAGCTGGAGGACTCTAAGATACAACCTGGATAATATTCCTAAAAAGAAAACGTAACATTCTTTCTTTCTTACTACAGAAAATTAGCAGTATACTGTTGGACTTTAAATTAATAGAGAATAGTATCCATGCATGCACAGACACAGGTGCACAAACCCACTTATATACAACCTAATAGCATAAAAGCTTTACTCAAATGTCAGTCCTGTAGACTGGGCCCCCAAGGACTTCATTTACATGCAAGAGGACATGTCTGAAGCTCTCACTGTCACTACATGAAGTTAAAGGACTTTTAGGATTAGTTTCCATCTGTGCTTGCAGGGTATGAACAGAGAGTACATACTAAATCCTGAATACAGAGAAAAAGTAACTAAAAAATAATGAATGACTGAATCACTAAAAGCAGTATGAGCCTTGGTTTGTCTTTGGATAAAGTAAAAACAAGAAATCTGAATGATGATACTTCAAATCTTTTAGGATGTAGAGTTAGAAAGCCATGTAGGAAGAATCAGACATTTGTTTTTTTAAAGGGATAAAGTTTCCCTGGTGTATTGACTAATCAGTGCATAAAAAAAACATTGTTTTCCTGTAAATTATAGCTACTACGAACTGATACAGCGTGGTTTAAAAGGCCTTCTAACCATAGACAAAGTCAACACATCTCCACTGCCTCAGAAAAGAGATCTAATGAGCCAAAAAATAAAGTGAGGACACCTGTGTGGGTGCACCAGGGGCGTCCATAGCCTATGAGCAGTTTTGTGGACCTGATTCTTGAATATGACAGCCATGGCTAGTTTGAACTTCACAGGTACTCTGCCCTCAGGTTCAGACGTGAGAGAAAGTCCAGACATTTGAAATCAGCCCTTGGTCATTCCATAACCCAAATTGTTCCCCTCCACCACACCCAGTCCCTGCAAGCTCTTTTCCCAATCAGGGTGTGACTCAACAGCAAGATTTGCCCACAGCACACAAAGTACACTCACACAAACACGCCTGGCTTCCCAGTGGATCCAGTCTTTGCTGTTGGCTCAGTGTGATGATGACAGCGAGTTGACAGATGGATTTTTACATGGTTACCCAATTTACTAAAGTCTGTGAAAAGATGGAGAAACTTAAGCTTTACTTCAATAAAAGTACAAAAATCAGGCAACTCTTATAACTTTAAACCCTAGTTAGTTAACAAGCACAACATATTTCGTCCTAACATTTGAACTCATGTTAGTTGAATGATTTCAACATTGTCTGTCACTTAACCTAGGGATGGGTACCTTTCCCATTTGAAATGCTACGGTACTAATGCCGGTACCTGGCAATCAATATGGGTACCAATTTTTGTGTGTTTATGTGGTGATAAATATCAATTTGTTTAATAATAAAATCTCAAAGTTTTTCAATTTAATGAATTTATTCTTTAAAATATAACCTTGCAATGCTGCATTCATGTCCAGCATGGAAAACCGGCTACTTTTCCACTCCCTCACAGTCACAAGGATGCGTTTAGGTACCTAAACATGGTACCTTTTAATTTTACTACAGATGGAATTTGGTTGGTACCAATAAAAGTATCTTATTTGGTACCTATCCCTAACTTCACCATTGTCTGCCATCACTAACAGTAAAGCCTCATTCCTCTGCATTTCACCAACAAAAATACACAATCTGCACTTAGCAACACCAACAATCAAACATGAGTCCCATTTAACTTTAAAAAATGTCAACCGCAAAATGTGGCCTCCAATTTTAAGTGTCCAACAATTTACTTTCTTGCGAGCTGCCAACAACCAACCACAAATAGCCGTACTCCAGCAATCCATCCCTGAACAGAAGTTCAAATATGCATGCACAAACACACAAAGACATCTTAAAAATACCATGGCACAAGCCAGAGAAAGTTCCAGACTCAGCTTTAATTCAGTGTGACAGCGGTTTGGTTAGCTATTCTGTACATCAGAGAGCCGCCAGGGCAGCAAGCCTTCATTATGAAGCAAACAAGACCCAGTTTACAGGAGCCTGGGCTGAATGTCCAACATACAACATCCAACATGTGCTCACAAACTATGAGGTGAAATTTGTGCCATCAGAAACTGAATTTGACTTAAAAATTAAATTTGAAAAGCATGATGTGTACTGAAAATTAATGTTTTGAAAATGAGTTTTTTTTTTAAATTGAATTATTTTTTTAAATTTAATTTGAATTTGTATTTTGCCTATGAAAATTAAACTTTTTTTTACACTTTAATTCAACTTTTTTTAAACTTAAAATTCAAAAACACAGAATTCAATTTCAATTCACAAAAAGCAGATTCAGTTTTAAAATTCAACTTCAATTCAGAGTGGTACGACCGTTACGTCATCTTGTGCCTGTAGGGAGACTAATCGAGCACAGATTCACAAACACCCTCTACACATCCCCGGACTCTCCTGTGTTGTGTCTAGCTGTACTCCTCCTCCCCTGAGCGGGACGCTGGTCAGTTCAACGATGGCTGAAGACCAGCGGTTGAATAATCAAGTTTGAAATCACGTTACACCCATGGTTGTCTGTCTACTATGTTACCCTGCGGTCGACTGGCGACCGGTACCGCCTCTCGCCCAGTGATAGCTGGGACAGGCTCCTGCACCCACCCCGCAACCCCGAAAGGGATAGCCGGTTAGAAATGAATGAAATCACTTTCACGCCCCTCACCACCCCCAAGTTGACAATCGAAGATGGCTGCCCCCCATTCTAAACAGTCATCAAGCTCCTGTAATAATCAGTTCATAAGCACTTCTGACAAATGTTTGTAACTCTAAATCAGCCGTGTACATAGTATTGTTCAACTTATATTTGTAGAAATGCTACCTCAGTGTTATTTACATCCCTCGTGTGGTATTTGTGAACTAAATGCAGGGCGTGCTAACAACAGCTAACACAACAGCCCTGGTATGTGGGCACAGATAGCGGCGTGAATCTGCTGGATTAGTCTCCCCGACGGGCACAAGATGACGTAATGGTCGTGCTGCTCTGAATTGAAATTGAATTTTAAAACTGAATCTGCTTTTTGTGAATTGAAATTGAATTCTTTCTGTGTTTTTGAATTTTAAGTTTAAAAAAGGTTGAATCAAAGTATAAAAAGAGTTGAATTTTCATAGGCAAAATACAAATTCAAATTCTATTTAAAAAAATAAATTAAATTTCAAAACATTAAATTCCATTTCACATCATGCTTTTTTCAAATTCAATTTTTAATTCAAATTCAGTTTCTGATGGCACAAATTTAACCTCATAACAAACACTGTTACTCCATGAGAGGACAGTTGGATGCATTCAGCAATCGAAAGGATACACTGATGAGAAACACAAACACAGAGCAGACAGCGTTGCAGAGTCAGGTGTGCACCAACCTGTGTGAAATGTGGAAAGAGGTTTTCTGATGTCCTCTGTCTCTTTCCTTTTCTACCGTCCTGGATTCAGAGCAGAGTTTACTCTTTGCTGATTTTCCCCATGGCCGGATTTTCACCTGAGGTCGAACAGAAGAGAAAAAATCTGTGTTATTCTTTTCCAGATTTGTCAAAAAAGTCACTGAATCCAGTTTCAGAGATGTTCTTTCTCTCCGGTACCTAATATCCGTGGTGCTGTGGACAGAAACAAACACTTTAAAGTATGGGGGGATAAGTTTTCTGACTTCTTTTACACATAGAAGAAACTTCAATAAAGAGAGAAAAACCTGTATCTGACATATGAGTATAATTAACAATAATGGCAGCAATAAACGTGACTTTAAATGACACCTTCTATTTTTGAGTTTGTTTTCAGACACTGACGTATATCTGGTGCAGTTTGTGGATGAGTGCAACTTCTGCAAACTCCTAAATGCCAAAACACATTTAGACTTCCCTTCTCTTTGTCTTGCACGCGCCTTGTTCACTAACTAATTTAGAGACTGTACACCATGTGACAGAGTCAGCTCTCAGAAGACAATAATGAGTTTCATTAACGGTATATAAAATACAAAAGGACAAAGGGATAAAAGCAACGTCCTTCCAGTACAAACAGAGGAAGAGCTTTCAGATTCCCTCACCAATAACAGATGGTGGAATGACTCAACAACGGCCAATGAAAATCTCTTTAATGACTCTCAGTTATTATCCTCTTAACAAGTCCAGGATCCACAGACATGATCTCTTTTTTAATCAGCTTCAGAAACGATGACACCTCCACTGCAGAAAGTTCACTGGAAATGTGCCCTCCTTTATTGGAAGTAGATAGTACCTCAAGTATAACATCAGTCAAAGTGAAGTAGATTTGAGAGTGTTAGATTAATAAAAAGTGAAAACATCACTCCATTTTACCCCCTGAAGCCTCCTATTTGAGATCTTTTGGCACGTCTGTGTCACTACTTTGTCCAAGAGAAAACACTGATTTCCAGGTAGATACTGGCAAGCAGGTGAGAAAAAGCAAACTCATTAAGCTGGCATTGGGAAGAGCAAAATGTGGGGAAACTGGGGTGCAACTTTAGCTTAGTTGGTAGAGCAGATGCCCCATGTCTGGTGGATATAATCCTGACTTTGTTTACTTATATTAAGTCCTGGCAGACTACCTGCGTTTGTTTATATCTGGCACGCCGCGCGCGGACTGATACACTAAGTGGCAAGCGCCTCGTAGCCAGCTGTGGCTCTGCAGCGGAGGCAGCGCCGTTTTACGTTTCTATGACACAATGAGAGCTAGAGCCTTATTTAGCGTGTTTTTGTGTGAAAGAAATGCGCTAAAATTCTTTTAATAAAGCGTGAATGCAGACCGATATCAGATTTTTTCAGTGGGAGTCCGTTAATTTGTGTTTTTGGTCAAGTAAAATATGGCCCCGTCTGAGTGCAGAGGAAACCGGCAGACGAGCAGGAAGGGGGTGTTTGGTGCGAGCGGCCTGGGCTTCTGCTGCACAAAAACACTGCTGTAGGGGTAATTTCTTCCTTAAACTTGTGAAAGGACCCTTTAAGCTTGCCAATTGATGAATTTAGTACATACTAGGTATATCATTTGCAATCAAATGGAATATGAAGCAAAAAAAGCACACTTTTTCACTTTTTCTATACCTGAAATTTAGGCCTAATTATAGAATCATTCAAAAACGTACTAATTATGCATCACAGGAGCTACTTGTTTTCAAAGGTCAAAGTTGCTTATGGAGCTTCACCAATGTGAGGGGTCAGAAAGGGAGCATTTAATAAAGAAGACCGTTATATATTTAGATCACTAAATTTTCTCATTTCTACACTCTCCACCTTACAGGAAAACATCTCAATGAGAATTTGAACAAAAACATTTGTATTGACATCTCCATTTGCAGGCAGCTGATTAAACTGAACTGATACCGGGGCAGACTTCTTGACTTTATGCCCCATCATGGTCTAAACAGCTGATGTAATGTTAAGTTTCCCCTGTGGTAAAATACTGGCTTATATTCCTGTTAGCTGAATTTTGGTTGTTTATAATCAGAGTCATAGAGAGGCAAATATATTTCCCATAGTGCACTGGTGTCTCTCACTTAATGTCATTGCCTTTAATCAGAGGGGAAGGGCCTCCTATTTACAGCTCGTCACATCCTCTTTTCCCCTCTTTCAAACACAAGTTCAAGGACGCCACACACACACACCGCCATGGACAAACACAAGCTTACGCACACACTCCCACAAGCAATAATTCAATATTTTTCAGTCTCCCACACAGACACACACACACACCAGATCTGAGCAAGTTGTTCTGACAGCAGAGTGCCATCAGCCACTGGACTGCTTCAGTTTGACAAGCAGGTGGTGTAGCATCTCCAGCGTGACCCGCCTGACCCTGAACTATACCTACATCAGTATTCACAAACCTGCTGTTGTTTACAACCACAACAACAATCAGGAAGCATGGCTGATTCATAATTGAGAATGTAAATGACCTTCCAACCTTTGCTCTGAGCTGCTTAATTCCTGTGTGAAATCAAACTGCAGCCGCTCCTTTCTTCTCCTCCTCTACCTCTCTTATTTCATCCCTTTCTCATCCAGGCCTCTGGTCTTATTGGTTTCACCCCCCTCAACCTCTTCCTCCTCCTCTCAGTTTTTGATCGAGCCGAGTGGCAGATTGGGAGCTCAGAGGAACCGGATTCAATAATAAAAGAAGAAGAGAGGATGGAGGGATGAGGGGAGAAGGATAAAAATGTATTGTGTGCCCCTTCTGAGTGTCCCTGAATGATTTATAACACAAACTGACGCTTGCATGAGCCTCTGGGGAAGCTGTGGCTGCACTTCAGCATTCGCTCACGCCGACCGGCCTGGCATTTGTGTCCAAACCAACAAGAGGGAGGTAAAGACAGATCAGTGGAGGGAGTGGGAAAAGTGGAAGGGTTAAGCCTGTCTTTGATTTCTCTTATTTCGTAGATATTATCTTAATTAAGGGCAGCTTTTATTTTCATTTTTTAATGATAATTCCATCAGCTTAAGTAATCATGAAACATTCATTTCCAGAGCCTTCCTTGAAGGCTTGAAATCTCTGGTTTTATCAGATCAGAGATTCAAACTAAATATAACATATCCAGTCGACAAATACAAACAACAACAAAAGCTGTAACACTCCCACTGAATGCTGAAACAAGAAACCAATTTGTAGTTTTGCTTGGATAAATAAATGAAAGGATTACTAAGATTTGTTGCTGATTACTTTCCTGGCAATTGACAAAGTAATTAAACAACTATCGGCTTCAGCTTTAGATGTTAGAGTTACAAAAACAAAAACTGGATTTGGGTGTAATACCACAAATCAAAACTGTGTATTACTTCTAGGAAATTAAAACCAGTAGTGTCAGACTTGTGCTTAAATATTTACATTTGTTTCCATAAATTAAAATAAAACAACTGAATGATTCTACAATTGATTTCATTTAGCAGATGCTTTTGTCTAAAGCGACGTAGGTCAAAAGAAGGGACAAAGGTTGCATCGTATAAACAAGAGGTCAGCTTGGTTAACAGGTGGTTTGAGGTTAAAGTAAACCTTACACAGCACTGCTGTCAGCTTAATGTCACTGAGTGAGACTGTAAGGTGTGTGTCAGTGTGCGGAGGTAAGGCTTATGAATTTGTTCAACACAAAAAAGGCAAAGAGGAAGAGAGCTGAAAAAGGGCCACACAGGATGCATGAGTGTCAAAAATAACGTGATTCAAAATTGAAAAAGAAAAGAGCAGTGATGGGCGAGTACTGGTATCAGGTCGATACCAGCCTTTTTTCAAGGTATGGACACTCACGAAGGCTGCTGATACCAGTAGCCAATACTCAAGGCAAAAAGATCTGTCTAGTAAGTTCTCCTTGACAGTAGTTGGTACTAAATTGCTGCATTTTGACACGAAGACAAATGTGTGGTCCTGGTCCAGGTACTGTTCAGACAACATAAATGAACCAGGGAGAGTTGAACTGTTTTATTCTGCTCCTCAGTTTGGTTTAGATTTTGCGCTTTTGTTAATTTATTAAAGGGGACTAATCATGCTGATCCCTGATTTAATACTTACATATAATATAATAAGTTTGAAAACAAGACCTTACACCTCCTGAAATTTCAAAAAATGAGATATTGTATTTTTTCTGATATCCTAGAACGAGATTTGATGCCTCTGAAAATAGGTCATTGCCATTCCGCCGCAAGATTTCAAACGTCATGACGACACAAGAATCCTTTCTTTTTATTGGAGTAATCTGATAAAGCAGCTCCTTCTCTGTGATGTCAGTTAGTCACACAACCACCACTCAGGGATACACCTACCAAGAGCCGAGTATAAACGTATAAACTCTACATGTTGCAGTACCGGTTTGACTCACCACACTGAAGCGTCCTGAGATGATCTGTGTCCAGGTGGATTTTCTTCCTCCTGAGCTGCAGAACCGTCCGGGTCTGACTTGGGGTCCAATACAAAGGGACGTATCGTACACTCTGCCATTTTATCACTGCTATCAATGCCTTAAGGTGAAGTTTTGGCAAACAGCAAACTCGCTCGGTCTGCCCCATCCAATATGGCGACTTTGTAAATACTGCTATGCTGCAGAAACTGCCCCCTGGCTCTATCCCCTCCGCCCCTCTGATAGAACTGACCAATCAGAGCACAAAGGGCTGAGACTTTGCGAGGTTACTGGAGGTCATTCTGGAAACGGAGCGTTTCAATGAGATCTTCAGAATGGCCTAAAATGAGGATATTGAGAACGCTATTGTGGGGCAATGAAGGAACTAAATGACTTGTAGTGAGGGTCTGGCATAGTGAAAAGGAGAAACAAGCATGATATGTCCCCTCTAAAAACTAATCACAGACTCAGAGAGAGTTGTTTGTGTTTTATTTGGACTTAATGGCAGATTGACTGCTCCCTTTGTTCAAAATGATCTGACACAGTTAATTTAAATTTTATGTATCAAAAGTACAAGTGGTATTGATACTCGCTATAATTGAGCACTGAAGAGGGAGTACTCGTACTGGTATCATTCTGGAAAAAAATGGTATCGAACACCTCTTAAAAAAACGAGTTACAAATCCACTTCCTGATCATCAGACCTTTGTTTTTTTGGAGTGTTAATAGTAATTCAACATCCCAAAGAGCATGAAACTACAACAATCAGAGGAAATAAAGAGAAAATACAGTGTGTTTTTTGGTATCCTCAGAGAGAATGTTTCAGACCTTCAGAATGAGGACACCCAAACGCCACTCTATCCACGCCTCAAGCATTAGGATTAGGGAATGTACATAGTGTAGGTTTGTACTGTGCTGTAACATAAATAATATCTCACCACCCTTTGGACAAAAGTACAACAGGCTTTCTGATGCTCCAGCTAATGATAAAAATCCTGACATCCCACTCCTACTTTCCATTCCTCCTGTTGCATGACACACACTGAGATATGAATCATGGATTCTGAGTCACGAGCCGTCGATTTCCGAGGCAGATCTTGGCAAAGTAAACTGTTTCGACAATCTTGTATTGCATTTCTGTTCATGGGCAAAACAATCCAATAGAACAGCTTTCAGAGGGATCAGCCAAACAATTCATCAAGCTGGGTGTGATATCGGGTATCAAACAAAGACTTTGGCCAAGTTCAGGTCTCTTTCTGTCCAACTTTTCACAAATAAGGTTCAGAAAGTTTGTGAATTGATATTATGAACCTTACTGCTTCAAGTTTCCATGATAACTTCACTACCTGGATGACTACCTGGGGAATTGTGGGAGAATTAACAGATCCAAACAACACTGAGCAATTCAGGGAACAAAGATTGTCTCTTAACTGCTCTTTAGCTGTCAGTTTATCAGAAATTTGGGATTTAATGTTTGACAAAATGAGATCATTTGCACACAAGACGGTAAACAAATAAAAAACATGTGCTTCTTTATCTGTCTGCGTCTAAACTTTGAGCACCGATTTGCCTGAATTTAAATCAATGATAATGAGTCTCAGTGTCACTTGAGGATTCCCAGAGAGCCGGATGATGACTGAGGTGAGCTTTCGGTGAGTCACGCTGGAGCGTGGTGTGCTTTAAATCAAACGTCCCACAGAGAAATACCGCTCTGAATAAAGCTGAGACAACCAAACACCAGACGATTTTCACAATACGCAAAATTCTCTCTGGATGAAAATAAACTAATCCACGGAGATAGAAAGAAACTAAACATTATGTCCTGATTATCCTGCCAGGGTTGGTGTGGATTTTTATAGCTGTGACTCATTTTCACACAGTGAAAAATACACACAGGCGCACTCACACCCGTATACAAACTGTATACTGTGAAGAAGGATTTGGAGACTTCGGGGCAGCTCTCATCTCCGCAGCTTAGTGACACTATTGAGACACACATGCATACAAACACGCGCACACCAAAGACTGTTACCTTCTTAGATTAGCTTCAAGGCTAATGCCAACATAAATGTGGGTGTTGGTGGATTGAGGGACAAATAGGAGACAAATAAGTGGCCTATCCAGCAACTCTAAAACCCGAGGCTAAGTCCAAATCTGTGGTTTATTTGAGGAGATTTCATCATGTTGCCTTAAAGGAATAAAGCCCAAAACTATGCAGTGACAACACCCAACGTTTGTGTTTTGGATGATTAAAACTTAAAAATTGCAGCTTGTTAACTTTTACTTGTGTCACTATTATGACAGGAAAAAAAAACACAAATTGGTATACAAAAGGAAGTCTTAAAAACAAGGATCTTACCCTTTAAAATTAATTCAGGAAGTATAAGTTTGGATTAGCCTAGCACAAAGACTGGAAGAGTGTGGAAAAACTATCCTATCTCAGTCCAAACATCTTGAATCTGAGCTCTGCGGTCTTCAAGAAAATGCGAATGTAAAAAAACTAGAAAAGCACACAGAAAGCGCAGACCTCCGCCAAGCATATTGTGATTCTCATGCAACACTTTTGGTCTACTTTAATGTTTTACTCTCTTTCTGCAGACTGTCTGCTACAATTTGGTGTTAGTTGCAGGTTTGAATGATAATTTGTTACTTGACAGCGTTGAAAATAAAGATGACCCAGTACATACTTCATATTCTGTATCTTAGTATCCAGATTATTGGCAGGATCTGGATCCTATTTTTACATCTGTCAGAAATGGCCGTGACCTTTTCTTGTATTGTTTTGGAAAGCAATCCAACCATTAATGGTGGAGTTATACACACATATGGTGAAAACGGCCCTATTTCACAATGATAAAGAATCCTTAAAAAAAATCCTAGATCCAGATGGTGATCCAGATCACCTCCAAAAGTTAATCACTTCTTTCTTATCCCATTTTGAACATTTCCCGAAAATTTCATCAAGAGCCATTAGTAACTTTTTGAGTTATGTTGTTCACAGACAAACAAACTCTCCCAAAAACAGAACCTCATCGGGGGAGGTAATAACATTTTAAACTCACTGTGTAGCAGAGTCCTGTTTTGGGTCGGGTACCCGCAAAAGCAGCTGATTTGCGGGTGTCTTTTAAAAACTTTTTTTTTTCCCGGGTTCAGATCTGGGTGGAAAAAATAACAGGCGGGTCGGGTCGCGAGTTTTAGTTTGACACATCAAAATTAATATAAAACAATAATAAATACAATAAAATAAAAACGTAAGTTGTAAGCTGGTTGTACCTGCTGAGCGTCGCTTAAGTCTGGACAGAAAGTAAGTCTACTATTACACATATAAAGGTCCTTTTAAGAGATTAAAAGTTTAAAAGCATTAAATGTAAAAAACGAGTGATTTTACAGTTGTATGTGAGAAGATCACAGAGGGTTGATGATGGAGCTGAAGTCAGGCTCTTATTGGAAGAGTTGCTTCATTCAGGTGCGTTGTTTACTCACTGGCATCTGAACTATGGCGATATACTGATCAATTTTCAGACAATATGACCCAAAATGATTACTTTAAATAAGGTTAAGGGTCAGGCTGAGGGTCGTGTTGCGGTACTAATCGGGCTGATGCGCGGGTTTGCGGTTCGGGTGTGGGTTTGTACGTCCCCGGGTCTGGGCGGGGCGGATCTTGAAAATTGGACCCGTGCAGGACTCTGCTTTGTAGACATGCTCATACAATGTTCCCTATGTACATTGGCTCCCATTGGAAATTACAGAGCTATGAACTGTTCTAAAAACATCAAAGATGCATATCAAAAGTGCACTCAGTATATAAAAGATCACTGGATATCTCAAAAGGACAAAAGGCAACAATTAGATTCAAATTTTGGATGCCCCATGTATAACTTAAGGATGGATATCTAGATTTGGAATCTTGTCCGGATATATAAAGGAAATGGATTCCTCAGACAGGAAGTGTTGATAAAATATATGAATTTACAGAAACTGTAAGTTTTGGTGATATACTAACTGTGGTATTATATATCAGTTCGTATAGTAGGCATCAACAGTGCTAAGCCAGATCATTCACACCACCAGGCTAATAAGAGGGGTGCAGCTTGTGTTATGCCCCAAAGCTTTAGGTCAATATCAATCATAATCTCCATATTGATGTAGAAAAGCCACTTTCAATCATGCAAACTCATGAGGTACTACCATGTAGAATAGCACATGCACATGAAAGCCTCCACACGTGGGAAACATTTTCACACCGTCTTTCCCTCACACATGTCCATTTATAGGATTTAAGTGTAAAGTGGCAGCCATGCAATATTAAGCTAGCCTGTGGCATTTGGGAGGTGTTTGGAAGTAGCCAAGGGCTATGTGGGAGAGATAATCCCTCTCCATTATGGAGCTTTAAACCGTGGATTTGTTTCGTACTGTCACTATGTAAACTTCAAACATCATTATGATTTAATCGCCCAGGCATACACATGCTTATTCAAACAAACATGCAATCTTTGGGGAGAATGTCGTATGTATGGAATTCCATTAGCCTTGCCTGAGCTCATTTGTTTAGGCTTATGTTGAGCTTTTTTGTCACTCAGTCTGTTGGTTGTTGGAAACAGGTAAGCATAATATGAGCACAAGTCTTTATTACACCTTTTTATTGTCCTTTTTTATTGTCCTTTTTTTTATTCTTATCCTTTTAGTTCTCTTTGTAATTGGAGTCTGTTACCTTTATGGGTTACTCAGTGGCCATGGGCGCCAAACTGCTTAAGTTTGCCGTGGTGCTTTAACTATTTTTGTTCCCATGTCTGTCCGGGGATTTTACATGTACCCATGGTTTGTTTACACATGTGATCAGCTGTTAGCAGCCTGTAGCATGCTATGCTGATGTTCAGCTGAGTAGAAGGAGGTGAGGACGATGTTCTGGAGCAGCAGTGTGAGCTGAGAGCAGATGTCTCTATCCATCATTTTGGGGAATGTAAGACCCATCTTCAATGAGATGGATGAGCTAGCGGCGCTAACCTAACACCAAAAAGAATACTGGCAGAGTAGCATCATGCTATTCATAGAGACATGGCTAACAGAGCTGTCGCCTCTAATGGACTTTTTGCAGTAATGTTATTAGTGGTGATTTGTGGTCAAACAGTCTTGTGATTTTTTTTTCTAACTTATGGTTATTTTATAGTTTATTGTTAAAATGTTTACAACATAGACTTGTTTGTTTGCTGCTGTTATCTTAGCTTATCACCAAAACAGAATTCCAAAGTTGTCATATTTGAGTACAAATCTTTTGACAAGCTCTACGGTTTGAAACATGACATCAAGCAAAGATTGTAGTAGTAGGCTATATGTAGCGCTATCGCCAGTCCGGTGCTCTGACATATCTGTAGGCTAACATCACAACAGGTAAACACTGTCAGTTTGGATGTAGTTTACTAGCCGTTCACATTTAGCGCAGCTGGCAGCCCGGTGCTGTAAGACGTATCCGTAATGTGTAGCGTTAGTAAATCCTGGTTATGTCCTGCCAGTCATCTACCAAACAGAGCTAACATAACCTCAATCCTGATTTTATTGAAAGACTCTCAAGTTTGAACAGACCACTGCAGAATAACTGCTGCATGTGGGTTGGAATGAACATTAGCACGAACAGTTTAGCCCCTGTGTTAGCCTTTAGCTCAGGCAGTGTCATTCTTCCATTTAGTTTTCTTCTGCTCTTCTGTCCTTTTTCTGTTGACAGTTAGGCTCTAGTGTCCACCATCGCTACAAAATTAAATCAATACAGTCCTGCTCAACTCAAACCGGAAGCTAAGAAATGGCATTTTGAAATAACCTGTAACCTGTATTATTGGCATTGATAACTCATCTTAAAGTGCAGATTACAATCAGGCATATATCTAGAAGGGAAACTTTTTCAAGATCACGCAGAAACTCCTCACAGCTCCTTTAACCAGAGCTACAGCCCAGGCTAGAGGTGGATGGCTGTGCAACAGCTTGAACACAACATATGACTGACATTTCAGGCCCATAAAAAATTATAAATGAATTTGACCCAGTGATTCTGGTGCTGGGTAGCAACCATAACATCATTTAATCTTTTGGTTGACAGAGTTTCTCAAAGGAGAAACAGAGGGACTCTTTTTGACCTAGTCCTTCTGTTGACAGGAAAACAACAGGCAGTATCTATATACAGAATTACATTGCAAGCAGTTTTTTTCTCTGTGTCAGATATTGGTTGAACATTCAGTCTATTTGAGACCCTGTTCTTGCTTTTCAAATGCATTTTTTTAATCAGACCTTCTGATGATTGTTCAATAAATTTTAAACTAAAATGATAAGTAACAAAAAATAGCCCTGAGAGCATTATAAAGCTTGACTTTAATGATATTGTTTGATTAAAGGAGTTAATTTTCAAACTCCTCCAGAAAAGAGAAGATAAAAAAAAATTAAATCCCTAAAAAATAAGAACCAGTTTCGTGAGAGTCCGCAAGGGTGCACTTATGTAGCTTTCCCCACAGGGCATGCTAACATTGCACCACTAAAAGAAAAAAAAAAGATCAGAGAAGGTTCACTACTGATGGGAACACTGGAAAATCCTTGCTGTAAAATCAAAATCTCTGAGATAATCTCACAGAAGGCATATGTTGGGCCAGATCACACACAGCGTTGGTCACACACATTGTGCCACAAAGACCATCCCTCATTGAGTGTGAAAGCTTTTTTAGAGCAATCCCATGAATCCAGAGGGGTCAGTGTGTGTGTGTCTGTGCCCCTGGAGTGAAGCCTGGAGTTTTCTCTATTAAAGCCATTCATCCTCTCTGGCAACTATCAGTGCTCGCGCCTTTTCAGCTGAGCTTTCTTTTTTCAACCTGGTCAATAGTGTGTGGTCTACTGTCTTGCTTATTCCAAACCCACACAGTCTTTCACAGAGGAAAAAAATCAATCCCTGTAGTGTCTTTTTCCAAACCCCTCCCCTTTTAGATGGATACAAACACACACGAACACACACACAGTGAATGAAACAAGCTAACACACTAAGTGCAGTGTCATAGAGTGCCGTCACCGTGCTGTTAAATTATTCAACAGTCCCTCACAGACAATTTTGCACATCAGAGAAAGTGGGGGAAGAGGAGAAGCACAGGGGCTGTTCATGGAGGGCACCACGAGCAGAGATTGAGTGTTAAAAGGATCAACAGGTTACACACACAGATAACAGGATTGAGAGCAGAAGAGCAAAAGAGCGCATCACTTTTTGGTATGGAGAATAAAGCGCAAAAAAAAAAGATAATCAGATGCTACAAAGTGAAAATGTACATACTTTGAAGTGATACTCCGGGAGGGAACAAGTTGGATCCTAGCCTTAATTAGCGGTGTTTTTGTGTGAACGTAACACGCTGAAAATTCTCTAAATGCGTGAATGCAGACTGATATCAGATTTTTTCGGTGGTAGTCCGTTTATTTATGTTTTTGGTCAAGTAAAAAATGGCCCCGTTTGAGTGCAGAGGAAACCGGCTGACGAGTAGGGAGGGGGTGTTTGGTGCGAGCGCTCTGGGCTTCTGCTGCACAAACACACTGCTGTAGGGGTAATTTCTGCCCTAAACCTTGTGATAGGACCCAACTCGTTCCATCCCGGAGTATCACTTTAAGTAAAAATAAACAACCCACCTAGACAAACATAATAAACATAACTTGAAGCATAATTTCTGCTTTCAGATGCACAAAACTTTGCCAGAATTAAACAATACCTGACATCATTCCTCTTCTCTATGAAAACCTATTGCTTTACGATAATGGCTCCTGGTGATGCCATGTGTCTTCGAAACGTGCCTGCAGTGAGATATGTCCAAATGTGGGAGTTGGATCTTTATGTAAAACCTCGTCTCTCGGGTGCTCATTTTGGTCAAACATTATTTCTGAAAACGCTCGTAGGCCCCGCACAGTACTAGTTCATTACTCTGAAAGCACGACTCCACCAGCGCCACCTCCTCTAAACTGACTCACCGGACAAACACCAACGTGCACGTGTTGGACTTTAGGAAAATGATGTCCAGAAGAATCATTCAATGAATGTGAAGTGTCTGTACCTCAGCAGCAATACCTTAGTCACTGTCCCCAGGAGAATTCAGAGTAAATATAACACTTGAATCATCCCAGCAGCAGCGTGTCTGCAGAGGAGGCATAGCTTGAGGAGCTTGTTAGCAGAGTAGCAGCAGAAAGACACGCAGACACAGTTCTGAGTGAAAGAACAGGAAAATAAACAGCTGTGGACTCTGTAACCCAGATCCTCTCTTTCCAACTTGGACAAATTTTATCCTACATAAGCTTGGCTTCTGGCTGTGGGTCAGCCAGAGTACGCGAGTATGTGGAATGACAATTTCCTATGAGTGTGTAGGGCAAGCAGACTTCAGTGAGTTATTTGCAGTGAGTGCATCCTTGAAATGAATTCAAGCAAAATGTTCCACATGATAGAGTGACAAAAAAAACAAAATACAGAGACAAATGTGAAGGTTGATGTTTGCTAAGAAAGATTTTTTTTCATTTGATTAAAACAAGAGTCTAACATTAGAACACAATCCCTGAAAAATGATATTAAATCATGAAGGATTGAGATGATGCCACTCCATGTCTTACTTTTTTATAAAGCTATATACTGACTGCTGCCTAACAAACAGTTTGGTGTTAGCTTCATAAGCTAGCTGCTCTTGAGCAAGAATGCACTTTAACTGGGTGTTTCGGTTTGCCTTATTGAACTATCGTTAATGTATGAGTTAAACAAACATGTCTAAGGCTAGTTCAAGTCCTGTCCATGTCAACATCCTTGTTCACTGTCCGTTGTACTTAGCATGAGCCATTCATATTGTCCACACAGATTAAATCTGCTATAAATGGACTACATTTTCAAATTGGGAAATCTATGAGGGCGTTATATTCAGTTAGTTGCAAAATAGTCTTGAAAATAAACAAATTAGAATAGCAAGATCATGATTCATCCTTAAAAAAATTTTTGATTTTGGTTTTTGATCCTTGAAACAACTCATAACAAAATAGTCACCCACCAACGGAAGCGTGTTGCATTCACTTGAAGAAAGAAAAAAACAACTCAGGTTTTTCAGAGGAATTTATTCTTCGGTTTATTGTGGTAACTAATTTTGTTTTTCTGATTAATATTTTTTTATTGGTTTGTTTTTAATTATAATTATCATATTGGTTTGTTTTTTGTTATAATTATTGCTGTTTTTATGAGTAATTTTTTTGTGGTAATTGATTTTGTTTTTCTGATTAATATCTTTTTATTGGTTTATTTTTTGTTATAATTATTTCTGTTTTCAGGAGTAATTTTTTTTTCTGTTTTCAGATTACTTTTTTCCTGTTTTTCGTGGTGATTTTTTCCTGAAGTATCGAGATACTTAGAAATCCCGCGGGAACCTCAACCTGCTGTTTTTCGTGGTAATATTTTCCTCCTGTTTTTAGGAGTAATTTTTTTTCCTGAAGTATCGAGCTACTTCGAAATCCCGTGAGAACCTCCAACCTGCAGACGACTCCCGTGGATGTGTGGTGGCTCCTGTGTCCCGCATGGATCCAAGATCCCGTTCGGCACGCCTTATCCTTAACTTTCTACAGGCTTTCCAATGTAGAAGCAATGCACTTTTTTTAATGCCACATCTTCGTCTATTCCTTAAGTATTACACTGAACAATAGGCTTATATAACATATAAGGATAAAGTCGAAAACATAACAAGGGTATCATACCCTGTGTGTGCCTAATACCTTACCTTTATTGACCCGGTACGGACCGGTAGAAAGTTAAGGATAAGGCATATATGTGCCGAACAGGATCTCTGATCTGTGCAGGACACAGGAGTCACCACACTCACGGGAGTCGTCTGCAGGTTGGAGGTTCTCACGGGATTTCAAAGAAGCTTGATGCTTCAGGAAAAAAAAATTACTCCTAAAAACAGAAGGAAGAAATTACCACAAAAAACAGCAGGTTGAGGTTCTCGCAGGATGTCTAAGTATCTCGATACTTCAGGAAAAAATTACTCCGAAAAACAAGAAAAAAATAATCTAAAAACAGAAAAAAAATTACTCATAAAAACAGAAATAATTTTAACAAAAAACAAACCAATATAGTAATCATAACAAAAAACAAACCACTAATAAGAATATTAATCAGAAAAACAAAATTAATTACCACAAAAAACAAACCGAAGAATAAATTACTCTGAAAAACCTGAGTTTTTTTTTTTTCTTCAAGTGAATGCAGTACACTTACGTACCCACCATCTAAAAACAAAAAAATCAGACTCTCAAAGGGAGGAGACATTTTTATACTCATCCCCAAAAATACAATCCCATTCTCTTCCATACATCCACTCTCTCCTGTTCAGCCTGCTCAGGTGGTAGCCCTGTTGGCTAATGAGCTTGTACCAGGGGTTAACGTCTGCACAGGATGACTGCAGACCAGTCAATCAGGGGGTTAACAGGGTGTAATCTGTAAAGCATCAGACTGCACGCAAGCCAAATTTAATCCATCCAACACTGACCTGAGGGTCACTGGGTTCAAGAGAGAATCTGTCAGAATCTGTCTGCATCAGCTAAGCCTTCAATACAAAAATGAACAGCGACGACACTAAGCTCAAACAGCGGTACAGGGGATTTAGGGTTTAGAGTACCTGTTATGGTGTTAATGGTATCATGTTTTGGGAAAAGTGCGCTGAGGATAACAATGGAAAAGTGATTATCCTCACTTTCTTTAGAGCTTTCCTAAATTCAGACTTTCAAGAAAAAAGAAGCTTGGTTATTCTGTACATGTTTGTGAATCACACTAGTTCCAGCAAAATAGAAGATAACATTTACCGCTAGGGCCGGGATGAAATGATATACTTGTGATTCAATTTTATTACAATTTTTGGGGTTTAAATTGCAAGAAACATTTCACCCTCTGCTAAAGAAAAGTGGTAACTTTTTTTCCAATCCAGTTTATTAACAAAGACTGAAATGAAGAATTATAATTATTTTTTTTAAAATAGAGTTTTTTTTTTTTTTTTACAAAGAATCCTGATTTTGATATAGGCAAAAAAAAATCCCTATCATATTTGATTTTTTTCTCTCACCCCTACTTACTACACTTAATTTTTGCACAATTACCTCAATTGGCTGATATAAAAATCTGTCATTGGCACAAGGAAAAAATTCAAACTTCCAGGCATTGCAGTTTTACAAAGGCTCCAGGGAAAGGAAACCAAAATCTTTCTAAAAATAGCACAACACATTTTTATTCAACTTTTGGCTCACTACGTCTATCTTTCCTAACATCGAGGTGCATAGGTTCTATAGCGGATTTAGCAGATTTATAGCGGAGTGAGCATCTGTCAAAAATGCGATCTTTGGGGTGAAGACGGGGCTGCTCGCGCGTACACACGGGGAGAGCTGAAGCGAGCGTCCTGAGGGGTAAGGAGGAAACACATGCTAGTATGAGTGATGGCACGAAAAATACGGTTCTTAAGCCGCCTGCCACAGTCCCAGTGTGGGAATATTTTGTTTTTTATCAGAATGAACAAAGTGTGAGCTCATGAATGCCAACGAGCTGATTGAGTCGCATTTGTTTGAAAATAGTGGCGACGAAGAAGAAGAAGGGGAGGTGCAGTGGAGCCTTGTTCTCTGACAATCCTCTCTTACCGAGGCTTTTTGTCTGCAAAGTAAATAGAAATAAAAGCGCCTAATGGTGGGCGCTCAAAGACAGCTACATTGCCAAAGAAATGCAGCCCTTCAATACGGTTGAAAGCCAGAAATGTTAAAAATGTTTGACAGACAGTACAGATTGACTGGGAGAAAGTACATGTTACAAACAATTCAGGAACTGTATAAACTCCCTTTGATTTAGGCTATAGTTTTTATTCATTTATTTATTTATTTTTTGGAGTTTTGTTTTTTCTTTAGAGACAGTGTCTATGTTTTATTGTTTTTGATTAGTATTAATTATTTTCATTGACATGTATTTTTTTCTAAAAGAGTCCATTTCATTTTCATTGTATTTTTTTTTCTCTTTCTTGTTTGGTAAATTTATTATATTTTTTGTTTAATTTATTTTATTCAAAAGATCCTGACCTTTTAATTACACTTAAATACTCTTAAGAAATTAAAGTTTCTTGCTTTTGATATGGTGTACTCACTTTATTATCCCATTTATCATAATTACATCAATGAAAAAATGGAAAAAAATCTAAATAATAATGACAATAATATCGTTTATTTGCAATAATATTTTGGTAAATTATCGTCTAGCAAAATTTGTCATTGTGACAGGCCTAGTTGTATCTGACTAATTTCCTCCTCAAATACAAAATGCCCACCTCACAATGCCTGATTAAAAAAGGGAGAAGAAGATCTCAGACAACAATTAAGGGTAAAAGTCAATGAAGTTCAGCCACTGAGGTCATTTCTATTGGCCCTGGGTAACACACAGAGCTGTTGTTTGTGCTAAACTGGTGTGAACACCAAAGACAGGACATTCAATAAGCACTGGTGTTTTCATCAATGTGTGTGTAACACTCGCTGCGATTGGCCACATCCAGCCCGGCTCAGCTGGTGACGAGATGGCCATATCGATTAGGCAATAACCAAGGGCCTGTTTATGACACTATCAATTCCCAGCTGTATTGATTTTCATTGTTGCTGCAAAAATACTCTTCTGTTGCACACCCAAACACATGAGATAAACCAAAAAGTAAAAACACAGTTTAGGATTACCGATAATGGATAAAAACTTCATGTTGTGTGCTCACAAAAAATCATATTTCAGCTTATACCAGCTTATACACAGTGCAAGACAAGACAGAAAGCAGTCAGAGTGATCAGTGTGAGGCTGTTTGACATCAAGACGACATGACAGCCCGTATAGATTAACTATGATTTCCCCCCGCTGTGTCACGGCTGAGGTTTAAGCCCCTGACACCGACTATTCCAGCCTCTCAAAGACTCAGGAACCCTCTGCATATGTGCCTTACAGGAGAACAGTGCAGGGCAGCTCCTCGCTGTGTCCCCGACGCCGCAGTAACAAGTGCCTGTGGTCAAATGCCTTCACTGGCTCATGAGTCATCTCGCTGCTGTAGCCTCATTCTGCTTTCCCACAAGGCCATGCAAAATGCATGAGAGTACCCGGGAGTTTGAGTGTAAGGGAGAGAATGTGCAAACACACATGCGCCTTGCATATGTACTGAGTCGCACACGTAACACCAAGAACGCATGTAATCATCACATGAAGCGCTGGCGTCATTTAATCAGTAGTGTACATGAACACACACACACATAGGGACTCCTTCTCGTCTTCTACTGGAAGTACACACCAGCTGATCTAGTTTCAGCCTTGTGTGTGTGTGTGTGTGTGTGTGTGTGTGTGTGTTTGTACGAGTAAAAAGGAGGGCTGAGCGTGGAGTGAAGTGCTACTCTAAAGCCCAACAGGATTTTCCAATCAGGAGCAGCACAAAGATTAGTAGAGGCCTATTGCATGCTCTGTAGTGAAAGCAGAGCAAAAGAGAAATTACAACAGGAAAGAGGAAATGCAGCTGCTACTTCCTGAGATTTCTTTGTTCTTTTTGCATCATAATAAAATATTAAAGAGACTAAAATTAACAGACAGCTTGAGATGTCATTGTTGTGAGTGCTACTGAATTAACAGAACAAGCAAATTTCCCTTTCACTCTGAGATCTGAACTGAGAACTAGATTGAGACTACTTTCCTAAGCTTTTTCAAAAGTTTTCTTTTGTAATCGTCCTGTCACTGTTTGCCAAAATCCAACAGGGCAATCATGACCACCCATCAGTCAATGTGAAAGCAATGGAGTCCTCTACGAGAAGGAATTGAAAGTCCAAAACATCCTCTCGTACTCCGCTGAGGACCGTGTTGTTGGAGGGAAAACTCTGATGTCATGCAGCTTATTGCCAGGGTCTCATGGGACAGAGGAGGATGTTGTGATTTAAGGGGACATATCGTGCTTGTTTCTCCTTCTCACTATGCCAGACTAGGATGCCTGTGAAGCATTTCTGCCCTCAGTACAAGTCATTTAGTTCCTTCATTGCCCCACAATAGCGTTCTTAATATCCTCAGTTTAGGTCATTCTGAAGATCTTGTTGAAACGCTCAGTTTCCAGAATGACCTCCAGTAACCTCGCAACGTCACAACCCTTTGTGCTCTGATTGGTCAGTTCTATCAGAGGGGCGGAGGGGGCAGAGCCAGGGGGCGGTTTTTGCAGCATGGCAGTATTTACAAAAACGCCATATTGGATGGGGCAGACCAAGCGAGTTTGCTGTTTGCCAAAACTTCACCGTAAGGCATTGATAGCACTAATAAAATGGCAGAGTGTAGGAGACGTCCTTTTGTATTGGACCCCGAGTCAGACCCGGACGGTTCTGCAGCTCAGGAGGAAGAAAATCTACCTCGACACAGATCATCTCAGGACGCTTCAGTGTGGTGAGTCAAAGCGGTACTGTAACATGTATAGTTTATATGTGGAAATATAGGCAGACTTCACCAATAAACTATTTCTATAACAGGGCTCCATCCTGCTCCTTCACTTTTCTGAAAATGTAGTCTAAAGATCGCCTCTACCGTCAGTTCGTCACTATGTTATTACTGCAGCATTATTGTGGTCCAGGTTCACAGTGCATCTCAGAACAAGCATGCAAATATCACAGTCTCACAAGTATTACGACGTCTGCTAAAACTACAGTGTTTTAACTGCTAATTCACCATGTAAAGCTGAGCTGCTCAGCAGAGCAGAGTCCCTGCATCCATCATCTGAGGGGGGATACTCGGCTCTTGGTGGGGGTATCCCTCGGTGGCAGTTGTGTGACTAACTGACATCACAGAGGAGGAGTTGCTTTATCAGATTACTCCAGTAAAAAGAAAGGATCCTCGTGTCTTTACGGCGGTCGAAATCTCGCAGCCAACTGGCAATTACCTATTTTTAAGAGGCATCAAATCTTGTTCTATGATATCAGAAAAAATACAATATCTCATTTTTTGAATATTCAGGGGGTGTAAGGTCTTGTTTTCAAATTTATTATAAATATTATATGTAAGTATTAAATCAGGGATCAGCATGATATGTCCCCTTTAAGTGAAGGGGACAAAACAAGGAGATGAGCATTTGTCAAAGTCTGTGAGTAGTCCCATAAACTTTCCTTGCTAATGCTAACATGACACAGTTTTCACATTGTTCTTCTGTGCTCTGATGTGTCAAACCACCTGAGGTATGCTGGGTACTTTTACCAATCCAGCCATTACACCTGAGTGGATGTGATTCAGCTGGATAAGCCTATGCATGATAACTAAAACCTCTTCCCCTCCTCTGCCCTTTTAGAAAGAAAGAGAGACTCATCAGCCAAAATGAAAGAGAAAGACAAGGGGGGAGGAAACCCCGAAAAGGAAACGTGCATCTAGGCCACTGAGTCATTTCCCTTGTGTTTTGCCTCTTCCTCCTCTTCTTTTTCAAATATACACTGACAGTATAAATTATGTACATCATCACTGGGGTTTACTCAGAGTGGGAGCGAGCCCATGGGTTTTAGGACTTAGGATTTCAGCATTTTATCCCCTGTAAAGTCTGCCTGCAATTAGTTTGGGAATTAATTCAGGCTCAGAACTTTGCCTCCCCCTTCCTCTTTTAGATCTGTACTGATTCATCCAAGCCTCTTTTAAACACACACACGCATACACACAAAAAAGAGGGAGTAAAAAATTAAATATCTGCCCTGTGGAGGATAGATTTTACACACACAACTTGAGGTAATACTAATGTGGTTTCAAGTCACTAAAGTAAATATTTTGTTTGCTAATTCCACGCTTAGAGTGAGTTTACAACTTGAATAGTTTCACCATTTCCATAAAAAGAATCAATGTGTCAACGGTAGTTACAGCATTGAGGCTTTAAAACCCCAGGCACTGAAGTATTGATGAGTTTTGTTTAACAGTTCTTCTTAAAACGAAGTGATAAACCAGGCTTGACTACAGGCAATACCTTTGAGTAATCAATTAGTCTGCTTCATGTTTTCAAAGTCAATAAATTCTTCACATAGTAGCTTCTTTTGTATTTGATGATACAATAATAACACAACAGCGTTTCTTCTGAATACTCATCAGCCAAGCGCTGATGTTCCAGTGAAATTAGATGCAGAGAATAAAGAGTTTTTGTACTTTAAAGGGGACATATCATGCTGATCCCTGATTCAATACTTACATATAATATAATAAATTTGAAAACAAGACCTTTCACCCCCTGAATTTTCAAAAAATGAGATATTGTATTTTTTCTGATATCCTAGAACGAGATTTGATGCCTCTGAAAATAGGTCATTGCCATTTGGCCACAAGATTTTGACCTTCGTGACGACACGAGGATCCTTTCTTTTTATTGGAGTAATTTGATAAAGCAACTCCTCCTCTGTGAAGTCAGTTAGTCACACAACCGCCACCGAGGGATACCCCCATCAAGAGCCGACTGACTGAGTGCTGGGTGCAGGGACTCTGCTCTGCTGAGCAGCTCGGCTTTACATGGTGAATTAGCAGTTAAAACACTGTAGTTTTAGCAGAAGTGGTAATACTTGTGAGACTGTGATATTTGCATGCTTGTTCTGACATTCACTGTGAACCTGGACCACAATAATGCTGCGGTAATAACATTGTGAGGAACTGACGGTAGAGGCGATCTTTAGACTACACTTTCAGCATGATGGAAAAAACAGACAGAGAAAAGTGAAGGAGCAGGATGGAGCCCTGTTATAGAAATAGTTTATTGGTGAAGTCTGCCTATATTTCCACATATAAACTATACATGTTACTGTACCGCTTTGACTCACCACACTGAAGCGTCCTGAGATGATCTGTGTCGAGGTAGATTTTCTTCCTCCTGAGCTGCAGAACCGTCCGGGTCTGACTCGGGGTCCAATACAAAAGGACGTATCCTACACTCTGCCATTTTATCACTGCTATCAATGCCTTACGGTGAAGTTTTGGCAAACAGCAAACTCGCTCGGTCTGCTCCATCCAATATGGTGATTTTGTAAATACTGCCATGCTGCAAAAACCGCCCCCTGGCTCTGCCCCCTCCGCCCCTCTGATAGAACTGACCAATCAGAGCACAAAGGGCTGTGACGTTGCGAGGTTACTGGAGGTCATTCTGGAAACTGAGCGTTTCAACAAGATCTTCAGAATGGCCTAAACTGAGGATATTAAGAACGTATTGTGGGGCAATGAAGGAACTAAATGACTTGTACTGAGGGCAGAAATGCTTCACAGGCATCCTAGTCTGGCATAGTGAAAAGGAGAAACAAGCATGATACGTCCCCTTTAAGAGCAAATCTCAGCCCAACAGCTCCATCACTTTACTGTCTATTCCCTGGTTCATTCTGGGGTTTTTTCAAGAGAGATCAATGAACCTTTGCAGCCTCTCACACCCTCTCTCTTTGGGAAAGAGGATTGGAAAACAGCCACTGGTACAAGATCCTTCAAAGTTTCCCACAGAAGGAAAATGTGGGTTAAGTTTTTCTTATTTCCTGATTGAATAAGCAGTTTACACTTTACTTTAATTCACTGTTACTTGCAAACTACTCTAATCCTCTCACCTGGAGCTCACCCATGAGATAATGCACTTTAGTTGCTGTTAATAAACCTGGGCGGAACAACCCAAGCACAGTCCACTTGTGGGAAACACTTTCTTTAACTTCAAGAGCAGTTTGATCTCAGCACAGATCAGACGGCATGACCCCTGCAAACCTAAACACCCTCTAGTCCTCGTTCGCTGGCCATCAATGATTAATCAGGAGAATCTTTATATTGCAAACATTTGTCAGGAAAGAAAAAGAAGAGCCATGAATAAATAACAGTGACTCTTTTTTTATAACGTAGTGCTCGGTAAAGCAGAGAGTGCTAAGGAGGACGACTGAGAGGCTCTGATAGACAAAAGCTCCAAAAATAGATGGATGTTGGGGAGCGTCTCGTTGCTGTTCTACTCACCCTCCATCAGATGACTTATAACAGCCTTGTGTGCAGAAGCAAACCTATTTTACCTTAACTTCTTGTAAGAAATTTGGCTTAACATCAAGGTTGAAAGCCTTGTCATGAATCTAAATGTGAATAAGATAATAAGCGTGAATCTGAGTGGCGTTATCAGCAATAAATTCCAGACTGTGATACTCAGCGAGCAGAGTATCTGAACTTTGACATCCAAAGGGTTGTAATATTACCTTGCTTCCTGCTCCTTCACTGTGAATTAGTTTATATTGCACAATGGGATTTCCTCTCACAGGTCAAAAAGGCTGCTCTCTATAAAAAGCAAGGAAAGGGTGTGTGCATGACCTTACTCTCATGGTCTGATAATTTAACCGTTTCCTCAGTGGCCCTCTGGGACAATATCATCCTCGCAATTATTCTAGGGTTCCCGGCCTTTGCTGCGCTTAACATCTGGTTCATTTATGTTTGTGTATGATGAGGGAGCTAGCACGTGTGTGTGTGCGTGTCTGTGTGTGTGTCTGGGAAGAAACTAGACCAAGGAAGAGTGAGGGAAAGAGCAGGTTGTGTTGTTGACTTGCAGGGTTTCCTCCGAGTCACAGTTTAATTGGATGATTGTTCAGTTTAACCCCAGGCTCTCTGGGTTCACAAAGACACACAAAGCTCACCTTGCATGGACTATTAAGCAAGAAAAGGGAGGAAGAAGAACGTGCTTTGGCTCGCTTTGCCTTCTTTTTTCCTCCTCATGTGAAACTATGACACACTATTCACATCCTGTCTGATGAATGGGTGGACATGTAGTTTGAGAGATGGTATCCACTTTGATTTGCAACCAACAAAGCAACAAATAGTGATGATTTGAAAGGATACTGGGCCATGTTTCAGACCAAAACAGCATGTTTGATTACCCATTAGATGTTATAACTAGAGCTGTAGTGATACACTAATTTTAAGATATGATATGATACACAATATTCAGCTCACAATGCAATATGTAATGATGCACCGATATGAAAATTTTGGCCGATACTGATACTCGATATTAAAATTGTCGTTATGGCCGATAACCGATATTTAACATTATCAATATTGGCAAAAAAAACAAAACAAAAACAATCTGAGATGATGTGTCCCAGTAGTTCAGAGAGAAAGACTGGCGCAATCCTGAGAAAAGACAGCCATGGAGAGGATCAAAGGATGAACATGATCAAAAAAGTATGTTTTGTCTGTTTTTTAGATCAAAAACATGAAGAGAGACATAAAAGAAGAGTGTCCACTCTTCCAATGGAGTTTGGGGTGTTTACATAGTCATGGAAAACAATCTTATTTGGATCCTGAAAGATTTTTTAAGATGCTCTGAAAATGCCAGCAGCTAATGAGTATATCGGCTGATACCGATATTGATACCGATATATTGTGCATCCCTGAGAACAATACTCAGCCAATGACACAATTTGATACACTTGCAACATTTTCTGAAAGATCTTAAAGGGACGGTGTGATTTTGGTGACATCTTGTGACTGTTCCATTGACTTGTATTGATTAACTGAACTGGAAACTGACTGACTTCAGTGTAAAGACAGTTTCTAGATAAGGTAACAGCAACACCAGCGGCTGGCTGACCTAATCGCTCTTCCTGCAAAGCCAACAGGGTGAGAGTGAGGAGCAGCGAGCAAAAGGCCAGATGGAACAAGGGGGATTTGAATGAGACTAAATGTATTGATACTCGCAGCTGAAAAATTGATACTTTATGCGGAAAGAAAATATCGATTTATATTGCAGAATCAATAAAATAGCTTACTTATTACACAGTGGACCAAAGAACTGAAGACCTATTTGATGATTAATGGCAAGACCTATGTTCATAACACCTGGTTTGGTATTGATAAGGAGACAGTTGACAAGAATTTCCAATATGAGAGTCAGGGCACAGCTTGCTGAGCTTTTAGTGTCTTCCAGGTTCATGCTAATTAGGGCTGCAGCTGTCAGATATTTTAGTATTCGAGTATTCTACTGAAATCCCATCGATTAATCTAGTAATCGGATAAAATACATTTTTGTTTAGTTAAAGAGCAGTTATTTTTCAAATGAAAATTTTTCTCTTGAAGAAATAGAATTTTCTGATACAGCATGTCAATAAGAGCACTTGCTTTGGTAGCTCCAAAATTTGTAAACACACTTTGACACATTTTTTGTGCCTTGTACATCTCATCAAATGTTGCGGACCCAAATGGCACCCGTTTAGTAGAATGATCCATTAGTCTCCAAACTTCAGAATAGAAGCTAGATTTGTTGCTAGTTGCTTTTTTGTATAACAGGTAGCTTGAGGGGTCTGAAAACTCTCTTAATATGGCCTCAGCTCTATTTGAAATACTACTCTTTGATCTTTTTTTTAAATTAAACGATTCCTCGAGGCGGAGAAAATCACTCGAGTATTTTTTTGTAATCGAGTACCTCGAATCATTCGAGGAATCGTTTCAGCTCTAATGCTAATGCTCCTAGCAAACTTTGAACACTGCAGCGTTTGAGCTTCTCATTCAAACTGTGATGTTATGAGAAATATTGTCAATGGCAGTGACAACAAGAAAAAAAATGCAGTTCTAGTCTTGCATGTTTGTTTCCCTTGATGTTGACTTGAACTGGGAACCCCTGGCAGGGAATCCTGCTCTAAATGTATCCAGCCAGCCTGAGCCACAGACTTAACTAAAAAATAAAGTGATTCTGCATCACTGCTACTGGCCTGCAAGAGTACAACAATCTCCCCCAGATTCATCAGAGGCAAATCTCTACTTGACCCAATGGAGGCTGTCCAGTCACAGCATTAAGGCTGCACAGAGCTTGGGCACAGGCCTAGTTTCTCTTGGGACTGGTGAGGGGGGGATGGGGTAGGTTTGGCACATGCGCTGGTAGCCCAACGGATGAAGAGATATCAAGCAATTACATCAGGTTCAGTGGCAGCCAAAACCAGAAATGTAAAGATTTGTTTTGATCTTCATCGAGGGAATCTGAGCTTCAGAAGTCTGACGACTTTTGGTAATTCTATGGAATGAGAGGCTAATCTGTCATGAGTCACTAAACATTGCAACCATGTGGCGACCACTGGAGTGCACTGACGATATACGGGTTAAAAATCCTTGCCACTGACACATAAAAATGAAAGACAGGTTTAGAAACATGTTGTAGAGGCATGGAGCAGAGATAATGATGCCAGAACTGCCAGACACAAAACTGCTTTGAGCAGGCGAAGGAAGCTTCCCAAAATAGACCTGTGTGGTGCTGTGTATTACCTCACCCCCACTCACATCAGCAAATGTGTCCATCACAATCATGCATACTAAGCCACGCTGACATGCTCCACTCTGCTAAGCTAGCAGTGCTTGCTGGAGTTTTCCCAGCCGCTTGCATGAAGGAGGAGAGAGTCAGTGGGATGGATGCAAATTGTAGGCCCATGTCATGACACTTTCAATTTTTTAAAGATCCCCATTACAGTGAGCCATGTTATTCTAAGAATACCACAGCCTGAGCCCTTCCCGTCATTCTGCCCAGCTAAATTAAGCCCTACACCCAGGAGGGGTGGTGGTGGGTAGAGATAAGGCAAGTCAGCCATCAGCCGTGGTGAAGTCTCTGGGTGGTGGTGATGGTTGCTCATAATTCCCCAGCACTTCAACTTGGCCTAGTCATGGAAGAGCAGAGAGAGGCTTGCAGATTTCACAGGAGAGCTGTAGACAGATGTAGCTAGACATAATGAGGGTTGAACAGAGCGGTGGGGGAGGTGGGGGCGGAGGGGTCGAACTCATGGTCACAGCTGCAACCTCGCCAGATGATTGGAGGCGGGTGTCTAATGAAGGGCTGTAATCAAGTTGCTCATGCTAACCTCCCACACCCAATGGGGCTGACTTGCCAAAATGCCTCTCTCATGACAGAGGGTGAAGTCTGCTTGGGGAAGAAAACAATATGGGGAGGAGCATTATGTGTAATGCAAGAAAGAATGACCAATTCATCAGCTGATGCCAACAGACCACGCTGCAGTTTACATCTTTCAGTGTGACTTATGTCCAGATGGTGGGTGATTGATAAGTTTGTACGTATTATTTAAATCTAACAAACTCATTTACAGGAGTGACAAAATACCAGAGAATATTACTTCCCCTCTTGTTTTTCAATTATGTCATGGCTTTGCTAAGATATCACATTTATGAGACAGAGATTTACAAAGAGTCTCAGTGACAGTCACCTTTGACTGTCACTTGGGAGATATTTAGATCCAAAATGGTGCAGCGGACGTCCGCATAATGGGATCCATCGGGGCATAGACAGCACCGCTCCTAAAACTGCATTAATCGTCCAAAAACTCTTGTTTTTCACCAATATTCCATCATAGTCCGCTCCGGGTTAGTCCTCTGCTGCAGTCTGTGTCACTCCAGACAGCGCTGTGTGGCTGTACTGACCTCTGAACTGACAAAGACTTTGTTTACATTTGCCCCTCCGCGCATGCGCAGTACTTTCTGGAGAGCTGACTCCACTTCCTCCTTTCTTTGAGGGGCAAACGTAAACAAAGTCTTCATCAGTTCAGAGGTCAGTACAGCCACACAGCGCTGTCTGGAGTGACACAGACTGCAGCAGAGGACTAACCCGGAGCGGACCATGATGGAATATTGGTGAAAAACAAGTTTTTGGACGATTAATGCAGTTTTAGGAGCAGCGGTGTCTATGCCCTGATGGATCCCATTATACAGACGTATGCTGCATGATTTTGGATCTAAATATCTCCTGAAGCACTGCTTGGATCAAGAAAGCCATCTGGGTGAGTATTTTGTTCTACCTCATTCTATAAACAATGTAAAAGCTGTATGAACCGAACTTATCCTTTAAGCACGCACTAACTACAAGATTTGAAAATATTGACCACCACACACTACAGGATTTCCCCAAGATTATTCGACCAGAGAGAGTGATGCACCACATGTGCTCAGTTGTTTGATCTGAGGTTTTTAGCGCACTGGTGGGACAGGAGGAGAGAGAGGCAGAGCTGTCTGGAGCGGTGCCTTTCATCCATTACGCGCACGCAGAGGGACAGAGGTGAAACTGTTGCTGTATCAGCCAATAATGGCATGATCTCACACCCATCACTGATAAAACAACAGTTTGCTACTGTATGAAAATGGCGTGGTAATGTGTTATTTTTAAAGGCATTAATGAACTGGCTCGAGTGGGCCAGTGGAGCGCGCAGTCAGCTGACCCCGGAGCCTTTCAGTTGCACCTTGAGCCTGCGTTTGTTGTCTGTTGTCCGGTCTCTGGGGCTCTTTCTAATTTTCTGTTGTCATCCTCAGTGAGAATGAATGTTGTAATCATCCAGATAAATATCAAACATGTTTGAAAGTTATCGGGACGGCTCCGACGAGTCTGTGAGACGATCGTGGGGCTAAAGATTCATCTGTCAACCGCTCACTCTAGAAGATAATCTTTGCCGAACATCCCCGACCAGATTTCTTCCCCGATTGTCGGGAGGACCAAATCGGGGTTAAATCGGCGGAGAATCCTGTAGTGTGAGCAAGGCTTTAGCCCTGTTTACCAAATTCTTATGAGGTCCCAGTCCTGGTCGAAAATGCCTCATAAAGAAATTCCACTATTTTTCTCTTGGCAATTATTCACCAGAACAAACTCTGGAGTGGAAATTGACAGATATCCCATAAAGTCAAAAATAAATATCATAATTCTAGTCACAACTATGGGTGGGCATACAAAGAGAGGACCTGACAAGTAAATTTGAGATGGCGTGTGTGCTCATTATTTTCTTTGTGACAACTGCAATATGCAACAGAGGAATCCTCGAGCACTCCAAAAATCTGAAGAGGTTGCTCAGACAAAGATAATTTTCAGCCGCACAAGGTGGCGAGATAACAGTGGGAGTACCACGCTCATCAGGGAGGCATTTGTTGATGAGACATCTGCTGGGCCATGACTTCCTCTCCTCCTAGAGCTCCCGGTCGACCAAGGCCGTGACTCAGGTCTTCACCAGCTGTTGCGCCATGACCAGATTAGTTTAACATTTTTCTGTATGACTCGTATCATGGTCAGTGATACAGAGTCACAGTTTTCATCAAGTCCAGAAGTGAACAGAGAAAGAGTTACTGAACCGGTCTTGATGGACATGGACATGGATAGGGATGCACAATATTGCATTTTTTGCTGATATCTGATATGCCGATATTTAATAACTCATTTAGCCGATACTAATATTGTTCTCTGTGCACATGATTGCAGGGATCATCAACTCTTTTCTGTACTGGAAGTAGCATATTGTATTGTGGTGCAAACTCTTATCACATGTGTATGTTATCTTCATTTTTTGTGCAAAATAAGAAAAAAATATACTTGAAAATGTGTTTTATTTATGAAATTCGATAAATCCTACTTTAAAGCTGCATGTTGCTTTCCCCCAAAAAATCAGAACACTACCCACAAACCAGGGAAAATCTACCGTCAGTAAACTTAACCTGTGCTTAGGCCTGTCATGATAATCAATAAATCAATTAACCAAACGATAAATAAATACGTCCTCGGTAAGTTTGCCAGCCTCGATAAACTGACACATGCATGCATGTTTGTTTTCCTCCTCTCTTTCCACCAAAGAGGCTGAATGAGAAGATGGCTCACTACGTCTATCTTTCCTAACATCGGGGTGCATAGGTTCTACAGTGGATTTAGCGGATTTATAGCGGAGCGAGCATCTGTCAAAAATGCGGTCTTTGGGGTGAAGACTGGGCTGCTTGCGCGTACACACGGAGAGAGCTGAAGCGAGCGTCCTGAGGGGTAAGGAGGAAACACACGCTAATATGAGTGATGGCACGAAAGATACGGTTCTTAATATTTTGTTTTTTATCAGAATGAACAAAGTGTGAGCTCATGAACACCAACAAGCTGATATGTTGCATTTGTTTGAAAATAGTGGCGACGAAGAAGAAGAACGGGAGGTGCAGTGGAGCCTTGTTCTTTGACAATCCGCTCTTACTGAGGCTTTTGGTCTGCAAAGTAAATAGAAATAAAAGCGCCAAATGGTGGGCGCTCAAAGACAGCTGCCAAAAAAATGCAGCCCTTCAATACGGTTGAAAGCCAGAAATGTTAAAAATGTTTGACAGACAGTACGGATTGACTGGGAAAAAGGACATGTTACAAACAATTCAGGAACTGTATAAACTCCCTTTTATTTAGGCTATAGTTTTTATTTATTTTATTTTATTTTTGGAGTTTCGTTTTTTCTTTAGAGACAGGGTCTATGTTTTATTGTTTTTGATTAGTATTAATTATTTTCATTGACATGTATTTTTTTTCTAAAAGAGAGTCCATTTCATTTTCATTGTATTTTTTTTCTCTTTCTTGTTTGTTAAATTTATTATATTTTTTGTTTAATTTATTTTATTTAAAAGATCCTGACCTTTTAATTACAGTTAAATACTCTTAAGAAATTAAAGTTTCTTGCTTTTGATATGGTGTACTCACTTTATTAACCCATTTATCATAATTACATCAATGAAAAAATGGAAAAAAAAAAATAAAAAAAACATTGACAATAATATCGTTTATCAGCAATAATATTTTGGAAAATTATTGTCCAGCAAAATTTGTTATCGTGACAGGCCTACCCACCAGAGAAAGACTTAGAATGAACCCGCTATGAACATGGACCTGTGTATGTGTTCCTCATGATAGGATAATTAAATAAAGTGCTTCTGCTGCTGTAGATTAATCCTCTACCCAAATATCTGTACTGGTTTTCTCTCTTGGCTCCATTAAACCATGATCTTGCACCAGTGCAGAGTTTTGCTGTCTTTTAAAATCACCAATAAAGCGCTATGTGTTAACACATCTGCAGAAAGAGGAGAGGTTGGGGGTAGGGAGGGCATAATTCTCCTTGTCATCAGAGACAGCATTCCTATATTAGACATGCTAAACCAGATCACTGCAGAACATTAAGCCTGACAGCAGTGCTTTAATATTTGATGCGCTCTGCTACCGTGGCATAAACCACCAAACTGCTCTGTAGCAGCAGCTAAACCGACAATTCTGTAATATATTTTTCACAAGTCAGCCTTCCGTCACATGGAAGCAAAGGGAAAGTTCATCCCTTCAGCAGAGAGCCGAGGGATGCTGAGATGGATTAGTCAGCAGGGAGGAGTTTTTCAGCAGTGCTGTCAACAGGTTGCCCTAGATGCAAAACAAAACCTGAAAAGACTTTCTGCACTGGCATCAAGGATTTCAGCTCCAGGAACGTATCATAACAGCTCCCTTACAGATGAGCCAGCACACGGCCTAGAAACTCATCGCAGTGCGTAGAAAAGCTGAAAGATGTGCCAAGTAGTGGCCGTGTCGTGGTTCTCTGACAGCAGAGAAGGTAAACGTGTTATCTTTGACATCCACATGACCCCATGGGAGGGGAGGGGGTCACCAACTGCAATGAGACATCAGTTACTAGGTCACGGTATACGGAGGAGGCTGTGAGAAGCCCTTTTTCAGGGCTAATTAAAACTGTCCCAGGCTCTGCAAGGTCTGCCTGTATGCCTGCTGGTAGTTCTTCAATTAGGCACGTTAGAATCCGACTGGGACAGGTAGAGAATTCATTAAAGTGATACTCCGGGATGGAACAAGTTGGGTCCTATCACAAGGTTTAGGGCAGAAATTACCCCTACACCCCCTCCCTGCTCCTCTGCTGGTTTCCTCTGCACTCAAACGGGGACATATTTTACTTGACCAAAGACACAAATAAACGGACTCCCACCGGAAAAATCTGATATCAGTCTGCATTCACGCTGTATTTGGAGAATTTTCAGCGCGTTACTTTCACACAAAAACACAGCTAAATAAGGCTCTAGTTCTCATCATGTCTCTTTGTCCTGGCAGACTACCTGCGTTTGTTTATGTCTGGCACACCGCGTGCGCGGACTGATACACTGAGCGGCGAGCGCCTCGTAGCCAGCTGTGGCTCTGCAGCGGGGTAACGCCGTTTTACAACACGATGAGAACTAGAGCCTTATTTAGCGGTGTTTTTGTGTGAAAGTAACACCCTGAAAATTCTCTAAATAAAGCATGAATGCAGACTGATATCAGATTTTTTCAGTGGGAGTCTGCTTATTTGTGTTTTTGGTCAAGTAAAATATGGCCCTGTCTGAGTGCAGAGGAAACCGGCTGACGAGCAGGGAGGGGGTGTTTGGTGCGTGCGCCCTGGGCTTCTGCTGCACAAAAACGCTGCTGTAGGGGTAATTTCTGCCTTAAACCTTGTGATAGTACCCAACTTGTTCCATCCCGGAGTATCACTTTAAAGTAAATATTGAGAAATATCTTGCTTTCTTTTGGTTGCAGTTTATAGGCTTTCGCTAGGTCAACAAACCCAGTGTCCTTTGTGAAAATCAATCTGTAATCTGAAAGACTGTGGCTGGATTAAAATATCCATGCTTGATATAATTTAGGCCGCTAAAAGAAAAGATTCACTCCATCAAGAACTTGTGTGTCAATTGCATTTTGCAGCATGGAAGCCAGCATGCTTTTTTGCCGTGGTGCCTCTCAGTGGGCTGTGACAAGTGTATGAACAAGACGGTCAAAGTTCAGTGTTATGACAAACTATGTCCCAACGGTGGGCATAGTACATGCAAACTAAGCCCCTCGTAAAGACACTGATAGCTTGTGCTATTGTAAAAATAAGGCAATGAAACTTTTAGCTTTCATCAGGAGATGTATTATTTATAGTCTTGGGAGTTCTAAGCTATTGGTACAACTTCTGGTACAACCCAATACTTATGTTTCATCTGTAAATGTGGAAAATGAGAAGCTCAGTGTTCTGTTAGCTGTCTTAGCACTCTGTGGTTAAGATTTTGTGAATGCAAACTTTCCACTAACAGAATTTTGCACAAACATGACCTCATATTGAGCATGTCTGACTCAAACAAGAAGACCCCAACCCCTGTGTCTGACAGCCATGTAGGCCAATTGTCAAGAGCAGCTGATGTGTCCTTCCCCAGTGCATCCATCAGCATGCTCACACAACACCAAAGGGATTTGTGAAAATTCACGAGAAGACCCCTGGCTAATGTCTCAATAATCTCTCTCCCAGCTTTAAAAAAAAGCTATATCTGTTAGCAGTATGCTTATGATTGCCTCTGCCTAGCTGTCATGTTACATCCAGAGGCCTGTGTCTTCCAAAAGCCAGACAGCAGCAGAGGAAAACATTAGGATAAAACATTAGAGCAAAGAAAATCACCCAAAACACTCAAGTGTCTGTGGATTAAAAAGAACTCATGCTGACTTCTTGGCTCTTTTGCTAAAGTTTGAGAATCTCATAATATCCAGTTTGCAAACAAGAATGGCTCAACACTGATATTTCCAACCTCACTTGGGTCCACAACTAGAATATCTACCTTTGTCCTGCTCAGTTAAATTGCATTCAGAGTATTGCCCTGGTTACCATCAATAACAAGGAAGTCTGTTCCTTTCATTTCCTTCTCTGAAAACAAGGTCATTAGACTGCAGTGTGTTCTTTCAGATATGAATGATGTCATCAAGGGAGGGGTCCTGCAAATCGGTGAGGTGCACTTTGAACGAAGGTACGTCAGCATATGGATCGAAAACTCCTAGAATGGACATAGTGCCACAAATTGCTAAAAAGGGCAAAATATCCCACATATAGAAGCCCTACATGGACAACATGCATTAGAGCTGAAACGATTCCTTGAATGATTCGAGGTACTCGATTACAAAAAATACTCGAGTAATTTTCTCCACCTTGAGGAATCGTTTAATTTTAAAAAAGATCAAAGAGTGATATTTCAAAAAGAGCTGAGGCCATATTAAGAGAGTTTTCAGACCCCTCAAGCTACCTCTTATACAAAATAGCAACAAGCAACAAACCTAGCTTCTTTTCTGGAGTTTGGAGACTAATGGGTCATTCTGAAAACAAGTGCCTTTTTGGTCCGCAACATTTGATGAGATGTACAAGGCACAAAAATGTGTCAAAGTGTGTTTACAAATTTTGGAGCTACCAAAGTAAGTGCTCTTATTGACATGCTGTATCAGAAAATTCTATTTCTTAAAGAGAAAAATTTTCATTTGAAAAATAACTGCTCTTTAACTAAACAAAAATGTATTTTATCCGATTACTCAATTTATCGATGGGATTTTCAGTAGAATACTCAAATACTAAAATATTTGATAGCTGCAGCCCTAACATGCATCAATATTTATTTATATATACATTTTATTTTTGATTTCCCATGTTAATGAATAGCTTCCAGGTGTTTCCATGAAATCCTGGCTCATTGGGCGTGTAATCATGGACTTAAGTATCTTTGTTTTGATCATATTTGGAATATTGCATGTGTATGTACACAGAAAACCTGGTTACTCATGTCCCTGGATGAAAAAATGTTTGCACTCTGGCTTCTGATCACTGATGTTTTTCACTAATGTTTTTGGGGGAGCACTGTAATGTTTGTTTCATATATGTAACACAGCAATTTTGAAATCAAAGAGAAATTAAACCATTGAGCTGTACTGTCGTGGATAGCACTATTAAAAGCCAACATTTAGATGCAGACACTTCATATCCACCTCATTTCCTGCAACAGGAAACATGTCCCCATCTCTGTTACTGCCAACACACATGACAAGGGGGCAAAGGAGAAGATACACAGCTGTAAATGAGATGAAAAAGAAAAAGCAAGACACTCTTGTCACCATCAAGTTTTTAGTATTTTTTTTTAAATAACTGATACGTCACTGGCTGCAGCCATGCCATATTCACTTTTTTTTTTTTTTTTTTTTTTTGCTATTTTAGCCATTCAGGGGATCTGACATCTTAACTTTTTTCCAACCCATCTTAAAAACAAAGACTAGAATGAAGGGCTTAAATTAAAAAATAAATAAAATAAAAAAGATTTTTGAAAAATAAAAAATCTAGATTTAAAATTGTTAAACAATCCCAAATTGTTACGATTAGGGCTGCAGCTATTGAATATTTTAGTATTCGAGTATTCTACTGAAAATCCCATCCATTAATCGAGTAATCGGATAAAATACATTTTTGTTTGGTTAAAGAGCAGTTATTTTTCGAATGAAAATTTTTCTCTTAAAGAAATAGAATTTTCTGATACAGCATGTCAATAAGAGCACTTGCTTTGGTAGCTCCAAAATTTGTAAACACACTTTGACACATTTTTTGTGTCTTGTACATCTCATCAAATGTTGCGGACCCAAATGGCACCCGTTTTCAGAATGACCCATTAGTCTCCAAACTCCAGAAAAGAAGCTAGATTTGTTGCTTGTTGCTATTTTGTATAAGAGGTAGCTTGAGGGGTCTGAAAACTCTCTTAATATGGCCTCAGCTCTATTTGAAATACTACTCTTTGATCTTTTTTAAAATTAAATGATTCCTTGAGGCAGAGGAAATTACTCGAGTATTTTTTGTAATCGAGTACCTCGAATCATTCGAGGAATCGTTTCAGCTCGAGTTACGATTTACCGTTTTTTTCCCCTCACCCCTAATAATCTACCTGGTGGCATAACCCGGTTTCTCCAAACTGAAATCGGGACATGATGTTTGCAAACTGACTTAGAACCAGGATACTCAAGTCCATGTAAACACACACATTCTTATCTTAGTTTCAATAAGCCAGTTTGTCAAATCTTTAACTTTATCTTCTTATCTATAGTTAACACAGCTTTATTTCCTCTTAGAACGCGATAATTTCTGCATAACCATCTAGAAAACAGACAAGAAACAGGTCACTTTTACAGGCCCTACCATGGTTTGTCATGCTGCCATTGCCCACACTAATGAGATTAGTTAAGCCTATTTCTGGGTTTGTTTTGTGCTGCTTTTGTGACTCTTGGGATATGCGTAATGATCACTTAACATTAAGCAGAGAGCTTGAGAAAACAAGTGGAATCAACTCACGATTAAACAGAAAGAATAATACATACGGTTGCATGTCCGCTTTGGGCTTCCATACTCAACAGCTTAAAACACAAATAATTAAACTGATGGTTCTGTGCTTCTCTCTCAGCGCACCAAATGAGATACATGAATTTTTTTCTGCAAGTGAAAAAAACAGCTTTTGTGGATTTTTATTCTTGGTACACATGAATAGAAACAGATTAAAGTCATGATCCGAATTGTTTGAGATGCAGGTGCAAGAATGATATGCTATGGGATTTGATGCTTCTTGGAGTAAATCTTTGACAAGTGACACAGTTTAGCAGTGAGACACAGGTCTGCTTCCTCTCACTCATGCGCTCTACTCACAAGAGATGACATCATGTTGGGTCAGCTTGGGTTTTAGTGCTCAGCTTGTTTTGTGCATCTGCCATTTCGAGCGCGTCACGTTAGCCTACATTTACTTTCATAACTGTGCTTATTTAATCAAGCACTGCTTCACATGCAGGTGATGTCCTTATGTAGCATCGAAGGCAAGCAGGAAAAATAAATGAAATACGCACTGACCTTATTATGTGCGCATTAAAAGCATGCACACACATTTTGCAATCATTTAAAAAACAAAAGCGACAAGGATGCGGATGCTTTTCGACAACTGAACGAGTGCAGAGGGAAAGGAAATGTAGTGAAAATATGGTACGGGTCATGAGTAGTGGACGTTAAGCGTCTCAATCGAAGCCATTGTGACTGTACGTTGATAGTAAAATCCCACTCACAACAATGAAAGATGCAATGGAAGGTACCACAGTCATTTTAGATGTGACACACTCACGCAGACGTGTGGCCCACATTGCATGACACCGCTAAAATAACACATAGGACAAGTTTACATAGCGTGCAGCCGCTTCGTCGGCTTTAAACCCCCTCAGCTGTACACTTCATTACAACCTGTCATCCGTTTGCTCTCCATACTCACCCCCTGAGGAACAAACCAAACAGCAAAGCGTCTCCTCCGTCAGTCCACAACGTACGTATCCAAATATGAGCGTAGATTTGTAGCAGGTGCAGAACACATCAATCAACAAACATGCACATTGTTCAAAGACGTTTAAAAAGCAAACCTACGCACTTAACCCCAGCGGGCTCATAGTGCTTGTTTGACCACCTCTGAGGAGAGTGGCGTTCGAACAACAAGCCGGACACCGTCGAAACCAGACGGCGGTGGTTATTTACAACTTCAGGTGCAACCTATTAAACGACATCACTCGCTTGTATCCACTTTAACTGCTTTTGAATTAGCAACGGTAGCTTAGCCGCTGAGACAAGAGGAAGTGTCATTTCAGTTAGAAGGAGCCGTTAACCGTTACAGGGGAAACAAACTGACGGCAACACATCAACACAAGGAGGAAAAGAGACACTCACCTTCTGTAAAAGTCGTTGTGGTTGAAATGCACTTCAGGAATATTAAGTCCGACTCTAAAGATGTCGATGTGACTTTGCGAAGTGCTGTCAGTTGGTCTGGACTTCCTGAATGACGGAGCAGCGGGAGCACAGCCCCTCGCGCCCGTGTTTGACAGCTACTTTGACAGACAGGCGGAAATAAAGTTGGCTCGTGCGTAGTCAAGTGTCCGCTTGAGAATGTGCATTCTTCACAGGTACTCTCTCCTGATCGGGCACTGAATTAACTGTTTTCTGTGCAGCTTTCTGTCAGTTGATGCATCTAAATTCTAGTTTAATTTAATGCACTATTTTTTACCTTCCTAATCCTGCTTAACAAAAAAATGCTGGTTTTAAAGTGAATAACTAACAATCCCGCATCTTATACCCGTGGCAAACCATTAAACATGCATGCACTGAGTCATTCCGATTCTGTTGCAAGTTCAGTGCTGGAAAGCCAGTACATCTCCTGGTCGTATTCAGTGCACTGCTACCATCTGCTGTTGAGCTTTGAGCTTCAACTCGAGCACTCTACTCCCAAGGCAATACCACCAGGAACTTGTCAGTTTATATGAAAATTGAATTTATGTTTACACAAAGTTATGGTGGTGTTTAATATTTAATCAATTTTATGTTTTGTTTTATTTAGCAGATTTGGCAATTGTATTTATTTACCTAATTTCATAAATCATTTTGCCTCAATTTTAGTATTTGATCATTTTTGTTATGTAATGGGACGACTATAATATGTTTTGGCAAGTACATACCCTACAAATTTACAGAAAATATTCATTACTCAAAAGAAATTTGTTAGGCTAGCCACCTCTTCTAATTATAAATATATTTATCTCCATCTGCCCCTCTATTTAAAAAGCTCAACTTATTGTCCATTTATAATATTAATATTCTTCAATCTTGTATATTTATTTATAAATACATTTATCTACCACATTTGCTCCCAGAATCTTTTATGTATTTTTTTTCACAATTAACTCAGATTCATTCGCACAATACAAGACATGCCATTAAACTTTATACTCCCTTTTGCCGTACTTCTCAATGTCAGTTTTCCTTTACTTACAGAGCTTCATTAATTTGGAATTCATATTATCATTTAATTTGGAATTCATATTATCATTTAACAAAAAGGTTTATGTACATAAAACATAATACAATTTAACGTGTCAATTTCATCTCTATAAAAGAAAACTGTGAAGCATGATTAGTTTGGACAGCACTTTATTTGTACATTTACTGCATATTACTGCATAGATATACACGTGTGCAAACAAACAAGCAGCAGTTGCAATCTTATTGGCACCTTACAGCTACATCTCTGACCAATTTTAAGTTCAGACTAAAGTCCAATATAATCCATCAAGATCCTAAAGCTTCTTTTTGTTCTCATTCATAATTTATTAATTTGCTTGTTGTCTGTTTGCTGTTGAATTATTTTGAGTTTATTTCATTGTATTGAATCTTATTTCTTTTTCTTCCTGTATTTTTATTATTAACTCTATTTGGGGAGGTATCTTTGATAAGCCCACTTTGTTTTTGTTTTTTAGTTTTTTTTTTGTTTTTTTACTTCTCCTGCACTATCTTGTATTTTCTTTTCAATGCCAATGTAATTGTTTTTAATTTATGGTGCAAATGAATAAAATAAAACAAGATCCGAAAGGGATAACAATTTTATTTTAAAACTTCAAAAAAACATACAAACGTTAAAAGTATATTAAAATAGGTTACTTTGTACAAAATTTAACAATCATAACTATTCACACAAGGTCAGAGAGGATGTACCAGCCAGTGTGCTGGTGTCATAAGCAGAAAAAAGTTGTGAGAATTAAAAAAAAAAAACTAAAGGTACACTCAAAGACTTGATTCATTTATTTTACTTACACAATACAGTTGGTTATAAAGTCTTTGCAAAGCCTTGTTTTTGTTTTATAAGACACACACCAAAACACACTATTGGAGTAATTCACTTGCTTTTTCCTATTTGTATCTAAGTTACAACTATATTGATAGGTTTATGTACATAAATATAATACAATTTAACGTGTCAATTTCATCTCTATAAAAGAAAACTGTGAAGCATGATTAGTTTGGACAGCACTTGATTTGTACATTTACTGCATATTACTGCATAGATATACACGTGTACAAACAAACGAGCAGCAGTTGCAATCTTACTGGCACCTTACTATATTCAATTCATTCAAGCTGCTCCTTCAGCAGAACACTAAAGCACTAACCCTGAAGGTGCACTTCACCAGGTCATCCCTCCCTTCTGCAATAAGACTCCACATTATCAGCACCACTGCCTGATACTGATACAACTGGACTCACTTCATTATGTCATCCAAAATATTCCCAGTAATCAAGTAATTTATTCATTTGTGCACATCTAATTAACATTTTCTCATTCAGTTTTTAATACTACTTTTAAAAAAATTATTTTCCATGTTGCACCTTTTTCTTGCTGCTGCTGTATTAACAAAAAATACGTATTTTTTTGTTAATATGGGGTACCCCATGGGAATCTGTAAAATAAAATACTTCTACTCCATTAGATTTTTACTCGGGATAGCTTACGTAGGACTCTACAACATTGTTTGTTTCTTTTTCAGGTCATGAAAAATAGAAATGATTTTTATTGTTATTGCCCCCCCTAAAAAAAACTCAGTCCAAAACTCGTTTTGTACGCCTTAATGAAATGTAACCTAATCGAGAGGAAGCGCAAGAGCAGAGAACTGGCAACCCCAACAAATATGCCTGCGTAAAAAAATTGCGTTAAATCTTCGACGAAACTCCAAAACCATGGTAAAATGTAACTGCTTTATTAGCTGTTATTAGGAATAGCACAGAAAAATACGGCTGTATAATGTAAAATTTGATATTTCGTATATACAGTGCATCATATGTATACAGGCGTATCTTTGGACAGCTAGGTGATCGCGGGTCCTGCCAGTTGTAGGCGCTGTTCCAAGCGAGGTGCAAAACACAAATCGATTGTTTATGTTGTGTTTGTTTACATTTTCCAAGCGAAGAAATGGCATCGACATTATTATCACCCATGGTGGATTATTACAACGATGAAGAAGAACTCGATAGCGTGGATGACGACGATGATCGGAGTTTCAGAGGGAGGGACTCAGAGGAAGGTAACGTTAAACGAACTGACCAAGAGCTTCGGCTCTGTCTAATTGTTGGAGAAGAAACGGAAACGCGCCAATATTACGTGAAAATCACTACTCGACCCGAGAAACAAATTGGATTTTAATGGTAGTGTAGTTAAATCATAACGAGAGGAAAGTACTTTTACACAGCCAGGCTAGGCTAATAAAACAGATTGAATCCAGCATTTGAAAGCTAGCCGAATGCAAGCTTTAGCACATGGAATTAGCTCGCTGGCTACACAAGAAGTTGATTTCTTTTATCACAGCCGGTTAAATTTTCGCAAACTAGAGCAATGTGAGAATGCGTGAAACAAAACAACAAGACACTGTTCACATTTGACCCAGTGTTTCTATTCACTGAGCCCACCGTTGACGACAATAATCGTTTCAACGCGGGTGTGTTTACATGCTAACTAGCTAATGTTGTGGTGAAATATCAATATTCGAAACCGTGACCTGACAAAATGGGTTTAACAGGAAGTAAATATTTCAAAATAATAAATACTTAGACTACAATACGAGTATTGCGTTTATTACCAAACGGGACAACTACAGAGGAACTCAACCAACCAGCTAATGTTAGCAGCACTAGCTCTGAGTTCTGACAGGTCGGCTGGCAGGCGAAACCCTGCGTGTTGTGTCCACTGCACTGCCCTTTTCATACTATTCGGCGAGACAGGACGGATTGCAGTGAAAGAAAAGAAAGACAAGAGGCGAACAAGACGATGACAGCACTACAAGGTTGGCAAGTTTCATGACATTTACTTCTGGACGTATTCCTTTAACCTCCGGAGTTGATGACCGTCTCGTATATGTTTAACTACACTAGCTCTTGTCGGGTTACTCTTTAAACAGTAGGCTGAGCTAACCAAAGCTAGCATATAAATGCTAACTGAAAATGAAAGCTGCTGATTCAGCTCTATACGACTGGGCCTTACCCGTCTCTTGTCTCCGGTTTCGAAGATAAAACCGACTAACCAACGTAGGACAGCCGGTGTGAATAAACTTGGCTTCCAAGTTAACCTGATCATGTCGGCTTCGTCTGGAGAGAGTTGCCGGTGGGCTGACAGTTAGCTGGAGACAGATTAATCACACCATGCGGCAAAAGCTCGAATTAGCCCCCTAAATATGTCTCGATCGCTGTACTATATACTGAAAACTCATTTTTAAGCCTGAGCATCGTCTTGCTGAACTTTTTTTTATCTGATGCAGAGAACAACCCAGGCATGATCCTTCCTGGCAAACTTTGATGTCCCCTGGTTTTCTAACCTAACTTACCGGAGGGCATTCCCAGGCAGGGTGTTCACCATTACCTTACCAGTGCCACGCACGTCTTTTGATCCACCCACATACTGCTGTCTGTCTCGATTGTGCTGGAAAGCCTCACAGCTGTATTGTACTGTTTTATACAAAGTGGAAATGTTAGGTGTCAATGCTAAATGTTGGAAAGTTTTTACATGTGAGGTAAATATGTGTTTGAGTGATCTCAGGATAGGACTGTGGGCTGTCCCTATGGGAAAAGTCACTTCAAGAATTTGAAGAATTTCATTAAATTTGTTTAAATCATGACATCATATGGTGAATCTCCTTCAAAATACTGCTCAGCTTTTTCTTGCTGTTTTTTTTTGCCCTTTCCAAACTGTTTTAGTCAGATTTTGGGTCCAATTTTTGTGTGTGAGGTTTATATTATAAAATTTGCTATTTGGTATCAAAGACACCAGCCTGATATCGTTGAAGAATATTTTGAGCTGTAAATAATGCAGTACCCCCTCTTCTGATATTATCTCTAGGTAAATATTTTGGTTTTTAGCTTTAAATATTTTTCATATGTGACTGTACCCCCCCTCCTGTCATGCCCCTTTTTTCCAGACACGGAAGATGCCAGTGAAACCGACCTTGCCAAGCACGATGAGGATGACTACGTTGAAATCAAAGAGCAGTAAGTGTTTGTGCCAACCATGGATCAGCTGTTTTGACCTTAATAAAACTCATTTGAAGGTGAAACTTTTGAATCTTTGCCCTGATGACGCTCCCTGTGACAGCCAATGTGATATTTTAAGCTCTGGTTTATTATTTCATTGCAGGATGTACCAAGACAAACTGGCCTCCCTGAAAAGACAGTTGCAGCAATTGCAAGAAGGTGATCACTCTTCTTTATAATTGGAATGATAGCAGCTGTTTTACTTTATATCATGGGATTGGATCTGTTAGCTAGAGATTACATTATCAAGCAGTAAGCTGGAGACAGAAGCAGCCTCTGTCTCTGTTCAAAACACGCAAAGAAAAGGATGAAAACTGACAACAAACATAACCCATGTGACCTGCTCATAATCAAGTGTGAAGTCTGTGTGTTGTTTGTGCAAATAGATTGTGTCCAAGCAGCATGGTGGGCTGTTTCAGAGCACTTTAACACAAGTAACATCAGCCTTTAGCTCTCAGTCTGACTCTGAGTGACATGTTGAGAGATCTGTGTTTATCCAAATGTAGGCGCAGTGTCAGTCTAATCTAGTCTAAACTGTGGGTGGGTGATGAGAGTAGCAGGTCCTGGGAGCTGTATAGAAACACTGCTGACATGTTTTGTTGAAACAGCTTGTGTTGGAGTTAGAATTAAGTTCTCTTTCCATCCACAAACGTATGAGTCATGCTTGGATAATGGTGTAAAATCAGAAATTTACCTCTGGTGTATTTGTTTTCTCTTTACAGGGACTCTACAGGAGTATCAGAAGAGGATGAAGAAGCTGGACCAGCAGTACAAAGAAAGACTTCGAAATGCAGGCAAGTTTGGACATATTCAAAATGAGAACATACCTCTGCTTTGCTCCTTTTGCATTGTTAGCAGCTGTGTTATCAGGTGGCTAAGTCTGGTTTGGTGGACAGAGGTAAATAGAGGAGACAGCAAACCTTAAAGAGAATGTTGTCCATGGTAGTTTTCCATGTAAATACTGTATCACACCCTTAAAAAATGTAGCAGCCGCCAGGTATGAAGTCATTTCACTGCAGCTGGAGTGTGATCTCATTCTCTTATTCCCTTCTCAGTTTTTTCCCCCTAGTATTAATAGCACAGTTGATAAATTACAGTCTGGAGTGTGAACATCGCTGAGTGGACACTTTTCTACTGGAATTTAATTCCAGGATTGAACAGATTTGCCACTTTTAGGCTGTTTTCATGCCCCACAACTGGAAAGAGGGTGACTAGCTACCATCCACACTCTGTTTCACATCGATAGAGGAAGGTAAAGGTGGAATATCAGCACATTTTACCCTGTTCAAACAAACCGTGAGGAACATGTTTTATTCTGGAGAGGAAGAAGTTTTTTTTCTCTCTGCTTATGAAAATTATTATGTTGACTATCACTCATGGTCTATGGTAATTAACCCGCAGGAGTGAAGTACAGTAATTGCTTTCTCTGTGATTGATGACACAATCACACAGAGATGTTAAAAGACAAAGAGCTGTATCCTGAATCACCAGGGTCGTCATTTCTCTTAAGTTTTTACATTCATAGACGTGCTAAATGTCATATTTGCAAATTAAGCTGACTGTATTTCTCTTCCTTTACAGATTTGTTTCTCCAGCTTGAGGTGAGTATAAATCATCTTTCTCAATCTTGCTTACTTTTTGTAAAACAAGATAAACAACGTTTCTATTTATTTCCTCTCCCAGACAGAACAGGTGGAGAGAAACTACATCAAGGAAAAGAAGGCGGCAGTGAAGGAGTTTGATGATAAAAAGGTTGAGCTGAAGGAAAACCTAATCGCAGAGCTGGAGGAGAAGAAGAAGATGATCGAGAACGAAAAATTAACAATGGAGCTGACAGGCGGTAAGGCAGCCAGAACAGGATTATTAATCAGAGACTTGCCAAGCAGAAGAGAAAGAAATTAGGTTAGAAAAAGTATGTGGGTGGAAGTGAGAGTTTTTCTCTTCTCACATTTGAATATGAAGTTGTCTGTAGAGGACAACTTGCAGACTGTAGATTTAAGTCCTTCCTTTTCTGTCTGTTTGAGTTTATGGCATGTTTAAAGTACAAGGCAAAGCTTTGGGACTGTTGACACTAAGGTTATGAATATTTATGTCACACGCAGACTCAATGGAGGTCAAACCAATCATGACCAGGAAGCTGAGGAGACGGCCCAATGATCCAGTCCCAATACCAGACAAACGAAGAAAACCAGCACCAGATATCCTTCACAGAGCTGAAAGCCTGGAGTTTACCATCAATTAAGACAATATGGGATAGATAAGTTATCTTATGTTGCTTTTGTTCATTTTAAGGATGGATCTTTTCTTTTGTTAATGATTTATTTATAATTTTTTATGTAAAATTTTCAACACACACACAATGGTCACATACTACAAGAATCATTTTCAAAATGTCTGATCTTAAAACACATTATGTAGTGTCACATCTCAGACAGACAATGGAAAGGTAGTAAGTGTGCCAAGAGGGCGTTATTATGCAACCAAACTAGGGCTGCAGCTAACGTTTATTTTAGTAGTCGATTACTCTGATGATTATATTTACGATTAATCGATGAATCAGGAAAAAAAAGGATGAGAATGCATAATAGTAAAATTCCCAAAACCAAACATTCGTTGTTATTATAACTGATGACTACTGTTTGCTTAATGATATATACAAAGAAACAACGTGTATGAACATGATTTAAGCTGACCAGATGCTCAATTTATTAAGTATAACAAATGACATGAGTGTATTGTCACTTAAAGAATCAACAGTATGGACAAAATAACAGAAAATATATTGTTATCAGATTAAGAACCTAGTGGGCCAAAAAGGTAAATAAATAAAAAAATGTCTTCAGTCTTCTCACCTGCAGGTCAAACAGTTTACCCCCTCTGTCCTACCACTATCCGTAGCAGCTAACGCTAATGCTAATGTAGTATAATGAACTCCTTGTGGTTTCCAAACGGGTTGACGATTTAATAAACAGACCAAAGGAGTCCCAAATACAAACCACACATTTCACAACAGCAGTGTATGTGAGATTTTGTAGCTACTTGCCCTGCTGTTGAGCTTTTCGGCTCGTCATCGGTGAGCCCAATATGTTTGCGTTTTAAGTGCTGGATCATTGCAATCGTCCTGCCGTGCCATCCAAGGTCATTTTTGTCAACTAATAGCTGTGAGCTTTTACTCAGTGTGAAATACTTCCAAACTCTGGAAATTTTTGGGACGAAAGGCTTCCTCAGCTCTGCCATTATTCGTGTGTTTACTAGTTTCCCTCACCTGCCGGCTCAGCTTCTCTTCATCCAGGCTGATCTGTTTACTTGTGACACATACAGCCCTGCAGCCCAGGTAATCTACACTCCAGTCAAGTAGGTGCCAGTAATGCACCTTCAGCTAGATGCAAACTGCTAAATAACTGAGGAGAAACTCATACAGTAATGACGCAGCACAGTGCATCAATTATGGAAAAACATTGTTGACACTTTTACCAATTGATTTACTGATTCTTTGTTGCAGCCCTAAACCAGACATAAAAGAAGAAAACACACAAAAAAAAACAAGCAACAGCAACAGAAAAAAACGGTCACAATTATCATACCATCTATCCCATGTGCTATTAAAATAAGACGTAGACACAATATTTATGTGTTTTTTGGTAAGTGAAGTAGAAGTTGAGGGGTCAGTATGCAGTTGGAGGGATCTGACATGCTTTATAGATGGAAACCATATTGTCTTAAATTTTGTTTTGAGATTCTGCAGTGAGTACCTTTTTATTTCTATTTCATAAAATTTAAAACATCCTTAATCCAGTTGGTGTTAGAGGGTGGGTGGGGGCTTTTTCACAGCATTAAAATAGCACGCCTTGCTCTCAAAGAGAGACTAGCTGGTTCTGTATGAGGTGGATCTTTAAGGTCAGCTTCCATCTGTTGTTTTGGAGATTCTCTCATTGAGTTGTGTTAAAAAAACCTTCCTTAACTTTTCAAACCTCAGCTAAATTATTTGCTAACAGATGAGCAGATAATGGAGGATCTAAGAACACTAAATAAGGTAAGAAATGTATTTTCAGGGTCTCAATATTTAGCATGTATTTACTAAATTGGAAGTGTCCAAATTATATTTTAATTTTTACATTTTTTCTTCTGCAGCTGAAGTCACCAAAACGACCAGGTAAGTTATCTTTTATCATTAATTCTATGTCGATTTTCATCAGAATTCCTTATTGGGGAATTAAGCCTTTTTCTTTTTTTACTGTCACACAAGAAAGTAGACATCACTTTTATGTTTGCTATTGAAGTACCAAACTAAAGCTGGTTAGCACAACAAAATTGGCAAAATTCCAAAAGCTTAACGACTTAGAGCTGATTTTAAGTTTACTTTTCTAAATAAATTTAAATTTGGTTTCCTGTGTCAGTCTGTTTGTGAAGTTAAGCTAAAGAGCTGCTGAGTGTGTTTTCATAAAATACTCATATCCAAGGACACTGATATATTTCAAACACTCATGTCTAATTTACCCAGCACCAGTACTTAACAGACATTATTACACTTTATAAAGCGAGCAGGTCTGCACTGTTCTCTTTAGGTTTTGTTTTTAATGATATGAAAGTGTAAAGTTATCCATACATGAGTTATACATTGACACTGATTAAGCTTTTCTTTGTCTTCAGTGTCCCCCTCGTCTCCGGAGCACGTCCCCTCTGCGCCCATGGAGAGTCCCTCGCAACGTTACGAGGCCCGCATTGAGGAGGGGAAACTTTATTACGACAAAAGATGGTAGGTTTTTGTCCATATTGTCATTTTTAGATATGCTTTTATTTGGACTGTTTTCTTCATACTCATTCTTCCTACACTGAAAGAAATTGACTCCTGTTGCTAAAGATTGGCGTTGTGTTCTCTCTATAGGCTTTATACAGTCCCTCTGGCAGCCCTGTAGTAGCTTTACATGATCTATAGTTAAAAAAGCATATTTTTCTCACAGGAGTGTTTAAAAATAAAAAAATTTAATTTTAGCTGCTAAAAACACCAGATGTGTCTGCCGTCCATCTTCACTCCATCAAGGCAACAGGTCAATTTACGCTTCTGTTCAAGTCACATGTCAAATTACACTGGATTTGTTCTGTTGTAAGGTTTTACAGCCCAACATGAGTGAAGAGAGGCTTATCAATGGAGAGGGAAGCATGGGAACTCCTCTGTCTGTGACTCCTCGGTCCGTGACTACAGCTGTCTGTCAGTCATGCAGCTTGTCTAACTGATCATGCAGCTGGTGTGAGTTGACAAACCCAGTTAACACAACTGAACAGAGTCAGACTGCAGACGTGTCTGGTGTATTTGAGGCATAAGGCTCCCTTCTTCACAAACCCTCTCCCCTCTGATTGGCCAGTCCTCTGGGGGCCAAGCAGAGCTATGGGCAGACCTCGGTGTTTTAGGCCTGTCCCTTCAACATGTTATGAACCAGTTGGAAGATCCTTATGTTATGACCTCATTGTTTTACTGAAACTTGCAAAGGTCTGGTGTTATTTTTAGAATGGATCATTTTGAGCAGTTCACAGACAGATTCAAAGATATCTACAACATACAAATATGTCAAAGTTTCATGTAGGGCAAAGCAGAATACCCCCTCTTTGAGAACAAAAAGATAAGATACTCTTATAGGTACTGACCTAATTCCGTCTGTAGTACCGAATACTCAAACGGTAAACTCAAACAGTACCAAGTTTAGGTACCTAAACGTATCCTTGTTATTATGAGGGAGTGGAAGACTTAAAGATTTTCCGTGCTGGACATTGACAAGGCATTGTGAGGTTATACACTAAATAAAGAATACGTTAAATTGAGAAACTTTGAGAATTAATTGTTAAACAAATCAGTATTTCTTACAATAACACACAACAGTACTAAAATATTGGTACTGTTGGGTACCAAAACCAATTGCCAGGTACCAGGCATCGGTATCGTATCGTTTGAAATGTGAAAGGTACTAGACATGCCGATGTCCTTAATTTTGGGGGATCGGTGATCAGTGATCAGAGATCAGTGATGGGCCCATCCTTACATATGAAACTGATCTTATATACCTCTAGAAAGGTCTGACAGCCAGCCATTGTTGCTTTTTGCTCTGAGTCCTAAAACTCAGAACATTTTATTGGTGGTTTAAGTTAGAATGTAAAGATTTTATTGTTGCAAAAGTATTGTTCAATGATTTTCAATAAAATAAAGTTGGAACATTGAAGGCATATGCAGTCAGTTATAAAAAAATAAAAGTAATAGTAGAAATTGGTATCGGCCCAAATCGGTATTGGCAGGTCAGGCTTTTTATAGATTGGTGATCGGTGATTGGCCAGAAAATTGTGATCAGTGCACCTCTAAAAGGTACCCATCCTGAGCTCTTGAAGGGCTGGCAGTGTGGGGCTCTCTACTCTGAAGACAGCTGGCAGCCAATTAAAAAATAACAATAAATAAAAAATAAATAAGAACCCAGGTGCAGAAAAAAGCCCCTCATTAGCGTTTTTGTGATATATTAATAGAAATATTTGAAAATTTGACAAATATAACGAAAATAAATCCTTGACACAAACAAAAGCAAAATGTCTGATGAAATCAGATGAAATCTCATATCTGGCTGGATATAAACTCCTGTACATGGTCAATTATTTTTAGGTTGGCGTTGGCCTTTTTTCCCTTTTCTCAATCTGTATTTATATGTTTTTCATGGATGTCATCAGTTTTTTTTTGTTTCGGACTCGTGTCTTGCAAGAAGTTAAAAGGAAGTTTAAGAGAGGATGAAGAAGATTTCTGTTAGTCCGGGCTCTAACAAATATATTTAACATCCATCTATGATCTCAAATAAAGATTCACCTACAGTTATCACATTAATCTAGACACTGGACAAAGAAACAAAGACTTTAACTTCCTTCTTTACTTGACAGTCCACCGAGGGTTGTCTTCCAGTTTGACCACAGCTGGTCTGACCACTAGGTGGCCACATTGCCATTGGTATCAAAGCTGTCTGACGGTTTAAAGTAGACATTTTAAAGCCTCTGATGAATGCCTGTTTTGTCTGGGCTTTAGACAGAGATAATTCTCAGTAGCCACTGAAGAGTGCCTGTGCTTGAAGCCACCATAAAAACACATATTCAGAGACGGTGGCTGCATTAAAAGTGATGCTTTATTCTGCTGTGACGCAGAGATAAAGAGAATAAAGAGCCATGACCAGACACGTCTCTGATGTCCTTCTGTGAGTTTAGAAACAGACATGAACATGAGGTCACACTGAGAGGGTTTAAAGAGTCTTATTAGCTGCTGTTAGGGGCAGGGAAAGTTAAAAACCATAAGATACATGCGCACTTTCCATCAAGGCTAAGTCTCATTTATTCTCTCCACCAACGGGAAGCCTTCACAAAGAGCTGCAGAGACACCGTGCGTCATTATACTTCAGCTGGCCTTTCATGATCAAATGCTTTTTCCGTCAGTTGCTTCCTGAGGCGGCTTTGTCCTCTGACAGTTTGCAGCCATTAAATAAAAATTACAGACTTTTTGTTTTGACTTTCCTCTCCAATTATCTATTTAGTGCCATCTCAGGAGGAATGTGGTTTATTCAGCCGGGTGAAATTATAGACAATGAACGCCTCTCCTGTCTGAACTTACGCCCGTCCCTCAGTGCTCACCTTGAATGCTGAATTAATGTTGTTTTTGTTGCTGGCAGGTACCACAAGAGCCAGGCTATCTACCTGGAGTCAAAGGACAACACAAAGATAAGCTGTGTCATCAGCTCAGTGGGGACCAATGAGGTAAGCTGGGTAGAGCTCTGGCTAGAAATTTAAGACTGGTGAAATTTGTTTTTCACATCCCATGAAAATACCAACGATTGATTTTCCAACGAGAATTTTCTGCACGGCTCATTTTAAATCTTTTTTTTTTCCGAGTCCTTTGTGGTGTGTGTCTGCTTTTTGTCCAAAAAGACATTAAAAACACATCAGTGCAATCATCACAGTTGCATTGGAAAGCATCTCTTATTTCCACAAACTCACAGTAGTGTATTTTGACCACTACATGCTGCTGTTCTATCTCACCAGAGCACCAAATGTGTATCGAGCAGCAGCTGAAAATGGCTCTCATTCTATTCTCTCTGGTCTGTGTAACGTTTGCCAAAACATACAATCAAAGTGTCGGCATCCAGCAGCTTCAGGAAATTAGTGAACCAGCAATGACAGTGACTTCCAACTGCCTTATTTTTCATTTAGTGCCAATGCAAATTTAGCTTCTGATACTGCAGAATATGCAAGATAGGGCGCTGTGCCTTTAAACTATGACCAGAGGTGTCTAAACTTTTTGTCAGGGGGCCACATTTGATTTTGTGATAATAAAAATGGTCCAGCAACATATCAACGCTCCATTTGTTAACTATTTATTGTGTCCTCAAACATCCTTGTTCCATCATCACAGACTGATGTATCAAACCTCACCTGCCCCTCAGGTGTCTCTTCAAACCACATGATTAGTGGTCAGTTTTCTGCCGTGTTACATGCTGTGTAAACGTCAGCAAGATCTGCTTCAGACCAAGTAACATGTTCTCCATTAGGGGGCGATAAGGGGAAAATATGTCAGGATGTTTTTATGGCAGGATCAGGATCTAGATTTTCTGCACCATTTTTGTCTTTCTAGCTCCTTTTCACAACTTGAGTCTAGTCTTGTGTCCTCTTATGTGTTTTTTAACTCTCACATTTTCACATCATAATGAATCAATTCATTTAAATACATCAGCTGTAAGAGTTGTTGAGTTTCTGCTGAATGTACAGAGCTTTAGCTATGGGTGTTGTTTGAGCACTTGACATGAATGGACGCATAATCTAGAGCATGATTCATTTTGGTGCCATGATTAACACATTCAAAGGTGAAAGCTGAGGGAAATGTGAAATACGATACCCTCTTTCCTCACTTAATAATGCCATAAAATCTTCTAAATAATTGTTAAGACTGATTTTACTTAGTCTACCACATAGAAAAGTAACAGTGCTAACACAGTTAGCTAACTTGTTTAATGACAACATGAAACATGCAAGGCTGCAGTTTTAAATTAGAGGCTGACATTTTTTCAGGAATCCCACGGGACACCAGATTCCTGTGGGATTCCTATAAATCACGTGGTTGGGACGGTGCAGAATAAGAAGTTAACGGGAGCAGATGGAGGCAGGAGCCGATCAGGAAGATAAAATATAATATGTGACAAGCGCTGCTATTTTGTAATTTATTTCCATTAAGCCTACACTCTAACGCAAGTGAAAAGAACTACACTTCCCAGAAGCCAACTGTAATTTAAAAAAGAATGGAGAGAAAGTCTAATCAAATTTAATGTATTGCCTAAAAATTAAAGAAGGAAAAAAATGGGAATGGAGTGGGAGTCATTTTATCAGGAGTGGGACAGGACAGGATTTTTTTATGTGGGAGTGGGATGGGACAGGTATGAAAATCCACTCCCGTGTTAGTTGCTATTTTGAATGCAGTGGCAGAAGTGAATGTTGCCCCCTGCTGGTCAAATCACATCACTGACAGTTCATTCATAGAGAGGGAAAGGAATGCTTTAAAAACCTTTATAAAACTGGAAGAGCATTTGTTCTTTGACTAATTTTCCAACTAGAAAATTAAAAACAAATTATAAATATAAAAAATGATGACAATAATATAAAAATATTAGGGTTGTAGTGTTCCATAGACCATGGTTGTATTTGTATTTGTTTTACAAGGTTTAACCTTAGCAAAGGTTAGTTATGGTGGCTTTTTGCTTTCATGACGAAAGTTAAAAAGTAAAAAAATTATCCCAACTGACACAGAAAAGTTGCCAAAGTAAGTAAATGATTTTTTTTATTAACCACAGGGGTGGCCAACCAGTCAGAGACAAAGAGCCACAAAAATTACCATGGTACAACGTATAGCCACATCACACATGTGGTCTTACAAACACACTTCCTCTTACACATTAACAAAATGACACAAAATGAAAACCAATTCATTTCCAATTTTCAAAGCGAGGTTTATTGTGTTTGTGTGTTTAAATTTGTACCAGAGAAGAGAAACTGAAACTTAAGTATCAATGTGCACACCCAAATATTGATCAACACTGATCCCAATGTTGGCATCAGTATATCAATATTTTAGATTGATCAGCACACCACTACTCATAACTCTATGTATATCTTTATGAATGGATCAAGGAGCCACACACCGAAAGGCCAAGAACCACATGCAGCTGGCGAGCCACAGGTTGGCCACCCCTGGTTTACCAGACAGATACATCATCTTATGTTGAGATTTTTGAATCAATAAGGTTAGCATAAAAGCCATATGTATCATAGATGAAGGTAAAAACAAAGGGAACAATCATTTACTTACGTTCACAACTTTTCTGGATTTATTAGGAAAACTGTCCTCTTAACTTCCATTGTGTTGTGGCTTTTGTATTTGTGTTGTTGCTTTTGTAAATCAGCTGACACCTACTGGCCACCGTAGTTAGTGGATCAAAGCAGCTAAAGAAAAGAATAATATCTGTACGATTTTTCCTATTGAACCTGAAAAGAATCAGAATCAGGAGTGAAAATTTAATTAGACCCCTCTGTCACTCCACACTGAGGGGATTTCTGTTTTCTTCCAGATTTGGGTGAGGAAGACGAGCGACAGTACAAAGATGAGGATCTACCTTGGGCAGCTGCAGAGAGGAGCGTTTGTCATCCGCCGACGGTCGGCAGCGTGAAACATAACCCCGCCCCTTCCATACCCTACCTTTATCTATCTGTATCCATCCATCCACCTTTTTCCTCCCTTGTTTCTTCATTTGTTGCTCCTATGTTGAGTTGATATGTGGCCTCTTCTTCTTCATCATCATCATACACATTTCTCCCTCACACACAACCACACACACAGGCTCTTCAGATTTAATCAGCTTCCCTGCTCCAACCAATTACAACTGTTTTCCAGCGTTATTTGTCACTATGTGGCATGTGTGTGAAGGCAGTTAGGGGTAATAATAGAGCCAGCTTTTCTTCTCTGTCTCAAACTGTCAAAACAACTCTTTCTTCACCACGCAGTCTTATTTACATTCATCATTAAGTTATTTTTTCTTGAACAGCTCCATGTCGACGCTCAGAAAACTGTCTTCAAGCCTTTCAAACTGTCTCTCTGGTGAGAAAACGGACGAGAATTAGCCGCAGGTTTGGCTGTTCATCATAAACCTTCCCGCTGTTTTGCACTGTCATAAGAAAAAGAGGCCGCTTGCTGTGCTGGTTATTTCTCATAATGATTTGTTCAAAAGTTACATATGAGTTTTTTTGTTTTAAAAAAATGTATTTTGAGGATTTTATGTTTTTCTTTTTGTTGTTGTCGTTTTATGTGATCTCCATATGTGACTGATCTGAAGTTGAACTGTATTTGCATGTGGAGCATTAAGTTGAATGTTGATTTGTACTGTTTCATTTTATTAAAGTATTTTCTTTGTTTTAATAAATGGTTGCAAGGTTGTTGTTTTTTTTTACTTCTTTTTTACTTTACAAAAATGTCACAAACACAATAAGTTCCATCTTTGAGTTAACAATACATCTAAACAATGCCCAGATACATAGATAAGTGGAAAAAAATCAACCTTCAAATTGTAAAGTAAGTTACAGTGAAATTCTATGGAAGGTCATGGTTAGACAGTTTTTTTGTCTCATGACACTTTTTCCAGGGATAAATTCATTTAACTTTTTTCTGCATCTTCTGGTTTCTGATGGTGATCAGCTGACTGATTAGATGATTAGATTGCCAGAAAATTGTCTTGACTTGGGTAAACAAGCTTTAGTTATTTACGATAACATTAAAAAATAGGTTGAAGCCTAAAGGGAACATAAAAATCATCATATTTTCTCAAGAAAACAGTGAAAATATTGTTTTCAATCCTTTGATCATTCCCAAATTTGTGGAACGGGCTTCCTTTCCACATTAGACAAGCCTCCTTACGGTCCGGTTTAAAAAATTATCTTAACACCCATTTTTTCCTTGGCTTTCAACCCTCTATAATTTGTTTTGGATTGTAGTTCTTTTTTGTTTAATACCTTAGTTGTTTTTCCCTATTTTTGTACAGCACTGCGTTTCAAATGTGGTTGTTTTTAATTGCTTTATAAATAAAGTTGAGTTGAGTTGATGCATGACAAATGAAAGTTACAGAAGTGCACTCCAGTGGGCTACTTGTGCTTGAGAGTTTGACATAAAACTTATGAGTTACTGTAAAGATAAATTAATTTTTGCCAGTATCACTAAACATACAAACTCCTGACGTGCAATTCTATTTTTCCAAAAACTGTCTTCTTGCATGCGTAAAGGGTGTGCCAGAAAGATTTAGCTATCGTATATCTCTATTTTGTTTGCTTAGCTTTTGCCCTAGAAACTTAAAATTTTGGATAGTTTATCTTAAAAGGCATAGCTTTTGACGTTCCTGAGTTCATTTGTTTACTCCAAATGATTGTCGAGTATGGCATCGAAGGGTAAGCGCGACCAGATTGTGGCCTTGAAGGAGGCTGGACTGACAACCATGCAAACCATGAAAAAGGTGAATGTTTGTCATAAGACTGTCTACAATGTCATGAAATGATACAAGGAGATTGGCAATACCACCAGCAAGCCAATCCCTGGAAGAAAATGTTCAGTCCGGACCAAAAGGGTTGTTGAGATGGTGAGGAAGAGAATCCAAAGGAATCCTCGCAGGAGCATGAGGGCAACAGCAAAGGAAGTGAACATCTCAAGAGCTTCACTGAGGAGAATCATTAAAAACAGGATCTCAGGACTGAAAGCACTTTAAAAGCAACATAAACAACTGATTTAAACCGCTTCTAAGAAGAAACGGCTTGACAGGGTGAAAATGGTGCTGCAGGAGATCCAGAGTGCTGTAGAGAAAGTCCTGGTTTGGTCTGATGAGAAGATCTTCACCGTTCAGACAGTGGTCAACTCCCAGAATGACAGGGTTTGTGATGGCTCAAAGTCTCTTTTGGTCTTCATTCAGGAGGGTGTGAAAGTGAACAGCCAGGTGTACCTTCAAATGCTTGAAAAAAAAGTGCTGCCTTGGTGTACCAATGCATTTGGAAACCATTATGTCCTCACACAAGATGGTACACCAGCTCACACATCCAATGTCACACAGGCCTGGTGCAAGCAGCACTTTCCTGGCTTCTGGGACAAGAGCATGTGGCCTCCGTCAAGTCCAGGCATTAATCAAATGGACTTTGCGATCTGGTCTATCCAGGAGAGGGAGGTCTCAAGAGTATCTCGTAGCAGTGTCACCGCTTTGAAGACAGCTCTGATGAAGTCATGGTCAAAACTTGATGCAGAGGCAGTGCCAGGTCATCTCCAGGCAGGGTGGCCATATTGAGATGCAAATCTTTTTGGTGACAGATAAAGTATAGAAACTGTGTTAAATGTTTGATATGTTTGTCTGCAAGCATTTTTGGATAGTGCGGGAAAGACGATGGGTAAATCTTTCTGGCCCAGCCTGTAAAAAGAAGAAAAAAGACCAGTTGTGAGCTCAAGACTTTGTTTTGATCAACTTTTTGAATGATAAAACTTGAGAAAAGGAGTATCATGCTTGCGGTGCATGGCAGGTGCAACCAAATGGTCAATATTTCTATTCCTCCACACTGTACCTATAAAAGATGCTTGTTTATGGTTTTGTTTTTAAACTGTGCTTGGAGCCAGCTCACTGTTTCTTCTAAATTAAGCTAACAGTCTGCTAGCTTGGCTTGGTGCTAACATACAGTTTATAAAACATGGATGCAGTCTCAGTGCAGTGTTGTACCCATTTGGTTTTGAAGAGGCAGCATGAATCCCATCCATGCATGGTTGCCATATTGGAAATATGGAATGTGACTAACTTTTGTCGAAACTAGAAAAATGATAAAGAGGTGGAATAAAAGCCGTGGTTCGTGAACTGTCTGGAGGCTGCTGCTTGCATTGCCTGTACAGACATTGAAAGGCGTTCATTTTTAAATCTGACTCATCAGTACTGAAAAGGATCATTTCATTTTTATCAATTTATTCCTTAAAGAGTCATTGTGAGTGTGTCCTTATGATCCTTTTTAATAAACTCGGAGACGCAGGGTCGCTTTTATCACCCTTTTTAGTTTGCTGCATCAAAATACAGCATCAATCAAAGGAGAGGGGACTTCTGTGCGGGCAGCATCCTCCATATGCCTGCCTGCTTCCTGCAAGGTAAGACACAATCTGTCTTTTCAAGGTGGGAGCCTCTCCTGCGGTGATGGAGCACCTCGAAGAGCCCTGTGAAGGCAGAAATTGCATGACAAACTTGTTCTGAATAGCTATTAATAGAAGAGTGCAGGGTCCATCTTTCAAGCCTTGAAAGGCCCCTTCAGCCAGCCGCCATGTTTTACTTAATCTCCTCTGAGTGACGTGCAGAATGCTGAGACACTTTCAGGGAGGTTAGAGAGACAGAGACAGAGCAAACTTTGATTCCTTTAGGGAAAGAAAGACTGAGATGCCTCGCTAGATATCACCCTTATCTGATCAAATCTCATCAGAGAGCTGTGTCATGTGTCTGACAATGTCAGCGTGAAGGTCATTGCTCGGAGCTGCGAGGATATTGGCAGATATGGGCTTTTACTGAAACAACAGAATTCATTTTAAAGTTGCTGTGTGATAAGAAAATACAGGAAAATCAGCATCAGAGGTGTCGATTCAGATCCGTACAATAGCTCCTGTGAGTGAGATGAATCTTCAAACACAGAGGGACCTTGAAGCAACAAAAAGACAAGGTTATCCTCGACTGACTTGACCTCAAAGCATGTTTTTGTCTCTACAAGTGTGTAGCGCTTTGAATATAAATTCAGAACGCCCAACATGAGGAGCAATAAGTGCTGGAGCGACCAACAAGCAAAACTGTGTGGGACAATGTGGAATGTAACCAGAGAGTTTGGCAGTATCTAAGGATCTACTTTCCCTTTTCAGTTCCTCACTTTTCACACCGGCTTATTCCTGTTCGTACAAAATAAATAAATAAATAAATAAATAAATAAATAAATAAATAAATAAATAAATAAAGAGAGTGTTGCCTGCACTCCTCTGCACCTTGGAGACAGTAATTCCACTATGAAAATGCCAGTAATGACAGGGGAGAAGCTCTCTCCTGGGTGCTTTTTTTTTCTCCTTTGACATTTCCTGCCATTTCTCTGCTATTCCTTTTGAAATCACCTGTTCTGTATGTCAAGGATGGAGTCACTCTGGCCTCCGCTATTGTAATCACCTGTGTTCATCCAAGGCTGGATTACTGTGTGTGAAATATGACAGAGGAACAGGATGTGACTTCCTGTGGAGAAGCCTAGCGAGGTTTCATGGAAGGACGGGTGAAGATTGCTCCATTTAAATGAGTTTGTCATTGATTGAATGAAGAAAGATAGCTCTCATAACGCTGTCCTCACACTGAAACAGCTCATAGAACAAGTGAAAATTTCTTATTTATCACAAAAAAGAGAGAAAAAATTATAACACCACATTTCAGTTCTTGATTTTATAGGGACAAAAAATGAACACCAAAATTAAACTTGGTCTGTGACTCATTTTAAAACAAATATTGTTGCTTTGAGACAGAAACTGTCAGTAAGAGATATGAAATTACAGTCAAAACCAGCCTTAACCTTTTACCAGTTTCACAACAAGCCCAAAAGCAGCAAAAGTGGTTTATTTCTAAACGCTATTTTTCACCTTCCAGATCAGGTTGAGCAGGACTGGATTGATTTATGGAAGTGAAACAAGAGATCTGTGAGTTTCTTGACTAAAATGATTTCTGTGTTTAATTTTGCAGTGATGGTGGACACTGGAGCCTAACTGTCAGACAAGAAAAAGACAGAAGAGCAGAAGAAGGCTAAACGGGACTGATAGACAAAGAGCTAAAGGCTAACAAAAGTTAAGCCCAAAACAACAGCTAAAGCCTAAAACAAGGAGTTAAGGCTGAAACAAGAGCTAAAGCCGAAAACAGAAGCCAAAGGCTTAAACATTAGCTGAAGGTGAAAACAAGAGCTAAAGGCTAAACCATGCGCTAAAGCCTAAAATATGAACTAAAGGCTACAACACAAGCTTAAGGCTAAAAATTCATGCTAAAGCCTGAAACAATACTAAAAGCCAAAACACAAGCTAAAGCCTTAAACACTAGTTTAAGGCTAAAATATGAACTAAAGGCTGATAAATGAGCTAAAGCCTAAAATATGAACTAAAGGCTACAACAAAAGCTTAAGGCTAAAAACACAAGCTAAAGGCTGAAACAAGAGCTAATGGGTAAAACACAAGCTAAAGCCTTAAACACTAGCCTAAGACTAAAACATGAACTTAAGGCTGATAAATGAGCTAAAGCCTAAAACATGAACTAAAGGCTACAGTACAAGCTAAAGGCTAAAAATTCATGCTAAAGGCTGAAACAATACTAAAAGCTAAAACACAAGCTAAAACCTTAAACACTCGCGCAAGGCTATTACATGAACCAAAGGCTGATACATGAACTAAAGGCTGATAAATGAGCTAAAGCCTAAAATATGAACTAAAGGCTTCAACACAAGCTTAAGGCTAAAAACACAAGCTAAAGGCTAAAAAAAAGAGCTAATGGGTAACACACAAGCTTAAGCTTTAAACACAAAAATATTGTTGTGTTTCAGCTAAGGATGGGTAAATTAGATATTTACCGACTGAATTCAGTCAAGAGCATTAGGTACCAATTCATGTAAATTTGGAAGGTAACATGTTTAGGTACCTAAACGCATCATTATGCCTGTGAGGTAATGGAACAGTAGGTGATTTTCCATGTTGGACATGAACACAGCATTTCAATATTACATATTGAAGAGTCAATATGTTAAATTGAGAAAATTTGAGATTTTATTATTAAACAACTTATATTTTTTACCATGCAAACACAAAGGTATCGAGCATCGGTACCGTAGCATTTCAAACGTGAAAGGTACCCATCCCTAGTTTCAGCCTCTTGTTTACATGGGAACAATACGAGCTGACTTTAAACACAAACTTTTGAGAATGGCTTCCGGAGTGGATTTTTTGGGGGGGATTTTTCTTATAACCTGAAGCCTGCTTACATGTCAACATATGGTGCCAGACTCTGGTTTATTTTGAGAGAAACCTGTGTATGATAAAACCAAATACACCTCTAATGTTTAAGGTCTTTAATCTATACTTGTAACTATTTTTGCTCAACTCAGTCACCACTTTCTCCCTGTTCATTGGTGTTAAAATTAACAAGCCAAAACATCTCCTGGTTTCTGAAGCAATGTGGGGACTCAGCACACTTTCAGCCCTCTACTGTGAAAAGAAGCTGTGATAACACTTCTCCTGAAACTGTGGGAGAGTCTGCGAGACACGATTCAAGTGCTGAGAGAGCCAAACATAGACACTGTTTAGAGGAGACCATCATCATTAGGCAATTCCCTTTGAATTAGTGGAGATGCTGAGAGAGAAAACACACTCTGAAAAACAGGCAGGGAAGTTTGAACAAGCTGAACTTTTCCTGTATCTAATAGAGGAGGAAATACAAAACTTCTGAAGAGTCCTTTAAATTGGAGAGGCTGTGACCAAAGAAATAAATTCACTTTCATCACACAGGGGCTGTTTTCTTTTGACATCACACTCAAGGTGGGAGATCCAAATGCTCTCAGGCATAAGTGTTCTTAAATACTTCGCCATTTTCGAGCATTTACAGTAAGAAGTGTACATGAGACCTGCATCCTTTCTGTACTTAGCACAAGAAGAGGAAAGTTTCCACTGCACACGTCATTTTCAATCCAATATATCCAGTTGAAAAGCTCACACTCTGGCCTCAGAGATAGATGATTTATTTAGCCGTCTTCTGTTCCACGCTGATTCAAAAACATCAAAACAGCAGCTAAACAGGATGCGGCCGAGCACATAAATAACAAATATGATGACCTGATTTTGTACTGAGCAAACAGCATAAATGTTTCACATGATTAATCGTGCCAAGTGGTCCAGGGAGGCTGCATCTCTATTCTACAACCCGGGGTCAAATATCAGGAGTCACATGAGGGGCTTGTGCTGTAAATGAATTCCTCTCCCGGTGCAAACCTGCTGGAGAGCGATAAACTGGAGCAACAGGCACACACACACTCTGCACACACACATAAGCAGCAGGGCCTTGCAGGGTTGTCAAGAGGCGACCATGCTCTCTTCAGACCACTGGAGGCAAATCTAAAGTCTGCCTGGATCCCTCTCGGTTCCCAGCAGATAGCGCAGAGCAAGAGGCAGCTCTCCGCCTGAAGCCAGGCATGGAAGTGCTAACATGCAGTGCAGCGAATGCTCAATTTAGGGAGAAGAGGATGAAAGAGGAAGTTCTGTGCTGGAACTGGGAGATTGCACGGGGGGATATATATTGACGCCTGCGGTGACTTTTTATGCACACAAGCAAAAAACCAACAAACCAAAGAGTGTAACAGCTCCTGTGAGACTCACCAACAAACCCACAGCACAGCCAGAGCTCAGCGCCCGGTTCCTTTTGTTTTTGAGCAGGGTGAGCATGAGCAGGTGTTTTACACACTCTGATAGATAAACAGCACGCATGAGGAAGAATTGATTCATCACCGGAGAAATATCTGCACGCTCAAGTGCTCTTAGCAGCTCCTTTGCTGAGTCAGCATGTTGATTTAAGACGGTTTGAGGATCTACCTGCAGTTTCAGACTGATACCGCCAAGAAGAGCAGGAGATGTGTCATGAAGAAGACATGAAGGTGAAGGTGTTGAAAACGAGACAGGTAGATGGATAATAGGCATAAATGAAGTCTTACTTTAATTCAAACTTCAAGATTCCAGTGACATATGTACTGTCCAAAGATTCAGGAAGCATTGCAATCATACACAAAGCAAAACAATCATTGGATCATAATTCTCTTTGCACATTTTACCATTCACTGGTCTTGCCATATTTACATCACTGTAAGACAATGCTTTTTTTTAACACCAGGCCATGTAAAAAGTTTGATGATGATAATGTCTACAGACTACATCAGGAGCCAAATTTTCCCATAAAATGCACATCACATGAGTCAGAGGGAAACATTTCATCCTCTGCTGGAGAAAAGTGGTAACTTTTTTCCAATCCAGTTTATTAACAAAGACTGAAATGAAGAATTTGACTTTGAAAAAAAAGTATTTTTTTTTTTTTGACAAAGAATCCTTATTGTGATATTGTCAAATAAAAAATCCCAGTATATCTATTTTTGATCCCCCCCCTACTTTTCATACAGTCAAAGTTATTAAAATTTACTGATATCATATCAAACGACTATCATCATGTATAAGGCAAAAAACAGACAACTACCAGAAAATATCCAAAACTTATTTAGTAGCAAGCTATGGAACAAAGTCTAAATATCAACCAGTTGAAGAATAAGTACAAAAAAATTTTGTAGTGCAGATACTTAATTGATCCTATATCGTATTTAGCATAGAAGTTATACAAAGGAAAATATCTGTTATGTTATAGCCTATTTCCTTAACACCGGCACTACGTAGAGCTTACCTCTTTTCAGGGTTGTTACTCTGTCTGTTGTTGTGATTGCTCGCATGCTCAGGTGTGGACTTGATAAGTTTGTCTGTGCTGGAGTAAGAGCATTCCAAAGACTGTATGGCTGTAAGTTTTCATTCCTCAAGAGTAAACAAAGATAAAACTTTATCCCTCGTCCAAGATACCCTTCTTTCTGCACGTAAGACGTCTGCCTGTCTTGTTTGGTGAAGCAAACAATATGTTATGGGGGGTACAGTGGATAATGATCAATCATGATACATATGGTATGGTATACATGTGGGGGTGTGTATATAATAATAATAATAATAATAATAATAATAATAATAATAATAATAATAATAATAATAATAATAATAATAATAATAATAATACATTTTATTTGTAAAGCACTTTTCATCAAAGTGATCTTACAGTGCGACAGTAAAGCAAGGTTAAAAACAAAACAAGATCACAAACAGGTTGAATGTTTTTTTTTTTTTTTTTTTTTCAGAGAAAGCCTTTTCAAAAAGAAAGGTTTTCAGGCCCTTCCTGAAAGAGTGTTGCTTGTGGAGCCCTCGGGTGCTCAGGGAGGGCATTCCACAAGGGAAGAGCGGCTGAGGCGTAATGAGGTTTGTGGTTTAAGGAGTTTTTTAGGTTTGGGGGGGACGTTTCTATGGATGCAATGGTGGGTTAGAAGGGAGATTTTGTATTGAATCTTGAATGAGCCAGCAGAAAGAGTGAAGGATGGGTGTTATGTGGTCATACTTCCACACCCTCATCAGGATCCTAGCTGCACTGTTTTGGATATACTGGAGTTTTTGTATGCCCTTGCTAGGAGTCCAGATTAGGAGTGTGTTGCAGTAGTCCAGCCTTGAGTAGACAATGGTGTAGACGAGTTTTTAAGCGTCTAAAAGACTGAGTTAAGGACAGAGATTTGCAATGTTTCTTAGACAGTGAAAGGAGGTCTTGTGGATGTTTTATGTGAGTGTCAAAGGCAAAGTGACTGTCGAACCTTGCACCCAGGTTGATATAGGTGCATGTGCATGTGTTTGTTTGTATGTATGTGAGTATGCATGCATGTGTGTACATCCATATGAACATATACGTGAATTTATGGGCATGTATATGTGTATTCATGTTTAGCTAAGGAGGTAAGAGTTGAACATTTGGCTTCCTCAAATTTCCATTTACATATTATGCTGTGCAAATAAACAGTAAGTTGCAATTAGGAAGTTCTGTACTATTGCACATTCAAAATAAATAAATACATTAAAAAAGTACAAAAAGTAATATTGTAAAACATTTCAGATATGCTAAAAGTAAGGTCACACACTAAAGCTCTGTTTCCACCAAGTGGTTCAGTTCAGTTCATCTCAGTACAACACGCATTTTGTGGCCTTTCCTATGACTAAAACCAAGACAGGTCCCCAAATGACCAACCCTTACTGTCCCACTTTTTGGTACCCTTCTGTTGGGGTGCCAGACATACCTCTCTGACCCCAGAAGGTGGAGCTAGAGACACTGCAGTCCGTCGATTGGTCGTAAGAATCGTCACTTCCACATTTAAAAGCTACCCTGTGTCATGCCGCTATGTCATCTAACCCTAACCTGGAATGTAAAGAGATGCTCTGGCAGACCTGTTATGTAAGGTCACGCAGGGTTAAACTCTTGCCTTAACTTTTTATTCTGGAGTTACAGGGATCAGTATTGGTTCCTGTCTTTAAACTGAACCACTGTGGTAAAACACTGTGGTCAGATATGAAACTTCAGACTATGTAATTCAAACTTCAACCAAAAGTCAGACCCAGGCTGAAAAGAAGGCTCACATCAGGATCACGCTCACTATCAGCTCATTTCACGCCATCGCTGGAGACTGAGCAATCACACCTGATGGCTTCTGCACAACAAGCCTTTCGAGATGAGCCCTGCGTTTTGTGCAGCATGGGAAAACAGTAATTGCCCTCCTTGTCAGGCTGTGTCATTAAGTCAGGCGAAGTGAAACATGCCATCCGGTTAAAGTGATAGGACACACAAGAGGAGGAAAACGTTCGCTGCTCGGGTGGTGGAGACTGGAGCTGAATGCCAAATAATTCAGGTGTTTACAAAGTTGAGGGACGGATGGGAGCACCTGTGTGAGAGGTGGAGATCTGTGAAGTGACTGGGTCAGGCTGACTGAAGAGAGGCTGGCAAATCAATGTGCTGTGACAAAACAGCTCTCTACAGATGATATCGAGCTCTGATAGAATAAAGAGACACGTTGAGACGCTCCTATGTTCTCATTTTAAGATGAATGACACACACAGAGCTTTGTTTTTGTTTATTCTGAGAATGTTTCATAAAAAATAATGATTCCTATTTCCTGTTTTTTTTTTAATCAGCTCTGTTTTAAACCCGCTGCATGCTAACTGGCTAGCATCTAGCTACAGCTTCAATCAGAAACTTTTAGCAGTATTTGCACATTGCTGATATCCTGTTGGCTGTGGCTGCCTTTTGCAGCAGCTCTCTCTTCTTTGTCCGTTTCTTGTATTTTTTTTAATCTCTTTTTCGTAATCTTTGTATTTGGAGTGGATCATTACTTTGTATGGCTCATTTATTGGTCATGTACACCAATCTTTTTGTAGCTTCAGCGATACTCTTACTACTTTTTCTCCTGTGTTTGTCCGGAGATCCTACATGTAATCATGGCTGCATTGTTTACATGTGAAATCAGCTGTTAGCAGCCTGTAGTGTCAATGCTAACTGGTGCAAGGCCTGATGTCTTCCCACAAAGTGAGGAAAAGGAGGTGAGGACGACTTGCTGGTTCTCAGGTGTGAGCTAAGAAGTGACGACATTGACCTGTCCTTCCATCCATCGTTATTGGGAACGTAAGATGGACAAGCTAGCTATGCTAACCCAACAACACAGGGAATACCAGAAGGCAGAGTAGCATCATGCTATTCACAGACATAGCTTACGGAGCTTACATCAGACACCAACGCCACATTGGAAGAACTTCACCTGCTGTGAGCAGACAGGATCCAGGAGACAGAGACTGAACAGACTGCTGAAGAAGCTCAGTCCTGGACCCTGTGGAGGTGGAGGCTGCCTGACTGGACAATGATGGACAAGCTGTCAGCATCTATTTTCTTATGGACCATTTTGCACTTTCTAAACACTTACTTTTGTTTTCTTGATTGCTGCTGTAACTCCTGAATTTCCCCTTGGAGACTAAGTATTTTCTATTCTATTCTATTCTATTCTATTCTATTCTATTCTATTCTACTCTACCTAATTAACAGCTGGAGAACAAGTATAGTTAAAACAAAAACTGATTGAAATTAGAGATAATATAAAACTTAAGTTGACGAAACCACAACTCAAAATGTATGCTACCTTCTTCATCACCCTTGGTAGCAACTTGCCTCCATAGCAACAGCAGCTTAGCGATAGCGATGGGGATAAAGACCTCATTCCTTGAGCATTTGCTCCACACTGTCATGAGGACCAAGGCGTGTGTTTGATTTAAAAAATGAATAGAGATTAGATCTTCTTTTTAAGGCAACAAGGTAAGGTATTTATCAACAGTTAGGTAGCGCTATGGTTGAAAACGTGGCAACCATCTTTTCTCAGTTTGTAGTGTAGTTCAGTAACTGGCTATATGTAGCGCTATATGTAGCACTACTTACAGCTGGGTATTGTGACCAAGGAGTAGCTTTTAGGATAAACAAGAGGGGTCCGAGCACCAAGCCTTGGGGGATGCCATGTGTAACTTGAGTGGGATGGGAATTTCAGTTGTTGACTACGATCACAACTTCTTAAACAAAGACATGAAATTATGTTGAATCATATCTTGCTCTTCACTTAACCTCTACTGACAGTGATCCTCCTCACCTACACTAAGTATCTCAAAGTCCAATGTTGCAGTTTCTCTTCTAAATGTTGCCTTTCTGATGTTTTCTTTTTGTCACACAATCAAGTTGAGGGTTAGGTGGGGGCTCCTATAATTCGTGAATCAAAGCATTCTCCAACTTCCCCAAGTCCCTGCAGAGTTAAGGTGTTCTTATGATTTAGAGATAAAAAAAAGTGTCTCACATAAAACCACAGTGGCGGTGAATGTACCAAATGTTACCTTTTTGATCCATATTTGTGCAGCGCAGCCAGCCAGTGGGCTGACACACCTCCATTTTTGGAGCATTAATCAAAGCAGCTCCAGTGACTGAGGAGAGCAGATTAGAAGTTAATTATTACTGTGCTTTAATGAACATCATCACTGAGCTTTGCCTCAGGAGCACACCAGTTTAAAATAAGTGAGTGAGCTGAACTGATACTTCTTGTAGAGCTTGTTGCTGTGTTGATCCAGGCTCAGAGATTCAGGCTGTAAACATGTTTCATTCTGCTGTAAAGATGCTGCACAGGCTGCTTGGTGAACTGCAGTTTTTAACACCACATGAGGCTTCATATTTAAAAGGACTGTGAGGAGTCTGAAAGTGATCTTGAAAAAGTCTCCCCTCTAGATATACGCCTGATTATAATCAACACTTTAAAATGAGACTATTAGCACCAATTTTGCTGGTAACAGGTTATTTTAAATTGCTACTTCTTTGCTTCCAGTTAGGGTCATCCAGAACTGCGTTGATCTATGGCACGTCTCGGTCTCTATAGCTGCGTTTCCACCAAGCAGACCGGTTCGGTTCGTCTCAGTACAGCACGCATTTTGTGGTGTTTCCACTGACTTATCCAGGTACAGATCCCCAAATAACCAAGACAAGCCGTCTCACTTTTTGGGACCCTTCAGTATGGGTGCCAGACGGAACCGTTCCGTTCTCGGGAGGTGGAGCTACCACATTGCAGACCGTTGATTGTTCAAAAGAATCATCACTTACCCCAACAGCGGCTGCGTTTCTCCTGGTGGCACACAGGCTTCTCTGAAACAAAGCTTGATTGCACTTTGAATCAAATAGCTACATACCAATCACAGAGAGGACGAAATGCTGCATGTCTTCCATCTATGCTCTTTGTTTACTGTGTCGCGTTTTTCTTCTTTGTTGGATTTACTGCCGAGGTAAACTGTGTCGCACTGCTACGGCATCGCGCTATTGTTTAACAACTGCAGCTTTCTGCATCTGGCTTACACTCTGCCTACCATGAGAGAGCACAGTTTTGCTGTGGAAACACAAAGGGGATTAGGCTTAACTGTATCAAACCGTGCCAAACCGCACTGAACTGAGCTGGACTACTTGGTGGAAATGCGGCTGATGATAACACCACGCTGGCTGACAGAGTTTAGTAAGAAGAGACAAAGCACAGACATCTGTGTTTTTCTCAGCTTAAAAAGATATCTGTGACTAATTTTGTAGTGGTGGGGGACTCAGGAGCTGCTACTGCTAATTAGCCTTTAGCTCGGCTGTATCACTCTATAACACAGGGGGCTCAACTGTTTGTGCTAATGTTCATTCCAACCCACAGTCAGCAGTTATTCTGCAGTGGTCTGTTCAAACTTTTGAGTCTATTAATAAAATGAAGAGTGAGGTTACGTTAGCTCTGATTGGTAGATGACTGGCAGGACATAGCAAACCAGGATTTACTAACATTACACATTATGGACTTGTCTTAGCTGGTGATGTCGCTAACATAGAGCCAGCTGCTATAACGTTTTCTTGATGCCATGTTTCAAACCATAGTGCTATGTAACTGTACTGATAAATACCGTACCTCGGGGCGTTGTATCCAGTAAAAATTTGTTTTGAACAAAGAAAATTTGTTTTGATCCGATCTTCATTTAATTCCAAAACAAACAAAAAGTAATTTACAACAGTGTGCAAAGACTCCAGGCCACAAGGTGACGAGGGAGTGCAATCAAAACAGATCCTCCTCATAGCATCTTTAAGGCCACTGGCTGATTGATGTGGACCTCATGTTCTACTTCAAAAAGGAAATGATGCCTCAGAGTTGAGTTGTCCAAATAGTCAGCACATGTTACCCGCTCAAACTTCCAGCGTGAGCAGGGCTCATCCAGACCTGGCTCTGATGATAACACTGAGGATAATTGCTGGTGAACTTACGACCCTTCGGTCCTTTCACTGTTCTCCAAATGCTGCCAGCCCACCCACATAAACGTCTCGCTCCCTTTCCAATGTTATTAGCCTTGATTGAGCTTCAGACATTTTCTCCTCTTTATTGAGGGGGGGAAAGAGGGAAAATGGACGTGATTAAAGCCCATTGATTGTGGAGATGTCTTCACGAGGCACTGAGGGGAGCTGTGAGTGCTCGGAGAGGCGGGGATAATGGATTCCATCTCGCTGTTCCTGCCTTCTTTATGGCTCGTGACAGAGTCAGGATGTCATCGGTTTGATGGCACTGTTGTCTGCTCTTGTGACTCCTCCATCTTCACCTCCAGCCTTTACTGGAGCTGCACATTTTCGGAGGGTTTACAGCGAGCGAATTGGCAGCAGAGTCACACCGTCCTTTCAAAGAGCCCAGCTAATAAAGAGAAAAATGTGCCAGACCATGATATGATACCTCAGCTTCCATTAGCTTTATTAGAAGTGAGTGCAAAATTACTTCCAATTAAGGTTTCCCAGACAACACACTGACTATGCATAATAATATTCTTTGTCTCTGAACCCCTCTGCTTTCGCACCCACTGATTTTGCACTTGTCAGGAAATTGTTTAGCCTCTCCCCTGGCCTTTCAGAGGTAATTTTGTGTTCAGCTATGTCTGGGCTATTGAGAAATGGTCATTTGTTTCTTTCCTTTTGTGTTTCTTTTTTTTTTGTGTGTTATTGCATGTGCTGAACAGAGCAACAGAAAAACACTCACTGAAATCCTTACGTGGATTTGTGGGTTTGTTGTGACATATTTGAGGAGCCTGACTTGTTTGAGTTTTGTGTTAGTCAGTGGGAGTTTTGTGTTAGTCGGTGATTAGAGGTGATATTCATGGCCCTGTTTCTGAAAGATGTAAACTTGGCACAGAAAGAAAGGTGCAGATTTAAGGATGATGGTCTCTGTAGTTCTCACTGCACTGGCTGAAACACAACTATATATATATATATATATATATATATATATATATATATATATATATATATATATATATATATATATATATATATATATATATATATATATATATATATATCGAATATGTCAGAGGATGTGGATGGCAAAGGATTACTTTTTGCACTTCCTGGATATCGCTTGTCCTCTCTGTCTTTGCCTTTGAGAGGTAATTTTGTGTTCGTCCGTCTCGTCTGTTGAAGAAAGCAATTTGTTTTTTTCTTTGTGTTTGTGCATGTACAGAAGAAACTCTGCATAGGTTTTTAGCCGTGATATATCTGTCTCGTTTTTGCCTAAGCTAGAGAGCAGAGCTGCTTTTCCTGACGTCGCCCCTGACCGATTATTTCTGATGTGGAGTGAGTGAAGAGATGAAAAACAGCAAGATGTCTCTCATGGAGCAAACGCCTGGCAGCCATCATGCTGTGCAAGAGATGCCATGTCTCATGGAACACAACATCTGTTTCCATTAGGTCTGCTTATAGTAACACCCCGCTCTGAATACATCAGCCCAGTTCAGGCGTTTGTGGCGTCGCATGCTGATGACTTCACTTCCCATCTGCCACAGTTTGAGTAATGGCAAAGGAAAACGTCCAATTCATTGGAGAGTGAAATGCAATCACAAAACCTCTCACAGTGAAAACACATCAAACTGCAGAGCCTAATCTGAGATTTTTCTGAGGATTACTACACGGGACTCAAACAGCCTCAAGTTCTCAGAGGAGTTTACAGTTGTCGAGATAAGCTTTGCACAGCATATCACTGCGATTTGAGATGCTTAAGGCTGAGACGCTCAGAAAATAAACCCTCAAACAAGCTTCATGATGTGCTATGTAAAGAACTTAAAGAAGTGTTTGATATTGATTTAGTCTGAAATTGGCAACGTCCCATCAATTAAACTGAACATTTTAGAATCCTGGATCAGGCGGCACACTGCGACAAACTTTACAAGTTAACCTTTATTATCCCATTGGTAGATTCATTTTCACTGAAGCAAGCCAGGTTTCATTTTTTTCTTTTGACATCTTGAAGCGTGTAGTTTGTTGTCTTTCGAAGTGGAAGCTGCTGAAGAAACTTTAAAGCTCCTGTGAGAAACTTTTAGTTTGTCTGTACTTTAGCGCCCCCTGTGGACAAGGTGATATTTCTTATTTTCACAGATTTTGTCCTTACCTTGTGTAAGTTGTGTTTTTTAATCTCTCTTGACTCTTTGAAAATCTTTGCCATTAACAACGGAAACCAAAGCATCCATGAGTCCTTTTGACTCAGACATTATGCTAGAAATGTTACTTGTCTGTCATTTTGACGGACAGGGTCGTTAAAATTATGCCAAAATGAATAATGATTCGGGAAATGAATAATGATGAATAATGGCGTTTGGGAGATGGACTTTTGTTTCCAGAACTGCAACACCAAAAAGAGGAAGAAGGAGAAGAAGAAGGAGAAGAGGGACCTGTAAGTGCGAGATGCACAACAACTACGAAAGAAGAGGACATGTATGGACATGGAATTGGCTGGGCGGACGTGGGCAATACGGTCTGGAGGTAATCAGCGACAGCAAAATTGCTCTTCAGGCCAACTTCTTCAAACTTTAGACGTCTCTTCAGAGATCGCACATGTTCTGTGCCAGAGGCTGAGGCAAGTCGGCTCGTGGTACTGCTTCTCCTTTGCGATACATTCATGAGGAGTGACCAAGAATTCAATCACGTTTGATTTTCTTAGGATCAACGGATTTGTGATCGGGAGCACGTCATGAGGTGTTAGTCTCTTCTCCTTACCACACATATACTACACAAAGCATGACACACAATGGAGGAGAAATTTGGCCTGATTAAAAAAAAAAAGAAACATGAGTGGCTAATTGGCTCAAAACGAGCCAACAATTGCATGTACAGCAGGGTGTCATATCTACTGCCTGTCCCCCTCACTCATGGTTACTAAAGTTATATAATTAGAGCTGATTTTTGTTGTAACAGTGTTTCTCACCATGAGTGAGGAGAGAACACTGTGGATATGAGACCCAGCTGTTCTCTAAAATGTTTTTAATTTAGTTGTTCTGATCTGCTTCAATTTTTCATTACTACATTTACTTAATTCATAAGGCAAATTTATTGATATCACATATTTCAGTTTTGAGTAAGGCCAACTTACTATGCTTTCTACTAATATGCAACATTTTTCAACATTACTTAATATTTTAATTTGTAAAAAATAAGCATCAGGTTTAAATAATTAAAGACATTCAGTAGAATAATTTTCCATAATAATCATAACTAAAGATGTTGAGTTAAATTAACTTAAGTTTCATTTTCATAACTTAGTTTGTGTTTTTGATTTTTTAAATCGGAAACACAATCATGAGAAATACAATGTTATAAAATTCAAAATATACAATGTTTTTCATTTCTTTTTTTCCCAAACAAAACCAAACACATTGTCTTTACATTCAATAAAAATTATTGAGCATAAAATCAGGTTCACGCAATAAAACAATTAAATAAATAGTTTTAGAATAAAATAATAAAAAAAATAGATAAATAAATTAATTTTAAAAAATATTAATTCTAAATGTATGTATATATATTTACAGACACATATATAGATATATAAAATAAAATACTATCTTAATAATATATAAGATACTTTGTTTTTTTAAGTAGCAGGTTTTTAATGTAAATTCAGCTTATCCAGGTAAACAGTGCAGGAAAGTCAGACCAGATCATCTCTGAGCCATAAAAAAGTCAGGTTTTCTGTTTTTGATTTTTTAAATCAGAAACAATATAATGAGAAATGCAATGTTATAAATTCAAAATATACAATGTTCTTTCTTTTCTTTTTTTCCCCAAACAAAACCAAACACATTGTCTCTGCATTAAAAAAAAAATAAAGCATAAAATCAGGTTCAGAATAAAATAATGAAAAATAGATAAATAAATAAATTAAAAAGAATAAAAATAAAAATAATTATTAATGTATGTATATATATATATATATTTACACACACATATAGACATATAAAATAAAATACTATTTTAATAATATATTTAATACTTTGTTTTTTAAAGTAACAGGTTAACAAGATTTTCTTAATGTAAATTCAGCTAATCCAGGTAAACAGTGCAGGAAAGACCAGATCATCTCTGAGCCTTTAAAAAAAGTCAGGTCTCTGCTTACTTTGTTATAATTGGGTTCAAAATCATCTGGATTATCTTGTAGCGTGTACCCCACGTTGACATTAGCAGCTCGGTCATGCTCTGGCTCGATAAGGGGAAATTTTTCAGTCCAGCAAGCACAGAAAATGTTATCGTGTTCACCTGAGTCCACATCCTTAAAAGCTTTGAAAGTTTTAAAGTTCAGATAAGTCTGTCAGCCCTGGGGTCATGAATTAAATAACTAAAGTCTGTCAGAACAAAAACATCTCAGCTTTGAACATCTTTTTAATGGTGACTGAAGACGTTTTTTAAACAGTGTTTCAAAAAAAAACTCTGAACCTCTTCATGAGCTGCATCCTCTCCCTGACTTCCATGCTTACATCTTAATGTGATGATTCTCTTCCTTTCTTTTTAAAATCTCTTGAACCACATTATGACCGTAAGCGAGGACAAAAAATATTCAACTCTGTCGACGCAGAGAGCTGCAGGCTCGGGAGTGCAGCCGCTGTGTCTTCATGAACCGGGCCTGAGGCTGTGTGCAGAGGTCTGATTGACTGAGACAGTGTTTAATGATGCTGGTGTGTAATGATGGCTGGCATGAAATGATGCTATTTATATGCAGCTGATGCACTTGCATTGTGTTCATTGCACAAAAAACTAGGGAAGTTTCCGTCCAGAACATTTCGTCTGCTGCTGCAACACAACAACTGAATTTGCAATCACGAGGCCCGAGCAGGAAAAACAGCTTTTCTCACCACAGCTCAAACTTTTAATGTAAGTTCCCTCTACACAAAGAACTGGCTTTGAAACTGTTTCCAGGAATCGTAGAAATAAAAGCTTGCATAGAAATAGGGTTAATGATGTGGGGGAGTGGATCAAGGCCGGATTTCATTATAAACAGGTTCAACACCTACTTGCTGCCTTCAAAGGAAGCTGTCATGCAGCCAGCGCAGGACTGATTATCCGAGCCAACAGTCTCTAACAGAGCGACTTACTTTAAGAAAAAAATCAGGCTGTAATTACGTCAGCACAGCTGGCACTCTCACTCTAATGGAGTGATGTAAAGTTCATACAGCAACACGGATAAAAATCGCCCTTAGATGTGTGGACTTCTATGGCAATGTGGATAAATGTGACGTCAATAATAGTCCAAGTTTGATGGTTTAAAAATAAAGCCACTCTTTGCACCCACATTGTGAACGCCAGATCAGAAAATCCATCGCTCTGCTCTGAACTTGTGCTTATCTTCCTCTTTTTAAGTCTTAAACACAGAACAGTCCAGCCAGCGAGTGACACTTTAGTGACCGGCCTCTTCAATCACGCTCACGACTTCACAGAGGATTAAGAAAAACATTCAGAGTGGATTACCGACAGACTTCATCATCTGGATCTTTTCCACACATGCCAATAAGTGTCATCTTAACGATCACATGACAAACTTTGGAGTAAATCTCCTCTTTTGATATTTCTGTTTTATTAAACAGAGCTTAAAATCATTTCCTGACATCACTTTGAAGTGACTCATATTCAGACTGTATGTCACATTAATCTTCAATCAGACGCTAACACTGGGTCCAGTATCCACCATGTGACATTTTATTACTTCTTTAGAAACTGTTGCCACTGAAAAAAAACATCAAAGCAACGGTTTGATGACCCCTGCTCACAAAACCTGTTGACTCTTGGTCTGGCTCTGCTCATTCTGTCCATTTGTCATCTTAGTCAAGCTAGATACAAAACTGTTTTTGACACGGTTTGTTTTATTTTGAGAGTGACTGGGTGTTTGTAGGTAGTTTCTGGTCACAACTTCCTGTCCCACCCGATCTTCAATATGCTAAAATTTCAGCATTACAGCTTTGTGTTTGGCAGAACGTGTGTCATGTTGATCATGTATCTGTCTAGCTATCTTTGAATAAGGGTAAGAGTGGTTCAGTTTGATTTGTCTCAGTATGGCACGCATTTTGTGCAGTCACCTTTCATTAAAACCAGGACAGGTCCCAAAATTACTGACATGCACCATCCCACTTTTTGGTATCCTTCTGTTGGGGTGCCACACATACCGATCCACACCTCGGGGGCGAGCTGGAAACTCTGCAGTCAGGTGAATGGTCAAAAAATACCAGTGGCAGAGATATTTTGGCTTCACATCTGAAAAAAGGTGAAGATATGACATGGAGTTGAAGATTCCACTTGCCATCGCTGGATTTAAAATGTCCTCTTTTAATGCGTCAATTTTTTAAATACTGGTTATAATCAATTCTAATGAGTATTCACTGAGACTCTGTAACATGACCACCCTCTGCTCTTCTAAACTACTACAGAATGAGTTTTTTTTTTTTTTTTTTTTGGGGGTGTGTGTGTGTGTGTGTGTGTGTGTGTGTGTGTGTGTGTGTGTGTGTGTGTGTGTGTGTGTGTGTGTGTGTGTGTGTGTGTGTGTGAAAGTGACGTTTTTCATTAAACACGATTGAGAGAATCTCCAAAATTAGTAGGTAGCCATATTTGTAGAGGCAGAGGCTTCGCATACAGCTGTAGGGTGCCTGTTGGTCACATGACCTGAGCTGGGCCTCTGATTGGGCGAGCTGGCGATCCCAATATCCTCTGAACGGGTGATTCAGAAAAAAATATACCCCCTGTACAGTGTGTGTGTGCATCGTAAAATTAGCGACTTCCACAGGAAGACAGACACGCATTTTGAACCAGGCTTTAAATAGGTTAATTTCTGCTTTGAAAACTGCTTTTTTGGCTTGGTGTGTAATTGACTTCCTGTACAAGTTCTTCCGCATTGTCTCATATTCTTAGAGCAGAGGGCTTGGTTTGAGCGCAAGGAATTCTGGTATGTAAACAAACCAACATGGCAGACATTAAAAGCATAATTCCTAATTATTTCAATCACCAAAGAAGCCTGCAACTTGTTCATTTGAGGAGGTTGAGGAGGAGGAGGAGGAGGAGGAGGAGGAGGAGGAAATGTGCATAAGGTAACGGAAGCTTATACTTTATATTTTATGGTATTTGTTTCTATATTGAAAAATATTTGGTATTGATTAATTAACCGGAAACTAGCTAACGCCAGAGCAGCTGTCAATGATGCATTAACATTGGCACTTGACTAACTTTTTATAACGTGATGTAACATCACAAATTCCGAGTACATTGATCTGGCACAAGTTCACGGGTAGGAAGTTATGAGTTTGACTGCTGTTCCAGTGCACTTTCATGAGTTACAAGTGGGAAAAACACGAGTTACGGGTTGCCTAGAACGCAACGTCATTACTTGAAGAGTGGCTTCGAGAGACCATATAACTGGACCGTTCAAGTGTTATGTTATATATCAAAATTCCAGATTATCAACCCCCCAGTGGCTCCAAATGCTAAGTCTGAATTGCTAATGTTAGTACAGTTAACCAACAATCTTTAGGTCAATCAGTCTAATAATTTTCGACGTAAAAATCAAAGCTGCAACGTCAGAATGTATCGTCTCATTTCTGACTGAGCTGTCCTGACTTTGTTGAACTCACTAAGCTGCTTTTATGGATGTTTTGGAGTTTACATTTCGAATTTGAAGACACCCAACCTCAACCTCAACTTTACCTCCTCCAGGATCCAATTTGCTGTTCCTCTCTGTGTAAATGTGTTTTCCTCAGGCGCAGACATAAAGCTGAAGCAAAAAAAGAGAAACTTTGCATCACTTTTAGAAGCTGAGACCGGGCTGCCCATCACTTTTTTTTTTTTTTTTAAATCTCTTCTCTTTCTTCTCCTCTCTGTCAAAATAAGATCTTTATCTGCTTGTCAGACCTGAAGATAAGAAAAAAATGACTCCTTTTACGAATCAGCAGTGTGTCAGCGCGTGAGTTGACAAGACAGCTTCTTCACGCTTGGTCAGGTTCTCACCCTCATACTCTGAAGGGCAGAAGGTTACGTCCTCAGGCTCCACATGAGGAGACTCTCTGAGGTATGCCTTTTTATTCGCTGAACATCTTTCTATCTGGGAGGAAACACATTTTAAACGACATGTCACAGTCAAGTGAAACAAAAGTGAGGAAAAGAGGAGCCTGTTAATCCGTGTTGTGGGCTCATCAGCGCTGCCACGTGTATAATGTGAGACATACGATGATGAAAAGATGAGCTGCTACTCCTTTTTTCTTTTGGTGCTTTGGGAAGTGCCAGTCTCAATTAGGCCCAACAAGTCAGCCTGGGTATTTCAAGTGACATTAAGAAAGCTGCTCAGCGTCTCTATCGCTGCTTCCACACAGCCGTGACTCACCAGCACCCCCACAATGCATTGTGGCCAAGTCGTGAACACTCCCCCGAGAAAATCCCTCCACTGGCCCGGAGCGACAGCGAGCACAGAGACAGGATTTAACCAGTTTGTGCCCTCAAAGCTCCACTTGCAGCGTTTAGAGGCTGTGCGCTGTCAGTCGCAGCTGAGGGCGAGAGGACGCCGTCTTCCTCCTCGTGTCTGGCAGCCGTTCTGTGCTTTGCTATGACACATTTACGCTTGATTAGGTTACTGTGTTCTCCTCTGATGTCTGTTCTCAGTCCTGGTTTAGTGATGAAGCCTCCACAGGGCGCCTTTCATGAGTGCTTACATACATCGCCAAGAAGTTGCTGAGACGCTGAGGTATAAAACTCGCTGCGGTGGAGCTGGAAGTGTTAAAGTACTTTTGATTTACTGATTGGGTTATCTCCCCAGAGGACTCGCTTGAGTCTCAGACGAACCAAAAGCAGAGGAAATGTCTCAGCGTGTGAAACACCGGATCTGAAATTGTAAATCAAAGTGAGCAATGCTGCGATGAGCACGGAGATGATGTTTACGAGGAGTGAAACCATCACTTAGCACACGCAGCGGAGACTTAAGAGTATTTCTACTTCTCATATTGATCCCTCTCGGGGCTTAATGTGGCAATACGGCAGCAGAAAAACAAAGTGATGATTTAAACAAAACCTCTGGAGCAGAGAGACCAGTAAAAATGCAGATAAATCCATGAAAGAAAGATGGAAAATATTATAAAATAAAGGATCTTTCTTTCCTTTTGTGACGACGCACGGAGAATGCGCTTTTTCGTGACTTGCTTGAATACCGTTAGCTTATTATTCCACCACCACTGTGTTGAACCTACAGTTCTCCTTCAGGCTCAGAGTCAAAGCTTGGGTAAGCTTTGTTTTTATGCATTTTCCTCTGGGCTATCCGCCTGTTTTACATTTCCTGGCAACAAAGAAGAATTTTTGAGCTGCAGCAAAATTGGCGCGGAAACGTGTCAACAGTTAATCCGACTTATCTCGTTTACAGAGCAGTTTTTATTGTAATTGCAGCAGAAGACAGATATTTTAACCCTTCACACTTCTTTTTACAACTATTGCAATTATACTGTCGTCCAACCACCAGGGGGAGCCAGTAGAAAAAATGGGGCCATAGAAGTTGAAGAGAAGTTGGCGTGGACCCAATCGCAGATAGGGTTGAGTCTTGGCAAGAATCTCACAATATGATACACATCACGTTACAACAGTGTCATGATATCACAGTATCGTGATAAATTGTGATATTCCACACAGTTAACTATTTGATTGAAAACAACTTCTTTTTGAATTGTATTTGAAATAATGAAAGTCAGATGCAGTGTTCCATACATACACCTAACATGAAACCATAAAGTGTATCACGTCTGTCACTGAAACTACTGTGACATTAAACTAATGTTGCAAAAAAATTATTGGTTGAAAGACGGGGTCAGTTGGTGAAATTAATAAATGTTACTTGGTATAGCCAATGTGACACATAAAAAAAATCTAATATTGCACAAAACACGACTATGATTATTATTTTATTAGTCTACTACACTCTAAAAATTAAACTTAAAATGATTTTAAACTAACTGATCCATGAATAGGGAAAAAACATTGATGTTTACGACATCAAAACCCACAACATCAAGTTTAGGACTAAAATATTTTGAATGTACTTTAAGATTATGTTTATTGTACAGTGTATGGGCAACATACAGTAGAGTAGCTCTTCAGTGCCATCTATCCCAGTGGAGGTGCAGGAGACGTGTTGTACTTCCAACTCACCTAAAATATGAAATTTTATTTTTGCAAAAATATTGATATTAAGGGTTGAAATATTGATATTTTATTACAGGTCAAAATATCACAATATATTGTTGTATCAATATTTTTTCACACCTCACAACAGGTAATACAAAACTAATTGTTTTCCAACTATGAAAATCAAATGCCTAGTCTGAGAAACATTCAGAAAAGAAAAGTTGGAGAAGCCCTTGGGGGAAAAAAGGAAAAACAAAATTTGGCTCCGGCCATCCGCGACCCTGAACAGGATAAGTGGTTCAGAAAATAAATGAATGAATGTTTAATGACTTTTCAACAATTTCTGAGACATTCAATTACAACTAAATAAAGTTTTAGGACAAATAAATTACAAACAAAACAATCATTTAAAAAAACACACACACATCATAAGAATAATAATAAACTAAAATTAAATGAAATTTCAAAAATTTGTTACATTATTACTGTCCATGTTTAAGCGGACACAGCCTTTAAAAAGCATGCTAATTATTGTTACAATAATGAGGGATCCTTGTACAAGGTGTCTGTGCGTGACAGTTTTTTTTTTTGTGATACGGATCCAAAAAACCCATTGGAAACAAACAGACTCAGTGTGCAAAGACCTTAACTCAGACATCTGGATCTCACTTACTTTATGAGTCACTTAATAACAACTTGGAAGTCCTCTGTGACATTTAGTGTGTTTTTGTGACAAACAGTTTGTCCCTACAGTCCATGGCGGAAAAAGACCAACACTCATCAGAGTCATTGTTCGTCTCCTTGGATTAAACTTGTATGAACCCTCCCAGTAAATGAACAGGAAGCCATTGATTTTTTTCTCCCCAATTACCCAGAAAAACAAAACCAACCGGCACACAATTAACGTTTTCCTCTTCAGACATCGATTTCTGGATTGGACAAACATGCATGCTGCGTTTTCACTTTCTATGCAGGTGTGTGTTTGTGAGTGCAAATAAAAGCTAGGGTTTTCCAATTAGCTCCTTTCTGTTTACCTCAGCTTTTTTACTTCCTGTTTGTTTTTAACACTTTGAGCTTTGTAGAATTTTAGGCACATTATAAAAACCCTATCAATCTGATGTAAAATGCGTTTCTACCTCTGATGTCTTCATTTGTCTTTCATGACAACAGGATGAATCCCCTGTAACGCACGCGAAAGACACACGTGTTTGTTCATGTGAATTATTTTTGACAAATGCTCGCAGAAGAAGAGCGTTAAAAGCCTCCACGTTGCACCATTAGTCTTGAAAACCACTGAACGTGTGGCATTTAGCCCATCAAGGCTGCGCGCGCCTCACAGCCCCTTTAATGGTTTGACATCCTTTTAGATCGCCATTATCAACTTTTCAAACTCCCGGTCATTATTTCCAGCAGCTTTTTGTGCAGCTGATGTCAAGAAAACGTGAAAGGGAAAGTACAGAGAGGACGATTTTCCCTCTTCTATGAGATCGACTGTCTGTCACTTTCTGATGTTCACTCATCCGATTGAATGAAGATATCAGAGGAGGAAGAGTGGGAGCGTGTTTACACTGCATCCTTAAAAATAGATGTTATAAATAAACATTCCTCCTGCCAGGCTCACAGAGATCGTTCCTGTCAGTAATTATAGTTTGAGATGTAAACATGCTCCTCCTTACATCAGTAGCATGTTTTCTGTGTGTGGTCACGACCCGGACATGTGCAGCTGTGGCAGCGAAACTGAAACAAAAGCATCAAAGTCCTGTGTGTTGGATGAAGATGTGTGAACTAATGAGAGGCGGTGATGATGTCAGAGGAGTGAGGATGAGTATTCAGGCTTTAGAGGAAGGTTGGGTTTGAATGTAAGTAGCTGTGTAGAAGTGAGAGGCTCTTTTCTGAGAAGTAAAACAGAAAAATCTTCTTGCTATTTGGTTGTTCCTTTAAACTAAAAGCTCAGACTTTTGGAACCTGGTTTAGAAAAATAGACTCTGATGACAGAGGTGTAGACTCGAGTCATGGGACTTAGACTCAAGTCACAACTTTGATGTCTTCTGACTCATCAAAGACTTGCAGCTGGACTTGTATTTGACATCATTGACTCACACTTTAGTCAAATGACCTGAAAACTTGTGTTTTTTTAAGAGAGATGGGCTGATGTTGATAGTCTCATTTTAAAGATCCCATGTTATGCTCCTTTTCTGTAGTTTAATATGGATCATTGATGTCTTCATGAAATGGTAGTAACATGTTTTGGACCAAAAAGCCAATAAATCAAGCACAGCAGCATTATTTCCAGGCTCTCATAGCCCCTCTGTTCAGAACGCTCTGATTTAGTGGGCGTGGCCTTCATATGTAAATGAGCCACCGCTGATACCGCCCTGCTCTTCAGCGTCACTGAGAGCAGCGCCACGAGCTCCGAGTGCACAATGTTTAGAAAACAGCAAAGCTCGTTTACTGTAACATTAAAGGCTAAAACAACAGGCTAACTGCAGCTAAAGTTAGCATCCTGAAGCTAACACAGAGACAGGGGGGACACTAAGGAAAAGCTCTTCCATCTGCTCCACAGAACACAGCATTTAAAATACTCACATTTCCAGGGTCCCAGGTTTGTTGGCGGATGGTTGGTAATGCGCCTGGATTCAGGACCAGTCTATTCACTAGCCCTCTGTTGTACTGTCCAAAGTTAGAAAAGCAGTAGGCCGTGAAGTGACTAGCACACACATGCACAGTTTTACTGAGTGTAGCTGGATCATTTCCTTGATAAATGAACTCTAGACACTTAGTCTTGTCTTCTTCAGAGATGGGAAGCTTGGGCATGGAACTATGTGGCTGTTTACAGCCAAAAACAAAGCAGTGATGGATCTTCAACTTTGGGATTCTCCTCCTATCTGCTCTGGGGGACCAATCAGGTCAGACTTGCTCCTGATTGGTCAACAAAGGGAATCGCTGACGTTGGCAAATCCCCAAAATCCAAACAGCTCGTTTTGGGTCAGGATTTTACATCCACAAGCACTATTAAGTACAGGTTTTGTCATTAAATATCACATTTTGTGGGCTGGAAGGAAAGCCAAAGACCCACAAATTTCACTAAAAGACTTACTAAAGTGATTTTTGCATAATATGGGACCTTTAAAGGCTCTGAAATGTGCTCTGTCCAAGAAATCTGAGGTTATGCTGGGACCGGATCTAATTTGTCAACTTACCCAAGCTGCGTGTTCAGTCCGGCACCTTGCAGGATCACCAGACAACTGGAGTCACAGGCCAAGGAGTTTCCTCATTCGTGTTGGGCTGTGAAACCTCAAACCTGTTGACTCCTGGTCTGGCTCCACTCATTATGTCCGTTGTAGTCAAGATAAGCATCTGGTTTTGACATGGTTTTATTTTGAAAATCATCAAGTGTTTTAAGGTGGTTTCCATGCACAACTTCCTGCCTTGCTTGATTTCTGATTTGTCCAACATATGGCAAAAATGAAAGCCTTGTTTCTCTGATCTGGAGGGCTCCAACTTGTCAGAACACAAAGGGGCAAACCCAACATGAGTTAACTCATTGAGTTGAACTGAAACCTATCAGATGTCCACGTACCAAGTGATCATGAAACAGGTCAGAAAGCGAGGATCTCTTTTTTCTCACTCAAAAGAGAACGGCTCATCAAGTCTGTGAGGAAAACTGTCAAACAGTAAGTCATGATCACCCCCCTGTCTTTCTATACTGCACTTAACGGAGAGAGTAACCTTCTGGTTCTGCTCACAGATGTCTTGTGAGATGAAAACATTTCAGGGACTGATGTCAACAAGCTTTTCTTTGGTATGTTTGAAAGTTGAAGCCAAGGTCACACGGTGGCTTCCTGTACAAAGGATGCACAGAGACACAAGCTGCATGCTGCTTCTTTGTTGTTGTGTGAATCCCAGGAAGTGGACGGATACAGGTGGAAAGAATTTCTACCTCCAGTTAAACATTTGGTCTTCTACCTCACAGACCTGCTTTTCATCCTCAAACAGAGACGACAGATATTGTTGTGATGGTGTGTAACATACTCAATACTCATCAGTGCAGCAACAGAATAAAAGAAGTAAAGGATCAGTGCGTTATTTTATTAAAAGTCCAAATAATAGATTTTTTTACAAGGTGAACCTTGAGAGGCCCAGAGAAACATGTTTGCATAAAGATGATCCTGAAGCACCTCCTGGTGAGTAATTAGCTTTTATTTTGCCTCCATCAGCACACAGGAAGGTCTTTATGAGAGTTTTCTGCACAAAGCTGCACTCCTCCTCCTCTCCCTCCTGATTGCATTTTAATAAATCCTGGAGTTAAAAGTTTTCAGTGTAAATTATGGATGTTCTTTTCTCCTTCAGCCCTCAGCGCGCTGACAGAGGCAGCTCTCCACCGCAGCCTCCAGCCAACGTATTTCTTCGGTCACACTCTGAGTCCGAGCGGGGGTTTTTTGAAAGTGGAGCGCGAAAAGGATTCCCTAACAGGCTTCACAAACAAACCTCTCCCCTCCAGACCTGATCCCCCGCCCCGCTGTGAACCTGGTCAGGATGAAGACATTGCAGAGCCGGCTGTGAACCTGCGATAGACGCTGGGCTAATTTCTCATTTTGGCTCCAGCTGTGTGACCAACGGAGACAGAAAGAAAAACAAGGTTTCCTCCAAATGCTCAGGTTAACGCTAATGGATCAGTCTGAGCTCATAAAGGAGTCTGAGTCTCACCTCTTCTCAGGTTCAGTGCTTTGGATGTTTGGTACTAGGGGAAGTGTGGCTTCTTCTTCTGCAGTTATTGATAAAGATTTTACACAAGACAGTTGATGAAATCTGTTAGGATACCTGTCTTTGGTGTTATACTGATACTCAAACCTTCAGTTATGATGTTGAAATAAAACTTAACATATACATTTTTTAAGTCTTGGTGCTTAAATCCTACAACATGAACAAGAAAAGCTCTAGAAAAGCAGATATTTTAGTCCAAAAGTTTGTATTGTAACAGACTGTTTGAGTTATTAATGTTTCTGTCTGAGAACTGCAAATTCTTCAGTGTCTCATTTGTAGATGCTATAGTATTATTTAAAAATATATATTTTTTAATGTTGTATAACTGACGGGACTTATTTCAAAACAATTATCTAATAAATTAGAATAAATCACATATTAATATTTGACATGGGTGACAACATTTTTAGTTCAAAAACGTGATCAATAAATACACAAATACAAGAGCCTCAACAACAAAATGATGTTTATTTTTTAATCAAATATTCTTTTTAAATGTTAAGTACAGTTAATAAACTATAACTGCATTTTGAGCAGGTAATGATCGTAAAATTCAACAACTTAATTCAAGTTTTGGAGGACTTTTTATAAACTTGTAAAACTACTTTTTAAGTAAATAAAGAAAATGAGTTAGTACATAAAATGTCCTTGGGTAAATATTTTCATACCATCAGTGCAAAACAAAGATCCATCATGAATGGTCCCTTCACTGACCCAGCGCTATAAGAGTTAGATCAGCTTCTCTGTGTGACTCAACACCAACAACAAACCTGCTGACACCACAATAAGTAGCTCTGGGATCTGTGCTCACTGTTACATGTCGAGAACTGTGGAGAGACCAGAGGCCAGAACTGAAGAGAACATTAAACTGTGATGAAATACGATCATGTTTGTGAGATATTTTCTTGTATTAAAGTATTTTTACTGGTCTATTGGAGTAAGGATGGGTATTGAAAACCTTCCTGTTAAGAATCCATAAGAAGTGTTTCAATCTGATAATACTGTTAGCTTTTGTGCTTAACAATCCCCTTGTCTATTCTTTACAGTACCAGGACCTGTCAGACCTTACTTGACTAGTCTGCTGCAGCTATCTTAGCTTAGCAATTAGACAACATTTCCGGTTCCAGTTTGAAGTTTTACCATACACAAAGAAGTCTACATTTGTCTCACAGAAAATTTATATTAAATTCATTCAACATGCTATAAATCTTTTTAATTACCAAAAATTATAAACAAAATAGCGCTAGCTTGGTACCAACATACATGAGAAACTGCATTGATTTGCTAGCAGTTAGCATACATGTGTATAACTTTGGATTCAGAATAAAATTTCACACAGTTTCTCTTTATAAAATATACTGAGAACTCCAGATGTCAAAACACTTTCAGGCAAATGAAAGAAAAGTTACGTGCAGACTCCTGGCTGGCTTCATAACTACGGCAAAGTTCCAAACAACTTAATATAATGCTATAACCACTTTGAGACACTAGATGGCCTACTTGAGTTTACAACACGTTAGAAAACAGGGCATCAACCTTACATGATGTGCAATTATTACTTATTTCTTTAAATTTACGCCCAAAAATATCCAGATCCAGTGACCAATTAGATATTTATTGACTTATAAACTTAATTCCAGAAAATCTGTAAAGCTACTTTCTCAACCAATTCAACAAATTCAACCTCTGAGTTGTTGTTTTTTTTTCAATAATGAAAGAAATATGAAAAATTGAAAGGCGTTTTGTGTCTTCTCCTTTAGGAACCAGTGCGATGAAATCTCTTGTTTTAGCCCCTCTGTATGTGTGCAGGAGAAGACATTATAAACATAAAAATTAAACTAAATCTAGACTTGTTCATTAAAAAATAACCCCAAAAATGGTAAATTTCCTTCATTTTAATCCAAAGTGAACTGTAACTAAATAAAGAAGTCGCAGATGGTTGCATTTCTGTGCGTGTTTGACAAACTTCTGATCAATAAACTCCTCTTTTATACAGTCTGTTCTATTTATCAGCTCCACATATCCCTGCTCAGTAAATACTCCAGCACACGTATCCACCTCCATGAATCATGCAGCAGGAGGAAACAACTCTCTTCTCTTTCCTTTTCTTTTCTTTCCTTTTCTTTTCTCCATAAAAATCACAGAGGATGAATTCATCCTCCTCCATTAGCCAGGCAGCACGCTGTCATTTCCGTGTTATAGAAAATTTGATCGGGTCGGGCTTTAAGCATAATGTGACCTTATTGTATCCGACACACATCTGAAGTCATCTCCTCCTCTCTCCGGTTCCTTTATTAGAATTTCACGCTTTGTTTTCTTCCTTATTGTCCTCTGTCTTTGTCTTATCTTTACACAGAGCGTGCTGCGCTCGGCTGCCTGCTGCTTATTTTAATAAAATCCAACCACTATTAGTCTCTCGTGTGTCAGAAAAAGACTGCGCTGGGTTCAAGTAACTTTTATTGCTTACATAAAACAAGATGACACAGAGGTGTGCGTGACAACCACCGAGAAGGGGAGGAGTATTTTCTTTAACTGTCTAAAATCTGCCTACTCTTTGTTCAAAGTTCTCTGCACCTTTCTGAAGCTGAAGTTTGAGATAAGAGCTCTGAATTGCAGCACTTCTCACCTTTAGAAGCTTCTTTTTGTCTGTCTTTTGAAGTTTTCGTACTGCAAATGAGACCAGTCGGCTCGGGGTGAATTTAAGGGCAGAGGCTCGATAAGCGCAACCACCTACGCAGAGATCTTACTTCATCTGTGCTGCGAGGGAAATCAAATCTTTTGTGATCTTTAACGATCCTACCCTTAAGATATGTTTATTGCTGAAAGACAGGAAAATGTAAAGTTATTGCTGAGGGTTTTTGAAGAGCTCTCGTCAGGGAAGACTCAAGAGGACTCCTCTTTGTGTCTGTCTAGGGGTCAAGGGAGATAAGTGACGCTCTAAGGAGAGAAAAAGTTGGACATGAAAGTCTTTGTGTCTAGAAAGTTACTCATGAGCTCTGATTGGTCAGGGAGAGGATATAGAGGTCTGTTATTTCTGTATAGCAGACCCCAGTGAGCCGGGCTGCCTGTAAAGTTTTCTACAGTAAATAAAGTTGACCAAAATTTTAATGTAACTGCAATAAAACTGGACAGAATTGAGTTTGTTTGTGCTGCCTTTTACAGGCCTTTTACACCTGTCAAACTGCTGGTTAACACAAATTTCTAATCAGCCATTCACATGGCAGCAACTCAATGCATTTAGGCATGTAGACATGGTCAAGAGGATCTGCTGCAGTTCAAACTGAGCGTCAGAATGGGGAAGAAAGTTTGATTTAAGGAACTTTGAACGTGGCATGGTTGTTGGTGCCAGACGGGCTGGTCTAAGTATTTCAGAAACTACTGATCTACTGGGATTTTAACCCACAACCATCTCTAGGGTTTACAGAGAATGGTCCCAAAAAGAGAAAATATCCAGTGAGCTGCAGTTCTGTGGGACAAAATGCCTTGTTGATGCCAGAGGTCAGAGGAGAATGGACAGACTGGTTGGAGCTGATAGAAAGGCAACAGTAACTCAAATAACCACTGGTTACAACCGAGGTCTGCAGAAGAGCATCTCTGAACACACAACACGTCCAACCTTGAGGCAGATGGGCTACAGCAGCAGAAGACCACACCGGGTGACCCTCCTGTCAGCTAAGAACAGGAAACTGAGGCTACAATTCACACAGCAACACTAAAACTGGACAATAGAAGATTGGAAAAACGTTGCCTGGTCTGATGAGTCTGGATTTCTGCTCCACATTCAGATGGTAGGGTCAGAATTTGGCGTCAACAACATGAAAGCATGGATCCATCCTGCCTTGTATCAACGGTTCAGGCTGCTGCTGCTGGTGTAATGGTGTGGGGGATATTATCTTGGCTCACCTTGGGCCCCTTGGTACCAACTGAGCATGGTTTAAAGTCCACAGCCTACCTGAGTATTGTTGCTGACCATGTCCATCCCTCTATGAGCACAGTGTACCCATCTTCTGATGGCTACTTCCAGCAGGATAACGCTCCATGTCATAAAGCTGGAATCATCTCAGACTGCTTTCTTCAACATGACAATGAGTTCCCTGTACTCAAATGTCCTCCACAGTCCCCAGATCTCAATCCAATAGAGCACCTTTGGGATGTGGTGGAATGGGAGATTCTCATCATGGATGTTCAGCCGACAAATCTGCAGCAACTGTGTGATGCTATCATGTCAGTATGGACCAAACTCTCTGAGGAATGTTTCCAGTACCTTGTTGAATCTATGCCATGAAGGATTAAGGCAGTTCAGAAGGTAAAAGGGGGTCCAACCCGGTACTTGCAAGGTGTTCCGAATAAAGTGGCTGGTGAGTGTATATATATATATAAATATATTTATTAAACAAACCTTGATTTTTATCACTTCTTTCACAACCTTGAAGTCTATGCTTCCTCTGTGTTGAGCTGCAGGTGAGTCACGTTGATAAAAAACACTTGAGATTTGATTTGAGTGGTGATGTGCTTCATATTGAGATTACAGTGACCTTTCACACATCCTTCAGTTCACACTTTGAATTTATTCTCATTACCTACCACAGAGTACCCTGTCATTAGGACAGTGGACCACTTCAAGGTGTTTTTGTAAGACCAGGTCGCTGTTGCTGCATCACAAGTGTTAATGCGCAGCTGGAAATAGTCTCCTGAAAACACAGGGGTCAACATTTACATATTAACTCGGGGCTTAACATGTTATCTTATCACTCCTCAGATCTCTGCATGTCTGATTGAAATTTACACAAAGAGAGTGAAACATTAAAAAACACACGTATCAGCCCATTTCTTCTGTTACAAAAAACGTTTTTTTTTTAAAAAAAGATGCCTCATCCTTCAAAGTCCTTTTGTTACAGCATTTTAAACAAACCTCAAACTGTTAGAGCTACTTTAATTAGGTAGTGGAATTAAGAAGAAAGCAAGGTTTTCTTCATTATTAATGATGTTCAAACCCAGAGCAACAGAGAAGCAGAAGTATCAGTCTAAACAGGAAGGATGAAGACGATGGGATCTCATTACTTTGAATTATCAGCGGATAAACTTGGCAAACATAACACTCAGGGCTTCTTAGCAACCACAGGGACCACATAAAACTGCAGATTTTGTAGATTTTATTAAATTAAATTCACTGACTTTGAACTATCCAAAGAGGGGCAGTTAAAAGATGATGGAAATTTTTCACTGCTTCCACTTCGGCTGGATTGTCCCCGATGGGAAACAGGCAGCTGAAAGCATAGGGACTCGAGCAGAGTCACACGTGAGCTACACCTCTCTACATCACCTCCAATTCAACTCCAACTCCTCAGATCATCCTTTCTTCACCACCATCAGTGTCTCCACGAGGAACAGTTTTTCTATCCTGCTCTCAGCTTCACTTCTTTGAGTACACAAAGACGACATGATGGAGGAGGTGGGTTGATTTAGTGAAATCAAACTCACACGAACGCCATGCTGTGCGTAATCCCTCACAAAAAGAAAAGACTTCAAATTAGTTATTTGCCGTTTTGTTTCTTGAACTGCTGGGACATTTTGAACATTTTGAAAAGTGTTTGTTTTCAGTTAAAAAAAATAAGTCACAGAGGGGAGAACCTGCGTATTCATCTCTGGCAGCTTTATTGTTTTTTTTAGCAGAAGAATAAAACAGCTAATTTTTTGTACAGCGTGAGTTTCATTTAGCTGTGAAATTGACATTTGGAAACCCAGGGTTTGATTGAATACCAGGCAGCCGTGGGACAGCTGCCGTACGCTTTAATGACAAACAAAACAAAGGAAGAAGGTTTCAGTGATCAATTCTGCAGGCGACAGATTGTTTTATTAAACCACCTCGGTTTCTCAGGAGGCTTTCGCTGTGTGCGCTGAATAATAATTTCTGTGGAAGACGATGCTGGGATGGATCGTCTTCAGTTTGATGTTTTCATCTTGCGTCTCAGAGCACATTTTCTTTCTGTAATCTTGTTGTTTGGGTGAAGCTTTCCTCTTCTTAGTATGTCAAACTGGGGGTTATATTTCATCTTCACACAGCTTTTAGTCGCAAAATGACCTTAATGGTATAGCTTTACAGAAAATGTCAGAGACTAGTCATTAACACCCACTTAACTCCACATATAACAGCTACACCGTGGCATCAAGACTCTGTTTTCCGATGCCTTGGCCAATGGAAAGAGGAGGTAGCTCTGACTTTTCCTGGAACAGGGAGTGACAGCTTGTTCATAGGTATGAGATCCTTAGGAGGTCCCACCCCCAACTGTTTTTAGTTCCCCTTAGTGGATGGTGTCACATCTTTCCCAACATCGTCAAAGAGTGAGTAGATACAGTCAACAACATACATCGAAGGGAAAACTCATGTGGAGCAGAAATCCAGACTCATCAGACCAGGCAACGTGTTTCCAATCTTCTATTGTCCAGTTTTGGTGTTGCTGTGTGAATTGTAGCCTCAGTTTCCTGTTCTTAGCTGGCAGGAGGGTCACCCGGTGTGGTCTTCTGCTGCTGTAGCCCATCTGCCTCAAGGTTGGACGTGTTGTGTGTTCAGAGATGCTCTTCTGCAGACCTCGGTTGTAACCAGTGGTTATTTGAGTTACTGTTGCCTTTCTATCAGCTCCAACCAGTCTGTCCATTCTCCTCTGACCTCTGGCATCAACAAGGCATTTTGTCCCACAGAACTGCTGCTCTCTGGATATTTTCTCTTTTTGGGACCATTCTCTGTAAACCCTAGAGATGGTTGTGGGTTAAAATCCCAGTAGATCAGCAGTTTATGAAATAGTCAGACCAGCCCGTCTTACACCAACAAAGATGTCAAGCTCAAAATGTAGCTCAAGTAGTTTTCCTTTAAAATCAATAATAAATAAAATTTGCCTTTAGCAATGAGCGACAAGAGAAGGGGATATCTCTTTGTGTCTGTTGAATTTCCCTCAGTGAATATATCTAACACTGCTGTCCTGATGACAAAGTGTGCCTGTTTCTTTCTCTCTACAGTTGATGGAGGAGCCGTCTCGTAGGCTGTTGAGTAAAATGGAAGAAACTCCACATGCAGAGCTCTCTGAAATGTTTGTGTCACTTATCCTCCCGCCCTGCTCTCTGGCAGCTCTAATGGCTGCATCGTGTCGGAGCGGTTTGGGAGGCTGGAGGCAGCCGAAGAGCAGCAGCGGGTGTAAATGGAGCTCTAATGTGTTAAAGCGAGTGAGTTGCTGTGTTAAAGGAAAACAGACCACTTACTTTGTGTGAAAAGCTATTGCAAGCGATTAGGAGCAAGACACATGGTTACCCTCTGAAGCTGTGCAATGTCTTTTCATTTCAGGGCTGTTATTTGAAAGCCTGCGGATCATCTGAGGTTGTCGGCAATTTTGTTGTCAAGAAGTTGGAGAGTGGAGTTACTATAGGTGTCAGCTGAGTCACTGTATACATAAATACCAGAAAGAACCAAAAGATTATAAAGTTTCAAGATGCAATCATGTTGCATCTGCGGCAGTTTTGTTGTTTGTCTACCTGTCACTTCCTGGTGACTGTTTTACAAACAGAGCATGCAGAACAGCTCGCCCTTCAGCTGGGCAGAAAATGTTATAAATACACACAATTACATAACTAGCTAATTATTAAAGCTTGTTTGACATGTTCATGATACAGCAGCCACAGCATGTGACCTATCAAATCCAAAGGTGTCAATGTCAGTGGACACCTGATCCTCTCCTTGTACATGTTGGACTGAAAAACCTGAAACCTGTTGACACTTTTTATTTTATTTTGAAAGTCACCAGATGATGATGTGGTTTCTGAGCACAGCTTCCTGCAAACTGATAAGATGGAAAACAGAGGGCTTGCGTATCTGGCTGTAATCATCCTCAATCTGGTATCATACATATTTTACATGTTTTTATTGTATTTATTTCATTAATCTTCCTCACAAGGAACACGCACATCAACCAACGAGAGGAGCAGATTCAGATACATCACCAACCAGAAGTTGCGTGCTATTTCCATATTCTTAAAGCTTGGTTTAAAACTGAAAATTAAAGGTGTGTATTGGGCACTGATGCTTGGGGGAGCCAAAGGAAGAACACCCACAAAAAATGGCACATAAGCTGATTGACTCGTGCTTTTTGGCTCAGATGTGTAATAAGAGAATTTTTACTGCTATTTTTTTGCGTGTATATAAAACTGTGTTTTGTTGTTTTGTTAGTTAATGATTTTCTATCACATAAGAGGACTTTTTGTTGAACGTTGTGGATTTAGTTAGGAGGTTTAAATCAGGAAAATGTATTAATGTTTTTCCCTTTGAGTCTGGAAGGAGGGGCTATGTTTTTTTAAATTTAAATTTAGGAATATAGTGTTTGTACATTACTGGGGCTGTTACTGTGACACTTCAGATTAATAAATGACACAGCAAATTGATGTGTTATAAAAATTATTATGATTGGGTTTATCTCGGGCGCTCCATCCTTTGATCCTCTCCATGATCTCTGTCATCTTTTCTTATGATAGCTCCGCTCTTTCTCTCTGAACTACAGCGACACATCCTCAGTTGGAGCGTGAGCTGCCTGAACTTTTCTGACTTGCAGTGTCTCGCTATGTCTCATCTCACATCTTCTCCTCATATCCATGCTGAGCTCTCATCCAAAAAGCGCACAGCTCTCACCCACAGTAGTTTACAAGCAGGACTGATTTACAAGCTCCACCAGACCCTGCCTCCCCCTGCTGAAAAAACATAATTTACTTTTATAAACGCAGTAAACGGTTGCAGTTAAATTGATGTCTATAGACGTCAATGGCAGCAAACACAAACATTTTAATATTGGTCAGTTAAAAAAAATGTGGGTTTACAAATCTTCTCTTCTTGGTGTATTCATTTGATTAGCCAAGCACTGGAATTTTGAAATGCCATAAAATTCTTTATTTGGGGACCTTAAGCAGATATGAGATTAAAATGCAATTAATAAGATTGATTAATTACAAATCCTGTAATTAATTAGATTAATTCTTTTAATTGCCTGACAGCACTATATATATATAATACTTTAGAGTCTTGTTTATATTTCTTTTGGTAACACTTAACTTTAGAGGTCCACAAATTTCATCACAATTAGGTAATAATTTGACAAAGTTTCTTCTTATTTCTTTGCATTTAGCACATAACTTCTTTAAAATAATGTCCAAATTTATTGTTGCAAGTCACAGTTGTAAGGTTACTGTTTTTTTCCAGTTTCTTTGAAATTTACTCCAAATTTCAAGGTAAGAAGGTGACGATTAGCAAATGATTTATTTGAAATGAAATAACAACCCACCACAAAATGTTTTTAGAAGTATCCCAACGTTTCTGTTATTTCCAGAGAAGCAGTGATAAATAACTGCTTAGTTCTTGAATACAGAAGTTAGGTTCATTGTTTCCTCTGATAATTAGAGCCCAAGCCTGCCAACGAACGGTTGGGTGAGAGCCCTATTGAAACCCTTGCCATTATTATTATTATTATTATTATTATTATTATTATTATTATTATTATTATTATTATTATTATCATTATGACTCTTTCTCTGTGCCTTTAACCACAAATTGCTTGACCTTCGCTTGAAGAAAATGCAAATGCACTTAGCCCTAAAATGCAGTCTTGGCGAAAAATTTATGATTCCACTGCTTGCCCAAAATAGATGCTCTGTAGCACCCCCTGGGGGATTAAAACTGAACCCCCTTGGGCTACTTTGAGCTACAGCCCTGAAATTTGTTGTACATAACTACCATGCCTAGCCCTACAAAAATGTTTCTTACAACTGTCGTGATTTCCAAACTGGAACTTTCCTATGAGGACTTAAACAAAAACATTGAAACTTGGTGATTTATAGGCTGCTTAGTTCAATGAATTAGTCATATGTTTTTGCTCACATCAACTCCAAACTTGGCTTGTTACCTTTGAAATGTTCAATGAATAATTCAATTACCCAATAAGAAATTGATAGTTAGCGATTTGTTAGTTAATTTCACCAAGTTCTTTAGTACCCAGTTTGTTGATATGCATATTTGAGATCATATGTAAAATGATAAACCTTTATGATTAGGCTTATAATGTTTTACTTGATACAACTGAAGGCTTCAGATGTGATGTTCACTAAGAGTGAGGTTGTAAATTGGCCTTACCTGATTATGATAGACACTGTGAGTACAGGCGCACTGCAAAATAGAATCTGAACAGAAGTTATGTGCTAATTTTCACCAAATCCTCATGAAATTTCAAAGAAATAAGAAACAACTTTGTCTAATTATTCCCTAAGTGCAATGAAATTTGCAGACCTCTTAAGTAAAGTGTTACCTTTCTTTTTTTGTGTAATGTTAGTAGTCTAGACAAAACATCTGAGGTAACGCTTTGTCTCTTTAGCTGCCAACTACAAGCTGTGGTCATGAGCTCCACACTTACTCTGCCTGTTGCTCTTTTGTTGGCTGACAGGTAGAATAAAAGGGGGCAGTTAAGAAGATACAATTTGTTCCCCATCCACATTAAGAGTGTTTTTATTCAGAGAGCTTTTTAATTGTCCTTGAGGCCTTTTTTATTCTTGAAGTGGTGAATTTAACAGCGGCTTTACTTCACAAAAACATGCCCTCCTCTCGTGCCGCAGACAATGAATCCAGTCACACCTGAATAATAGCTCACCTCGTGTTTCCTTTTCATCGCTGACTGATCACAATTCATATCAGACAGCGTGAAAACATGCAGGCAGCTGCCAATGCTGATAAAGTTTGAAAAAGGCAGTGTGGAGAACTTCAAACTGCTGAATACTGCGGAGAGGTGTTTGTGTTTTCGCCTGCAGGTAAAACAGGATGTTGTGTCCCATTCAGCAAAAAAAGGAAAACTGTTAAAGTGAGAAAGGAGGAGCTTTATCTGTCCTGAATCTTTGCTCCTTTTGGGAGCTCAGCGACTCCAAACTGGACCACTCAGCGGCTGTAACAGGATATATGTTCTTTGTACCACTTTAAAGACTTTATCAGAGGACACACTGAGGTCCCTGCGAGGCCAGCAGCTGAATGATACCTGCAAGCTGAAGAGGACTCAGAGTGCTTCTGAGGTTTCAAGCTAAAAAAAAGTTTTAAAAAAGAGTCTCCAGATGGTTTTATCTCAGAGACATTTGGTGGGAAATGATGTGGGAGCGTGGCCTGTAATGTTCACAAAGTACAAACTCTGCTGTAGCTGGAGTGATTTCTTAAAACGATTGAGGAACCACATTTACTTGTTCCGTTGACATGGTTTTCATTTTTATGCGGTCCATTAAATCAGTGCTGGTACAAAATGTTTTATTTGAGAATTAAAAGGTAGAAAAAAAACAGACTGAAACACACATTAACAGTTCTTTCTCCCTCATTCAGGATGAAAAATGCTTTTGGCAAAGGTAAGGGCGTCTGCTGCCAGGAAGAAACCAAAGAAAGACAATTTAAGTATCATAAATTGTGATCCAGGTTTTCTTTTGTTGTTCAAACCATCACCTCTCAGAGATTATTACCCATGACAGAGTGTTATGGCGACATTAAGGGTAAGATTATGAGATTGAAGTCACTATGAGAGCTTTTTGTACAATCTTTTAGTGTTAATGTGTCAAAAGATTTGATGGTTCTGACACACTATCCTTCATTGGATTGTAGACAAAAAGGGTCCACTGCATTTCCTTCCCAATGATGAGCTCCCCTCCATTTGTGTAGAGTAACAGGTGGTGTGGTTTGACCAGCAATGGCTTTTAACTGAAGAAAAAAAATAGAAATTCAAAACAATCTGACAGTATCGTGAGGGGGAAGACAGAGAATGTGGTCAGGAAGGTATGAAATCAAAATCAGAAATCAGTCCGAAAAAGCAACAACTTTAAAAGGGACCAAGGCAGAATACAGGAAGAGGATTGGAACCAGAAGACCAGACCAGAACTGGATGCTGAGAACAATTTGGCAAAGAACTGGTGGACAGGAGAGGTTTGTTTTTAAAAAAGCTGTCGTACACACAAACTGGGTAAATCTACCGATAAGTACGTATCATAGCATGCCAAACCCATGTTTGGCAGTGTTTTTCAGATGTGGAACCTGAATCAGAATGTACCCCCGTCATTTAGCTGTGATGTTTGAGGATGTATTCACACCTGAATCATTTGGGGCAGTTGTTCAGAAACAGTGGGCAGCCCTCCCAAAACCCCAGTTAAAGTGGGCTTATATGAACACAGCAATCGCACTCGGATGTGGGACAAAACAAGTGGGTCAAGATCACCAAAAATAGGTGGTATCGGCTCGCTTCCATTCGAGTCCTGTAGCGGTTCCTGTGCAGTGAAAACATGACCACCCCATCAACTGGCACAACTGACTCATAACTGGGGCTCACACTGTAGTGATGGGGGCAGTAATGAGCTCGGTTGACAACTGCACGGTCAAAACAGAAGAAGACATAGAAGAAGAGAAGGCCAAACAGGAAAACGAGTTGTGGGCTGACGTTGAGGAGCAGTAAAGAAAAAAAGTGCCTTATCCAAATGCCTTATCGCAGTCGGGACTCTTGAAAAAACTACATATGCTGATCATACAGCCCACACTGGTACATGAACTAGATAAATGCCAAAACACTTATTAGCCACACATATTGTTGATGCTCCATGTCCGTTCTTCCCTGTGGAAAGAGGGTAAGAACATGAATGCATGAATGAAGATGAGGAAACCCCGCGTTCTGGGTATGATTTCTGACCAATGAGAGAAAAAATTCTCACATGATATTTGTTGACAACTTTGGACCGCAAGAGACTTTTGCCTTGTGAACACAAAGGAACCAAGGAACAACCGCTACGATTGCCCCTAAATCAGAACAAAGCAAACGAGCCAGAGGTGTGAACACACTCTGAGAAACAAAAACTCAGTTTCCCGGTGTAAACATGAAACCATTAAACTGGAATTTTTCAAAATCTTTACTTTGGCCAGAGTTTTCAGGACCCATTTAAACGACAATGTTCTATCTTAGAACTTAAAAACAAAGTGAAAATAATCTGCATTTACGTGGAGGACGTAAAATCGTCACGTTAGAGACGTAAAATCGCAGATTTAAAGTTTTTCATAAAAACATATGCAGTTAAGACATGGCATGTTAAAACATGGCCTGACTACAGAGGAGCTGCAGCTGTGTGCTCAGGTGTTTCCTATGGCGGCTGGTTGGCGGAAGATTTGCAAAAGGTGAGTGTATATCATTCTGTCTACTTTGGCGCAGGACCCTTCTTGATATGGCTGGTGTTTGGATCAACTTGTTTGCTTGTAGCTCATTTCCCAAATCCTGAACCTTGACCTTTACGAAGTCACTGGATGTGATGAGAGGTTGACTACCACAATCCCTGTTTGACTTCCCTCTTCACTGTAAAATGTCTGAGGAGAAAAGGCAGAGTGGTTTGTTCAGAGAGAAGCATCGAGTGCAGTGCCAGCTGTCTGCCTCCAGATAAATGATGAGCCCTGCTGATCCCCCGCAGTGATCAGAGGCTTCAGGTCAGCGTCAGCAGGCTGTACGAGCAGATCAATGATCCTTTCAGACGTCAGCTCAAGTAATGAAGCTCCAGGTGGAGACTAAACCCTCGACAAGATCCACACTTTAAAACAAAATCCCCCGTAAGCTCCTCTGTGTTATGATTGACAGCATCAGGAGGAACATTAACCTCAGTGAGCCTGGAGGTTTTTGTTTTCTTCCACATCTGTTCATCATCTCATCCTCAGAGCCACGTACGTTCAGACCTCAGAGATCATTGTGTAGGAATCATTTCAACGGCTTTAAGTTTCAGAACAATTGTTTCTTCTCTTTTGTTGATTCTTGTTTTTCTAATGTCAAAATATCAACCATCTTCTTTTATTGGGGCTTGGGAACAAAAATGATCCAAAAGAGACGAGCACGTGTGATTTATTTGCATGAAGTCGTTTGCTCAAGCTGCAGCACAGAGGGACTGCTACCAGCAAGGAGGACCACTGTCCGCCTGTGAGTGTTCTGGGTAGGAGAGGGACCCACGTCAGCACCCACTGCTCACTGTGAAGAGTGAGATCAAAACACACTTTTAGAGTCAGAGTCTCCAAACTCTTCTCTCTCCAAAATCATTAGCGAGGGTCCAGGACTGAGCCTCCTCAGTCATGCTCCATCTCCGTCTCCTGCATCAGCAGGCAAAGCTCTGTTAGCCATGTCTGTGAGTAGCATGATGCTACTCTGCCCTCTGGTATTCCCTCTGTTGCTGGGTTAGCACGGCTAGCTTGTCCATCTTATTGGAGATAGATCTTACGTTCCGACAATGGATGTAAGGACAGGTCCATGTCATCACTTCTTAGCTCACACCTGAGAACCATCACTTTGTCCTCACCTCCTTCTCCTCACCTTGTGGGAAGACATCAGGCCTTGCACCAGTTAGCACTGACATGCTACAGGCTGCTAACAGCTGATTTCACATGTAAACAATGCAGCCATGGTTACATGTAGGATCTCCAGACAAACACAGGAGCAAAAATAGTAAAAGGATCACTGAAGCCACAAAAAGTTTGGTGTCCATGAAGAACAAATGAGCCATACAAAGTAATGATCCACTCCAAGTACAAAGACTATGAAAAAGAGATGAAACCCCCCCCCCACAAGAAATGGACAAAGAAGAGAGCCGCTGCAAAAGGCAGCCATAGCCAACAGGGCAGCGCCTTGCTTTGTCTAACGTTAGCCAAAGTTAGCTTACGTTGAGCTCCAAGCTGCATTGTTCATCATGTCTCTTTTTTTGTTGGGAGTTCATTGGCCTGTTTTGTTCTAGCTTTTGTTCTTCTGTGATTGTACATCGTTGTTAGCTGTTGTCCAAAGGGCTCTAGTTAAACTAATGTTAGCTTCTGGAGCTTAGCTTCATAAGCTTATCTGTAATAGCCGAAAAGACAAAAGTTGTCAAAAGTTTAGCTGAATGATTGATGGTTAATACTGTAACTCCAAGCTAACAGAGACACACTCTTAGTAAAGATGATAAGTAGGGCGTTATATTTTCCTTGTGACCATTGCTGATCCTATGTCTTGTTGTCCGAGATGCTGATGGCAACGAGATGTAGTTTATCCCAGGATCTGTAAATCTTATCTTGTAACTGGCGCTTTGTTGACCCTCTAAACAATAAGATAATTAATACATTACTCCATTGTCGATTTCAGACCCTTCATTGTTTGTCTGAGTGAGTGGAGGGGGCGCGGCTTAGCCATAGGTCAAATGCCTGATCACTGCTTGATGATTCCATTTGTCTTGTAATGTAATACAAAAGAAATGCATCAGATTTAGTGTGTGAGGTTACTTTTCATGACCTTTTTTTAAATTTGGATCACAGATCCCAAAAATGCAGCTAAAAATTAGAGCCCTCAGTGTGCAAAGGCCTTAGAGCCAAGTCTTTATACAGCAGAAAGAAACAATGCCAAAGACACATCCATCCACCCATGAACGGTTTGGAATTTTTGCGTCAACCTTTCCAGCGCTAAAATTAAATTTCTAATTTTGCCACATTGACGTTAAGATTTTACGTTTATTTATTCTTTGTTTTTTTTTTAGGGAAAAACATCAAAACATGTCACGGTAAAAAATATCTTGGTGCCTATGATGGCTGGGCCTGTGCTCATCAGATTCAACATGCAACAATAACTACAAGTGTTGATTCACTCTCACTCACCATGAGATGAATCACCTGAGCGTAATGATCATCACAGCAGAGAAATTAGCCCAAAGCTACGGCTCATGATGAAGTAACTGTGTAGAAACATGTCTGTGGTGTAAAACAGAGCACTACATCTTCATTACTGCAACAAATTTGTTTAACAAGTAGTTTAAATGTATGCAAACTGTGTGTGCAGAAAGATGGCAGGGTGAGTCAGTCAACATATGTTTATTAATAAGCCAACTGTTGCATTTATGTATAAAAGTCCACGCCTTTAACAGAAGCAATAAAGCACAAAGTGGCGCAGTCGCTTCTGTTTTATTAAAACTGAAGATGAAGACAGTTTCATCCTCGAGCACCAAAGCTGTGACGTAACGAGCAAAATGAAGAGAAAGGAGTTTATCTTTTGGAAGGAAAGGTTGTTTATGAGCACGGATTTGCACCTCAAACACGTCTGGAGGCTTCACGGCAACATCTGTCGGTGGTTCTGTAGAGGAGTTGGAAAAATGGAAGCAGCAGTCAGGCACTTATGAAAGCAGGGTGAAAACACGGGGCAGAATTGCATTTTACTAGAGTCTGCTGAGAGCAAACCCTTGTCACTGTCCAAGGTGCTGCAATTACTCTGAGAGGTGCAGTCACGGAGGGGAGAGGCTGTCCTCTGCCTCTGGGCACAAAGACGCTCTGCTGTACAGAGCTGTAGTTTTAGGGGAGAATGAAGGTGAGAGATTTCTCCTCAGGGCAAGTCGCTGAAGATCCATGTTCAAACTGAAACCTTGGTAAAGCAGTCTTTACATGTTTTTTTCCCCTGGTATGTGTCAGCACATCTCTTCTGAATGAAGCTTCTACCTGTCACATGGTTTGTTCCTGATTTCCTTTTTTTCTTTCCAAACTCATAAAAAATCTTTACACTGAGCTCTGATGTTTACACCAAATTTTCACTGTTGACAAATTAAAGAAAAGATTTATCAGGTTATTTTCACTTTTCTTTCTTTTTTTTGGGGGGGGGGGGGGGGGGTTTCTTCTCACGATATTTTCTTTCACAGAGACTTTCTCTTTCACTCCCATTCCTGCTTTTATTCAGCAGTGAACTGAAACAGATCATTCTTTCTCCAGTGGACTTGAGAAAACGTCATGTTTTCAATTTGGGTTTTCTTAAGTTGCCGTCATTTTATCATTTGCCTTGCTTTAAATGATTTATATGTAGAGCTTTTTTTTTTTTTTAAAAAAAAACTACTTTTCTTTTTTCAAGACAGTTTTTCTCAGCATGCAAAGCGGCAAGGTAATGTATTTACTTGTTACTAGCTAACTCAATGGTTGTAATGGTCGAAACATGATAGTGATCAAACTTTTTAAACTCAGTTTGTAGTTTAATGTCCAGAAGGTGAGCCGGGTGCTCTGAGACGTGTGTGTAACGTGTAACATTAGTGAATCCTGATCAGGTATGGGTACCAAGTTAGGTATTTGTATAGTTCCCGACCAAATTCCATCTGTAGTACCGAGTACCAATTCACTTAGAATCAAAAGGTACCAAGTTTAGGTATCTAAATGCATCCTTGTGACTGAGAAAGTAGAAGGGTAGGCGAGTTTCCATGCCGGACATGAACACAGCATTTCAAGGTTATATATTGAAGAAAAGATGTGATGATACCTTTTTCCAGGTACCGGGCGTTGGGGCTGTATCATTTCAAATGTAAAAGGTACCCATACTAATCCTGGTTATGTCCTGCTAGAGCTCACCTCAACCTCACCAATCAGAGCTAACGTAACCTCACTCTCCATTTTATTGATAGACTCTCAAGTTTGAACGATCACTGCAGAATAACTGCTGACTGTGGGTTGGAATGAACATTAGCACTAACAGATTAGCCCATGTTTTAGCTCGTGCTCTATCACTCTCCTGTTTAGCTTTCTCCTGCTCTGACCTCCTTTTTCTTTTTGAAAGTTCAGCTCCAGTGTCCAACATCACTAAGTACTGTCCTGAACAGTGTTTTTCATGACTCTGATGAAAGCCAGAGGTGATTTGAAGTGGAATGAATGAATGAATGAATAAGTATGACTGAATCAGTATTTTCTTTCCATTTGTTATCAAGTACAAAATATGAATCATGGGCGATCACTTCCCCCCATAAAATAAAATAAATAAAAAAAAAAAAATTACAAACAAATAAAAAACATATATGCATGCTTGCACAAGACATTTTAGTTTTTTTTTTCACAAAAATAAATAAATGAATGAATAAACAATAAGAAATATAACAAACTCTGTTACCAAAAAAGGAATAGGCTGAAGCCGAGGCTTATTTTTGCCTATCCTATTCAATCCATGAAATAACCCAGAATATCAGTGATGGAAATTAAGAAAAAAAATCACGACAAGGTTTACTCTTCATCATTCTTCTTATTCATTTGACATTTAGTAATTTTCATTGTAACCATTTATTTTTTATTTTTCAATGTTTTCTTGAAACTCAACATTGACTTACAGAAATTCAAGTCAGTAAGTCTGTTCCCAAAAAGGAAACATCTGTATTTATCATTAGTTCTCACTTTACCTATACCTATCAATAAAGAGTATTCTATTCTGTTTCAAAGACAACAAACCCCCTAAATATTTTTTTCTTCTAATTCACAAAACAAAACAAAACAAAACAAAACAAAACAAAACAAAACAAAACAAAACAAAACAAAACATAACAAAACAAAACAAAACAAAACAAAACTCTGAATACAGCTAAAAAGACTTTTATTCTTTGCCTGAAACAGTATTTCTAATAAATCAGGCAAAGATGGCTGAATATTGAGGAAAAACCTGCTTCTTGTTTTTTTTTTTTAAACCTTCTGTTTGCTGTAAATTCAGCAGAAAGATTTTCAATCCCTATCCTTTTTTATTTTCAACTGTTCCTAAACTACACTCTCTTGAAATCATATGCAAACTCCAGAGTTTAGATTTTATGATTCGGTTTGTACAGGTGGGATAAGATCTTAAGCAGTAACAGCTTTTAAATCAGGCTCAAAATGTTCTTTTTCCTAACTTCATGAATCTCTGAGAGGTTTGAAGGCGAAAGGAAAAATGGAATCATCACTGTGGATGAACCTGATGGAGCTCTGTAGTCCTTTCTTTCTGTCTCTTCTTCAGTCTGAATCATCTCAAAAACTGTGACCCACGTTTGGCCTCACGCCTCATGAAATTTTGGGCAGATAATGTTACAATGAAATGTGTTTTTTAAAATAACAAAACCTCTCCCTGACCTCACACGCTATCCAGAAACTCAGCTGCACAGTGACAAAAGTTGCAGAGCAGCAGATGATGGGTCACAGTCACGTTGATATTACAAAGAAGGCATCGCTTTTACAGAGTCTGAGCAAAGACCAGGTCATATTTCTGAGGAACTGTCAAGCTGCAGATTTGCAGATCAGTTTCAGTGCTTGCAGGCAGAGAGGAAAAAGGACTTATCTGATTTATCACATAATATATTCCTAAACTATTCATCCCCTCTGGGCTGCATCGTGGGAGGTCTCCAGAGTGCTAATTGCCCTTATCAGACACCAAAAGTTATTTGCTCTAATCATGTACCTCTTAATGGCATCATTTAAATAAGATTAGCATATGCACACACTGTCTTTGATTAATGATTGGCTTTTAGATATTTCTGTTTGTGTATTTGTTTGAAAGCACATTCTCAAACATGGAGAAGGGCCGCAGATATTTCTTCAGCTCATTTAAACCTTATGCCTTTTTGTCCATAATATCATCAGTAACAACTGTGTTGTCTGTCACACAATCTACATATTTTACTCCACATACATCATATATAAAATCAAAACAAAAGAAATTTTCTCCTTTAACGTCCAAGTTAGCAGTTTTGGAAGAGTGAGTTTCAAAGTGACAGGTGGTATGAGGAAGCTCCTCATGCGTGATAACACTAAGGTTGGCTATGACTGGATCAGTAAACTTTGAAGTTGTCTTTTAACTTGATGTAGTTGAAGATGCTCACAGTGCAGAAATTTAAGCTTTGAGATGCCAAAAAGATGTCCTTTTTCCCACTTTTCTATGAAGTATTCATGAATCTTTGAACTTTTTAAAATGCATAACTGTTTTTGAAACTTGATAACTTGAAACTGATAATATGTCATGGTCTGGTCTGGTCTGATGCGTCTGGATTTCTGCTCCACATTCAGATGGTAGGGTCAGAATTTGTCGTCAACAACATGAAAGCATGGATCCATCCTGCCTTGTATCAACGGTTCAGGCTGCTGCTGGTGGTGTAATGGTGTGGGGGATATTTTCTTGGCTCACTTTGGGCCCCTTAGTACCAACTGAGCATGGTTTAAAGTCCACAGCCTACCTGAGTATTGTTGCTGACCATGTCCATCCCTTTATGAGCACAGTGTACCCATCTTCTGATGGCTACTTCCAGCAGGATAACGCTCCATGTCATAAAGCTGGAATCATCTCAGACTGGTTTCTTCAACATGACACTTGGTTGAAACCAGGCTAATGAGTTCCCTGTACTCAAATGTCCTCCACAGTCCCCAGATCTCAATCCAATAGAGCACCTTTGGGATGTGGTGGAACGGGAGATTCTCATCATGGATGTTCAGCCGACAAATCTGCAGATACTGTGTGATGCTATCATGTCAATATGGACCAAACTCTCTGAGGAATGTTTCCAGGACCTTGTTGAATCTATGCCACCAAGGATTAAGGTGGTTCTGAAGGCAAAAGGGGGTCCAACCCGGTACTAGCAAGGTGTGCCTGATAAAGTAGCCGGTGAGTGTAGTTTTAATATGAGGTGCTAATAGTAAACTTTGCCTGGCTTTATTTTGCCTCTTATGACTGATTTGATTAATGTCATACTTCAAAAACAAAACACTCAAGGTCTCCATATAAAAGTAACTCAGATATCTATGTTTCTACAGAGGGATTATTTGTTTATCAACAACACAGGATTATGTGCAACTTGAGTGTAAGAGCACTGCGGAGTATAACGGTTTGTCAACAGATGTGGGGGAGTTAAGTTTTACCTTAATGTAATGACTTTGATGGATGGTTAACAGCTCCCACAGATGAGATCAGCAAGTGGACAGATAGTAGGTGGACAAACATTTTTTAGCAGTGAAATCCGGAGTGAGCCCTGCGATTGACTGGCGACCAGTCCAGGGTGTACCCTGCCTCTCGCCCAATGATTGCTGGGATAGGCTCCAGCCACCCACGACCCTGTAACAGGATAAGTGGTATAGAAAATGGATGGATGGATGGAAATCCGGAGTGTACCCAGAGAGGAGTTTAAACACACAACTGTCACTTGATACTCATGACTGCATTATTCGTGGACACTTACCAGACTGTGACAGACCAGGACGTAAACATGTGTCAGTAAATCAGAAACCCTCCCAGACCAAAAAGAGCACACAGACTGCTCAGTCTGAGACCCGGTTCAAAATAAAAGAACCAGAAACTACGCCCAGCGTTAATTATTTACCCGCAGACGTTGCTGGTGTTTCAGTGTAAATCGTGACCCTGTTAACTGGTGACTCTCTCGACCGTTAATCACTGATACTGTTGGCTCAAAGTCACCAGTTAGCATGGTCGTTATTAACTCAAAAACACTGGTTGCTCTGTGACGGTGAAAACTTGAAAGACGTTTCCTCTGTTGTATAGTATTGTTTCTTAAAACTGACCACAGAACAACCGAACATTTTTATGCTGCTAACAAGTTGAATTTAGTGTTTCAAAAATGCTAACTTGTCTGAATTGATGTAGCTAAACGCCACTTCTGTGGTCAAGATGTGTACACCCTCTATACATAAACATTTTGGTTTGTGAATCCTGTGACTATGGACACAAGTGTTTGGATTTAGTTCCATCCACCCGTCTCCATAAAAAAAGCTGTTGTATGAGACAGTATAGACACACAGTAATGCTAAAGGAGTCGAGTCAACGCTAACTTTCGCTCTCCTCCAGGGACGAACAATAACAATAACAGCTCTTATATTCTGCCTCACAGAGAAAATACTTCTATTTGAAGAAAAAAGGAAACCTTTACTGGAGAAGCTGTCTTAATCTGTGAGGAACAAAAAGGGTAATGGTGCTGACGAAGGGTTTTCTTTTCCCACAAAGGTGAGAAATGTTCCAATAATGCAGCGGCTGTGATTAGCGAGACCTTTGTGGAGTCCCTGCGATGCTATCAGTCCTGCTACAGGCAGACAAAAGTCCAATGTTGTAGTCACATGGGAGTCCAGGAGGAGGAAAACACAACAAACGCTGTACGATTTTAAAAGGTACGAGTGTGTGTTGAAGCATGTGTTTGTGTAAACTTGTTTATTGAGTTTGGAGTTATAGCACACAGCGCAGCCTCTGGTCTTCATACAGCCTGATGGGACTTTGTGCTTTTTAAAAGATGTCTCATGAAGTCTGACCTCCACTGTGTAAAAATACACCAGCGTACAAAGCCTCTCTTCACAGGAGGTGAAGGAAGAGCAGGTTGTTTATTTAAACTGTAGGTCTTATAAAGTGCAGATTGAATATGTATGAACTGAGTCAAAGAGAGGATCCAAACAAAGGGTCAGAGTCTGAAACCTCAACACGCTTCAGTGCCTCCCACAGCTGATCCATGTAAACCTGTTTCATTTTGGGGCCTGAAAACCACTTCTGCCAAAGTTTCACCATAATGGTGTTTCTCACTGTTAACATTACCATTACAAAAGTTTGATGATTTTACAACTCTTGCATAGCCTTGTGAAACAGCCTAATTGGCAGTGATCAGACGTCAGAGTGGCTCAGTGTTACCAACTCCTCAGCATTGGAAGTAGCTAAAGGCCCGCCCAAAAGTAGCTAGAGGTCGCCAGATCTTTTTTTTTCTCTCCAACAGGGTGGGAGGGGCTGAACCTGTGGCTGCCTACCTGTCAACCAAGCTGTCCTAGTGTCCGTAGTATACAGCTGGCCATGCATGAACGGAGAAAGAGAGAAAACTGCGTTTTTTTAAAAACCTTCTCACATGATCTTGGAGCCTCTGACCACCAAAAAAGTTGCTAGATTTGTCGCTAGTCGCTTTTCTCTAATTTTCTCGCTGGGGGGTCCAAGAAGTTGCTAAAAATAGCGACAAAGTTGCCAAGTTGGTAACACTGGCGTGGCTCCATCCCTCAGTCAATACTCATTAGTGACGTCAGATTTGGGACTACTTCAGTCTGTCAGAGCTGTGCACTGTAGAGATATGTTTCTGTATCAGCCTCAGTTTACCAGGTTCAACTGTGAATGAGTCATATTACCGTAATTTTTGTATTACAGTCCAAAAACATGCTCACCAGGTGAATTGAGCACTCCAAATTGTCTGTAGATGTGTGTTTGCGCGTGAATGGTTGTCTGTCTTTGTGTCAGCCCTGCGATTGACAGGCGACCAGTTCAGGAAGGACCAGTCTATTCGCTAGCCCTCTGTTGTACTGTCCAAAGTTGGAAAAGCAGTCAACCGTGAAGTGACTAGCACACACATGCACAGTTTTACTGAGTGTAGCTGGAACATTTCCTTCATAAATTAACTCTAGCCACTTAGCCTTGTCTTCTTCTGAGATGGGAAGCTTGTGCATGGAACTATGTGGCTGTTTATAGCCAAAAACAGCCACACTCGCTGCTGGAGAGATTTCTCCCCAGATGCGGGGAGAGGAGTGAGTGATTTTTGCATAATATGGGACCTTTAACAGAAACAGAATCTAGGTTCGAAAGAAAACTGAGGTGTATAATCAAACTATGAAGTATGAGAATTCTCGATAATTTTCATAATTTTCTGGCTCCTTTATTATGACCCAGCTGTCAGACTCAGCGCTCTGTGTACTTGTCTCTGGTTTATGTCTGAATAGTTCACAGTCTGAACATGTCCACAGATATTTTAGTCATAAGCATCGAGTGACGTGAGTTTAACCTCCTCTCTGGTGAAAACACTGGATCTCTCTTCTAATAATACCTTCCACAGAGAGGCTCTGCATTGTTTCCCAGTTTTCTTCTGTAGCATCCACAGCATTTTCTTGACCCTGGTATAAATATCATCACCTTTGAACCATGTATAATTAATGATATTCAACATAATCTCATCTCTGGGATTGCTCCCTCACCTTTTGTCGACTCAGTCACAGAAAAAAAAAACAAACGAGTGAAAACAGTACTCCAGAAAAACACCACCTTTGCTCTCCTCCACGTCCTCATTTCTACCTCCTCACACCGTCTTACTCCCCTGGGTTGAGCATCAAAAATAGAGATGTATTTGCATTTGAATGTAAAGCTCCCTTAGTGAGACAGATGCCAGAGCGTCTGAGGGAAAGTTGAGCATCTTGTCTGCTTTAGTCAGTGTTTGCTGCTTCTTCTGGGTCTGCACAGCTTGGTAAGTGTTTATGCAATGACACAACCCTGAAGCACTATGCAAATTAGGTTCTATATAAAGATATGAAACTGTATAACACATTCAAGAGTCACATTTGAAGCCAGTCTGTATCTGTTTAAATCAGCAGGGAGGCAAAGAGTCGTCCATTTAGCTCCAAAATCTCTGAATGACGTCGTCTCCATGACCGACAAACTAAATATTTAAAATAGAAGCAGCAAAGCCTCCAAGAAATGTTTGCGTGTCTAAAACTCCATTAACACTTACTCGTAGCGTTTGATGCTTGATCCCCTCGCAGCAGCAGCAGCAGCAGCAGCAGCAGCAGCAGCAGCAGCAGCAGCAGCAGCAGCAGCAGCAGCAGCAGCAGCAGCAGCAGCAGCAGCAGCAGCAGCCAGGACACCCTGACCGCTTGGAGAGATATGTGAGCAGCACCCTGTCTCCCTCATATTATTCTGGCACCCATGAAATGTTTGCTCACACATCAATCTTTCTTTTTCCTTAATGCAGAAATAGAGGTCGTGGCTTCTGGCGCAATATGCGGCCTGTCTGCGCCTCCAAGATGGAAGTCTAGCCCGATTTCAAGGTAGACTGCTCGGCTAAATTTAGGAGCCATAATTCATTCATCACCCAGTTAGTGAATGCACCAGAGATGCCCATTCTTCTTCCTGGGTGTTAAATCTGTCCTTCAGGGTCCGTGCCCGTGACTTTGAAACAGTCTGCTGAACAAGGCTTCCTCCACCAATCCATCCGCCTGTGTGTGTGCCTGTATTGTTTTCTGTCATCACATTCGATCCATCCTGATGAAAAGCTTCCAATAAGCAGGGATAAAAAGACACCGGCTGCCTGTTAATTTACTTTTATTGCTCCACATTTTTATCCTGAAGCATTTAAGATCCATTAACGTAGTAGCTGGCTTTATAAAACAATCCCGCCTGTATTTTGTTTGGTAACGATCTCTTTCACTTTTTGTAACCCATCCTGTCACTGCAGATAACTAACCACTTCTGGGTTTGGTTCTGCGCGATTTTTCTGGGTTTCCCTTGTCATATGTCGCCAAGTGTTTGAAGATTGGTGGGCTCCATGGAAGGTCTTAGTAAATAATAACGCAACACTGCAAAAACTGAAATCAAAGTAAGTGTCAATGTCTTAATTTTGGTTGAAAACTGTTGTTTCAGACTCATCATGAGCCACACAATCACCAGACAAGTACAGATAAATGCCCCATTTTAAGACAAACTGAATAGCTCCTGTAGATTTAGAAAATCTGCCAGTGGGCTGAGAGAAATGTGTTCAAAGTTTCCTGAATCAAAAAGAAAAACATAAAAAGACATCTCTTTTCCCATTTGCAATTTTTATTTTACTTGTTACAAGCAAGGGGCAACTTCCGGTTAGTATAAATGAAGCCTATGCGGAAGTGCTAAAAGTTGCTGTTCATCTAGAATCCGCTTGAGGCTAGCTGCAGAAAGACCGGAAGTCACGTACACGCCCATCCAAAACCCCCCCAGACTTTTACAGCATTAAAAACATATTTACAGCCTGGTTCAAAAACAGCTTGGGTCTAAAACTCTGATTTCTCTATCAGCACACACTGTACAGTGAGTGATTTTTTTTTGTAACGCTGCAGTTTAGAAGTTATTAGGATTGTTTGATTGTCACGTGACCGGCGGGCACCTTGTAAACTTTTAACAATCGTCACCAGAATGGATTTTTTTCTGAAATGCTGCTACTACTATTGCCATATAAACTGTAAGCTGCGTATTCAGTGGGAATGCTGATGTCATGCTCCGCTTTGCGCAGGTGCATAAAACAGGACAACAGTACCGTTGTTACGATCGTTGCGCACCACTGTGTTGTGCTTGTGCTGTTGAACTTAGTATTCACCAATACACCAAATGATTGGCTCAACTCTACTTCAGTGGAGATCTACCAAAAGCGGCTTCAGATTTTTTTCACTGCGTTTTAGCGTTTTTGCATGAAATGTAAACGAGGTCTAAGTCTAACGAAATTTTTTTTACTACACTTGCCTTAATTCTCCTTTTTACAGTATGCTTCACCCATTGCCCCTGTCTTGGAATTTTTGTATCCACCTCAGGAGATGTAGGGCAAAGTGTTAAGACTACAAGGCTTTTCAAACAAGAACCAAGAAAGATTTATTGTATTGTTTAAATTAGAAAATTAAATCACAGTGCTTTATGGAATTGATGAGACAAAAATTCATTGTATCAAAAACGCACAGTTCGTACTACAGCTAGTTTCATGACAAAAGTTTTGTTCAGTTTATAGATTGAACAAACTTTCACTTTACTCCATAACTGCTTTGCTCTTCTGCAGGGGTTCAGCCCAATGCACAAATAGTCCAATTTAGAAAACAGAAATGAACAATTAAACAAAAAAAGAGATGCTGAAAGTGCTTTCTAGACTATAAGGTGCACTTTTGTCATACTCTGATGGATTCTGTGACTTTTAGGCAAGTGAAACTTATTTATCACCAAAATGAAGTGCTGTGTTATTGGAAAAAGATCACTAAGTTCATACATGAGGAAATATCTCTACAACCTCAACGGCACTGTACGCTGATTTCTGGCTTGGACAGCCTGACAGCTCCCTGTGGTTAGAGCCTAAATACGTGATTTAGAGAAATAAAAGTTAATTGGCATCTTCTTCACTCTCTGGTGTAAACAGTTTTTTCAGGATTTGAGTCACAAACTAGTGTCAAAACTCCGCTAACTTTTTAAAAGTGAGGTCGTTTATCTAATGAAGCTTATATCAGCTTACACTGCTCACTGCGAGTGAGTGTGAGGAGCACGCGTAGGGAAGAGAAACCGAAACTTAAGTATGGTCACCAATCTTCCTTATATACAAACACTTACTTATTAAAGTTATATGTAAATAATTCCCTTTGGAAATACTGTAAATATGCTGAGTCATTCTAAATCAATGGGACTTTTTATGTTTTTTTCCTCTTCATGATGCATTTTTTGACTGATGCATCTTATACTTTGCAGTGACTTATACCCCAGAAAATGCAGTGATTTAGCTGATCTGTAATAAATCAGTCTACCTATGTGCACATATTTCTATGTTTCCTGAATTAATCTCCTTCTACTGATCCTGACATTTTCTGTTTGCATGGTTAAACATGAAACTGATCCAATATTTTTGTTTACATTTTTACAATAATAAACTACACAATTGAACATAGTTTCATACTTAGAAGGCAGTCTGTGGCCCCCACTTTGGGAACCACTACATTAACATCCTGTGGTGTTTGAGTGTTTCCTGTTTCATTTAGTGTGTCGGCTTTATTTTGACTCCTGTGCTCTGTGTTGATTAGTTTCACCTGTGCCTCGTTTTTCACACCTGTCTCTTAATTAGGTTCAGTGTATTTGGTGTCTCTGCGCCTTCTCGTCTTTGTCAGATTGATGTCAACCCCTCCCTGTGTCCTTGAGTTGTAACTTTTCTGTTTTATTTGGACTATTAAAGGTAGAGTGTTCTTTGTTTTGGTTGAGGTTAATTAACTCTTCAATTGTCTGCATGTGAGACCTCCTCTGCTGTTTAATCCTCACACGTGACACCTTGACTTTAGGAGTAACAGGACATGAAGGATATAAAGAAACTTCCCTGAGTGTGTGCGAGCCTTACAACACTAATTTGTAAAGACCAAACAGTGCAACATTCACGGTCAATGCCGGGTATTGATTTGGAGGCCGGCTGGGAGAGTGAGCTTATTGCTGTTGTAAATCAGGAGCAGGATTTCGCAAACAAAAAAGAGGGAGACTAAATCTCTGAAGTAACTCCCAAGACATACACAAAACATGAGCGAGAGCTGCATCAGAGTTCAAACCAGTTCATCACCGATGAAGGAAAGGTGAGACCAAGGTGAAGGGTGAATGTGACAGCCGATGAGAGCAGGTGGCCGTCAGAGCAGGATCATAACAAGTCCCGACTGTCCATCATGGGTTTTATTCCTCCATCTGCTTGCTGGTTTATCTATCCATCAACACCAACTGCAGAGAAAAAATGACCTGACCTGAAGTCATGGTCAGGTTTGAGATATCATTCAAGTAATATCTAGAAATAGATCTGGTTTCTAGACAAACTGGCTCAGAAATAAAAAAAGAAATCAGTGTTTTTTATTATGTTGAGGATTAAAGGAGCATGTCTTTTCTTGGTCATCTGGATTGACATTGATTCTCTAACAGCTGGGGCAAACCGGTTTAAAAAGCTGTGCGATGAAATAGATTCTCAAACCACACAAAACACAACAGGTCTTTCAGTCTTCTCTCTTCCCTTTTCCTTTTATTTATCACATCGCTCAGCGGCGACACTCACAGATGATAAATTCTCACAAATGGCCTCTCTAATGATCACCTGACAAGCAATCTGTTTTCTCGGTTACCTGAGGCTAACAAGTCGTGCCCCATTTAGTGTAAGATTGCTTGCCTGGAGCGGTGACGCCAGGAGCTTTCTGACCTGAGTGGGCTGAGATGTTTCAGCTGTAGTGCCTGGAGTGGTGGACGAAACACTCAGTACAGCTGTTTCTCTCCAGCTACCCACATGCTGCAGGTTTCACTCTGACCTTAAAGGGACCAGCTTTGGGAAAATCTGAGCTGACATGTATAACATGCAACCAGGGCTAAGGCTAACACTTTAACATCAATCTATAGCCTTGATCTGGTTCCCCCATAGCCGCACCAGCTACATAATAGCGTGACGCCATAGCAGCACAACACAGTGTACCCCTCTAATAAATCCCACAAAGAAGAAAAACGTGACCCAACAGTCAAAGAACAACAATGGAAACATACAGCAATGTGTCTTCTTTGTGATTTCCATGTGGCTCTTTGTTATGAGGCCCAATCAAGTTTTGTTTCAAAGAAGACTGCATGGAGAGCCACTGTCACACTGTAAGTGACGATTCTTTCGACCAATCAATGGACTGCAGTGTTGTAGCTCCACTTTCTGGGATCAGATCGGTTTAGTCTGGCACCCCTACGGAGGTTCCCCAAAAAGTGGGACGGCTCATCTCAGTTATTTAAGGATCTGTCCCTGAGTAAGTCAGTGGAAATGCTGTAAAATGATGATTATGATTACTTTTCAAACTCACTGCTACTAGAACATGTAGATGGCAGCAAATACTTAGATACCTCTCTGAAACAACAAGAGCAATGGATATGATGTCAAATTGTTGCTATCTATAAATACAGTGATACTTAACTCACAAATGTACCAATTAAAGAGTTTATCGTAATATAAGCCGTTTCTTGGCTGATCTTTTTCTTTTGCTTTGAGTCCAGAGCTACAATTTGGGTTACGAGCCAGCTTCAGATACCCCACCACTGGGGCAGTGGACACCACAATGAATGCTGCAATATACAACCCTAACCTAAACAGCAACCTGCAGGTCTATGAATATGAGACAATGCAGCTGACGTACTGGAAGCCGCATACACACCAAGCCAATAAGAGTCGTTTTCACAGCAGAAATTAATGAATTTACAGCCTGGTTCAAAAGAAAGTCTCCTGTCTGAAGTGCAAAGTTTACTATCAGCACACACTGTGTGTGTCAGGAGAACTCAGGGAAAAACAAAGGAGGAGGCCCCAAATGCAGATGAACTAAAAAAAACACTCAAACAAAAGAAACAAAATCAAAAGTTCTGAAAAAGGACACGGACAAAAGGACAAAATGGACATGAGGCACGACATACAGAGACAGCTACAATAAACCAACCGAGAACAAAGTAAACACACAGACTTTATACACAGGGGAGTGATTAACACAGGTGTTAAACATAACACAGGTGAAACAACAAGAAGGGAAACACAAGGAGAACCAAACCAAACACAGGGAAACTCAAGACAGAGACCAATACATAAAAGACACCAAAACACCAAAGACAACCACAAAAAGACATACACATGACAAGAACTAAATCAAAACCACAAGGGATGCAAACCAAGGACAAAAACAGGAAACACAGAACACTCAAGAACAACCAGGATCAACACAGGCAACACAGAAACACGGGACAAGAAAACCCGGAAATACACAAACCAAAAACCCAAACCATGGCATGTATGGGGGTGAATATTTTTCTAACTTGGCAGTTTAGAGTACATTAAGATCGCAAGCTTGTCCAGTCAGAGGCACAGCTCAGCTCACGATTGACGGGCGCCCTATAGCTGTACTCAAAGCCCCCATCACTTCCAATCTGACTGCGATAGCCGATCTGCTTCAAAATCTATTTAAAAAACAGATGGGTGATAGAATAGAATAGAATTACTTTATTGATACCAAATTGGGAAATTGTGGTGTTAACAGAAGCAATTGATGGAGTCAGTAGAAAAATAAAAAATGCCCTAACCCCCCACACCATCCGTGTTAAGCTCTTTCATTTCAAGCAGTTAGCTCACAGTGGGAATCCAGCGGGGAATTTTTGAGGATCCCTTTAAAAAAGATACTGACGGCAAAAACACTCCAGATCCAACCTTACATCTTTATTAAATTCTGGAAAAGCATATCATCAATTTGCTAGGTTACAAAATCCAGTTCACTTTCAAAATAAGATACGCCATGTTGATGCCAGATTGTATTTCACGTCAACAACAACAAACCAACATAATGAGCAGAGCCTGGCCAGTGGTCAACATGTTTGGGGTTTTTAGAGCTCAGCAAAGACAACATACATGAAGGTAGGCTCATCATTGGGACTCCAGAGCATGCCACCCTGAATCATGGGTTTTGATAAGATAAGTATATTTCAAAGTAAATAAAGGAACTTGCAACAAAAATTATGTAAATAACTTTAAATGAAAGTAAAACTGCTTAAAAAGTCAAAGTTATGAATAAGTAAGTATGTTGTGTCTGCAATGATTTTAATCTTGAAGAACTGCTGCTTGGGTTCACTTTGATTTTTAAATGTTATTCCTTTATCCAGTTTTTTTTTCAAAGACTTTAAGGTAAACAAAGTGGAAGTTTTACCTCATTTGATCCTTTCATTCCTCCTGCCGAGCATTAATCTGTTGTCATTCCCTCGTTCCAAGCGTGTATACAGGGGCTTATTTTCCATTTATAAATGCAAAGATTCCTGATGAAGATTTATGACGAGAGCTGCGATCACGAGCCCTTAATTGCGCTGAGAAGGAAAGCAATATGGTGGCGTTGTGTGAGCGCAGCAGCAATCAATTATTGGGTTTTCCCTGAATAGCATTAATTGATGTGAAATTAGCATCCACGCCTTCAGCTCTGAGCCCATTATCCGGCGATTACGTAGCAGGAATAAAAACTGGGAGTCATTTCATTTCAGCTGATTTCACAGTCCAAAAAACAGAGTCTCAGATTCAGAGGGGGAAACAGGATGAAGAGAGCTGCTGAGTAATGATAGACTTCTCAAGTGTCCTGACAATTAGGCGGTTTGAGGGGTTAGTCATCGGGCGAGGCTCGGGAAACATTTCGTGTCATCTGTGAAAGAAAAGAGGGGATGGAAAACTCGGACGAGGGCATTGGAAGTGTTTTCCTTCGTTCTGAAGCTGTAACACCTTTAAAAGTGAACAACACAAAGCTAAATAAAGAGAAAATGTCAAAACGTGACGCATAACTGGACCATCAAAAGAAGTTTGTCAACACACTCACCTCACCCACAAGTCGACCTCCTCTTGGCAAGGAGAGCTCCAGCGGCACTTCCTTTTCCTCCGTCCACTGGGCAGAACTAGGCTAACAAGAGGGTCAGTGGCAGTGATGGAGGAGACAGGCGACGGCAGCCCCTGAGGGACACATTACTCAGCGCTTTAATCGTTGCAATGATAATCATCTGTGGCAGGAACTGCAGGGGGGCAGTTAGGGCCTATTTGCAGCTCAGTCGAAGGCGCGCACTCACGAATTAATGATGCTCTGTACTGACTGAAGGAGACGAGGAGGCGGACGAGGAGGAGGTGAAGGGGCAGAGGGATCATAACCACCCTTTCGTCCTTGATGGTGACCATTCTGCAGAGTTTGATGGCAGAGATGTGGTCATTAGAGTAAATTTGAATTATAAATCAGTGTATGACAGACAGGGCCGACCTCAGGTTTAAAGGACGGTTACTCACTTCCTTCATTAGCATTTCTATCACTTTAAACCTGCTTCTTATGGATTCCTGTTGCATTTATTAGGTAACCTTTATAATGTGAAAAATCAAAACAGGGCCTCCATCTTTATTAAAGTACTGCTGCAGTTCCTCAAATTAAATAAATATAGAAAAAGGCTGAGGTTGCAGTACCTTGAAGCTAGCAGCTGTTCGTCAAAGCAGAGCTACATTCATAAATATAAATTATGATGATGAATATTTGTCAACCACTCAATTTTCTATGACAAAGACAAAATCATTACGAGCTAAAATAACTCACTGGTGATAAATAACTCTGAAAAACGTATGTTCTGTTTTTGTTTCTGTCAGTGATTGACCGTCTGATTCAAATAATAAAAAAAAAAACACATGTTAAAGGCAAAAATAAATAAACAAATAAATAAATAAATATTCCACAAAAAAACTGTATTACAAAGTATTTTATGTAAGAACACAGACATGACTCAGTCAAAGCTAAAAGTTGTGAACATACGTATTTGCAAGCATTTAACATGACCATCAATGGGGTTGCTTTCGTTTTTGGCACCAGCCTCAAGTGGACACTCGAGGAACTGCAGTCTCTGGCTTCCTGAATCAGAACTGCATATTGTGATGACTCTGTTACACTGACAGAGATGTCAAAAACATTCACATCAATTACTCTAGTAGGAGTATAGATAGTAGGGTTTAAAAAGACTTTTGTAGAAGTTGACGTATCAACTCTACCTTTTTACTCAAATGAAAGTGGTCCTGATACCTGGTACTTGGCAATCGATACCAGTACTCAACCGTTCCAATTTTTGGTACTTTTTTGTGTTCTTGTGGTAAAAAAAATAGCAATTCGTTTAATAAAAATAAATGTTTTTTTTTTTTCAATTTAACATAATTATTCTTTAGCATATAACCTTGCAATGCTGTGTTCATGTCCAGCATGGAAAACCGCCTACTCTTTCACTCCCTCACAGTCACAAGAATGTGTTTAGGTACCTAAACATGGTACCTTTTGATTTTATGTGAATTGGTACCTGGTACTTTTTACAGAATTCGGTCAGTACCCGTTGAAGTACCTTATTCGGTACCCATCCCTAGGGGAACACATGCCATTATGGACCAAAGCTAAAGACTATAAAGTTTTGTTAAAATGTCAAAAAAAATTGAGCAGCTGGTGTTGATCAGTAGGGTCTTACTAAACACGGACTAGATCACTTTAAACTCATCAAGGCTAGCCAAAATGTCTGATCACTTTATTAAGACACCTTTATAACACCTGCAGAGTTTTCTCCATGTAAGTAAAATTAATTTTATTTTCCCGTTAGTGTCAGATCAAAGCACAAGTAATTTAAAGTTACTGTAGATAATTTTCGGAATAACTATTGTGTTTTTCCCATTAGGGTCACCGTACTTAGTAGGTGCTGTTTCCTGTTTTTTGCCAGCAGAGCGCACCACTGGGTCTTCTTAATGTTAAATGACTGTCATGATGCACAGTGTTTTCACCTGGCTATGATAAAATAAATGTTAAAGTGACAACTTCTCTGCCTTATTATTCTGGCTTATGCTTGGGTAGTGTTATATTTTTACCTCTCATTCAACCACAATCCATTCACTTCATCCCAATGGCACAATTTATCTGGATGGGTTTTTTTTTTTTTAGTTTTGTTTTGTGTTTGTGTTTTTCTTTTTTTCTTTTCTTTTTTTTTTTTTTAAATAAGAGGCTGGAATTTTTAACCTACGCTGGGAAGCACTTTGAGTCACATCTTTTGTATGAAAAGCACTTAATAAAGTTTTTATTTGATTTAAATGAAAACAAGCCAAAATGAAACAAGAGTAATGAGGGGATTTTTAAAATTTAGGGAGTAGGAAGTACAGATATTTGTCTGAAAATGTAAAGAGTAGAAGTAAAAAGTCAATTAAAAAGATAACTACTCCAGTAAGGTGTAGATACCCAAAAAACTTTAACTTAATTAAGATAACAAAGTATTTTAACTTTGTTACTTGACACCTCTGCACTTAGATAAAGGCAAAATTTAAAATAAAACCAGCCACTTCAAGACATCAAATTCTGTATAATGAAGTGAAGCCAGCTGGTTTGTGATCTCCCTTTAAGTATTTGATCAAACTTGCTACTTTGACTTGTTAAAAATGTTATTCCTGTAACAATTGATCCAATCTGTGTATATTGTGAATGATCTGAAACAGACATTTTCTCAACTGTAGGGAGTGATCAGAAGAACCAGCTCTGAGAAACCTCTGAGATAAGCTTTCTCCATCCCAAGCACATTTTAAAGTTTCATAAAAGTAGAATTAAAATAAAGTCATCTCATCCATTGCTCTTCAGCTGTCTTTCTTCACTTTCAGACTCTTAATCAACACGTCCCTTAAAGAGTTTCATTGACCGTACGAGGCCAAAATCCATCAATAGGAATCTACTGACGTCCACTTCTGGGAAATAGTCTCCTTCTTCTTTCCAAGCAATTACTTTAATAGAGCTGTCCACGAAATGTGCTACTCTTACTAATCCCTACCTGCTGCTTATCAAAGCTACGCTGTGCACTTTGCAGGATGAAACTCCTGAGCCGTAGCAGAATAGAAAAATCCAGCTTCACTTTTAAAGGAAGGGACTCCTGTACTGTGTTTGCAGGTTTCAGAGAATGACATTTATCCAGAGAGAAAAAGAAAATTATGTTTGGTTAAATTTTTTCATGGAGCGGTTTCCAACACGACAGTCAGTGCAATCTGAGGGTTAATGTCAAGATTTAGAGTTTTAGTTTTCTGTAGTTGGGTTCTCCTTCTGCATTCGTTGAATCACAACCAGGACAAGGACAAGGCTCTTTGCCGGACAATTGAACTCGAGTCACAAATTTGGCGACTTGCAACTCGACTCCACTCGAGGGTAAAAAACTTGAGACTGGACTTAACTTGAGACAAGCTGACTCGGACGACTTGTAGCATGTTCACCACACTATAGTTTCACACTTCTATTGACTGATTGATTGACTGGAGACAGGAGTGTAGGGAGATCACAAGCACCAAGCAACCAATGGGCACACACAACACAGAGCAGTTGTTAGCTAATAATGGCGACTGCCCCTGAGCCTGTAGCCAGTTCTGCTGCTCCAAAAGTAAAGCAGTTTGCGTTTAAAAACTCCCACTTGAATGGAAAAAGGAGGAACGCACAATGCAAGATATGTGACACTAAAATAAATGAAAAAGAGGGAACAACGTCCAACTTTATCCCCCATTTAAAGACTGCACACAAAGCCAAGGAAGTGAAACTAAGCTAACACTTTTAGAAGTGTATGCGGGTGATATGTTTGTAGATTGTGTTTTGAACATTGCTGCTAATAATAAGACAAAGAATTTCACTCACCACTGTCACAAATGTTGGTATGGGCTACTGTAGCCTGTGAGACTGCATAAATAACATCCATCCATGGCAGCAAGCCCTCGTCTTCCAACACTTTATCACTCTTCATAACAAACATCCAGTCGTGAATTGTCAGTTGAGTGAATAACTCCCACACAAAACCTTTATTCCTTCTCATTCAAGTTTTTCCTCTAGCTACGGCTGCATTTAGTCCACTCTGTTATTCTTTTGGAAGGTGGATAAAGGACCCTTTGCCAGCAAAAGTGCATGTGGCCAGGCACTATAGGCAGCTAAATTTGTGCCTGATGATAAATTACATATTAAAATATAATCAAACCTCTTCATCATAAAATCAAAATATGTGGTTTAATCCATGCAGAGTTGCAGACTAATCTGGTATTTTTTGACATTTACTTTAGGAAGATGAGAATTCTCTCTTCAAGATGTAAACCTGAGATATAACCATTGACTCGACTCGACAACCTTGTGACTTGACTCGACTTGCCCACAACAGAAAAACTTGAGACTTCTTTGAGACTTGGACCAAATGACTTGAGACTTGGGACCTGGATCGAAGGAACTTGTACAGTTGTCTGCTCTTTGCATTCGAGTGGCGCCAACTCAACACAAACAAAAAGTTTGTCTCAGCAGGAGAAACTGTAACGAAGATGAAAAGATCTGAATGTTCACTCTCACGGCGTAGACATAGTGTGTATGATGTTTTCATTGTGACAGCAGCCATCTATTCACTGTCACACAGACCACTCTCTTATTGCTTTTATCCAGCTCATCTTTAAACACATTGTGGAACGCTGAAGGCCAAGCTCTTTGCATTTCTCTCATACCAGGATGACGTTTCCACGCTTTATGTCTGCCTTGGGTTGTCAGACAGTGAAATGTGTGAGCTTTTACTGTGATAAGATGTCTGAAAGCCTCTGAAACAATCCACTGCGTAAGCACCTGATGCTTTCTAAATGAAAGCAGAGCGGCTCCTGGATCGCTGGTGAAGATGAAGTGCTCTGTTTTAGTCCCTGTCCAGGATTGTTATTGGTGCAAAGGTATGAGGTTTATTAGAGTCTGGCTCGGCGGTGGAGTTTGTAAATGGTGTATTGCTTTAGCTTCTCATTGGATTTGAAGTGAAACAGTACCTGCAGGTAAAGTGCTGACTCTCAGCTTCATTATAAGTTTGTGTTCACGTCTATGTTGGATGAAGAGCGAGCTCTTTGAATACCTGAGCATATTTACAAAAGTACAGTCGTAAAGTCAGACAGTGTGAGCATCTTATTACTGTTCACAGAGAGACGTAATGCCAAGAGGGAGCGTTTAAAGTCTACACCAAGAACAGATTTATCCCATCAGCCAATCATATGGCAGCAACTCAGTGCATTTAGACATGGGGGCAAGGAGAAGGCGAGCTGCTGAAGTTAAAACGGAGCATCAGAATGGAGAAGAAAGGTGATTTGACAGACTTTAAACATCAATCATAAGGTTTGCACACAGACGGTAAAAAAAAATGGACATCATCTTGTTTGGCCTTGAGGTCGCCACAAAAACTGCTCCCCTTGGTGGCTGGCTGCAGTATAGGTAAAAAAATCCAGCTTTCCAGTCATTAAAGATGGGATGTGGTCAAACTTTAAGAAATTAATACACCTCGTAGAAATGTTTCTCACGTCCGATTGTTGTGGTGATTAGAAGATATTATTGGGCTGCCTTGTATTCAAGTTCTCATTTTTCTGAAAAGATTTTTTTCATTAGTTATGAGAGGTTAAAAAAAAGGTTTTACATGATTTTTTCAGGGATTATAAAATATGTGGGACGGTAGAGTCAAGAAGTGAGTAGACTCTTGAAAGAAAAAAAAAATATTATTTTTGTCACCCAGCTTCAATCAGATTCTCCCAGAATCCCTCACAGTCTCTACTGCGCAAACTCTGGCTCCACAACTGCTGCCAATGGCGGCGCCTGTGATGGGGAATGTTGGCTTCAATGGTAAATGGCAGAGCCACTCTGTCCACTCTATATCAAGTCTATAGGTTTATAGAGAGTGGTCCTAATAAGAGAAAATATCCAGGGAGAGGTCAGAGGAAAATGGACAGACTGGTTGGGGATGGATCTGCAGAAGAGCATCTACGAACACACAACACGTCCAACCTTGAGGCAGATGTGCTACAGCAGCAGAAGACCACACCGGGTGACCCTCCTGTCAGCTAAGAACAGGAAACTGAGGCTACAATTCACACAGCAACACCAAAACTGGACAATAGAAGATTGGAAAAACGTTGCCTGGTCTGATGAGTCTGGATTTCTGCTCCACATACGGATGGTAGGGTCAGAATTTGGTGTCAAAGCATGGATCTGTCCTGCCTTGTATCAACGGTTCAGGGTGCAACAGGAGTTTCTATCATGAACTCCAAACTGACTACCAATGCACACCTTCCAAATGTGGACCCAAGAAGGACAGCGGAAACGCTATCAAATGGGTGCCTTGCCGAGGCGAACCGAACTGAACCACTTGTTGAAACCGGGCTAATGAGTTCCCTGTACTCAAATGGCCTCCACAGTCCCCAGATCTCAATCTAATAGAGCACCTTTGGGATGTGGTGGAACGGGAGAATCTCATCATGGATGTTCAGGCGACAAATCTGCAGCAGCTGTGTGATGCTATCATGTCAATATGGACCAAACTCTCTGAGGAATGTTTCCGGTACCTTGTTGAATGCCTCTAGGAATTAAGACAGTTTTTAAGTAAAACAAGGTCCATCCAGCTACTAGCAAGGCATCATCTGAACTGAGCCACACTTAATGAATGTTTTGAAGAGAGTAAAGTTCATAAAGTTTCATATCTCATCTGCAGTCACTGCCCTGCTCCCTCGCATGAATTAAAACTCCTTCGTAGCTCATTTCCATTCAGTTCACTTCAGTGTTCCGTTGCAGAAACTTAGAATTCAATATAAAACAGACGTGGTTTAAATGCAACATAACAACACATACAAATGAACACAGCAGAAGATTCACATCACATCGTGTTTGGATCAAAATAAAAATCAAATTTCTTAGTCCAACAACTATTTTATGAAAACAGCAGATATCTCTCTTTATCTTCGTTCAACTCTCATACTTCACTTCACTTTACTCACCTTTTCCATCTGATAGCCTGAACTCAGGGAAATGTTGACTGTTGTGTGGGGACGGCTCTGGATGTGATGATAAATACGACGTGTCAAAATGCACAGGGAGCAGCTATATCGGCTCCACCCCAACTCCATCGTGTAATATTAAATCTGTCAGGCGTAATTGGTTTCCTACCAGAATAAAACATAAAACTGCAGGGAAGACACTGTTCCCAGCTCACCACCATCTGTGCTCTGCGATGAGACACTTAATGAATTATTAGGTCATTAAACCGAATGTGTTTACAGTCAGAAATCCATACACCACCTTTAACTCCTGAATAACTCTTCTACCTTACACCCTAACTCACCTGTGACACCCGCTGGCCTCTTCCCTGCTCCCACCTCCACAGATTACAGCAACAAACGGTCGTCCTGTACCTGCAGAATGTTCCTCAGGAGCTATCAGCCACAGGACAGCTGTTTCTCAGCCGCAGCCAGAGCCTGGCGCAAGACCCGGAGCTGACTTCAAACACCGCTCAGATGTAGACGCAGCACCCTGCACACGTCCTGATGATCAGAGCTTCAAGTCCAGGTGTCACCTCTGCCAGTGAGACTGGAGGGACGGATTATGTTCATGCAGTGTTGGCAGACTGAAGCAGAGTTGTGCATACTTCCTCTGCTCTAAAAAAAGAAAGAAAACACCAAACTTTGGGTGTAAAAATCTGACATTTCAGACGTTATTAGCATTCAACTTTCAGCTCCAAAGCCTTCACTTATTAAATGTGTTCACTTCCAAATATGACCTTAAAGAAATGTAGCTCCTGCATTTTATATACCACAACATCCTATACAGGAGTCCACCAAGGTTAAGTAAATTTATTGAGCATGGAGTGCTGTTTGCTTTATGAATCCTTCATGTTTTAAGTGTTTAGCTATTTATAATTTGGTGAAGGCTACAGGAAGTTTTGAATTCACAGTCCCTCAGGACCTTCAGGTCAACATAAAAACATCTCAGCATGAAACCAGGAATATTTCTTTTCTTGAAGGATCAAAGGTCTGCCATTGTTATTTCTTCATCGTGACACTGCCCCCATGGTTTCCTTTTGGTTCATACCCATACGTTTTCTGGTAAATGTACAGATAAGGGCGAAATGAACACAAAGGCTTTGTCTGTGTCCATATCCCCATTTAACGCTGAGCGTAAATGGGCCTTAAAACGTCGGTTTATCGCTGATCCAGGTAGGAGTCGAGGTGAAGTCACGCCCATTCGTTCCTTTGTCAGGCCGATTCCAGTGTTCCCAGCTGCACATCCATGATGAGAATCTATCCTGCTGGAAGTAGCCATCAGAAGATGGGTACACTGTGCTCATAAAGGGATGGACATGGTCAGCAACAATACTCAGGTAGGCTGTGGACTTTAAACCATGCTCAGTTGGTACTAAGGGGCCCAAAGTGAGCCAAGAAAATCTCCCCCACACCATTACACCAGCAGCAGCAGCCTGAACCGTTGATACAAGGCAGGATGGATCCATGCTTTCATGTTGTTGACACCAAATTCTGACCCTTCCATCCGAATGTGGAGCAGAAATCCAGACTCATCAGACCAGGCAACGTTTTTCCAATCTTCTATTGTCCAGTTTTGGTGTTGCTGTGTGAATTGTAGCCTCAGTTTCCTGTTCTTAGCTGACAGGAGGGTCACCCGGTGTGGTCTTCTGCTGCTGTAGCCCATCTGCCTCAAGGTTGGACGTGTTGTGTGTTCAGAGATGCTCTTCTGGAGACCTCGGTTGTAACCAGTGGTTGTTTGAGTTACTGTTGCCTTTCTATCAGCTCCAACCAGTCTGTCCATTCTCCTCTGACCTCTGGCATCAACAAGGCATTTTGTCCCACAGAACTGCTGCTTACTGGATATTTTCTCTTTTTGGGACCATTCTCTGTAAACTCTAGAGATGGTTGTGGGTTAAAATCCCAGTAAATCAGTAGTTTCTGAAATACTCAGACCAACAACCATGCCACGGTTAAAGTCCCTTAAATCACCTTTCTTCCTCATTCTGATGCTCGGTTTGAACTGCAGCAGATCGTCTTGACCATGTCTACATGCTCAAATGCATTGAGTTGCTGCCATGTGATTGGCTGGTTAGAAATTTGCCTTAACGAGGGTTGGACAGGTGTGTCTTCTAGCCTCCTAGCTCTATGCTTTGATTCAACACACACACTTGGATAGCACTGATTTCACTCACTGATACCTGACACCAGCTGTGGGTTGAGGCAGTGGTGTCAATCATGTTTGTTGGCCAACGATTCTGGGGTGTTTAGTTAACCTCAACCTCTGTATAGGCGAAACAATGACTGTGATAAATTTGTATTTCTCCTGGATATCGGGGCTCATTCTTTTGGGACCAGCACTGCCAACCTTACTTGTGCCCAGAGATGTACGGTTAGTTACTATAAAGGGAACTGATCAACAATACAACTAAATCCTCATATTAATAAGTTTTTAAGCAGCTGAGAGAGATTAGTTTCTCTTTAAGCTTGAAAAGTTGTGAGTCAGCTCACTTTTCGGCAGAAGTGAGATGAATGTGAGATTGTCAGGCTTACTAATTATTCCTCTCGACATCCCTTCAACCTTCAAACACAGCCGTGACAACAGCTTCCAGAAAAGTTATAATTTGCCTGACGTGTGTTCACAGTGTCTTTAAGAAACCTCACATCTTGCCAGAAGCTTCTTGTATTGTGTTAAGACTTAGGAAGCGATCCTTTCTTGACAGGAAGTGGAAAACGAAACGCCAAAACTGACCATGTGTTGGGCTGATTTTCTGGCGATGAGGAATTGAAGATATTTATATAATTCCTCTCTCCTGGCTTGTGTTGTGTGGCGATGATGCTGGCAGCATGAAGGAGCAGATGCCTCTGATTAGCTGCCATTACTCCTCTGTGGCGTCACACAAACATATTCCCCTTTTCTCCCATGGGCGATCGCAGGTTTGACGTTATCTTCTGCCAGTGAGGAAGTGGAAGGCTTAAGGATGCAGAGACTCAGAGGAAGGAGGAGGAGGCAGAGGAGAGGTGTTTACCCAGAGCAGAGGAGATGCTTGAAGGACCGGTCCAGCAGATTAAAGCGGGGCAGCTTGCTTTGATGCTGGCTGGGCTCTGCGGTGACTAGAGTGGATCTGGACAGAGAGCTGGATTGTTGCTCTGCCCAGCACTCGAGCTCCGTTTTTCTGGCGGCAGAAACAGCAGCTGAGAAGGAGCACTCATCCTTCACTCATGTTCATCCATAAAAGCCTGGAACCAGAGACAAACTAAAATAAAAACAGACGCCATTTTAGCTCCAAAACGTGTTAACATCTCTGAGCTGAATATCTGTGTTTGCAATTGAGAAAAAGAGGCAGTTTTGTTTGTGTGTTGTGTGGTATCTTTTAAATGCACAAGATATTTAAAACGTTCGACTTTGGAAAAGAGCGGGAAACTGAAACTTGTGGAGTCACTTCACTGCATTCAAGAGTGTGAAGATCAAGATGGAAAGCAGATAGGTCAGTGTTTGAAGGGTTTGTGTCCTTGAGAAAAAACATGAAGCTTAAAGGCGGGTACACACTACAGGATAATCAGGCTGATTTTTGTCCCTTTCTCCCCCTTGCAATCAAAGCCATCAAAAGCCCAGTTGTCTGATGACATCATGCATGAGTTTCCTGTGGTGTGGGGTGTGTTAAGAGTGTTTTATTCTGGTCGGAGCCACTCGGAAGGCCTTTGATTCAGTGATCGTAGATAATGAACATGTTTAATATTTGCAATAGTTTCTTAGCGAGGAAACTGGGCGAAGGGGAGCCCGCTTGCCTCAGTGGAATGGTTACAGTTTACAGTTTCATTTAGCAGACGCTCTCTTCCAAAGCGACATACAACACAAAAAACAATTTAGACAGAAGGAAAACCTCAACAAACCAACAAACCACAATTAATTGCTGCAACAGTATACTTCAAACTTCAACAACATTCAGTAGTAGTGCTAAAAAATCACAAGAGCTGAGTCTTAGACCTATTGACTAATTCTACCCCTGAGGGCAAAGAGGAGAAGGGTCAGATTAAGGGCTGAAGTGTTCCCTGACCCATGAGTCTTCAGACATCCCTTAAAAGTAGAAAGGGACCCTGCAGATCAATCGAATTAGGTAATTCATTCCATCGTTTGGGAACAACAGAGGAGAAGAATCTGGCTAGTGATTTGGAGCCCCACTTGGCTGGGAGCACCAGGCGTCTTCCACAAGCAGAGCGTAGTGGGTGAGAAGAAGTGTAGACCTGGATGAGGGACCCCAGGTAGGCAGGAGCCATTCTTGTCGATATTTTGTAAGCCAGAAGAACAGCTTTGAGTTTGATTGGAGCTGCCACTGGAAGCCAGTGCAGCTCCTGGGATACCTGGAGGACCCTATTCCTGTCGATCCTTTCCGTTGAGAATGTTGAAGATTTCTACATATTTAGAATCATGATAACAGGCTTTCTGCTGGTTTTAAGTTAGCGGTTTCCTGATTTATCACAAACTTCAGAAGACACAGGCAGCACTTTTGGCAATGGACAAGCTGCCTGTCATTGAGGGATTGTGCAGGGCTGTCAACACTCAGACTCAAGCGATATGCAAACTTAATCCCAGGCAGGATGTGATTCCTGGGTTTCTTCACAGGATGGATAACAACTTGGAGAAGTTGTCAACTTGGCTCGGCTGTAATGGGCCACTAAATTAGGTCATTTATCACGCCACAGAGTTGACCAGTTAAGGACTTTAAGCCAGACGGTAGGAAATCTTCAGTGTGTCTGCCTGACCCAAACAATCTTTATTTCTCTTTCGGCTCTTCTGCGTTGACCATGGTAGGCTGATAAGCACCCTTCTCTCCTGGATGGTATGCAGACAGATGCTCTACCCCCTCCCATCCCACACCTTTCTCCTGTGAACTTGTCTCCAGATCAGAACTCTTCGGGGCCGTCTCTACGGCAATAGCTGTGGCCTTGTCACCATCAGACGGCACAACGGGTGGGGATGAAATCCATGGGCTTACACGTACACACACAAGGTTACATGGCACACACTACTTTGGACTCAACGCCTTCTTTGGCTCCATTACAGTTCAGCTGCAGAGGGTTGATGCGTGCACGCCCCTTCGTGGCTGAGCAGTGACATTCGTGCAAGTCTCCGAGTTTATGCTGAGGTGTTTTTTGCTCCATCTCAAACTACGCCCCCTGTTGGGAATAGTCTGGAATTGCCCCCCCCTCCCAATGTTGTTTTGACATCTATTTCAAAGGGGCGCTGGGTAGCTGGCGAGCTCCTAGGTTCATCCCATTTCTGTGTAAACATGTTGCAGATCCATGCCATCCATCCATCCATCCATGTATTGCCCTCTTGGGCGTCTGCCAGTGTTTGGTGAACATTAAAGTTAAAGCCAGATCCAGGTAAAAGTTGCAGTGATCTCATTCTTCCAAATTACGTAGTGATACAGCATTATGCAGATATTTGCTCTATTGAAGTTGCACCATCTAGGAGCATGCTTTAAAGAGTGCCAGGGGCCATCCTCTTTGTTACCAATCAGCATACCATTCAAACTCTTCTGAAGCTGTTATTTGAAGATAAAATACCTTCATGCCTTTTTTTTTTTTTCAGATGCCACCGCTGAAATGCCAGAGGTGCATTCATGAGACATTTCTGTGCATCCATACTGACTGAAAGGAATGCTTGGGACAGATTAGAGAAGCATAACTTCTCATTTGTATTTATTAAAAAAAAGAGTAATACTGACAGTTTTCTGAGAAGCCTCAGGAGAAATGTTTCCCAACATATCAGAGTGTGACGGACTGATTCAGAGAGAAAAAGGTGAAAATCCTTCGTTTAGAGGAAGTTGAGGGATGTCTACCGTGTCTGGTTGCTCTCTACTTTTATTTATCATGTTTATTCAGTTCATAATGAGCTCCTTTAGATGACTGAATGTTTTTGTGCCTAAGATGAATACCACTTCTAATATTTAAGTGTCTGATGAATTCACATGCTGTCCCTGTAGGACTGTGTGAGTCATCTGCACCAGACACGTTAATGAATAATACTCAAGATGAAAAAAAAATCAAACTGGTATGTGTCATGAGATACTTGTGCTTTAGTGACGACATCTACTGTTTTTCCCCGGAGATCTGATCCCTCATGAAATCAGCAAAGACAGAGGGGAGGAATGAAGACAGGAAGACAAAGTGTGATGATCAAGAAGCGGATTTAATGGCGAGGTGTAAGCACAAGCTGTGTCTCAATTCAGAGGCTGCATCCTGTTGAAAGGCGCATGTCAAGACTGATTGTGTGACAGTGGCGTGTTGAAGGCGCTCCGGCTTTGAAGGCTCCTTTAATTGGGTTTGAGAAATCAATCAATCAATCAATCTTTATTTATATAGCGCCAAATCATAACAAATGTTATTTCAAGACACTTTACAAAAACATTTACAGGTCTAGACCCGTAAATGTTAATAAAATTTTATTAGCAGAAACCCAACATCAAGACAAGATAAGGAGTCTTATCTTATCTTAACCCACCATGAGTACAGGACTTTGCAGCATTTAGCAAGTTACAATGGCAAGGAAAAACTTCCCTTTAACGGGCAGAAACCTCGGACAGAACCAGACTCATGTTAGACAGACATCTGTCTCGACTGTGTTGGGGTTAGAGAGAGACAGATAGAGGAGAGAGAGTGGGAGAGAGAGAAATAAACCCTTCTTTTCTGAGGCAGGCCACAAACAGCACAGAAGATGGCCCGATGTCATCATCACATCCCATCCAAAGACTCTTGAGCAGCCAGATAATAGCCTCTGAAGTTTGGTGTCCGATTGTAACGACAGATGTAACAATACCAGAATTTCCCTTCACTGTTGTCATCCAAAAAGTTTCACAGTAATGATAAAATTATGATGTTTATAGGAAATACTATATTGGAAATATTTTCATACGATAGCTGCTGTGCATCACTTTGTCACAAATAACTCAGGACATGAGTGCATGAAGGTGAAGTGAGATTCTGTAAACACAAAAATGTACAAACACAAGTAAAAACTGATAGTGAATAGTGAAAAGGCAGCCAGGTAATCTGACAGCGACATGCAAACAGAAACTTTATCCCCGTTTCCACCAAGCAGTCCGGTTTAGATCAGTACGGTTTGGTACAAGTTGGCCCAGTTAAGCCTGGTCCTGTTTGCATTTTCACAGCCAACCATGCCCCCTAGTGGCAGGCGGCATGTAAGCCGGATGCCAATAGCTGCATCAGTTACATGATAGCATGACGCCATAGCAGCGCGACTTAATGTACCCTGCTTAAAAATCCAACAAAGAAGAGACATGTGACACAGTGAACAAAGAGCAATAATGGAAGACATCCAGTAATTTGTCTTCTTTGTGATTGACATGTGGCTCTTCGCTAAAAAAGCGCAGTCAAGCTTTGTTTTCAGAGAAGACTGTGTGCGTTAAAATTATATCTTTTAATTCAAACTTTGCTATAAACAGAGTCTAGATGTTGTTATATTACAGTGGTACCAAATAGTGCCACCAGGTGGTGTGATCTATCTGTTATTGTTTCTGTTACATACAAGTTTTTTTTTTTATCATAGACTGTACATAAAGTGGGCAGCGTGGCTAGTCTGTGCAGAAGAGAATCTGAGTGGAGCTAGGTGGGGGAAAAAAAACAAAAAAAAAACTGATTTTTTCTTTCTCCCTTTCAAAGTATAATCTCCACGTGGCTCTTCATCCTGACGCATCTTCCTGTGCCCGAAAAAACAACGCAAGAACAGCAGCCATCAATTATTGTGAAAGGTGACATAAAACCTTGTTTTTAACCTCTAATAACTAATGAAAAATACATAAAAAAAAAAAAAAACAGGACCTGAATGTACGGCAGCCCAATCATATCTCCATATCACCCCAGTAAATGAATGTGAGGAACATTTCTTGGAGGTGAATTTATAATTTTTTTTGAACGTTTGACCACAGCTCAACTGGAATGACTGGGGAGACCGAGTTTTTGTACTAAACCGCAGCAGGCCACCAGGAGGAGCAGTTTTTGTGGAGACCTCACTTTGAACCTAGCGATACAATGTCCATTTTTAAAAAAAACATATATTTTTTTTTACATTCTATGGTTTTTATGCTCGGACACGCCAGTCTTATGTTCCTGACTAAGTGAAGGACTCTCATCAGTGGCGGGTTGGTGAAGGTTTATATCTTTGTTTAACTTCTCCTGTTTGCTAAGTGAATACAGGGCCTTGAAGACCTGGCTTCATGTGGTCTAAATCTAGATTTGAACAATAAACAGTTGTGAAGAAAGTCCCACTGTCCTTTTTAAGAAGATAGAAGAAGATATACTTTATTTATCCCCTTGGGGGAAATCCTGTTTTTTACACTCTGAACATGCTATATTTACACACACATGCACAAACAGAACTTATACACAGAAACATGCACTGATTCTTGAGGTCAGAGTGATTGTACTGCACCTTCAGCGCACACCTGAGCAGTTGGGGGTTGAGCACTGTCGGGCGACCAGCGCCCCTCCGATCTCTTAGACAAGTCCCTACGGACTGAGCGCCTGCCAACCCCAAATTTATTTATTCTTAGATTCCCTTTCAGTTCCCTATCATAAATTAAATCGTTAACGACATCTTGATTTTCAGCATCTTGTAATTTACAACGTAAAGCCACCACCACATAATAGGAACCAACAGCAGCGTGGAAAAATGTCCGCCATGTGATTACCGTGAGTTGCAGACAGTATTAATCACTCTTTCATTATTAGCAGCGTTTGTTTGCATGCTCCGTCTTCTCTCTGCTGATGATCTTGAGGGGCATTCAAGTCTGAGAAAATTAAGGCCATCAACGCATATGTCACGCAGGGTAGCTGATTGCAGAATTCCCACATCAGGGCGCAAAGTCCATTATCATTAGTTATCCACAGATATGTGCCGCTGAGAGTCAAGGATGATAGAGCGAGGGGGGGAGGAGACGGAGAGAGTCGCAGATAAGCTCGCTCAGGCCCAAAGAATGAGAAAAGAGAGCTGAATGGAGGTGGAGGGAGTGAAAAGAAAACGCACAGACACAAACGCAGAGAAAGAGGAGAGAAGGAGAGCTATTGATTGTCGCCTCAACACCTGCCATACGAACAAGAAGAAGCACCTGAACAAAAAGAGAAAGAGTCATCATTTGGGGAGAGACTGGCAGGTTCCTGGACTCATCTGGTGTAAGGGCCACTCTGACTGTCATCTGACATTCCCTCAAACATTCATCAAAATTCATCTCAGTCGCCCAGCAGAGATTCATCCAAAGCAAAACATGCCCGAGGATCGTGAGCTGAGATGTGCAGGAATCAATAAGCACAGAAGAAGAAGAAGAAGAAGAAGAAGAAGAAGAAGAAGAAAAAGCTGGGGCAATGACTCTCAGGTGATGAAGGAAAGAGCCAGTGGAAGCTTTCTGACAGAGTTCAGTTACCGAGTTTTAAGCCAAATATTATGTCTTACTTGAAATTATTATGATGAATGTTTTATGTATTTTAAATACAAATCATTTGAATATTTACCTGAAACACGTTGATAAAGTGGCATATTGCATTCACCTGAAAAATAGAACAAAAATCTTTCTGTATGTGCGCGTTAGTATTTCGTAAAAACAGCATTTTTATAAACTTTTGAAGTTCCTGTTTTATAAGGATATTATCTTGAATGAAACAGAAAATATTTATTTTTGATTTTCCTCTTTTTTTGATGAGATACTTCCTTGTTAAAACATACACTATTTTGATTTTCCTGCTTTTTCTTTTTCAAATATTTTTTCTTGTGAAAAGAGAAAATATTTAGTTTGGATTTTCCTGTTTCATTTTTTTTTACTTATTTTTTTTAAAGGTTCCTATCTCATAAAAACAGAAAATACTTATTTTTGATTTTCCTGATATTCAATGATATGGTCTCGTAAAAACAGAAAATATTTATTTCGTAATTTTCTTTCTTCTTTTATTTTTTTTAGATCATTTCTCCAAAAAACAGAAAATATTTATTTTGATTTTTTTTTTCTTTTTCGATAATTTCTCTTAAAAACAAAAAATATTTATTTTTGATTTTCCTGTTTTTGTGAGATGCTATCTCATGAAAACCTGAATCTGAAAAGTAAAGGAATTACTGAAAATCTTTAGTCATTATTTTGATTGATTGTTCAGGTGTAAAGGGACTCAGATATACTCAATATTGCAGTTTTTCTCTAGGATCAGCTGGGTCAATATGGCAGGCTGCATGAATATACGATGATCTGAAGTGCATTCAAGCTGGCAACGATAGTCAAAAAACAAGCAGGCAACTTCTGAAAGTACTGGATCCTCATGGAGTACAACTGAGGCGCCGAAATAGTCTTTGGCAGCATAAATCAGCCTACACAAACCAGTCCTTTTCAAGTATTTTTCACAGGTGTCTTTGCAAATATGACAAACTAATAACAATAACATCCAAACTCCTTAAAGACACAAGTATCTCCCAATGTTTTAAACCAATAGAGAAGTAAACCTAAATATGGTTTAACAGGCGAGACATGTTACTTCATTGAGATGACGATTAAAGATTTTCAGGAATTTCTTTACTTTTTAGATTCCAGTTTTTACGAGATAGTATCTCATAAAAGAAGGAAAATCAAAAATACTGCTACCACTTAAAAACAGGCAGATTTTTTCTATTTTAAGGTGAATGCAATACGCTTCCACATATTAAGAAGAGAACCACAAAATCTTCATTGAATTCCTCTTATATTTTAAATACATCATCATTCAAGCTTCTTGATTAAGTCTTTTTTCGGGTTCCTGTTTTATTTTGAAAGTCTTTCACTATGTGTATCCACTTTGTTAACTTCCTGTTCTTGTGTTTCCCTCCAGTTTGATTCATCTGCAGTGCTGTCTTTGGATTATTCCTGGCTTCTTTTGCGCTTTGTTGTATTTTCTTTGACAGAAATTTAGTTTTGGACTTGGTAAAGTAAATTTTGTGTGTTCATTTTGCCCTTTTGTTTATTACATACTGTTTTTGCTGTCTGGGTATTGAACTTTCGCTTCATTTTTCATCTCATATGATGTAACAGAGGTCAGATCTTTTAATTCAGTCAGGAAATGTAAAAAGATCTTGATACTACAACCAAATATTGAGGCATGATGGAGCGTTTGAAACAAATTTTTGTCTTGTCTGATAATAAGTCTTTAGTTTATCCACCATGAGTTTCAAGGTCTGTATCATAACTTTACAGAAAGAAAAAAAAGTCCCTTTTTCATTGAAAGAGCCAAAGCAAATGTCTCCCTCATATCGCTGCAGGAATTCAATCGTTTCCCTCCTGATTCTTGACCCCTCTGCCCCGTCAGATGTTTAAGAGAGCCGCGTTCTTGTTTCCGCCTGCACAGCTTTTCTCTGACATTGTCACGCTGGGATAGAAAGATAAAGTGTGGGAAGGTTGAGGATATAATATGAATCAAACATCCCCCCTGCCTGCTTCACTTGATTTCAATTTGGTTTCCATTGGAAACAAGCACCGGGCTCTGATAATGGCGTGTGCTCTATACTGATATCTTTAACAGAGGAAGGAGCCTCTTTTCATCAAGGCAGAGTCTGTCTCACAGGCAGAGAATGTGATTTTGTTAAGGAGACACAGGAGGAATTCAAGGTTTCTTTTCTCAACACACTCTTCTGTTTTTGAAGTTTATACAACCCTACAAACTCAGTGACCTTCAGCGGCCACCGTGCTGCTTCAGCAGAAGGTTTCACACAGCATGACTGAGGTGGGTGAAGATGCTAACTTTTCTTCAAGTGCAGTTTCTGTTGCTAACCTCTGTGGTTAGTGTGATTACTGATGCAGCTTTGATTCTTACTAAGGTAATTCAACAGACATCTCTGTGTTGCTTCATGCTTATTTACCGCTTTAATGATGACTTGAGTCAGATTTAAAAAAACATCAAATCCTTTTTAGTACACAGAGGAAAACTGAAGTTGACCTTCGAGAAGAAGTTGATTTTGTCGGATGAAAGTACAACTCTCTTGAAAACTTGTTTGCCAAAGAATCCCATCTGAGTGAATGGAGCTGACGGCTGCTTCCCCTGCCAAAATGTGTGCCCATCGTTATGATATCAAAGGTTGTAAAGGGGTCTTTTTACACTATCAACAACAAAAATATATATTCACAATTTACAGCGACAGTGAGTAAAGGCCAACTGACAGTCTTGTCTTGGCTCGGGATGGGATAATATTAGATTCTGTCCCACCTTCTCTGTCTCATCCTCTCTGATGGAACAACAAACTCAAACTGTTTATGTCAAAGATAAGGTGTTTTGTCAGACTTTTATTCAAGCTGATGGATGTTAAAAGGGCTGTGAGGAGTTTCAAAGTGATCTTGAAAATGATCTAGATATATGCCTGATTGTAATCCACTCTTTAAAATGATATTATCAGCTCTGGCGTATCTGTTGGCTAACGTGACAACAAGTTAACACTGTCAGTTTGTAAGTAGTTTAGTAGCTTTTTATATTTAGCGCAACTGACAGCCCGTTGCTCTGAGACATGTCTGTAATGTGTAACGTCAGTAAATCCTGGTTAGCTATGCCCTACCAGTCATCCACCAAGCAGAGCTAACGTAACCTCACTCTTCATTTTATTGATAGACTCTCAAGTTTGAACAGATCACTGCAGAATAACTGCTGACTGTGGGTTGGAATTAACATCAGCACAGTTTAGCCCCTGTGTTGTTATGAGTTGTCTCATCTATTTATAATGATGACATTTAATAATCTTGTTATCTTGGATCACAACACAGTTTACAGTTTCCTCAAAGACCCTGTGAGGAGGATCTGTTTTAGTTGGACTGCCTCACCACCTTCTGGCCCGGATTCTCTTGCACACTGTTGTAAAGATGGGACTTTTAACCAGGCGTGTTTTTGTTTAGGAACAAATTGTCTTTGTTCTGGACAAGTTTTTACTGGATACAACACAACAAGGTAAGGTATTTATCAGTACAGTTACATAGCGCGACGGTTTGAAGCATGACAAAAAGCTAACGTTGTAAGTTTGTACCATATATCAGTAGTCAGCTAAATGTAGCACTACTAGCGGTCCAGTGCTACGAAAAATCTGTTGGCAAACGTGACAACAAGCTAACTGTTAGTTCTAACAGTAGTTTAGTGGTTGTCCATACGTAGCCATACGGTGGTGAATCCTGCTGCATGCGGGTTGGAATGAACATTATCACAAACAGTTTAGCCTCTGTACTAGCTTTTAGCTTGGACTTTATCATTCTTCTGCCCTTCTGCCCTTCTGTCCTTTGTCTGTCTGACAGTTAGGCTCCAGTATCCACCATCACTACAAAATTAATCCACAAAGTTGTTTTCAGCAGCGAAAAACACAGATCGCTCCCTTTACTGCTAAACTTCATCAGCCGGGGTGGTGTTGTCATAGAGACCTAGACATGCTGTAAATCAGTCCAGTCTTGCTTGACCTGATTGGAAAGCTAAGAAGTAGCATTTTAAAATGACCTGTAACCAATATTGGTGCTAACTGGTGCTAATCTCATTATAAAGTGTGGATTACGATCAGGCATATATTCAGAAGAGAGCCTTTTGAGGCATAATTGGAAAAAAATATTCCATGATTAAATGAGGGCTCAGTTGTGCACCCCTTACCCTGGGACAGCAGACCCGTTTGCCCCCCTCAACCCCCTCATGAGCAGGCATGGGTGAGTATGTAAAAGTTAAAAGTTTGATAGACCTTTTTTAAGGCTTGTAAGGGTTAAACAAACACAAATATCTCTGCGTGCCTGACATTTTCTTTAAATGGCGTGTTTTTGGTTCTGACCTTTTTGGAAGATTTCAGCTGCAGGTGTTTAAAGATTTCCTGAAATTCACGAGAATACATTTCCTGTCACACGCGGCCCGATCAGTGTCCTTGGTGACAACAGTGCTCCTGGATATATGTGTTATTAAATCTGTTTATTTTATTTTAAACTTTTATTACTTGGGCTTTTGATGTCTCTAACTCTGGGGAAACTTGACCAACGTTTCGATTATAGTTTGCAAATATTTCAGCCATTTATGACAGAAAAATATCTATGAAGCATTTTTTTGATCTAATGAAGAATTTTTCTGTCAAATTAAACCAATGTGGCTTCTTTCCTGTAGATCAACAGCCCTACTAGAACTGACTATTACTATAATAACTCTGGGAGTCTGCCTGTCTGTCTCTGTCTCAGTGTGGAGCTGTCAGTCAGACAGCCACAGGGTGACTGAGATCAAGCAGCCTGAGCTGGAGGTGACAGAGCTGACTGGCACATGTCACTTTTTTCACGCTGAATATATAAAAAGACATACGCCGTCGCTGCTGCTCACACTTGGACTGTACATTCCCACGCTAACACGCAGCACAAAAATAACACACCATGGTTTCATGCTCGCTCTGTGTCCCTGCAGCAGTCCTCTAAGCATCTTTTTCTTCTTTTTTACAGACAGAACATTTCATCACCACATCTGCCTTTTATATCTTATGAGCCGCCTGAGGGAAAAGTTGGTAATGTAACATTAAATTGAATCTGTCAATTAAGGCCTGTATCATGCATTTTGCATTATAATACTTTCCCTTTGTGTCTTGAATCATTTTTACCAAATTAAACACAAACTCCTGAATCCTTCCCTCTGTGAAGTTTGCTATTTTCTGATAAAAGTCCAGCCTAACTTTAAAAACCATAAATACAAAAAGGTTCATGAAAAATGTCCCTTTATGCAAAGATTAGCATCAGGTTCTGAATTATTTCTCAAGCGGCTTCTTCTCTTAAGATAAAGTTGAGGTGTGGAAATAACTTGAAGCCTGGCTGGCTGGCAGCGGGCTGCTTTGGCTTCTCTCAAGTTGGAGTCAGTAAATGTTTGAGTTTTTTGTTTACTTGTTGGATGTTGGTCCAGAAAGGAAACAAATCTGGAGGTGAAGAATCTCAGCAAATAGACAAATTGGCAAACAGATCGAGACTCTCTGTAAGTTCGGCTCATTGACTGCCTCCATCGTCTTCTGTTGAACAGAAATGAAGCCAAAATACTCCAGCTGGCTCACTGAAGAAGAAAGTTCATGGGATGGATGTGATTTCAACATGGCACCTTCAGTCCATCCAAACAAACCACAGAAGTTGAAGTCTCGGTTTTTTTTTATATTTACATCCAGCTAGTTTGCTTATACATAGGCTGAGTTCATAACTGTGGTTACACTGACAGTTTGGAAAAACATAGTGTTTGACGACATAGTGCAGTGGTTGGCAACTGGAGGCCTGTGGGCAAAAATTGGTAATAACACCTGACCCACCAAATGGCACCTTTAAAAAAATGATTTAAAAAGTACATTTATCTATTGCTGTCACAAAAAAACGAAAGTTTCACACAGATTTCAGGACATTTATTTAAAAGCCATGAACTGGTGATGAAATAAAATAAAGCAGCATCTGCTTCAGATACACACTTGCCTGATAGAAACACTCAAAGTTTCTGCTTTCTTGTCTCTGTCTGGAGTGGATATGCTTCTATGAAAATACTGTGCTTTATTTTGTGGCACCTTTGGATGTTGTATTCCCTGCAAACTGCAACAACCTTGCTGCAGGTGTGTAACCCCACATCATGTAAAAGTGTCCTAATATGTAATAATGAAATAAATGTTCACTTCTTTAAATAATAATAAAATTCTTGAACGAAATTTGTTACAAACTTTGCCGCATTATGTAATAAGTTATTACAAATTGCTTCCCACATGTAATAAGTAAGAATTTATTACATCATGCAACAAAGTTTATTACATATTGCGTTCAAGAATTTAATTAACAAATATGGCAGATTATTACGAAATGCGGCATTATTACATGATGAAGTGAAAATTTATTACATAGTACATATTAGGGCATTATTATATAATGTGGCGTTACAATGTGAGACCGATTTTCTTGGTAGGATGAACGCAAGCTTCTCTATGCACTCTTCTCGGTACGTCCTACTTTCGCTGTTGACCAAGCTTTTTGTTGCTTTGGACAGTGACATGTTGACTTGCTAGCTAGCGATCTTTTGTTAACGTCTCACATGACGTTATCTCAGCAGCAAAACAACAGCATCAGGATTTCAGGCTGTGTTTCTCAAGATTCTCAAGAACCATTACAGTAAATCTCCTTACAATTTTTTAATAAGTTTGTCAGGCTTAGAGAAGTGTTTGTTATTTAAAATGGTAATTATTTAACTGTTAAGTCATAAAAGATAGTGTGTGTATAATTAGGCGGTTAAAGACAGCAGCTTTACTATCGTCGCTGTCTGTTTCATAACACAGACACAGTGTGGAGCCAAAGCAGTGACAGTGATAGCAGTCTGTAGCAAATTCAATTGATTTTAACTAACTAACTAACGAACTAACTAACTTTATTAAATTAAGTTTTTGCACAAGATATAATTCTATAGAAGAGAAAAAAAGTTGTTGTTTTTTTTGTTGTGGAAAAGGTTTTGCCGGATGAAGATGTAGTTTTGGACCACCATTCAGTTGGTCAGAACAACAATTGTCCCGAGGACAGACTAACGCCTCAAATACACCAGATACGTCTGATAAGTCCGAGTCTGTTCCCCTACACCTTGACTGCATTTGTCAACTCACACCAGCTGTGTATTCACTCCTACAAGCTGCAAACCGAGAAGTTCCCGTGCTTCCCACTTCATGAAAAGTCTCTCTTCATTCATGTTGGGCTGTAAAACCTCAAACCTTTTGACTCCTGGTCTAGATTCACTCATTACATAATTTGTCTTGGTAGACAAGCTAAATACAAGCTGATTGTGACATGGTATGTTCTATTTTGAAAGTCACTTGGTGTTTTTAGGTAGCTTCCGTTTATGACTTACTGTCCTGCTTGATCTTCCCTATGCTGAATTCATGTGTCAGCAACGGAGCGGATCCAGTGTAAGTTGACACGTTGACTTGAATGGAAACCTATCTGATCCATTGCTTTAATGAAACGGAGAGACACTGCAGACACATGTAGTGTATTTCAGCCATAAGTTGTGAATGTAGTTCGTGATGATTAATAATATATTAAATTCTTTATTGTTGGACTAGCGCGTGGAGACATAAATTGTCTCGTACTATCTTCAACAAACTATAAATCAAAGAAACTAACTCAGGCCTAGCTGACTTCTTTAGGAGCGCTTTCATCTTTTGACATATTTCAGAGCTAAGAAGCGATCAGGCTGCTGGGGCCACATGATCTAGACATGCTTTATTTTCCTGACAGCGCTCAATGCATATAAGGTAACAGCCAAATGAAGCGCAGATGTTTTGTTATACCTCCCAGGTAATAGCTCACAGGAAATGCTGCATCTGAAGAGTTGGAATCAAAGGATGTTATAACGGTACAGAAGGTTGAATCAAACCAAAGCTAATAGCTGTGATTGGTTTGATGTATATGAGACCAATAAATGGGAATAACTTCACTTCATGAGTACTTTTCTCTGAGTTAATGACTTTGTGTCCTCTACATTCTCCATTTACTCACGGTCTGTCTGTTTTCTTTGTGCTCCTGAGCAGCAGTGTGGAAAGCCTCCCACCTCCCCGGTCTTCCTGAGTGGAGTTACTTTATCACAACCTGTGTGACTCTGTTATTGTTGCACATTTGTGCAGCTGTGGCCGATAATAAAATAAGAGGAAGGGTTGAGGTGAGAACTGGGACAAAACCTGGGACCACAAAATCTCTGCAGCACCTCATTTCATCCGGCAGCATTAAACAGAAGCCCTGTTTGTGTTTACACTGTATGAGTGTGTGTGTATGAGTGTGTGTGTGTGTGTGTGTGTGTGTGTGTGTGTGTGTGTGTGTGTGTGTGTGTGTGTGTGTGTGTGTGTGTGTGTGTGCAATCATCCAGTACACTCACTCACTCCTGGGGTCATGGGTGGCTGGGATGGCTGGGACTCTGGACGGCCAATGATAAGGCAGCCCAGCGAGGAGTACCACATGCCTCTTGTAGATAAAGTAAGGAACAAAGACAGAGGGAAAAAAAGAGGAAGAATTAAAAAGAATGAAAAACACTGATTTTGTAACCAGAGCGACTCTGTCCCGGCAAAATCAAGGTTACACCCTCAGGAGCAGACACATTTCCAGACGCTGTAACAGGATTAGTTCCAGCACACAGTCGTGTGTGTTGCAGAGTGTGAGAAGTTGTCATCGACCCCCACCCACCCCACACGTCTTAACACGCACATCTTCATACACACACATCTTCACACAGGCACTCAGGCAGCGTCACTCTCCCCGCTGCACAGATGACTTTATTCAATTATTCTAAATCCGACAGTCATTTTTTATTTGACTCCAAGCTTTAACAAGTCATTTTCACAAAGCATGAAGAAAAAAAAAACATCATCAGAGTAAATGGCACATTACCATTCCCTGCAACGCGTTGATTTGCCCGTTTCCTCTTCTGGCTCTGAGGATGAGAACAGTCCTGACCGATGGCAAACAGCATCCGAAGAGATTAGAATACTCTGGAATTAATCACAGCATACCTGGAAGAAAAAAAAACTCTTAGATGGCCTTAAGGTTATTTTATCTTCTGATAGACTTCAGTTTTCAGCTGTCGCTTCCTGTGTGTATGTGTATAAAGTCTGCATTTAAAGCACTGTGTTGTGGCTGCTTTTAGAATGATTTGTACATTAAAGCTACAGTAACTTGGAGCTTGCTCTTCCTTTCTTGAGGTGGCAAAAGGTGTATCTCAAGGCTCAGTCTTGGGCCCATTTCTGTTCATAATTTACAATAATGAATCATATTGTATAACTCTGGATGATGATACACCACACAAATCAACTTCTCCATCTTTCGGCCGAGTTGGAGCTGGAGCAGGTGGCGGAATCATCACACGTCATCAAATCAATGACCTCATGGGGGAATGTCATTGCTGATTGGCTGCCGTGGCACAGCCTCATGCGAATTTACGTCGAAAGTTCAATATTTTCAACTCTAGCGAAAAGGCGTTTGATGCCCCAAACGCCCCGGACACGCCATATGCGCTGTGCCAAACGCATCCAACGCGCCGTCTGAGGCGAATCTGCGTCGTAACGCATCTTTGCATTGACTTTGTATGTAATCTCGACGCGCGTCTTTGTGAATTCACGACAGGTGTGGCTGTGGCATTGCATTTCTTTCTTTGGTTCCATTGCCTTTTGTGTTTTCTCTTGTGTAACATTTTCAGTGTTACCTCCCATCTTAACGAGTTTGCCATCCGTGTGTCTGTGTACCCTGCCCTGATTTGTTTACCCCAAAAGTAACAGTGCTTTAAGTGTTTTTTTTAATGAAAGGTTAGCCTTACTGAGTTATTTAAAGGGTCAGTTGATTGACAGATCTGTTAAAAAATGCTTCTCCTGCTGCTTCTTTGCCAGATTGGCAGGTTAGAGGAGGGACGTTGAGAGAAATCAACAATAATCGAGGAAATTCAAAGTGCCTCACCCAAGACTTGTAAGAATCACTTCAAAGGTCAATGATAAACAGACGAGAGGAGTTACTGAACTTTTGTCTGCTTCAAACTGACCCAAGAGTCTGTCCATGATCTTTTTTTTTTCTTAGTTAAATGTGTGTTTCGGTTCGCCAAGGGCGAAACAAACCTTCAGCTCCACAGTTTGGCTCCAACATTCATCACCAGCCCAGAACAGAGCTCATCTGCCAGCGTCTTTTAAAGACACAACACAGATCTGTGTGTGTGTGTGTGTGTGTGACTGGTTGGTGGTGCAGTTTTTTAATGTTTAAATAAAAGTCCTCTGAAACAACGCACATAACCCAAAGCTTTGTGAAACGTCTGAATAAAACTCCCTCCATCACTCAGAATCTCCGTCGAGCAGCTGTTTCTCTGCCTGTCACAGCTGGATGCTCTTGTGGAACATCTGTGTTTCTGTTCAGCGGCGTCGCTTCCCTTCACAGACGGATTCATCTCGCAGCTTTGTTTCTCTGCAGCGCTGATGATTCACTTTTAGAGGAGGAGCTGACTGATGGACGTGTCATACTCGACTTTGGGGCCTGAAGGAGACTTTAGATTATTGATAGAAAATGATGAATAATTAAAAGTATTTGGCATTTTTAAAGGGCACTGATGAAGCAGGCAGAGATTTTAATGCTGTGTGATTGGGCAGACCTTTTTTATTCAGCAGATGAGAGTGACGCTGTGAAATGAGGACACTGACTCCTCTCTGACAGTTTATAAAATACATTTTGAACTTTATAAGACATGATATGGATCAGATGAAAAAGCTCAAAGTGAACCAGAAACAGTGCCAGCCATTGATTTTCCTTCTCTGTCCAGGTTCAGCAGAGCTGATTGAGATTTGACTCGGCTGCTACGGAGGTCCTGTCAGAGACGAGGTGTTGGGAAATCTTATCTTCTCCTGAAAAACTCCAGGTGACTAAACGACAAACTCACTCCCACACGGGGTCACTCAGTCACTCGAAAAGAAATCTTTGGCTCTCTCAGCTCGGGAGTTTTTCTGCTGCTTTGAGAAAAATGTCAATGACTGTGAGGAGAAAATCTTATTTTTTCCTGTGTGTAATATCTTCTTAAGCACGACAGGCTGAGCCTCATTGAGCTCTCAGCGGTCGGTAGGAGAACACGGAGAAACTAATCTGAAGGAGGAAGTGTTTGAAACAGAATAAAGCTGGTGAACAAATCCCAACGTTTCCTCTATCCTGAGACATGTCGGAATCAATCTGAGCGTCATGACTGATATCTATTTAATGAACAGTTTTCAAACTCTGTGTGGCATCTGGTGCACAGCGTGACTTTAGAAAACAGCTCCAGTAAACAGGACGCGATGCTTGTTACGGCTCCACATTTAGCATCAACTGTGTGTTTGGGATCAGTCGTAGAGCCCATCTGACATTATCTTACAATAATAATAACACATTGTTTGGAAGCGCCTTTCAAGGCACCCAAGGTCATCTTACAAAAAAAGAAAAAAAGGCATCAATAAAACAGATCAACATGAAAATAGCACACAGTGTCCAGTTAGAGGGAATACGCCACTTTAAACAGGTGAGCTACATACTACCTATTGCTTTTGCATGTAGTATGTAGTATGACTGTTCTCTTGGGTCTGTTTTGTAGTATCTGACACAGGTTCCAGTTTCGTAAAATGGAGCTCGCAGCAGAATTGTCATATTTGATTTTTAATATTACACCTAAAGTTGTATCATTGACTGAAAACAAATCTTGAAGGGATTTTTATTTTTACTGTTGATGGAAAAACCACTTCCTTATAATCCACGCATGTTCTTTTTTTTTTTTTTTTAAAAAAAGTAAATTAGTGGTTTATATGGGTTAAAATGAATTTGAAGAAGTAAACACCTCTTTTATAACTTGAAGGAACAAGATTTACTTGTGTTTCTTTTGCATCACTTCACTTGGATCTAACAGACCGTCTAACATTAGTGTTGTTGTATTGTAGTTATAATGCCGGCTCATTCCAGTAGATGGCGGTTGGTCACCAAAACCTACCACCTGTATAGGGTGCCTCTCAAAGTGTTGAGTCATTATTTTGATTTGTCCCAAAGTGAAAATTGTGCTCAGAGGAGAGAGGAGGGAGGAGACTGGCCTTGCGGAGGTCTTTTCACTAATAGACACGCCCCCATATGGAATATCACTCTCTGATTGGACGCTGCAGCGGCTCAGACTTCTCTACATGAAACTTCACAAACACAACAAAGTTTAATAAGAGAGAAAAGACGAGCTGGGAACAGACACTGAGGATTGTTCAGAAACGGATCATAAATCTGGGATTAAAAAGTGTTTGTTGTGAGTTTAAAGCACAAAATACTGAACACAACAATCATCAAATCAATATGACGAACAATTAATACTGAAAACTGAAATCTAATAAATAACATCTTCCTGAGACACAATAAACCAAGTTATATCAGTAAGTTTCAGAGTTCACGATCAGACACAATCTAGATAAAAACTAGATAATTAATGAATAATCTAATAACACATTTTACCGGTAAAGTGACCCGTGTGCTTTTAAACAGCGCACAGAATGAACGGAGAGCAGATTTTCTTCATGGTAACGTGTCCTCCCATGAGTCTCTGGTGGGAGGGACTAAGGCCTCAACCACACGTATATGGATATTTTTTTGATCGGATATCTTTGTCCTCGTTGAAAAAAAAAAACTTCGTCCACATCACAGAAATATCTCTGTCTATTCGAAGAGGCCAAACTGAAAACGATCGCCTCTGAAGCCTGCAATGCCATGCCTGGCCGATAAGTGGCAGGTTAACAAAATGTGAAAACCATAGAAGAAGAACTTTATGAGCATGCGCAGTCAAACACAGGAAACAGAAGCAGTTGACGCGGATGCGCTTGACGTCATCGCGTCAATACCAGCTCCGTTTAACACTGCTACACGGATCCACTCAACCGGATATTTTTTTATTTCTTCACTTTTTTATCCGTTTTTAAAAATCTCCGTTTATGTAGGTGAAATCGCCGTGTTCGTGTGGTTGAGAGGCCCAATTGGACAGAAAAATGTACGTTTAGGAATAAATCCATATACGTGTGGTTCAGACCTAAGACCCAAGTGAACAACGCAAGTGGAGGAAGAAAGGATGGAACTTCGGAGCTTTAAGGCGCATCCATAGGCAAACAGCATTAATGCTGTGCATTGTGGGAAACAGTATTCCAGGTAGACTGGTCTAGACTGCATACTGAGAAATTTTTTGGTGCACTGCAGATTTTGCAAGTTCTTTGTCTTGACCGGTATTTTTCTCAACAAAACAAACTAATATGTGAAGACTGCATTTCAGTGATGGAAAATGAAATGTGTCAAAGGAAGCGTTTCATTTTATCTCAAGTGTGTGTGTGTGATGAATCTTGGGACTAAAGCAGAAAACAACAACACAACACAAGCAAACGCTGGATAAAAAACTAGCCAGCATAGGAACACGGGGGCACATGACAGAGACCATTACACATCCAAGTCTCAGATCCCTGTGAGCAAGACTCACCCCATTCAGCAGAGTCTTTGACATTTGTGTTAAGTAGGCTGATTGTTTAGTAGTACTTCTGTGGCTGCTAAATGCACCATGGGTGTAACTATCAACCTAGATATAAAATTATGCCTATGCTAATGCTGCTATCTCAGGCGTCCAGGGTCGAAATGTGACTGTAAGTGGTCAACAGGATGGATGGATCACCATCTGGCTGCTCTCCCAGAAAAATAAAAATCTTATTTATATGCACAGGTATGCACTCGTATTTACACACAGACTGCTATCATCATGTTTGCTCTGATGATGGTTACTGAAATGACGGACAGAGAAGGTAACAAATCTCCTTGTGTCAGCTGATCAATACTTCTGTATGAGTTACGCCGAGAGTGAAGGTGGGAAAGGCTGGATCGATCACTCCCTGCCCTGTGATTGATTTTAATGCCGACCACTCGTCATCTTTGCCCTTCACTGTAAATAAACTGAGAGTGAGGAGAGACGGCTCCTGTGGACTCCTCTTGATTGATAATTAGAGACTCTATCATCTGTGGAGGTAGCACCGAGTCCAGTGGTGACCATTATGCTTCAATTCATTGACACAACCCGTATGGCTCATTTCTAGCTGAAAAATAGTCCGGAAAGAGAATTAAACTCAGTTTATTCAACCTTTTTGCCTGGTTTTGAAGCAGACTGTTATAGTGACTGATTCCTAACAGGTAGAGTCTGTAGGATTTTCCTAAAAAATAAGATGTCACCTTTTAATCAATCGTCTCCTGTGGGCCTTTATACATGTCTGTCATTGTCTGTGTCTGCCTCAAACCCTCTCCTCGGCCTGTATGTTGATGTTTTGATGGTATTGGGACATTTCTGGGTAAAGACTAAGGGTGGTTGCATCAGCCAATTACAGAGCACCTGGTGTGCAAGTGACTTTCTGTGTTGATTAGCAAGCAGAAGAAAAACACAACCAAAGAGAAATGAACATAAAGCTTTTTCCTTAACGAGGATGAAGCTTGACTTGACTTTCACTTACTTTTTGGCACTTTGAGGAAAAAGTGCGATGCAAATTGCCTTTTTGCTAAACAATTGTGTGTCAAAAACCCGTGATTAGCTTGTGCTAACATGGCAAGTCAGATGCACGACTCTTGAGTCTCTCCCACATAGAAACGTGATGCTACAGGTGGTTGCTGTGCTAGTGAATTTGTTCAGTAGTCCTGGTCGGAGGCTGTGGGTGTGCTGCTGCTGGCACTGAGCCAAGGATGAGGAGCCCAATGTGAATGTCAAGTCAAGTCAAGTCAAAGTTTATTTATAGAGCAAGTTTAAAAACAACCTCAGTTGACCAAAGTGCTTTACAGGGGTACAAAACAATCTCTCATACACTTTATATTAAGGAGCCAAACATTACATATGCATGAAAACATAAATAAAATAAGATAAGGATAAAAAAATAAAAGTAGAGTAAAAGATAGAAAGGGAATAAAATATAAGGGATAAAAGATACAAAGATAAAAAAAATAAAAAGAGATAAAAAAAAACCAAGATTACTCATTTAGTTGGGATTGAACGCCAAAGAATAGAGATGGGTTTTCAGTAGTGTTTTAAAGTGCTCAGTTGACTGTGCAGCTTTAACCTGGATAGGTAGGCTGTTTCACAGCTTTGGTGCCGCGTAACAAAAATTCCTGCACACCTATACTTGGTATTCTGCCAATGACCTCCTTTTTTAAAAAATGTCATCCATTCTCAACACTGTCCCGACATCTCTGGATATGTCCACCTGCCATCTGTGAAGAATACAGTAAAAGCAGCGCCACAGAAGAGAAAAACTACAAGATATAATACTGAGCTGCTTCCAGCTGTGTGTGAACTTTGCAAAGCCTTGGTAATGCACTAAACACCAGAGGAAAAATGTCCTCTTTCTATCGGAGCCAACTTTTTTACTTCCCATAGATATACATTGAAAAAACCTCTTAGTACTGAAGAAACATTTTCCTCCACTCTTTAGTCATAGTTCGAGCACAAACAGGCCAAACCCACTGTAGCTCATACCCTACAGAAATAGGACGGTTACTTACTGTTGCTGACTTTTCATCTCAGTGCCAGAAAACACTGGTGAGTGCTTTTTTTTTTACTTGTGGGTGCACTGTGTTCTGGACGCAGAGAAAAACATAAAGAGACAGATGTCCAAAAACCACAGAAGTCAGCCTGGATAAGCAGATTTAGATTTTGTTTTTGTGTTTTCTGATAGCTTCAAATCAAATTCTGTTTGTTTACGCTCCCAACTTTGAAACATGCAGTGTTCTGTGCCCTGATTGGTCAACGATGGAGCAAGGCAGACAGAAATCAAACATGCCATGTCAAAGTCAGACAAGACAGTTAAATCACATTTAAAGCCCAGTCTGACTTATTAGCCCCAAAAGTCAGCTGGTGTAACCTCAACAATCAAGGCCACATCTTGGACATCAAATCACCTCCTAAAAAAGTTAAGCACTCTTTATTTTCCTTTCTTTCTTCTATCATTGTTTAGTTGCATCAGTGGCAATGACCACTTAAGCCTGGATTATAATTCTGCCTCCAAATTTACGCCATAGATCTGTTTGGCCCATAGACTGTAAAAAACATGGATGAAGGGACGCCACTCGTCTGTTCCTGAAACCGTGAAATAAAGCCAATCCGCAGATGCAGCCACATTCGCTATGACGCCGGCTGGGAGTTTTTCTTTGAGCAGCTACAGGGCGCCAGGTGGTCACATGACCTGAGCTGTGCCTCTGATTGGAAAACAAACGATCCTTATAACTTCTAAACCGCAGAGATAGAACAAAAATCACTCACTGTACAGTGTGTGCCAATAGTGAAATCAGCGTTTCAGACCCAAGCGGTTTCTTGAACCAGGCTGCAAATTTGTTTTTTAATGCCGTATAAGTCTGTTTTTATGGCTGGGTGTATACTTGACTTCCGGTCTTACCGCAGCCAGCCTCAAGTGGATCCTGGATGAACAGCGACTTTTAGCACTTCCACATAGACTTCATATTTACTGACCGGATGTTGCCCCTTGGTTTGGCCCTTTTCAGACACAGAGGTTCATGCATGTAGCCTCACGTGCACCTCTTCCTGAATGCAACTACACATGGAAATGTATGACAGGGGTCTCAAACTCATAGCCTGCCACTTGATATCAATTTACAGAGAAATCTGGCCTATCTGTTTATGGCTCAGTCTGTTAGTGGGACAGGGGAAGAAATATCTAATTTCCAAGGGGACCTCGAACACAGAATAATCACTGTATGAACCCAAACTGAAAAAAAAGAAAAAAAAATTGTCATTCTCCTATCATCTTTGAGATTGTTTAATCAAAATGTCAGGAAAGGTTGATTTCAAGCACAGAGTGTTCCAGAAGAGGTGGTTGGATGATTATTTCTGTGGAGTTTAAGGGGAATCCCACCTGTCTCATGCAAAGAAAAAGTTGACATTCTGAAAGCAAGCATTCAGCAAGAAAAGACAAATATGACTGTAAAACAGTTCATGATGAGAAATTGTTCAAGCAGTTGAACTTTTTACTTTTTTTTTTAATTTTTATATTTATTTTTTAAAACACCTGGAGTGGCCCCCTTGTGACAAGATTGGATGTTCAGTGGCCCTCGGGTAATTTAAGTTTGAGACTTTTGCTGTATGACAACAAATACCAGCTGCAGAATATTATGATTTGCACAAAATCTCTGTGGAAAAAGTTATATATACCGGAAACAGGGGATGTGATGGTCACACGGAAACACTGCCCCTATGTGTTCAGGAGGAGTACTGCAGGGCAAAGACAGATCACTGCAGAAGTATGTGGTGCTCTGAACTGTGTTGGTGTGGTGTCAGTGCAGAAATTTAACTTTTCCTACAGGATAAGTGGGATTCTTTTTATTTATTTTTTCAGTCCCACAGACAGATTCATTTACTACCCACAATTATTTCTGGCAATTTTTTTTGTCTTTTTATCTTTCAATTAGAAATTAGACATTTTTTCCTGGACTTGTCAGATGAATGTGGCTCATATTACATTAAAAAGACAATTTTAACTAAAGAAAAAAAAAAAACTCCCTGTGGATTTCAATCCAGTCACGGGAGAAACTTACAGCTCTTTGATCACTTCAGTGACCACTGCAGAAGATAAGATGGTAATATAGCCTGACCTCAGCATTAGACACGTCCCAGACGAGACCCTGATTGTTCATTACGGCAAACTACTCTGGAAAGGACTGAGTCAGAATTAGTTGGAAGGCAGAGTACTTGGAGTTCAATAAATTTATTGAGTGAATCTAAAATGTTTTTCATTTTAATGTCAAAACCTTTTTTTTACAGCTCAGCATTTGATTCCAAACACGGCACAGCAGAGCAAATCCAAACTTGTGTTTTTAAACTCATCGTCCTGTCGTTTTAATTAAGAGCAGAGAGACGTCTGATCTGTGCAGTAATTAAAGAGCACACTTTCTGCATCACAGAATGAGAATGATGAGTGTGTGTGTGTCCATGTGTGGGGTATGTGCCTGTATGGTGGAATAATAAAACAGGCGACTCATCCCTTCAGTCCACTTATCTCCTCCTCTCCAGTCAAACCCTGAGGCTGTTTGTGGTGAAGCAAACATCAGATACTGAAAGCTAATATAAATCTTCAAACCCTGCAGCTCCACTTTAAAAACAGTTTGTGTTGTTTTCCCCTCTACTGTATACTGTTTACCATCTGATTCTGAAGTTATTATGAGTTGTCTCATCTATTATAATGATGACATTTGATAATCTTGCTATCTTAGATCACAACACGGTTTCAAGTTTTCTCAAAGGTGCCAGGAGGAGGAGGAGGATCTGTTTTAATCGGACTGCCTCGCCACCTTCAGGCCTGGAATTTTCTTTGTAAGGTAAGTTATTTATCGGTTCAGTTACGTAGCGCTGTTGTTTAAAATGTGACAACTAGCAAAAGTTGTACGTTTGGACTGTATATCAGTATCCAGCTAAATGTAGCGCCACTAGCAGCCTAGTGCTACGACATATCTGTAGGCTAATATGGTAATAAGCAAACTGTCAGTTTTTACAGTAGTTAAGTAGCCGTCTATCCACTGTGCTGACAGTCCAACACTGTGATATGGACTGGTAATGTGTCATGTTAAACAAACAGATTCGCCCTTTTAGCTTTTAGCTCGGGCTGCAACACTCTCCCGTTTATCTTTCTTCTGCTCTTCTGTCTTTTTTCTGTCTGACAGTTAGACCCCTGTGTCCACCATCACTACAAAATTAATCACAGAAGTCATTTTCAGCAGAGAAAAACACATATCTCTCTTCTCACATTCACATTTTGGTTATCCAAAATGACGTAGTAGATATCTTAAATGAGAAACCCCATTCACATGAATGGCAAAAAGTGGCATAATTGCGCCTGGTAAAAATGGCGTTGTAGATATCTGAAATGACAATCGTGGATAGGTGGAATGTATTTGCAAATATCCGCAATGTCCTTCTTGACTAGAAGAAATTGAATTAGAAATATCTGCACTGCATATCCAGTCTAGCTTTTAAATACTAAAACTCGGTCGGGAAGTTATAAAGAAGCTACAGATTAGCTCAAAATAACCCACATTGGTGCTGATTATATCATTTTGAAGTATTGGTCAGGATTAGGCATTTATCTAGAAGGGAGACTCTTTCAAGACCACTTTCAAACTCCTCGCAGCCCCTTTAAACATAAAGATGGAAGCATCTCAGTGCAATCCTGTTATTTTAGTAAATGAGATGCTTTGTTTGTAAATAACCTTCATGCACGATAAAAACATCCTTTAAGCGACACTCACATATAAACAAAGGTAAATACAACACTTCCCCTTTAGGAAATCTCTGATTTTTTCAACTCAGTAAACTTAAGTTTTAAAGAGCTCACTCACATAAGAAAAACGTGCTTTTTTCTTTTCCTCTTTAATTGAAAATCGACAGTTAATTACGCCTTAGGTTTGTCACAGGCAAGACAATTTTAAGGAACAATATGACCATCTTGGTGATCGGTGTGTGTGTGTGATCTGAATCAGGGCTTGTTGTGACCGATTATCAGCCGAGACATTCCTGAATTACTGAAGTCAATATGATGTTTATACTGCCCCAAACTGTATGTTACTGCAGCAAAAACAGATGTTCACCACATTGTCCAGTCCGAGATCACTTCACCCAAAAGACACAGGTATAACAAAGGATCCAACATGGCTGATTCTGACTTTCTTTTCTGGGGCAACTCCGGTTACTGTTTAGGAGACAGTGTTTCTTTATAAGTGTCTCTCTGGAGAACTGTAAAAACACAACAGCATAACCTCACAAAGACATAAAAGAAGAAGAAGGAAACATTAAATGCTGTTTTTTTGTAAGTTGTAGTAAAAGTTTCTTGGGAATTTTAGAAATAAATTCAGGTATTGTTTCACTAAAGAATCAAACAGTGATGTAAATTGTAAAAAGGCAGAAGAAACCAAAGTAAACTGAGCTCAGACAGTAGAGACTGATGGCTGGTCTTCATATTCCCAAAGATTAAAGTTGATGTTAACTGTAGAGGCCACTCCACACTTCAAACCACTGAGTCACTGTGTAACTGTCTGATGAATGAAAGTCCAAGGTCCATCCACGTGTTGAACACTCAGTCTGTTTATTCTTACTCAAAGCTCCAAAAATGTCCAATAAACCACATTTTCCATATCAAAACACTCAGACATAACTCACATCAGCGGTCAAAGACGGGTCGAACACCTGACCTCACAATCAAGGAGGATCCCACTAAACATTTTGACTGCTAACACACACCATGCCCTTTCATAATCTGCTCTTATGCTGTGTGTAGCACAGTCACTCTGCTGTCAGCATCACAAAGCATGGGGAGAGAAAAGACAGCAGCCAGGACAAGAAGCTAGGGGCTGTTGTGTAGTAGCTGAACGATGCTAGTTTGAAGCCTATATGTTGTTGTGATTAGCTAACCAGCTGACTGCTGACCTGGTAAGTAAGGGTCTACCTCAGGTCCCTGCTCACCCTGTCAAGATTCTGATCAACATGATCACACACTATACAGCTGAGGTCAGAACTGGAAGCCACCCTGAAGTTTCCATTTCTTCTAAAAAAAAAAAACACATGTCCTTCAAACAGATCAATGGATTTCGAACTCAGCTTTCCAAACATCCTAGTTAAATTCTTGGCTGATTCTTTTTTCTTCTTCTTCTTCTTCTTCTTCTTCTTCTTCATAACATTTTCACCGTTCAATTTTAAACTATTCAAATTAAAAACAATGATAATGATAATTAAAAGACAAACTTTAACCATTTAAATTTTTCTCATCTCTAACCCTAAAACTTCTTGATTTATTCAGCCTTTTCTGACAAAATTTTCCCATTTAAAATGAATAGGAAACTTCAGCTCTACCGCCTAAATTTCCCTCAAATTTGAGATACTAAAACTTCAGCATACTTCCACTTACAGACTCCATTTGTACTTTAAAATGTTAACTGATCTTTCAGCTATTCATGTATGATGTAACTTTTAGATATCTTTCCAAATTTTGGAGATTTTAATGTTTAAGTATATTTATTTGTACCATTATTTATTTATAATTTTGGCAGTTTTGGACCTCCTTTTTTTTAGGTTTTGAATCTTTTTTACCTCTTGCTTCAAGTTTTACCTTAGACCTTTTAGTCTCCAGTGTTTTCTGTTTTGTTTTGAAATTCTTACCCCCTGTCTGTCTGGTTTTGTTTTACTTCCTGTCCTTGTGTGTTTCCCTCCACTTTGATTCCCCTGATTAGTTTCACCTGTGTCTTGCTTCCACACCTCTCGCCTTTTTTTTTTTTTTACCTTGCCTCCAGTGGTCTTTGTGGCTTCTGGGAGTTTTCAGCTGGACCTTTTTGGATTTTATTATCATGGATATCTAAAGTAAGTTATTTAATCTTTTACCTTTTTATCTTTTTGATTACTCTTCAACTGTCCACACATAAATCTTCTTCCTTTGTTTCATCATTAAAGTAAATGTTACACCTCCTACCTTCCTACTGATCAAATATGAAAACAAAATTACTGCCAAAAAAAAAAACAAAAAACAGACAAACTAAGAAAAGGAAATAAGAGTTTTAATTTGATGACTTTATTGATTGAAAAATGGTTTATCTTAACATTTTATGTGCCAAACTCATATATTATGGCTTCTTTGGGGCTCTACATTTAAATTTTACAGCCTTACTAAACCACCAACAACAGGCTCAATGTTAATTCCTAAAATCTCATCATTTCCCTCCCCTGACAAACACATCGCCTCTTCTACAAGGAAAAAAAAATTCACTCTTAGATTGCAACAGACGTGCCCTCTCCCCCTCCTCCACCTTCCCCCTGAGCCATAATTATGGGTGCATGCAGTCAATATTGCACCCAGTCTAAACAGGTTACCTTATAGCTCCTCCTATCAGCCAATCTGCTCATTTCTGCACACATACTTCACCACCAACAGAAAATAATAGGACTGGCCCCCGTGTTAATTGCATTTGGAGATTCAGAATTATACAGCAGTTGGAGTCAGAATTAAGTTATTTCCAGGCAGCTATGCTGTGAGGATTCCTTGTGAATATTAAGAGGTGGGTTTGTGTAATCTGGGACATGACTGTGATGCATACCGCTGGCAAAGGTAGCAGTGGGGGAGTGATGCTATTGTGAATGCAAACATTTGCCTAATCTGTCTGACTTTGGAAAAGGGTGATGTTTGTGTTCTTACTGCAGATCAGAGAGGCTGAAATGTTCGCCTGGAGGGGGGATTGTAGGAAGATTTGATCACTTGTTACCTATTTAATTCAAAGGTTGTGTGGATGAAGCGTTTTCCTATGAGAGCTGCTTGGGCTAGCTGTTTCTATTTATTTTGAATGATTAAAGATGTCTGGATGCAACAACAGAGGATGTTTTTTTTGCAGATTTCACAAACTGATGTCCAGCTGAGTCACTGTGTTTAATCAGCCAGTGACAGCTACAGAAAAAAGACATTTGTTAGCATGAAAAACGAAGGAAAAAGCAATGAAATGCAAATATAAATGCTGTGGAGTGGTGGGGAAGTTGAAGCAATCAGTAGTGGCGGGTCATCAGGAGGGTTTTATGGACTACAAAGGCTCCAGTACTAGTGAGTACGCAAGAGGATAAAATTAGAGGGAAGTTGATCCAGTGACAGCCGAGTTCACAAACTGTTCAATAATCAGACTTCAGAGTCATTCGCCACCTGCCGTCCCAGCTTCCTCAAACACAACGCAGAGAGGAAAACTGCAGAGCAAACTTGAGCGAGATGCTTATTTTCCATTATCAGGGGTTTACACTGGGACAACAATGAGCTGCTTCTGCCAATTCAACAGGCGACCAGCCAGGGACATGTCATGGTGAGAGTTAAAGACACAACCAGAGGACTTTCAAACACGCTGGCCTCGTTTTTGTGAAGTTAAACATTACAATTCTAATAATCCACATCTAAATACAGACACTTTATGCGATCAAATCCATCATTATCTGAGACCCCTGTGCCCCCAAAGTGTTCCTAATTATGCGGATTGGAAGTTAGGCATGTGTTAATCTGGGAGTAAAGCCATGTTTATATCATATCAGTTATTGTAATTTCCACTTTCTGGCTCCATAATTCCAGTCACGATAACATCCAAGTTATAATTAGGATGGAAAAACTCTGATTTGTTTGGCAGTGGCCTGAAAAACAAATAAAAAACCACGCCAACTGTCTCTCGTTCAGAATAATTAAAAGCAAATTAATGGATTACACAAGACTATCTATGCATTGTAATTTCAGGAACCACACAAGCATCAGTTGACAATAAATTCCCAGGTTGTAAACAAGGATTATCACAGGAACTATAATATGTATTTGACTGGATAGGATAGGTGGGTTTAGTGCTGTAACTTCCACATCATGAGGACGCTGTATTAGCATGGCTGTGTGTCAAGATCTTACTCCACACATCTGTTGCTCCAGGAAGGAGCTGAGAGGAGTGTTGGCTCTGCAGATACTTAATTTCTCTTTTTCTAAACTAAACTAAAGATAATTATGAGACATCTTTCCAAACAAGCAGCAGGTATTAATCATTTTCAAAGCCTTCTTTTAATTTTCTAAAGTTCCAGTTTATGTTCAGAGTTGCACAAACTTCTACAGTATGCCAGTTTTTCCTTTTACAAAACACAAAGTTCTAGTAGTTACATATACTGCATTATAACCAATACTGAATTCTTTTTAGGTGTCAGTCTGTTTCTGTATGCACGGCTGTCCTTTGTCTGTCAGAAACTTTATGGGCTGTCCCTATCTTACCCAAGACTATCTTAAAAAGATATTTTAATCTCACTGAGTTATCTACTGTGAAATTATGAAATAAAAAGTTAGGCAAACATGGGCTTATTGTTACCCTGAGTTATTAAAAAAGTGTGTCTCTGAGGAACCACAGAAATTCTCACTTATCTCATCTCCTACCTTTAAATCTAATGTTCCCCTTTATGTTCGAAACAGTTATCTAGTGTGTTTATTTTTGGTGTGAAATCAAAAATAAATCTGTGAAATTCAAATAAAGAGCTGTCATAACTGATTTATTTTTGTCCTCCAATTTGATTAAAATGGAAAGCAGGGTCCCTATCAACAGTTTGACAGGTCAGGCACAGGGAGGCATTTTCAGCGCTGTTTATCTTTGCATCTTGTCATAATCACATTACTCTTGTTTCATTAGCTAAAATTTCTCCCATGCTCTTTAGTTCTACACTCAGATGAATACAGCCCACTTTCAACAAAACCAGCACCAGCACCCTCCTTGCCAATCCCTCAACAGAAGCTGCTCAGTGTCCTCAGGTCATCAGGTGAAACCATAGACTGTATATAGAGTGGACAGTGTGGCTCCGCCATTTATCATTGTACGGTTTTGAAGCCAAAATACCGCCGTCTCACGCTCCACCATTGTAGCAGTTTGGAGCCAGATTCTGCGCAGTAGAAACGATGAAGGATTCTGGGAGAATCTGAGTGGAGCTGGGTGACAAAAATAATTATTTTTTTTCTTTCGAGAGTCTATTAACTTCTTGACTCTCTTGACCCTCCCGACATATTGTACGATCCCTGAAAAAAATACACAAGAACAGCAGCTGTCAATCATCGTTAAACATTACGTAAAGCCTCGTTTTTAACCTCTAATAACTAATGAAAACGAAACTTTTCAGAGAAAAGAGGACTTGAATACAAGGCAGCCAAATAATATCTTCACATCACCACAACAATCGGACATGATAAACATTTCTACGAGGTGTAATAATTTTTTAAAGTTTGACCACAGCCCATATGGAATGATTGGAAAGCTGTATTTTTAAACCTATACTGCAACCAGTCACCAGGGGGAGCAGTTTTTGTGGAGACCTCACTTCGAGCTGAGCAAGCGGACGTCCATTTTTTTTTACAGTCTATGGGTGAAACATACACTACTTTGCTTTCCACTGGCATCTAAGAAAACTATGAGGTGTTGTACAATGATATGGTACGTTGTAAATGAATATGGGTTGCTGCAATTCAGCCAGTTTTATTGTAAGGTATGTACTTTCTATATGGCACTTTAACTTTGAGCACCCGCCCCTCCTAAAGTCTTTGCACATCCCTGATGAAGTTGTTGTTAAATTTGCCATGTTTGGTTGGATACTGACATGTTTTAGGATGCCTGTGAGATAGATGTGAGGTTATACCCTGCAAACATACTTTAAAATGTCCTGCCACATTTCAGCGCCCTTAGCTCAGTGTCACCGTCAGACGTCTTAAGGTAAAGAACAGTCTGTAAGCCGTGTGTCTGTGACATTTGCATTGTTTTTCTCTTCATTGATCTGCTATCTTGTACATTATTATGGAACGACCTTGTGTAAAAAGAGACATATATCAGTCTCTTATAAATTACAAGAACACTAAAGTGCTCAATTTTTAGAAAACAACTGCTTCAAAGTGGTTTAAACTGTTTGAATTGCTGCACTTTAATTGTAGATGTGAAACTTTGGCTCTATCTCGCTCTTGTTGCTTTCTGTTGTTGCTTTCCTTCGTGGTCAGCTGGAGTTTATATTCCAAATTAATCCCAGCGCTGTGCTACTTTCACATTTATCACCATAACTTCTGATGACTGCAGATACTACGACACACCATCCCCTCCTCTGAAGTGAGATGATTATTTTTTAATGAAGGAAACTGTGAATAATTGATCAAAAGTTTTAGATATTTAGAATTAATAGATAACCAACAGGTTTTGAGTGAAACTACAGATAAGGGATGCATGCATGCACTGGATTGTGAACTCTGTTTGACTTTTTCACCTCATTTTGGGCCGCTGTTTCTGTGAAACTTCAAAGCAAAAAACACGGTCACATTTTCTGTTGAAAAGGCAGCATCAACTTCATGGTGTTAAATCTTAGTTTATCAGTACCTCTCTTAACAAACAACATATTTTTATACTCAAACATCAAGGTAGTAGCTTCAGTTTCAGTCTGAGGCAGGTGCATTTTTGTGTTACATTGCAACAGTTGCTGCTTCATCTGTAGATTATGAACTTTGTAATGTCTAAATGTCTCACCTGTTAGACTGCACTGCAGCTCCAAAATGTTTTGTCTGCAGAAGTAACTGTTTCCTTGTTTCCTCATCATTCATTGTTGCAGTCTTCCAGTTTGGCTGAGCACAAATCATTGATTTAACAAGATTAAATGGAAGCAATGTAAGAATTAGATAAGAAAACAAAAATACTAGAGTTGGTCCAAAAACTCTTCAAAGAAGAAAAAACAAATCATAAAATCAAAGTGATTTGGCTGAAGCAGGTACATTTTTCCACCTCTTCTGGTGTTGTGTTTGGGTAATACACTTACTGCTGACAGCACTTTACACAATCCCTCTTAAAAACAAGAACATTATCCTCCAAAGCCTCTGTAAGGAGTTTACTGTTTGTAATGAAACACACAGAAATGGATATTAATCCCACTTTATCACCCACAGAAGCAAAAGAGACCATTAGCATGAAGATGAACTTTCCTTTACGGTAATTTTCATTTTGCTCTGTTTGTAATCACTTCGTCAGACAACGGTCCCTTGGCAGTGGTTTCACGGTTCCTCTCAGGAGCTATAACATTTCTTCTCTGGAACATTCTAAACTTTTAGAGGACATTACAAACTTTGAAGTAGATGCACTAAGGTGGGGCAGTTGGGTTTGCAGAATGCATAAATTCTCTTACCAACAATGTTGGGCAAATTACTTTAAAACCAATTAGTTATAATAACTGGTTACTTTCTCAAAAAGTAATTGAATGAGTACCAGAATTACTCCTTCATAAATGTAATTAATTACCAGGGAAAGTAATTATTGTGTTACTTTTTTTGAAAAACCTTTGATTTTGCAAAAGAAGTCAGTATTTGAGCAGGTTTTGCTCTGGGTCATAATGTTCACATGTCTGTTCTTGTCTTTTCCATCTATGACGTTGAAGTCTGTTTACTTCTATCCTAAAAAAGATGTCAATGTAGAGCTGGTAGGCCTACTCCCATCATAAAAACACCAGTTTTAACCAGACAGACCGCTCAGGACTTGCGCGTATTAGATTTGCAGCTCCTGTCCTTTGTCAGCTAGACCTGCCAACACTCCTGATTTAGGAGAGATTCTCCCACTTTTTAACCCTGTCTCTGGCTTCAATCCTTAATTCTAAATTCTCCAGATTAACCCTTTATTTTTAAGTGAGGTCCTGTCATCTCTGATATTTTTCAAGTCAGAACAAGTCAGCTACTCATTACTTTCAGCTACATTCAAACCTCAAAGAATCCACCCCTTTCCCTGGAGTTTGTTTGATGCAAAGACGCTACATGAGATCCTCTCTGACTGCAGGTTACACAGACGCACACAAGTAGCTGTGTGATATTTGTTGCTGAAACGTTAACTTCAGCATTGGCTCTTTGTTAAGGACGTGTCAACATGATTGTTTTCATCATCACATGTGTCTGACGCTTTTTCCCACATTTTATTTGCTGCTCCTCTCTTGTGCCGGGCTTAGCGAGCCAAGTCGGATACGTAGTAACAAGGGCTGGTATGATAAACTATTCTTGCGATTTTATTCTATCGCAATTTTTAGGGTGCAAATTTGAATTAAATTGTGATCCTATGATATTTATGATTTTTGAGTTTTTTTAGTATGATTTTTGGTACGATTTTTTAACACCAGACCATGCCAAGCCGCAACCTCTGATCCAAGAATATGAGACAATGAGGAAATGCTAAAATCTGCTGTTCCTCGAGTTTCTGCTTGGGGCTGGCTCTGGAAGTACCAGAAGTCACATACACACCAAGTCAAAAAAAGCTGTTTTCAAAGCAGAACTTAACCTATTTACAGCCTGATTCAAAAAACATCTCCTGTCTGTGTCGCTAGTTTTACTATCAGCACACACTGAATGGGGGGGTGAATTTTTTTTCTTACTAGGTCATTCAGTGGATATTAAGGTCGTGAGCTTGCCCAACCAGAGGCACAGCTCAGGGTCACGTGACTGACAGGTGCCCTATAGCTGTACGCAAAGCCCTTGCCACTTCCAGTATGACCACTATAGCTGATGTGCTTAATTTACCGTTTCAGAAACAGACGAGTGACGGTGGGGAGACTACGTCCATGTTTCAGACAGTCTATGGGCCGAGCTTGTCAATCAAAATCATGCACATAAACTACTGTGGGTGAGAGCAACACTCTCTTTGGATGAGAGTTCAGCATGGATATGAGGAGAAGATGTGAAATGACAGAGGCTTAGCGAGAGGCTGTATGTCAGAACAGTTCAGGCAGCTCCACTCCAACTGAGGATGTGCCACAGTAGTTCAGAGATAAAGAGCAGCGCCATCGTAAGAAAAAAATAGGAGGAGGGACATAACAGAAGAGAGTGGGTAGTTTTTGTTTCTATAGTCATAGAAAAAAATATTATTTGGGTCTTGAAAGATCATTCAAGATGTGCTGGAAATGGCTGGCAACCAATGAGTTAATTAGATTTTCTATCACCGGAAAAAGTAACTGCGTTAGTAACGCCATTATTTTTAACGCCTTTATTCCCAGCACTGATAACAAATCAACAAGAATCAATAACCAACAGGTGTTAGCTTGCTAAAAAGGTTTGTGGGAGAGAAAGTGCTGAATTTCCTCCATGATAATCTTATAAATGTCTCAAACAGAATTTCTTGAGTTTAACCCTTGTTTCTTTTTAGAAGCAGCACAGGTCATTGAAACTGTTAGCACTAAAAGCAGAACTTCTTTTAGGAACATAATTTAAATCTACTCCTTTATAACACATTTCATTTGTACTCAGTAACATCCTTGAATGTTTTTCCTTTAATGCTTCATGTCTCTTGGATAAGTACCAGACCATAAAGAAACTGAGTCGTTATTTCTGTGGTCAAGTGTGAAGAGAAGTGAAACCAGAGACCAGCTCCATAAACAAAGCGTCGGCTGATCAGAAAAGCACGAGTCCCTGTAAGATCTATTTCTTGTTAGACACATTCAGTGCACTCCAGGCCTCAAAGACAAGACCACAGGATCCTGGATAATGTCTGTGGTCGAGATCTTAAGAAACTCAGGATATGAAAAGACGATAGCATCGAGATGCCTTTCAACGGACGGATCTTTTGTCAAGCAAATGTTTGCTTCTCTTCACTGTGTGAAACGGGAACAATTACTGGAAACAATTCAGAGCTGTTTTGTGCCTGACAGCGGGAGGCTCGCTTCAGGGAGGCTCAGTATACCTCCACCTGTACAGCAAGAAATAAAGACACCGTTACTGTCCAATAAAGAAGCTACACATTCTTTCACATCACTGGCTCTGGACTGTGTGTAAAAAGAAACATGCACAGTTTCAGCGAGCTGCTTTTATAGCTGTGGTCACTGTTTCACGGTCACTGCTTCTCTGTTTTTTTTAGCCGGTATCGCTCCTGTGTGAAATGATAGCCACTTTACACACAGTTGTGTTTGAACTGCAGGCTTGTAGCAAACTCTGCCACTTTTCTACAACATCAGCTTTTTGTTGCCCATAAGGAAACTGTTGTGTAAAGTCAGTTCAGAAGAAACAGGTACCTTTCTTAGCTTTCTCTTCTGTTTGAAGCTTCCAATCTCCCTCTAACTTGTCTAAATTCCTGTACTAAATTATATTTCATCAATTCACAGCCACCAAGAATTGATATTTGTGTTACTTTTCTACAAATTGTGATAGAGGAATACTTGATTTTTTCGTCCACTTGGTGTTGCTGTAGAGATATTCTGTAGTGTCATTCACAAAGACCAACTATGAGGTCGCTGAGGTCGAGACATTGTAAATTGGTACCATTCAACATATAAAGATTGAGATGTCTTTTATTTTGAAAAGAATCACTAAGGTTACGAAGTTAAGGCCATGGTCTCTCCTGCACGTAGAGCTCAAGTGTTTCAGGTCACACCTGTGTTGTTTTCAGAAGAGGTGAAGATGTAACCGCAGCGATGCTCATCTTCAGTTTCATTAGTTTTTCAGTAGCATATCCTTCTGCCCTAACGTCACAGCCTGTTAAGGATGCTAAAAATCTCCAACCTGCACAAGTATTTCAGAAAGACATGTATCATTTTTTAATTTTTCAACAATGTCCACAAGAAATCAGCAAAACACACTGGAAAAAATGAAATCTTATCAAGTGTCTTTGTCTTATTTTCAATAGAAAATGTCTGGAAAATGTCCCTACTCACTATATAATAAATGTAGATGATGTAGAGGTCTATATAGTTCACTCAATCAGCTAAATTAAAACAACATTTCAGACACTGCTCACTCAGCCGGCTGCTGACAGTGACGTAATTACTCTTGCGTGTCTCATGGATGGCAAGGGATTTTTCTCAAACACTGCAAAACGGTATTTATTGCAGTGATAACTAATATTATACTTAGTTTATTTTCCGCAACAGCCAAATATAATGGAAACATTTATTATGTGTCATTTTTTAAATAAATAGACCATACATTTGCGCAGCAACTTATGTTGTGTTTGAGAATTACAAGGTCCAGTGAATGCATCACCCGCGATGAACGGTTTAGCGGCTAACGTCTGTGTTGTTTGTTCTTCTGCTCGAAGTTATAAGACGTGCTCGTCCAAGAGTTGAATAGAGAGCTAAGTGTTATTCTCTGACAGTTTTTAATGTTGTTTCATGTTATCAGTAATCATAGTATCAGCCATTTCTTCTGTTTGAACTGCGATGTATGATGGTATATATTCCTCAAATAGTGAGCATCGCTACTACACTATTTTTCAAAATGCATTATGGGATACATTGAGTGGACAATATAGTGAATGACAGTGCTCACTCATTTCGGACAGCACTACAAAATAGCATATTCACTATGTAGTGAATAGGAAGAGATTTCTGACATAGCCTAAGTATTCACCTGGACAACAAGATGGGCTGGTCCTTGAGCTGAATTGCATCCAACTCACCTCTGCGCTGCAGGACTAAGAAATACAGAAAGTCATGCCTCTTTGCAGCCATTAGGCTTCATAACGCTCTAACCAATGGGAGATGAGCACATTAGCACTCTTATTCTATTCTATTCTATTCTATTCTATTCTCTAATTTACGTGAGATCATTATGTTTCAGAGTTTCGCAGAGTTGAGTTTGACTAAGAAGTAATTAAAATTATCGTGCATTCCATATTTTATTTGTAGAATGAGTTTTTCAACAACCAATGACTTGCTTATTCTGTGTTGCATTATGGGAAATGTGGTTTAACACCACTGCTGGAGCTTGATCAGTAGTAGGCAGATCTCAATCCCTGGCGATGCAACAAGAGTACTCACGTAAGATATATATATATATATATATATATATATATATATATATATATAAGTTCAATGATAGATTTCTTTTTTTAGTTTGAATAGAGTAAGTTAGCTACAGGCTTTTCATTTAAGATAAAGAATGAATAGAAAAATAGAAATCAAATAATGAAAAAGCCAAGGTGAGTTGAGAAACAGCACAAACACTGATCTTTCTAAGGCAAGAACTGAGCTCAAGAATTAAACCAAACAACTGAACCTTGATCCAGACTGTCTCATGTTGGAGACAAAAAGATCAACACAGTCCTCCTGTTCATGAAGACACGGCTGCTGATAATTTGCCTTTTCTTTTGTTACAGACAGAAATAAAACTGTTTTTAAACTTATAGCTGCTTTACTTTTCATCACTCACTCTTTAAAAGTCATTATCTGTTAACCATGATGCCAGTGTGATTCTGAGGCTGATAATGTCGGAGCCTAATTATCCAGGTCTTGGCTGGCTGTGCCGTGGTCCTGCCAGGATTGGCTGGAGTCTAATGGAAGTGTGTGGCTGACTAAACCACAGCTCCATCATGAAAGACACAAGACGTTCACAGAAAAATGCTGATGGATGCAGTTAATAACTTGTGTAACATTTTCATTTGCCAGCTCTTAAAGAGGCCGTTATCATAATGCTCATTTTCATTTTAACACCAAATGTCTCTTTTTACTTCAGCACAGAATGAAGAAAAAACAGTGAAAGGGGAATAAAGCAGCGGAGCAATGTAAACTGCTCTTAAAGAATAAATTGAAATCAAATAACGAAAAACCAGAGGAGGATTTCAGTGACTTTTTAATCAAAGAGTCTCCTCAGAATGCAGATTTCTTTTCCATGAAAACTGCATAAGTATGCAGGGAGCTATAATTTAGTGTCTGAATTACCAACAAGCTTTCAGCCAACAGTGGCTTAATGCAGCTCTTGGCTTTGCCAGTCATTTATTATGGAAACTAGCTTTGCAAAAAGGTATATGCTGGATTGTTATCCAAACTTTAAAATGAGATTATCAGCATCAATGTAGGTTCTTTCAAAATGCTACGTCACAACTTCTTAGCTAAGCAAGACTGAATTGATTTATGGTACGTCCAAGTCTCTGTGACAACACCACGCCAGCTAAACAAGCTTTGAAGTGAGAAGAAAGATCTGTGTTTATGTCTGCTGAAAATGATTTCTGTGATTAATTTTGTAGTGATGGTGGACACTGGAGCCTAACTGTCTGACAGAAAAAGGACAGAAGAGCAGAAGAAAGATAAACGGGAGTGTGATACAGCCTGAGCTAAAAGCTAAAAGGGCTAAACTGTTAGTGGTAATGTCCATTTCAACCTACAGTCAGCAGTTATTCTGCAGTGGTCTGTTCAAACTTGAGAGTCTATCAATAAAATGAAGAGTGAGGTTATGTTAGCTCTGCTTGGTAGATGACTGACAAGACATAGCTAACCAGGATTTAGTTGCATTAGACACTACGGACACATCTCACTTCACCGGGTGGTCAGTAGAGCTATGTATGTATAGCTACTAAACTACTGTGTGAACTGACAGTTTGCTTGTTGTCAAGTTAGCTTGCTAGTAGCGCTACGTATAGCCGGCTTCTGATGTACGGTACAAACTCAATGTTTGCTTGTAGTCACATTTCAAACAACAGCGCTGTGTAACTGTACTGATCAATACCTTACCTCATCCTATTGTATCCAGTAAAAAGTTGTCTTGAACAAAGAAAATTAGTTCCTAAACAAACACATGCTTCAAGTCACATTCTTACGACAGTGTGTGTGAGACTCCATGCCATAAGGTGGAATGGCAGTCCAATTAAAACAAATCCTTCTCATAATACCTAATACTGTCTTATTTTGATTTAAATCAAAACTCCCTGCAGTTCCCTCAAGTTACCCCAGAGGTGCCAGTGCCCTCGTTTAGGAAACATGTTGTATTGTTGCACGTTTTTGTCATTCAGCTGTATGAACACACCTTCTCTTCACACATGTGACCTGTAATAACACACTGTCAAGAATAAAAGCTCAAAGTGATGAAGATACCCATAATTTATGATCCATGGTTTCAGAGTTAAAGACAGAATGTCCCTGTAACCCTTAAATTGATCACACCATCAGGGTGTCATGAACTGATCTCCTCTAAACTCTGGTAACTAGTACATTTCACAACAAAACCCCACAGAGCTTCTGTCAAATGATACTTTTCTACCTGCCCATTCTCTATGTCACAGTCACTAAGTGCCCGGAACAAGAATATTTATAAGCACACTGTTATTATCTTTGAGAATAAAAGGCACCCTGCTGGCCTTCTGTGTCTGTATTTAGACCTCAAGTTGTGCAATTATCCGTGTGGATTAGAAAGAACCGAGCAGGCAGGAGATCAAGCTTTTTGAAAAAGCTACTTAGGCATCAAGGATGGTGGAAAATATTTGTGCACGTTGGAATAATTTAAAAGGTGCTGGATGGTGGTGGATACATTTCTCAACTTTGTATGCAAGAACTTGCTAACCATTGTCATATGCCAGGTCTCCATGACAGCCAGGAGGGCGCCTAAGCTCAATGAGGCATGACAGAAGGGAAAAACACACACCTGATATTTCTGTAAAGCTGTATGCCCAGAACTAGTGTACATGAACAGTCTAAAATATAGGTGTGTATGCAGCAGCCTCATTCCAGGGCTGTTGTTCCAGTGAGAAGCTACTGTAATGATGTTATAAAGCTAATATTCTGAATATGAAAGGGTTACTGATTTCATGTAAACACAGGCAATGTCGATGTCTGCAGACACTGCAGGCAGCTTTGTCTGTGGCTGCTGTTGAGCTGTGTCAACACGTTAACAGTGATTACTCATTTGTTTTATCCTGAATGACAGTTTATTCACACTAAAGGATCACTAGCTGGTGTGAAATTCTTTCATTAATTTAGAAATAATGCAATTTAACAATGCGTCTGGCATAAATTTCTGTCAGGTTCTGAAATCCATTGCACAACCCAATGTTTTTTGTTCCTGTATGAGGTAAAGCCTATCTCGTGATTCACCAGAATTATGATACTGACTATGATAACCATCTGTAAAATTTCAGCAACAAGAGGAAAAATACCAGTATAATTTAGCCACTGCAGACCCGCACAGGTACCTGATTGGCACTGGAAGCTGAGCACACTCAATAGCTTGTTCGGCACTGGCAGATTTGGCTAATTTTTCATGGGCAAATGAAATAAACAGACTTTATGACCGGTGTGATTTATTTCCATTATGGATGATAGCAGAAAAAAAAAAGAAAATACAATAAAACAAACAAAACAAATCGAAAACAACAACAACAACAACAACAAAACAAAATGAAAAACAGAAACAAACAAAAAAGAGAGAAAAAAAACAAAAAACAAACCAAACCAAAACAAACAAAAGGCAGAATGAAAACAAAACAAAACAAACACAATAGAGAAAAAAACAAGAACAAAACAAACAAAAAACAAAACAAAACATTTAAAAGACAAAACAAAGACAAAAAACAAGAACACCCCCCCCCAAAAAAAAAAAAAATTAAAAAAATAAATAAATAAGAAATAATAATAATTAAAAAATAAAGATAAAACAAAATGAACAAAAAGAAAAAGAAAAAGAAAAGAAAAGAAAAAATCCACCAACCATTACTTTCCTCACTATTTCTGCCAAGTTTAGATGTTGTATGTAAATTTGAGTCAACTCTAACAATAAACCAAACTATGGTATGATGTCTCCCTGTTGACAAAGCCTGAGCGTTGTGTAGAAAAGAGAGTCCCTCACAGATATGTGCTCCGACAGGCTTTCCTTAAACACTGTGCATTCTTGACTGTAATATGTTTGTACAGCACTGCCAGCTCAGCTCCTCTCACAGTTTAGCACTAGTGCCAGGAGTCATGTTAATATCTTGAAAGTGAGTTTGTTCTCCTGAGGTATTCATTATTAATGGAGTCAGTTAAAAGGAAATATTTCACTGGTGCTGTTTATAGAAATGTTTTGAGTTACTCAGCCTCTGATGCAGATGAAATTATATCAGCACTGTGAAATTCTCATGCAAAGAATCTGGATTTGTCCATGTGGCAATGGTTCATGTTCCATTTTTCTCTGTTGCCTCTGTGACACAGAACGTTATGTCCAGCTGTGTCCTCTGGCGCCACCTACACAACTGTCAAAGCAACAATTTATTGTAAAGCCCCCTGATTAATGTAGACCCACTCATGATGCTGCTCATTAGAGCTTGTTAGCCCATATCCTGTATCCTGCTGGTTTTCTTTATGCTTTTTTATTTTTAGAAAAAGACTCCACATGCAGCTCACCTGCTGGGAACCTAACCCTGGGCAGTTTAGAGTATTTAATGAGTAAATGTACCAATAAGGTGGAGAAAAAAATGCAGGGTGCAAATATTACAGTAACTAATTACTTTGGGCAACACGTTCATTTCTGTTTTGAAGTCAGATTTTTGCTGTCTTTCTGGGTCCATGTAAAGCAGATCAAATGTGAGATTTTACCCATGCTAGCTGGACAAGCTCAAGACATCTAGGACAAATGTTTCAAATTAACGTTAAAGACTTACTTCACCCATGTAACATCGTTATGGTGTATCTTTAAATGAAAGTCTCATGAAAAGCAGTTAACACAAAGGCAATCCATCAGTGAAGAAAAAGTCCAAAGCAGCTCATAAACCCTCCAATTCCTTCACCCCCTCAGAGAGCAGGAAGGCAATCTAAAGCTAATTACAATGAACAGCATGCAACAATGGCACAAAGTGTTCTTTTTTCTGTTCCTGGCGAGCTACAGCATATCATTAATCCCATGGCAACCAATGTAGTGTCAATGAACCTCGGCTTGTCCCTACTTACGTCCCTCAACCAATCACTACCCAGCAGCTGAACTCAAGAGAATGTGTTCATGGCACAAAAGAGAGAAAAAGTTTGAGTTCATATCAAATAAATAAATAATAAAAGAAAATGATAATAAAAATAAATAAATAAAGTGGGTGTAAAATGTAAAAGCAAGTGAGATTTGTCTTCACAACAATTCACTACAAGCCTAATGTTTATGAATGTATATGACTTATGCAAATGCTCTGTCTCACTGAGCTTTGGGAAACCTCAACACATTAAAAACAGTCAGTGGCCTTCCAAAGTGATAATGAAAATGTTAACCTTAGAACTTGGAAAATGAAAAAAAAAAAAAAAGAAGAATTTGGAAGCCTTCCAGGGGACAAAACATGTTTAAACTGTCTCCTTGTGATACAAATTCCATAGCGTTCATCAAAGTGCAATTTTTGTGCAGATGTGTAACTCTGCCCTAAACCTCTGATTTTGCCTTGTCGAGTCAGCCATTCTACTAACTTCAAGTAAAGTAGTCATGCGCAGCTTGATTCCTTTGGTTGTAGAACTGGAACTCAATGTATTTAGAAATGTAGACATGGTCAAGACCATCTGCTGCAGTTCAAACTGAGCATCAGAATGAGGAAGAAAGGTGATTTAAGGGACTTTGAACGTGGCATGGTTGTTGGTCTGAGTATTTCAGAAACTGCTGATCTACTGGGATTTTAACCCACAACCATCTCTAGGGTTTACAGAAAATGGTCCCAAAAAGAGAAAATATTCAGCGAGCGGCAGTTCTGTGGGCCAAAATGCCTTGTTGATGCCAGAGGTCAGAGGAGAATGGACAGACTGGTTGGAGCTGATAGAAAGGCAACAGTAACTCAAATAACCACTGGTTACAACTGAGGTCTGCAGAAGATCATCTCTGAACACACAACACGTCCAACCTTGAGGCAGATGGGCTACAGCAGCAGAAGACCACACCAGATGACCCTCCTGTCAGCTAAGAACAGGAAACTGAGGCTACAATTCACACAGCAACACCAAAACTGGACGATAGAAGATTGGAAAAACGTTGCCTGGTCTGATGAGTCTGGATTTCTGCTCCACATTCAGATGGTAGGGTCAGAATTTGGAATCAACAACATGAAAGCATGGATCCATCCTGCCTTGTATCAACGGTTCAGGCTGCTGCTGCTGCTGGTGTAATGGTGTGGGGGATATTTCCTTGGCTCACTTTGGGCCCCTTAGTACCAACTGAGCATGGTTTAAAGTCCACAGCCTACCTGAGTATTGTTGCTGACCCTGTCCATCCCTTTATGAGCACAGTGTGCCCATCTTCTGATGGCTACTTCCAGCAGGATAACGCTCCATGTCATAAAGCTGGAATCATCTCAGACTGCTTTCTTCAACATGACAATGAGTTCCCTGTACTCAAATGGCCTCCACAGTCCCCAGATCTCAATCCAATAGAGCACCTTTGGGATGTGGTGGAACGGGAGATTCTCATCATGGATGTTCAGCCGACAAATCTGCAGCAACTGTGTGATGCTATCATGTCAATGTGGACCAAACTCTCTGAGGAATGTTTCCAGTACCTTGTTGAATCTATGCCACCAAGGATTAAGGCAGTTCTGAAGACAAAAGGGGGTCCAACCCGGTACTAGCAAGGTGTACCTAATAAAGTGGCTGGTGAGTGTATATCAGCACATGCTATGCAGAGAGTTTTGCCCATATAAGGTCATGGCTGACTTGACTGACAGGAGGGCAATGCAGCCATTTACAACTTCTCTTTGCCTCATAAAAATTCAAGTTTGGCTGAATTCAGAATTTCCAATATGGCCCTTGTTGACAATAGGTTACAAAACTCTGTATCAGAAACAAATGGGTGATGTCACAGAGACTAAGTGCATGTACTGTGCAGTCTATGATCTGCATATACTCTAATTGTAAACTCTTAACTATTTTGGAGAAAGCATTACACCACAACTGCTACTACAGATTTGGAGTTTTAAGAACTTTTTTTAAGGACATTATTCCATCATGGAAACAAAAGCCAACAGCTGACATACCCAATAAAAAAATCTCACACAATTTATACCAGTATTTCAGTAGAAACTGTTTTTTTTCACAAGTGCGTATTCTTCACCAAACTTTGGGACAATCACAAAGCAACTCTTTTGCTTTAAGCTGACTGAATCTTAAGTTTAAATGTTTTTCTCAAAAAAAGTATTAAGTTTCTCAACAACGAAAATTGTACAAATCATGTTTTGGTCACCATATAAGAACATCAATAAGTAGGATTAAAGACCAGCAATAATATCTGAGTTTTTAAATAGATGTTTTGGTTTGATATTTTTAACTTACAGCTAGTGCAATAAAGACAAATTTCACTTTTCAAGACTCAGGGTTGTCATCCCCAGCATATTGCGCCCCGTTAAAAAGGTAAAACGCACAACGGCTGGTGTGAAGCAAACAGGCATGTCTATTGAATATAAGTGATTAACCAAGCTTTCAATTCCACCTTGTTTGTTTACGCTGTGAAGAAACGATCATAAATGGGAAATAAACCTAACTCAATTTATTTTGTTCAATAAATAATCAGAAACAACAATGTGCAAAGAAAAAAAAAACAGATATTTGGCCGTGCTTGATTTGAGCGCCTTATCAAAGGAGAATAAATGAAAACAGAGGAATTGTTTTAATCATGGCACATTGTTGTAAATCCACTGAGTTTGTGTTGATGTTTCTAACCCCTGAGTGCTTAGTGTGTGAGGCAGTGAGCACAGAGGACACACACCTCCTTAACGCTATCATCTGTGATGGTTTCTGGAACAACAAGTGTAGATACAGCTTTCATGCATCTATTTATTTATATACATCAGAGCAGGGTAACAGTTACCAAAGAACTCACATCTTTTCAATCTTGCAGGGAGCACTTTGAATTAAAATCAATAAATTGAAAAACAGCTACCTGTAAGAAAAAAAAACAGCTTAATTTGTAAATGTAATATCAGGAAAAAGAAGGGAGTGATTCTTGTTGACATGCTGTCATTTGGCATGGCCAGTTATAAAACCCTAAAGTAATGGAAAAGCTGAATTATTTATCACAAGTTTCTGTTTGCATAAAGTTTTATTTTCTGAAAAATGCATTATGCATAACCTCAAGGTCTAACAAACCTGGTATGAAATGCAAGTTGTCTGCGAGCGGTTTGGTTGCATAAAGTTTCAGTGTCAGGGGGGATCAGTTTTTCCACTGAAGTGTGTCATTTTCTCCGTCTGGCTGTGCATAAACATTTTGCATGTAAACATCATATGCAAAGTGGGGAGAGGAAACAGACACGAGGTTGTCATGTGCACTTGCTTTGTGAAATCGTGGTTTGTTGTGACTGGTGAGTAAAAACACAGCTTCAGGGTGTTTATTTTGTGTACTTTTTGCAAATTTGGCAGCACCAGTCAAACTTAATCCAGTGAGGTCTCTAAAGAGAGAGGACACTTATTAAAAGAGGGTTGCAAGTCGAGGTGGGAGTCTAGAGATGGCACAGACTTGTGTTTTTGTTTGTGATAGGTGTAGGGATGCATCGATCCAACTTTAAAGCCTCAATACTGATACCAGTGACTTGGCTTTGGTATCAGCCACTACTAATACGGATCTGATACCAGTTTTAGTTTTACAATCTCTATTTCTTAATATGAGGATGAGATGTAGAATTATGTTTTGGCAGAGTTGGTGAGCCAATTGTACTGCCCTTGGGGACCAGTCCATTGCCACAAACATCCAATCTAGCTTTCTGAGTCCAAACTTTTTCAATATGGTTAGCAGCAAGTAAGATGGTACCAAAGCAGGTTGGCATGACCTGTGTGCGCACAAACACACTGGAAAATTTCAGATGTACCTTCTCTGCCTGTTGTTGTTCACTATTTATGTTAATGATCTGTGTCAGGATATATCAAAGTGTATGTATCACCTGTATGCCTTTACGTTTGAATTTAGGATAAACATTGCATCCACTAAAGGGCGCTTAAACATTTCAGTCTCACACAGACCTTCACTTCAGACATCCAAAATAGTTTATTTTTAACCAACCTCCCCCCAAAAAATATTCCATCCTTTTTCAATGGTTATGCTACGTCTTGTTGCTCGTTACTGCCCCTGTGACTCCAGATGGTACTGCATGGTTTGAACCCATCAGCTTCCAGAAAACCCACAGAAATAAAAAATGAATGCATCATTGTGTCAGGCAAAGGTGTGATATTAGTCACTGTCCATTCGCAACCATCAGATCCACTTTGAATCAAACTCAAACTTCTTCATGAGGAGAATAAGAAAGACTACAACCTTCAGTTTCTGCATTCCTCTGAATTATAAGTGGGAAGTAAAAAGCACATTAGTAAACAAAGCATTAAATCTTTCTCTTTAAAGTGGTGCTTGAAGCAAAATAGAGAGCATTCTTACTGTCAACATTCATAAAATCCAGTTTTATTAAGCAGGAAGCAACTTAATTCTGCTCGAACGGCAGCAGGCTGTAAAATCAAAACACTTCTATAAACTCTCTGTTTTTACTTCTTTCCAGTGGTTAGGGATGTAAGACAGGTGCAGGTTGTTTTAACACAGAGGAACAAAAATACCCACGATGCATTTCAATAAAAAATACCACACACACACACACACACACACACACACACACACACACACACACACACACACACACACACACACACACACACACACACACACACACACACATATGAAAGCCATTTGCCTTTAAATGATTTTTCTCAGGGGGCCATCTTCTGTGAGTGTCCTCTCCTATTGAGTTCTTTTGGCACAAGAGCTCCATTACAATGATTGAGTCTGCACAAAGCAGGCACACACACAGACACGTACCACACACACTCACGCCTCAGGCCAAGGGACCCATCAATTAGAGTGGGTTCAGTCAAGTCATCATCATCTTCCTCTCTTCTTTTTTTTCCCCTCAGTGTTCTGAAGTGGCACAATATGGACTCTCAACCCCTCTGAGCGCTTTGAAATCTGGAGCACTTGCGTAAGAGTCTATTTTATCGGCGCATAAGCAAAAAATAAATCCCACAGTCCGTCAGGACACAGGGAGTGGGTCTTGTTTTATTTCAAAAAACGGGAAGGTGTGAGAGTCAGAGGGGTTTTTCTCTGAGAGCAGAGACTGGCAGAATGAAGCTGAGGCCATCAGATCGGGTTTGTCTGCTGCTTTCTGTTTTCCTCTGTACCGCCGCTGTTCGCTGTCCCCGAGACGAAGGCTGTTGTGCTCGTCAGGGAGCTACATTACCTTGTCCTGTCAGATGTCATCCCAGGGAGATGCTGGGGCACAACACACATAAAAACATACACAGACAGACACACACTCCATCTTTTTACTGCTGTCTTTGATCCTGAGTTCAGTCTTTGCAAGCTAATTCTTTTTTTTCTTTACTCAGGGCCGTGCACTCTGATGCAGCAGTTAAATTTGAAATTAGCTTAAAACACAAAATGAAAAGTTTTTTCCATCTTTTGTGGCAGAATTGGTGGGTCCAAAATCTTCACAATCTCCCTGCAACCATGTGGTTAATATGATGTGACCAGAGCTGGCCCAAGGCATAAGCGAACTAAGCGCCTGCCTAAGGCCCTGCAACCACTTTGGGGCCTCTCATAGCAATTAACAAAAACACATTTTTTTTTATTTTTTGTATTTAGTGATGATTTCTATATGATCAACAATATCTGACTGTGCAAAAACAGAATCAACAGAGCTGCTGATGTAGGCCAGTGATTCTTACTGTCACTAAAATGTCAAAGCTACAATGCACCAGTAATGTTTGCCTTCTACTGTGCATTCAGTGCGCACTGTGTGTCCAAAGTGCAGGTAGTTAAAGGTGAAACAATGTCGCAAAAAAAGACTTATTCTTCAGGTGAAGAGAAAAGAAAGAGGAAGAAAAAATGCCATGATAGAGGGATGTTTGCATGTCTTAGTAAAGTAATGTTTATCAGAAAGATTTCTGTAGCCATGAATACCAAATTAGCTAGCTCGTACAAAATGGGAGAAAACTGTCTTAACTGTCGAGTTCAATAGCCAACATTCATGCTAGCCTCTTTGTATTTAAGTAAAACTAACTGAGTTGATTCTTGGGGTTGGCCTTTATTTTTTGGCTTCAAAACAAAGATTTTGCTAACGTTAGCAAACATGAGTTACTACGTCACCTTGTTTGTGAGAAGAAATAGGACTATAGATGGCCCCAATTTTTTGGGGGGGCCCCATGGAGGCTTGGGCCAGCTCTGGATGTCACCTGCAACAGCAGACAGTCTTCTTTGGGTTATACGATTCCTCTCTTTTCTTTCTCTGAACATAAGCAACGATTCTATGGCTCTCCAAAGAGCTCTAGTTTGATCTCATCAGAGCACTTTGGTTACTTCCAGTCTGCAGAATCAACTTCCAGGTTGTCCTCAGCAGACTAGGAAGCTTTGTTTTAACTTCATTAATGTGTTTAACAGCGCTTGGGATTTTTTTTTGGAAAAAAAATCCTTTAAATTTCATAGGGGTGTTGATTAATTTGACTTCAGCTGTACTAAAGAAAACTCTCAGAGACTCTGGCAAATGAGATGAGTCACCTCATAGGCATTCACAAACAAGATGTATGAAGAAAAACTAGCAAAGAAAAGTGTTTTTGCACTATTCTCACAGCCATACTGCTTTCTTCTGCTTATTGGTGTATGTATTTCAGCGGTTGTTGTGTTAAGCTGACGGTGTGTGTTATCGTCTGCTCATAAAGCTCATGAGATAAAATCCAACTGCATTTGTGTTTCCAATGCTTGCACACATGTAACTTCATTTTTGCAGGAAAAGATATGAGATGGAACCGGAAAATCTCTGTTAATGTGTTTCTGAACGTGTGACGAATCCTGTGTCTGATACAGATGAACTCAATCCGTTTGGTCAAAACGGCAATGTATGGATGTGATCTACATCTTACTTCTTCCCTTTTCTTTTAGCGTACCATTGCTTTGCCTTTAGCACACTCCACTTTACAACAGGAGATAATCAGAATTGAAAATATAGATTACAGTTCATGGTGGGGAATTATTGGACAACAGCCATTTATTTCGTAACAACTTGTAGGTAACAAATGCAGACAATGTGAGGGCAGGGGGACAATGTGATGCATGTGCAAAAGCTCTAAATATTATTTAGCCATGTTAAATTTTTAAAAACCTTTATGTTCAAAGTGTAAGGAAACTCCAGAAATGTTACCTCAGACTATAGACCATTAGCAGAGAGTTTTTCCAACAATGAAGACTGACAGAAAGTGTCCTCCTCCTGTGCTGAGCAGTGCCCTCCCTGCACAGTCTGCTTTGTAAGTGAATCGGCTGATGGGCTCCAACCGCCCCGGGGTCAGAAGGCGGCCGTATCGATTGTGCTGTTTATAAAGACAGCAGCAAACAGGGCAGACTCTGAATGCCAACAGGAACAGGAGGGACTTAAAAAAGGCATAGCCCGGAGGTATCTGTCTTGTGCCCTGCCTGCCTCTCAGTTTACCTTTAATGTATTTCTCTCCCTGCCTTCCTTTGTGTTCACATCACTGTCACCCCTCTGTTTGCCTCCCTGTCTTCAGACCCTGTCCACGTTTCATTCTACATGGATGAGTAATATTAAATAAGATAAAGAGAAATGATGATAATCAGACAAACACAGCTGTTACAAAACAGGGTCCATAAGAGGCCGTGTTTGTTGTGTGTATTTTCTTTGCCATCCGGCTGCGGATTTCTCTGACAAGTTGATAAGTAATGCAATTAAATGGACTTCATGCTGCAGAACAGGGATTATTTATTCACGGCCAAAGCTCATTAAACTTTTCTGTGACTAAAGTTTCCTTTGAGTCCTTTTACGCCATGCATGTTTCATTTCATCTCGGTTGTGAGGATTCCTGAGGGTTATAGGCAGTTTATGAATTATTGCGTGGTGTATGAAGGGTATGTTTCAGAGAGTATGCACACAAACTCACCGCAAAGTTTAGAGAGACTTATTCTTGTTTTGGCTTTGTAACTTTTAATCTTAACATTATTTTTTATAGGTTTGTTTTGAACTAAGGATAGTGTCTATCTTGACCATCATATCTGCACTCATGTAGCACAGGAGCGTACTGGGTTTGTTGATCACCATCAGCAGCAAAACTGAGTCTGGGTCTGGCAAAATCACCTCCATCGTCAGAAGGAAGTGACATTGGGATATGCGGTCAAAATTCAATATTAAAGTTACCTTCAAAGCTACGTTAGGTAGACACATTTTGTGCAATGATCTCATTTTTTATTTCCTCATTTGTTTCACACCTCAGCTATCTTAGCTTAGCAGATGGAAAACAGTTCCCCCAAGAAAACTCTTATTAAAAATTTTCTGCTTCAAGTTTGGAGAACTAAACACACAGAGAAATGTAGATTACTCTCACACCCGATTCCCATTCAACACATCCAACATGCTACACACCTCCTAATATACCTAAAGCAACATGGAAAAAAAAACACTAGCTTGATGCTATTGTGTATTTAACAATGTAGATTGCATTAATATGCTAGTAGCATATATTGACATAACTTCAGTTTTAACCCAGAATTTCAACTTTCATCACAGAAACATATCACAGTTAGTGTCTGTTACTCAGAACTCTAAATGTCAAAATACTAATAGAAAAAAATTTCCAACAGGAAATATAATTCACATGTAGGCTATGGCTCAAATTATTGCTATTACACTCTTACTTCAGTCAGTAGCATATAACAAAACAATAAATCAACGTCAGGTGACGTGCGAGTTTTACTAATCTTTATTTAATTACGAACAGAGATAACTAGATCTACCAACCAATTTTACATTTATTTAATTCTAAACTCTTTGTTAGCTCAGTAAAATGCCATTTGATTGATATTTTTTTATTTTTTGGTTTTATTATTATGTTAAACTTCACATTCTTATGTCACTTCCTTCTGACAGTTCTTTGCCTCCAAGAGAGTCAGCTGAGAGTGAAGGTCTGTAGGTGGACCCCTCTCAGCTCTTCTGAAGGGGTACCAAGGAGTTCCCAGGCCAGTCAAGAAATATAATCTCTCCACCTTATCCTGGGTCTACCCTGAGCCTCTCTCCTTCAGATGTCCGAACCCTATCTCTAAGGCTGAGCCCAGACACCCTGTGTAGAAAGCTCATTTCAGCCGCTTGTATCTGTGATCTTGTTCTTTCGGTCACTACCCTCAGTTTGTGGCCATGGGTGAGGGTCTAAAACAAAGCTGTGATAACAAGCCTTGAACAAAAATATTTCACATCCTAATGCGTAAAACAAGTTGCAACCAAGCTGCAACTTCTGACCTTAAAATGTGAAGACAATGCAGAAGTTTTACAAACTGCAGTTCCTTGAAGGTCCTCTAGAGGCTGGCTCCTAAAGCATGGAAAACCACATTCACACCCATTCAACTGAGATGTTTTTAACAGCAGAAATACACATATTTACAGCTTGATTAAAACTAAAGCATTTTTTATTTGAGTAGCTAATTCCTCTATCTCCACATATTGTACTTTTAAAATTTTTATTTAATTTTATTTTATTGTAACTTTTAAGTTTTCGAGCCAATAAGGCTTTAAAACTCTGCTTCATAAACAAATGGGTGACATCATGGAGACCACATCCCCCCACATCCCCAATTACAGCTGACACCGGCTCCAACCTTACCCCCAGCCTGAAAAAGTGGTTTAGTAATAAAATATGATGAATGGATGGATGGAAGTTGTCTCTTGGCAACAAAGCTGAGATGGATTTTATTAAAGTTTTCACTGTGTTTGTAATTGTGTTTGGTGGACTAAAGGAAAGAGCCATAGCAATGACATCATGAGCCTGAAACTTGTTATCAAAGCAGCAGTTGCAAAAACTGTTTGAAAAAGTTGTTTTTTTAATTAAACTCCAGACCCAGCTTTTGTGCCAGAGAGAAGAAACTCAATACCAAATGTCGCTCTTTCCTCCAATACAAAATAGAAATGCTGATTCAGAAGGTGACAGAGCTGAGACCTGTGTCACAGAAGGTCCCCTCAGAGCAGTCTGCAAATAAACATCAGACAGAAGCCAACACCTACCACCTTGTTTTAATTGCCAACTGTATTAATAGATAAAGGACTGAGCAGAGAGGTGCTGGAGGGCTGCGAGGCTTGTCGAGTCAGGCGACACTTGTATCAGCTGGATGTTTGCCTAAACCAGGGGTACACAACCTCTTCCATGACTTGTGCCACATTAGAATCCACTCATGCCCAAAGTGCCAAGACTTACTTCTTTTCTTTCATAAAATGAATGACAGTCGAAAGGAAAGTGTTGCTCTGTTTTGCACGCTTTGCTAATACTGTTTTTGTGTTTGGTCTCAAAAAGTTGCTGCCCACTTGATGTCCTAACATATCAATCTTTCACAGCAAAGGGTGCATATCGTTCGATCTTTGGCCATCTCTGGCAATAGATCCATATTCCCTTGTCCAACTGTAATAAAATCTACCCAGTTCTTTAGTCAAACAATTCCCAAAGATCACGAGGAGAGGATCCATTTCTCAGTTCAGCATTTATTCTGGTCGCAGGTAAGGTTTACATCGCTGGTCCCAAAAGAATGAGCCCTGATATCCGGGCGTAATACAGTTTTATAACAATCATTGCTATGCCTACAAGAGGTTGAGTTAAACTAAACACCCGAGAGTAATTGGCCAAAAAACAAGACTGACACCACTGTCTCAACCCACGGCAGTGTCAGTTGTCATGGAGATGTGCTATCAAAGTGTGTTACTGTTGAATCAGAGCGTGGAGCTAGGAGACTGGGTGAAAGTTTACACAAGGTCAACCCTGAGCATGGCATGTGACTAGACTAAAATGCTAAATTACGTCAATTATTATAAAAATATATAACACAACTATGTTGGAAAGAATGACTGGAACTTGGTTTGTTTGCCTCAATAACGTTGCTAAATGGATGTGATTGTGAGCTAGCAGACTGACTGTCCCAAGAGATTTGCGGTGACGCACTTGTAAGACACATTTGTGCACTTGTACCGTCATGATTTAAACTTATTTTTCTAATGTTATTTATCAAGTTATTACAAAAGAACATTTTTTGTGTGCTCAATTTCTCAAGAGTTAAATAGGATACAGAGGTAAGATGGACTTTTTCCCAGAACTGATTTTTATTTATAAAGCAATTCTGGGAAAACCTCCATCTGACCTCTGTTCCTTTTTGTAAAGCAGCTCTGCTGAGTACCAGCTACGATCCTCTAACTTACTGCTCTTCTCTGTACCCAGAGTATTTACAGACCAGGGGAAAACTGCTTTTTCTTTTAATGCTCCTTGGTCGTGGAATAATCTTCAAAAAAAGCTAAAACTGGATGCAATTATTTCTCTTGTTGAATTTAAGAGCATCATTAAGAATGTGGTGACGGAGGCATGTGGTTGTTTTTCTTGAAGAGTGAATTTGATTATTTGTTTCAAACCGATTGATTGTGTTGTGTCATTTTTTTATATACCGTGACTCTGTATGGCTGCTAATTTAGGCCAGGTCTCTCTCTCTCTGTAGAAAAGATTTTATAATCTCAATGGGACTTCCTGGTTAAATAAAGGTTAAATAAGAAAAAAATAAGACTAAAAATAAATACAACACAATACTCTTTTGTTTATTTATTTTGTCCTCTTTCTCATTGTAATTATTCTTTGTGTGCCAACATAAATAGCCTCACTAACCAGCTGTGGCACCTGTACCCTACGTTTCCTACCCCTGACCTAAAGTGTCAGGTTAACTCATTTCCAAAGTGGTTTTGTGACCAGGCTGGGTACTCTCTTCAATTAAAGGTTAAAGAAACAGGAAAGATTGAATTTATAAGCGAAGTGTTTTGCAGTGAAGTATAAATACATGTAATGAGCAGGAGAAATAACAGAAGTCAGGAAGTCATTGAACTTGATAATTACAGGTTTAAAAACAGCTGTTCCATCTAAAAATCCTCTTCCTTTCAGACTAACACATGATCTTCTCCCGTGGTGCCTGAGGTTTGTAAACCGGGTGAGCCTCACAACATGACCGCTGTCTGCTCTGATGAAGGCTCATGAGGTGACCCTCTGCTTGTCTTCAGGCGCTCTGTGTAACGCTCTGCAGCCTGTCCCGACCATCACTACAGATGAGTGTTATTCTGTGTCCGTAGGGGGTCTGAAACAAGCAAGAGCTGCACGGAGCCCTCCCTCAACCCTGATGTTTGTTTATCCCAATGGAGTCTCGTAAGCTACACAAAACTGGGACTTTCCTCTGAGCCCCTGACCGCCTCTTCACCTGCCTGGGTCACCTGCTGCGCGGTGAGTCACAGAATCAATATTTCAGAGTCTGCACATCTGTTATGCAAAAGTTCAAGGCTAGACATGAACTGACAAAGGTTTGTTTCCCCTGTCCCCTGTCGTATCTCCTGTTTTTATCAACAATACAACAGAAAGAAAAGCCTGATTAATTTATGTTCATTTTTTCCTTGAAGACACAGTTGGTTGAGCATTTACTTTTGGCAATAAAAAGTTAATTTAAGGGATAATAAAAGTGCTGGAGGTATTTATGCAGGTTTTGTCTCCAATCCAAAGCATCTAAACTGCAAACTGTGGGCGAATAGTTAGAACTGTCTGACTTTTAGCCCAGAAACGCTGTGATGTATCATCAGTATGGTGAAAAAGAAACATTAAATTTGTCAGGCAGCTCTTACCAGCACACCTGCGTTAGTCTAAAGAACAAAAGCCAAGTTCTTTCATTAGGAGAGCATATGAACAAACACTGCTGTCGAAAATATCATCTTATAAAACATATTTTAATCATTCTGAATGCAGGTTATGTAGAATAACTGTTGTTTTCCCAGACACTCACAATTTGTGTTTGTGTTTTTGCAGAGGGTAAACTATCACAAGTTCACATATATTTTTAATTGGTAGTCTGAATAATTCCACCTGAAAGTGTTTGAGTCTGAAAGTAAAATTAAAACACTAAATTAATTTGATTCTGTTTAACTCTTTAGAGTGTTGTGAATTTAAAACAGCTATAATTAATTAATTGGAAAATAAAAGGAAGGTGGTTTGAGGCCCTGTGGGGACTTATAAATACTAGTTTTTATATTTTGCTGGTTCATAATCCTCATGAATCCAATCAGAGAGCCTTTGACGATATCACAATCTAAATCTAGAAAAGACAGATATGACTTTTACCCTGAATAAAAGATTTCTTGGATTCATTTTGTAGTAATGGTGGGCACTGGAGCTGGACTGTCAAAAAGAAAAAGGATGTCAGAACAGAAAAAAGCTAAAGAGGAGGGTGACAGAGTACCAGGCAGTGGGTAACTCAGTACTGTATGGATGTGTACCGTGCATCAGCGAAGTGTGCCTGGTGCGGTACACTTCATGCATAAGCACAGGTATGTGCACACAGCTGCAACTGCTTGTCTCAACAATCATTTCAAACAAGCGGGGGAATCAGCAGTGGCGTTGTTAAGACTGTAGCTGTGATTACTCCTTTTTAACAGTTTTGATAAGTCTTCTGTGTTTGGTCACTGTCATCTCTTCCTTACTTCTCTCCTCTACTTATTGAGCATTTTATGGTGTGTAAAACAGCGCCCTCCTAAATGTTATGTGGCAAATGAGTGGAAAAAATACTATATTACACACTGTTGTCTGCAAGGAGGCCAAGCCGAGTTGGTGTCCCTTGGTGAAAAAAAACAAAAATGATTAAACAATCAGATGAGGCTGCGTTCATGGCACTGCTCGACTGTGATTGGCCAAGACTGTGTCAAGGGAAGCCTCAAACCAATCAAATCACAGTATTGTCATCATCAAGCCACTGAATGAAATCAGGGAGATTAGCATATTAGCAGTGTGTATGAAGCGGCTGGTTGTGCATTTAAGTGGGTGGTTGAGTAAATTAATAAGATATTCAAGCTAGGTCAAGAGGACAATGTACATGTGTGAACGAGTGACTGAGGGTGGGAGAGTGAAAGAGAATGTGTCGGTGTTCTATTTACAGCCTGGCTACAAAAACGTGTCCTGTCTGGATCGTTAATAATTCAGTAGTTCAGAGGAAAGTAAGAGCTCGCCCAGTGAGAGGCACAGCTCAGCTCACGTAGCTGTACTTGAAGCCCCCTCCACTACCAATACGGCAGTGATAGCAGATTTGCTTCAAAGTCCATTTCAGACAGAGACGGTTGACGTCAAGGAGACTACATCCATTAATTATACAGTCTATGAATAACACAGGGGGACCATGTATGTGTTGTATTACATAATTACAAGAGATTACATGTATTACAAGAGACAATTGTGCTTGAGTCATATTGGAGAACAGTACGGTACAGTACAGATGGCCAATGTGATAATGTCCTTAACGAATAGTCTGCTCATCTTCTGGACGCCACTACAAACTGAGTTTACAAAGTTTTACTGTTGTCATGTTTCAATAGAAAAGTGCCACTTAAATGTAAATACACTACCACACTGCTTTGCATCCTGGGAAAAGCGTCTTGAACAATGAAAAGTAGTGTTGAAAATGAGATCTGCTGTCCAAAACAAATGCACAACTTGACAAAAGTCACATCCTTATGGCAATGGGTGATGGTGGTCATGGGAAATGGAGACTTTATCCTGGAGTAACAGATTCCAGATAGTCCTCACAACACGTTAAATCAGGCCACTTATCTGGAAAACATAGTTTTGCTCTGTTTTGTTTACCTGTTGCTTCTTGGTCTCTGTGTTGCTTGTGATTGTAAAGCATAAATGTCACCTTTTCACCCCTGGTAGCGTTTATTGTCCAACAGCTCATTTGAAAAAAAGACTCCAAAAATGGACTGATGTCACTTTTGAAAATTAAGATTATGCAGTTGCCTGTTGTTTTCATGTCTGAAGGAATCTTTCGGTTTGTTTGCTTGCACATCAATCATTGCTTCTCAGGGCATTAAAATGTATTGATGGGTGATGGCGTGTGCAGATGTCACTCACAGGAGGATCATTTAGAATTCTATGTGCTGACTCCCTGAAAGTGTTTGATTGAACTGCTACTCTGCAGAAACTACTCTGGAGTGCATATTTTATACCCTGCTGCTCCATGAAACATCATGCTTGTGTTACCTCTGTGTGAACAAAGGCCGAATAACAATCCTCCTAGTGTGCTTTTTATATCCATCTTCATAAACAAAGAACAACCTTTTGACTTCCCACACTGTTATGCTGATTTCGACCTATGTGTTAATTGCTCTCTTGTGGTAGTACAGATTAAATTGACCAATTTTCACATTTGAAGCTTTTAAGTTTCTATGGCGACAGCCAGCACTGCCATGCAGAGTTAGGACGGGTGTGAGGGATCATCTTTATTTTATCTCCTCATGCACCGAGAGGGAGGGCGAGGAGTTATGAGCTGCGGCATGATGGGTAATTACACTCCCAGATTGACTACTTTGCTGCTTTTATTCAATGTTTCTAAGGCTGGGACACTTTTCTGCATCACCCCTCTGTCTGTGACAGAGCTGATATGGAGATAAAACTGGAACGGGAATCCATTTATATTCTCTATGATATGCTAATAGTAGTCTTCAGCAAAGCAATACATCCCAGAACATTTCCAGTAGTGTTATTTATCTCGGTTTAGGTGCTTTTTTTCTCCCTAAAGCCAACAGTATGAGCTCCCTATTCCTCAGCTTTTCCAGCGTGTAACTCTCTTTGTTAATTTCTTTTTATCGCACACCCTCCTCACACCTTGGCCCCTCCAGTGCCATGCTGCACAACAAAAGTCTCACAAGCTCTATTTACTTCCCAAAATGCAATACCCTGAAAAATGAAATATCTTATCAGGTTTGAGCAGCCTGAACCAAAGCACCTTGAATTTGGGGTTTACATGTTAATGAAGGGATTCTGGGTAAACCGTCAAACCAATCAAAGAGCCTGTGTCTCTGTTGGCAGCCCTCCTGCAGCACAGTGACAATGCATGCAGCTTTATTCTGTAATGTAGCCAGTCCTACTTTGAAAAGTCATTTGTAGTTTATAATTGGAAAAGGAGCCTCAAAGTTTTAGCAGGAGATTATTTTCCAGGAGTCTGCTGGCGTGGGACCACCTGTGCGATCGTGCTCTTTTTCATAACTCAAGAGCAGAGTTGGAGTATTGGTGCTGTGAACCAAGAGAGTCTTAAGGTTTTTACCAACTATCATCTGTCTTTATTGAGGCAATATGTGAGGGACTGTGACAGAGTCGGCTGAAGCTGAGTGTGCTGCATAGTAAGCAGCCAGAGGAAGCTAAAAACCCTCTGTTGCTGCAGTCATCCGTGATGCCTTCACTGCTTCACTTTGGTGACAAACTCACAGGTGAGCCCACAGGTTTGCTCACAGATCCTGTCCTCCAATTTCAAAACTAACAACATATTATTATATGTAGACTCACTGACTGTCTTCTAATGGGCAACACATTGAGGCCTTGGATGTAGCTTCTTGTGAGGGATAAGACTCTAAGCTAGGCTTTTGTTCCAATCCTTGTAAGACATTTGATGTAATGAAGCAGAGGTGGCCAACCTGTGGCTCGCAAACTGCATGTGGCTCTTTGCTTCTTTGTGTCCAGCTCATTGATGAAATCATAAATAAAAAAAAATATACATTCACATTGTTATGAGTAGTGGTGTGCCGATCAATCGAAAATATTGATATATTGATGCCAATGTTGGGATCAGTATTGATCATTACTTGGGTGATGGGATTGATACTTAAGTTTCAGTTTCTCTTCTCTACATGTGCTCCTCTCAACCGCTCATGCGCTCACAGCTATCCATCTATCTATCTATCTATCTATCTATCTATCTATCTATCTATCTATCTATCTATCTAGATAGACAGATAAATGAAACTTTGTCACTTCTGCAGTAAAAAAAGGAATTTTTCACTGACACGGCTCCAAGTACGAATTTAAACACACTTGCAAACACAATAAACCTCACTTTGAAAATAGAAATGAATTAATCTTCATTTTATGTTATACAGGAACCAGCAGAGGTTAATTTTTCTGGAACATGAAGGAAAAATTGATAGTGGCTTTGTGCAGCTACACTGAACTGGACAACAGTTTTTTTTTTTTTAATTTAATCAGAACAGGGATAATAAAGGTTAGGGTAAGGGTAAGTTTGCTCCATGAAAAGTGAGTCAGCAGGTCAGATGATGTGGTGAATGATGACAACTTAAGTCTGTCACTGGATACCAGCTATCAGTTGTACCAGTTCAGATTTGGCTTATGACTGGAGCAAGTTATTTAAGTGAATCAAGTAAGTAAATGCAGAATATTACAGCATTCTAAAACACAACTTAAGAGCAGAATTTTTTCTATTTTCTCCCTTTTATTTATCTGATTGGAATCCACACTTTAAAATTAGATTATCATTTCTGCTCTGCACAAGTATGTTAACACCAAGAGAATAAAAAATGAAGTGCATTTTGAGTACTGAGCAACCCCCCATCGTTGCCATCTTGGCTTCCTTGTGAAAGGGGCGGAAATGGATCAAATGATGGTTGACAGTTGAAATTAATGAGAAACAGAAGAACACCAGTGAAGTGCTGTAAACTGTGACTGTCTTTTCCAGTAAATGTAGAGACACAAATTGTTTGATTATTATATTGTGGTAGCAAACGTGGATCACTGATGTTCAGAAACTGCATTTTGTCAAACTTAGAGCACCATACTCGTCACTTTCTTTAAGTTTTCACTGTTCAAATGTTAAGTATAAGGTATACTGCTACTTACTAAACTTTTAACTAAACCTAAAAAAACATACACAAAAAAAAGTTGAAGGCCCATTTACCACCACATCTCCACGAAACTTTAAAGAAGTGAGCTTTTCTGTCCTGAATGCTGCAGTAACAGCTTATTGTCAGATAATACCAGCAGATGATTGCTCTTGGAGTTATGAGGTGTACATGCAGCCGGTGACAATGAAGAGAACCAAACAAATAAAGAAGAAGAAATACAGAAGAACAGTGAATCTGACCAAGGACAAAAACGAACAAACAACAAATTAAGCATCAGCGGCAGAATCGCAAACAAAGGAACGCACTGACTTGAACCCTCCTTGGTAAAAAGAAAAGAATACTCTATTCCTGAACAATTTTCCCTTTCTCTTGGAATAGATTTGCAACTTTAAAAATCCATAGAGAAGACTCCGTTTGCTCTAACAACCATAATTACTGTCAGACTTGGATCTGAGCCATCAAGCCCCGCCAATATCTCTTTCTATATTCCCCCTGCCTCTTTTAAAAAAATTATCTTATGTCGGATTCACTTTGAATGGATGCACTTGATGCTTAGCTGAGTGTCAGCTAACCCAGAAAATTACACAGGACTGTCGACGCTCAAGTCGCATCTATGTCACATGAACACTTTCAGAGCGAATCACTCACAGATATATTTTTAAACGTGAGAGCCCTTAATGAAACACCCCAATTACACGTGGAAAGGAAACACACAAACACTTAAGACGACAGATACAACAGATGCAGAAACAAACATCCAGTGTGCCTGGAAACTGCCATTAAAGCTGTGACTCATTGTTTAAAGAGACTTTGTCAGTAATTTAGAGAATAAAAGTCTACATACCATGTACAAACAGCTGTGACTGTGAGGAGGATCTGTTTTAATTGGCCTGGAGTCGCGCCCACACTGTCGTGAAGATGTGACACTTAACAAGGCGTGTGTTTGTTTTGGAAATGAATGGAGATTAGATTTTCTTTTAAACTCGACTTTTCTTTGTTCAAGACAACTTTTTACTGGATACAATGTGACAAGGTAAGGTATTTATCAACAGTTAGGGAGCACTGTTGTTTAAAACATGCAACAAGCAAACTTTGTAAGCTTGTACCTTAGTTAAGTAGCTGGCTATATTTGGGGCTAACTAGGGTTGCCACCTGTCCCATAAAATATGGAATGGTTGCGTCCCGTTTTAAATCAACACGGGAGGCAAATTGTCCCGCATTTCCGGTTTACCTTGAACGCAGCACCATTCTGCCTTAATTCAACACACGTTTGCGCCCACCCGCTGAAAACAGCAGATGGTTAGTTGACATTAAGTGTGTAACGAGTGCTCATCATTTACTGGCTGGGAGAAAATCACAGAAAGTCAGAAGTAAACATGTCTGTGGCTGCATCATAGAATGTAAAAAAATAAATGGACATCATCTTGCTTGGAACTGAGGTTGCCACAAAAAACTGCTCTCTCCGGTGGCTGGCAGCAGTATAGATTAAAAAAAAAAAAAAATCAGGCTCCCCAGTCATTCCAGATGGGCTGTGGTCAAACTTTAAAAAATTAATACACCTGGTAGAAATGTTTCTCATGTTCGTTTGATGTGGTGATTTGAAGATATCATCTTGTATTCAAGTCCTTTTTTTTCTGAAAAGTTTTGTTTTCATTAGTTATAAGAGCTTAAAAACAAGGTTTTACGTCACGTTCAACGATGATTGACAGCTGCCATTCTCATGCATTTTTTAGGGGGTTGTAAAATATGTCAAGAGGTAGAGTCAAGAAGTGATTAGACTCAAGAAAGAATAAAAAATATATCATTTTTGTCACCCGGCTCCACTCAGATTCTCCCAGAATCCCTCATTGTCTCTACTGCACTGACTCTGGCTGCACAACTGCTGCCCGTACAATAGTAAATGGCGGAGCCACTCTGTCCACTTTATATACAGTCTATCTGCTGCATCTGGTACTCTGCCCTGTGCCCCATTGAAAAGCAAAGGATGCAAAAACACAGATATGAGTGGGAAAGTTCAAATGAATGGCTTTCAAAAGTTAATCAAACCAAAAAAAATCAAGAGAATGAGATTTTAAAAAGTTACAAATAATTTTTAAGCTGCCACAGTGTTTTACTGGATATATTTTCTCTGAGTGGTTATTTCTTATCAATACATCAAGAATACATTCGTTTTATCAGTAAAACATTAAAACTGTTCAAAACAATATTGATAACCAGTAGCATTCATCATTATAGGAAAAACAACAAAAGGACAGAATACATTTTGAAAAAATATTTTAAAATTCTTACATATTGACATTAAACTGTAACTAATACATTACCACAACTGGTGCCCCACTTCACTATTGGTAGTCAGGCCACAATCCCCCCCCCTGCTGAGGGTGTCCCAAATTTTTTCTACCTCAAAGGTGGCAAACATAGACTGTAAAAAGAGTGGACAGCGTGGCTCCACCATTTACCATTGTACAGTTTTGAAGTCAAAATACCCCCGTCACAGGCGCCACTATTGGCAGCTGATGTGCAGTCAGTCTGCACAATAGAGGCTGTGAGGGATTCTGGGGGGATCTGAGTGGAGCTGGGTGACAAGAATAATATATTTTTTTCTTCTGAGAGTCTAATCTCTTCTTGACTGTACCTCCCAACATATTTTAAGATCCCCGAAAAAAACACAAGAAAACGGCAGCTGTCAACCCTCGTTAAACGTGACCTAAATCCATGTTTTCAACCTTGCATAACTAATGAAAACAAAACTTTTAAGAAAAAATAGGATTTTAAAATAATCACCACAACAATCGGACATGAAACATTTCTATGAGGTGCATTACATTTTTTAAAGTTTGACCAAAGCCCATCTGGAATGACTGGAAAGCCAGGATTTTTGATCCATACTGCAGCCAGTCACCAGGGGGGGCAGTTTTTGAGGCGACCTCAGTTCCAGCAGAGCAAGATGACGTCCATTTTTTTTAATAGTCTATGGTGGCAACCCTAGCACTAACCACAGCCCGGTGCTCTGAGACATGTCCGTGATGTATAACATGCTCATCTACCAATCAGAGCTAACGTAACCTCACTCTTCATTTTATTGATAGACTCTCAAGTTTGAACAGACCACTGCAGAATAACTGCTGACTGTGGTTGGGAATGAACATTAGCACAAACAGTTTAAACTTGTGTTTTAGCCTTTAGACCATGCTCTTTCACTCTCCAATTTAGCTTTCTTCTGCTTTGCTCTTTTTCTGTCTGATAGTTAAGCTCCAGTGTCCACCGTCACTAAAAAAATTAATCACAGAAAATGTTTTTTAAGCAGAAAAAACACAGATCTCTTTTTTTACTACTTAAGTTTGTTAACCAGTGTGATGTTGCCATAGGGATGACACTGATGTAGCAGTTAGTTATAACCTCTACTGGGGTTGATTATCTCATTTTAAGTTATGATCAGGCATATGAAGGGAGACTTTTTCAAGATCACTTAGAAATTCCTCACATACCCTTTGAGTGGTATATTTCTAAATTGCAATACATGAAAATGAAATGTAAACATAGTAACACTTAATTGTTTTGTACACATTCAGAAGCATTATTTGAGCTTTAGATGCTATTAATGATGATGTCTTTCCAGTGGAACATTAAAAGCATCCACTCCGATGAATACTGTTAAACCTCTTATACTGTACATGCTAAATGTTATCCAACACTTCAAAACCAATTACCATCTCTGGGTACATTTCTCTCCACGGAAACACCGAGGCTAACACACAAGATGATTGTCTCTCCGCCGTTTAATGACCTCTTCCACAACAGCTCTGTGTCCTTCAGCTCAACTTTCCATATAAAACCAGCGCCAGCAGAAGCACTTCATAAAAACACTCAGCGGGAGGAAGTCCACCTCGCTGCCCTCGGCACAGCCCTCCAATATAACCTCGACTTCATCTCGCGGCACAAGCTGCTGTTTGATATTCTCCTCCATAAATGAAACATATTCTGTGTTTTGCCGGAGCGGCTCATCTCTGCCCTCTGGTTTGATTCAAGAGTGCGTCTGCAGAATCTTTATGCAAAGCACACTGATGAAGCAGCCACTTATCATTAAGTGACTGCAGTTGTTATACATCAAGGTTCCATGTTATCAGCTAATATATGCATTATTAATCCAGATGAGGTACAGCGCTGTGTCTTTATGCATACCTATTAGGAGAGACAGATACTAAATCCTGCCCACATCCACAGCCTCTCATCAGGGGGAGAGGAAATTCACATGCCAGTAATTGTTCAGGAATCCTTCACTGTGAGGATTGTTTTCATCCTGCTCAGAGATTTTTTTACAGTCAAAGCCAGAGCATATTTATCATCTGTGTTAGTATTTAATATTTTAAACTCCCCTTAAACCCATCTCTTTTCCCTGGCTTTTAACACACTGTAGTCACTGATTTTATTTATTCATTCTAATTATTTCATTGCTCTTCTGAGTGCCTTTTAATTATGCTTTAAGTTTTTAATTTGTTTCGTATTTTGCATTTAGTATTCCTTTATCTCATTTTAGCTGCAATATATCTTACTGTATTTTGTTTATTTTTCTGTGCAGCACTTAAGTTAACATTATCTGTTTTCAAAGTGCTTAACAAATAAAGTTGGATTGAATTGGACTGAGTGTTCTGTTGACTAATTGACTGCTCTCTGAAAGGCCCTGTGAGGAATTTCTAAGTGACAATGTTGCCACAGTTACCTTGAAAAAGTAATCAGATTCCTGATTACTGAACACTCCTTTAAAAAGTAACTTGATTACTTGATTTTAAAAGTAACTCAGTTAGATTACAAATTACTTTAGTAGCTGCTAACAACACCTGTGAGTGCATGATTTGGCAAAATTGTGCAATTGGGATTAAAATGAATAATAACATGAGTCTACATTTTTTGTTTCAAAGGCATATGCCGACATTGGTAGTTGTGAAATGTTTACTGTACAATAAAAAACAAAAATATTCATTTTATACATTTTGAATTTCAAAATACAACCACAGAAAGATTTTACAGTGCGGTTTTTGTATACTACAGCACAGTTCAGTTTAATTTTAGATTCAGTTTTTTAAACACTTTGTTTTAGTGTAGTCTGTTTTTTATCAGTTTCTTTTTTTCCATTTTTTTTCTGTCAAAGCTGTAGCCCGTTGATCTTGTATTTGTAATACAGTAAGCAAAAATAACATTACTTATGTAGATATTTTTCTTTTTATTTTCACTTGTATTTATTTTCAAAATTTGGCAGTTTTGGTCCTCCATAAACTCAGGCACCAAAGTTTGTAAAGTCTGGACACGCCCCTGCTTGTTACCGGTGCCTCGTTGCTTGCAGCCGACGTTATGTTGTTCTGCTCCTGGATTATTGCTAAACTGAGGGTTCAGCTCATGGAATAGAGGGAGTTACAGTGAAAGACGGGACTCACCTTTCCCCCAGGTAAAAGTCTAACAACTTCTCAAGCATTTATGTCCGCAGCGCGCTGATCTCTTGTTGATTCCTAGATGTTTCAGTCAAAGCTCTTAAACAAACTGCCATCACAGAGTGAATAACGAACCTTAATACTGTCACCTTTAGCTGACACAAACCCAAAACAGTGACTGTGTTTCCAGGTAGAAAACGCGCGTATATCCTCTCCCTCTGTTGTTTACGTGTGTCGCTGGCTGCTGTTACACGTGAGTTGTCCTCGTGCTGAAAACGTGATGAATATGCGACTCCCGTCACTCCCTGAGACCCAATTTTGCATATATATATATATATATATATATATATATATATATATATATATATATATATATATATATTCAAATAGTAACGCACAGTGACTTGGATAAATAACTTTTATCTGATTACTGGTTTGGAAATAGTAACTAGTTAGATTAGTCATAACAGAAACGTGGTCAAGTCAGAGCAACGCGTTATGAAGTAGCGCGTTCCTAGCATCACTACTAAGTGATGTTGAAGCAGTAACACTTTTATTAATTTGCTTTTTCATAAACCACAATTTAAAATGAGATTGTAAGTGCTAAGATTAGTTATTTCTGAATAATTCTTCAGGGAGAACATTAATTCATTTGCAGCATGTCGACCAAGAGTCCCAAAGTTGAGCTCACATCAGCACAGGACTACCTGACAGTTTCCCACTTAAATCAGAATGAAAATCAGAAATACTGTATTAATTTTGGGGGGAGATTTGGTAAATGACCACCCTCTCTTCATTCATGTTGGGTTGTAAAACCTCAAACCTGTTGACTCCTGGTCTGGTTCGACTCATTACCTCCATTCATTGTTATTGTCAAGCTAGACACAATCTTGTTTGGACACTGTTTGTTTTACTTTGAAAGTCACCAGCTGTTTTCAGGTAGTTTCCATGCACAACTTCCTGTCCCACTCGATCTGTCCTCAGGTGAACTGACATGTCACAACTCCAGCATTTACCAAAAGTGGAATTGTTGTGTTAAGGCTTTGACCTGCCAGAGCAGGAAAGCAGCCAGACCACAACTTAGTAGATCCAGCATAGGCTGACATATTGACTTGAACGGAAACCTATCTGATCTAGTGGTGTGATCTGGGGTAAGAGCACTGGACTGTAAGTAACTAAACTTCAAAATAAGTTTACAAAGTTTGATTGTCAACTTCAAAACAAAAGTGCTACGTAGCTACAAATTAATACATTACTCATTCGCTTTGCATCTCGGAAAAAAGTTGTCTTGAGCAAAGAAAATTAGCATTAGAAAGAAGATCAAATGCACATCCTGGCAAGATTCATTTCCTTGTTGCAGGTGATAGTGCTCATGGGAAATGGAGTTTTTATCTCAGAAAAACACTCCTCATTCTGGCCAAAGGGGTCACTGCAATCAAAGCCAAACTATTAGTCCTCATAAATTACTATCACCTTGAAAAACATGGGACAACAGAGCCATGGAGTAAACAATATCAGTTTGGTTTTCCATGTATGCCTAGCAAACCAAGTACAGATTCAACACTGACAATTTCCTCTAATACCAAACTCTTGAAAGTTCAAGAGTTATTGTGATATCTGAAAAAATAATCTTACAGTATAGTCTGAATCAGAGCTCACACACCAAACAGAGAAACCACACATCTGTGTGTTCCTGCAAGCAGTTAAGTTTCAGAGCGAGTATCAAAGAGACATCATGAAATATTAAGCAGAGCAAATGTTGTAAAAGCCGACATGAGAGAATTGTTTACGGTTTGATGCCACAGCTACAACAGTACGAGTTTTCTACATCCACTACATAAACTTATCTACTGGGTTTGCTGTCTTCTCTGACAGATGTCGAGCAGTTTCAGAAGTCTATCCATGAAATGCATCATGTTGATTGTTACCCATGCTGTCAGCTGTGGCAGAAACAGGTTGGCACTCCTGTTCATATCTCCATAATCTCACATCTCTAAACACTGTCCTGTGTGTTTCAGCAGCAGATGTTCTGCAGCGTTAGAGACGGACGACAGAGAGCAGAGAGGGACAGGGACAGGGTGGGAGGAGCAGGGTGCAGATTGTTGAGCTGTTGCTTCGTGTTATGTGTCTTGTAGAAGTAGAGCGAAGAGGAGAGGAGTGTAGAGGAGAGGAGGAGAGAAGAGGAGAGGGGAGGAGGTATCCGACAGCAGGGAAAAGCTGAAACCCCCGGGGGAGGTTTGTGTCAGCCACATGCTCCAACTGGTCCTCACTGAGCCGGGCCTTTTGTTATGCTGATTTACTCGGCCTTTTGTCCAAGACGCTGATCATGTTTGTGTGTGAGCAAAGAAGGGAAGAAAAGGAGAAAGAGTGACCGAGTTTACAACCAGACTATATGGAGAGGGGGAAAATAAACAAGACAGAGTGATTAAAACACTGAGCAGTATTCCACTAATGTAAACCTACTCACAGCTGATGCTTTTTAATTAATGATGAGACAAAGTCTGTGGTTTTCATTCCAGCGCAACACTTATCTGGGCTTCTCTCCCAACGATTTGTACCATCAGTTCCAAGTTGACTTTTTATTGGTTTCAAACCAGAGCTTTAGAAGTTTAATTGCTTTATACTACACAAAGTAATGTAGTAACAGCATAGTGGGTTATAAACTTTACAAATGAGCCTTGCATGATAATCATTCAGCTGTTTGTCTGACCAGTGCTTCAGCTGGATTATTATAACAGAACAGAGCCCAAGATCCCTGGTTCAGTAGCTGAGTAAAAAAGTTTTGTTTTAGAAATTAGTTCCTCCAATATTCTTTGACCTGTCTCAGTGAACTGTGGGCTAGGATTGAAGCTCACCAGCATCAGAAATCTTTCATTTGATTTGAATATGTAATTCAGTGTGAGAATAGGGTTGGAAGTTGCCTGGTCACTCACAGTTTAATATAACAGGATATGATAGGGAGCTATGCAGTAAAATATGATGTGATATGTGACCAGCCATAACTGCCATCCCATATGATACATAGTGATGTAATATGATGCAATATAATCTAATAAGATGCTGCAATGCCAAATGATAAAATGCGGTACCATGCTACCCGAAGCTATAGAGGGGTTATCTCCTAAACACTGATTGCTCTGTGACGGTCAGAGCTTGATCGTTGATTCGTTACAATTTGTTACGTTACCATGTGATATGTCACAATGTGATACAGTGCGATGTGATATGTTACCATGCAACACGTTACAATGGGATATGTAACAATAAGATACGTTACAGTGGAATACGTTGAGATGGATTACGGTGTGATGTGCTACATTTCGATGTGATAAGTTATTATGTGATACATCAAGATGGGATACTTTATGATGTGCTAAGTTTTCATGTAATACCTTACCATGTGTTGCGTTTGGATGTGATTCGTTATGATGCAATATGTTACAGAGCTAAATGTTAGCATGCAATATGATTAAAAGGAATGCTAACAGTTAGCTCTGCAGTGTGATGTGATATGATGCAGTGTTTTCTTATAGTAGCTAGCACTTGTCTTGGTTTCTTCTTACTACTGTCAAACATCTCGCTGCCTTCTTCTTGTATCGTGCAGCTGCCATATTCATCTTTAGACTGTTAATTTCCCCTTTTTTGTCACTGAATTGAATAAAAAAACTATATGATAGTTCAATTATTTCTCTTTTTTCTGCTGTTACTCTTCATCGTTTGTTAACCGTGCAGCTGCTTTGTGGAGAGAAGTGTTGTCATCACGGTCAGCTAAAGGATGGTGATGACATTTATTGCTCCCTGCAGAATATTTCACTTGTTCACCATCACCATCCGTCATGGTGAGGCTGACAGAAGGTTCAATATAACAGACAGAAAAGAAAAAAGCCAATACATTTCCGGCAGTAATGAACAGCAACATAACACATTAGAGAAAGGTTCACTGGAAGATGTAATGGTTTGGAAAAGACTGGAGGAAAGTGATAGCTCTGTCTGTCACTCTAAAAGCACAGTGATAAATGGAAAGAGAGCAGATTCTCTACTCCACTGCGTGTAGAAAAAAGGAAATTTAAACATTGAAAGCCAGAAGTAACTGTTAAAGTATTTAAATTTGACCCACATGAGGATTATCTGTTTGGAGGAGGGAACTTGTTGGTGCTTTAACTTACAATTATTCTCTATATCGATTAAAGGTTTGACCTTTAAATGTCAGAAAACAATGAAAAATACACATTGCCGTTTCAGATAGTCAGAGAGAGCCTCTGCAGTAATCTTATTTTTGTGATTTATAGTCTTAAATATAAAGATATTCTGTTTGTAGTGATGAATAGATGAGAGATGCAAGTCTTCATGTTTTTAAAGAAAGGATGACTGGAGGATGGAGATCATAAAGAAACAGTAAAAAGAAAGAAACAGATGAAATAATTTATCTTGCAGCATGTCAGGATGAGAAGTGAGCTCCATCAGGGTTAGAGGAGGAAGATACAGAGAGACAGGACTGACAGGAGGTGTCCCTTTCTCTTCTGTCCAGCCCCCAATTTTGACGTCACAATCCAAGAGACACAAAACAAGCCGCTCTCAGCTGAGCTCCTCACTCGCATCTCACCCTCTCCAACGCACGCTCCCGCCTGTCCTCAGACACGCCGCAGCAACACTTGCCCTGAGCCGGTGTGTTCAGGCGACCAATCACCTCCACACCAAAAACACTCCAGCAACAAGAAAACCCACTCACTCCTCGGGACTGCTCTGTCTCTTGCAAGCGATGCATTGTTTTGTGTGAAGCTGCTGACGGGGGAGCAAGGAGCACGCGGGAGAAGAAAAGGAGCGCTCCGACTCCTCGCCCCTTACCCAGACCCTGCTCCAAAAAAGCAGCAGATGTGACAGAAGAGGAGAGAGGCGGAGGAAAGAAACAGAATCTCCCTCACCCCTCCTTCCTCCATCTGGGAGAACAATACCCAGCCTCCACTTGGAGAGGGTCAGCTTTTGTCCCTGTCCCCACGCTCCCGCTGAAGAGCGCAGGGGCAGACAGACGCGCTGACACATTGACCTGCTGCTGTGAGAGGAGAGGACGCTGCCCAGCACTTGCTGCGCTTTTTTAAGGCTTGTGTTTGATTCAGTACTTGGACAGCTCCTGAGCGACAACCAGCGTGAGAGTCTTTGTGGTTTCATGAGAGACTCTCTCAGGAGATGCAACCCCCGTGTTCGCTCCAGCTCGGCCGCTGTGGCCCCCCTCCGGCCCTGGGATCGCAGGTGGAGGAGAAGCTGCTCTTTGAGAAGTTTTGGAAGGGGACTTTCAAGGCTGTGGCCACCCCGAGACCGGAGAGCGTCATTGTTGCGAGCATCACCGCCCGCAGGAGGGTGACTGAGTGAGTCTTCTGTCCTTATACCACATTAAAAAAAGAAATGCACAGCTTTTCCTTTGGTTCCTGCTACTTTAAATGTGCTATCCGGCTTCTTATGTGAGTTTTCACTGATTGACAAGTTGCTCTTGTTCCTGTGGAGGAGCTGTTCCTGTATTTACAAAAACATCTGCAAGTTGGAGTGATTGCTTGGAAGGGGGCCAATGCTGCTCTGCCTGAGTCTCTTAACTCATCCACTGTGCCACATTTGTTTTTTTAAATTTGAGAAATATTAAAATCATATCAGTCCCAGCTTATAGGACAACTTTTGTTAGTCAATAGTCAGTTATTCGCTGAAAAAAGAGGTGAAATTGGTTAAAAAGTGATCCTTTGTGGTGTCATTTTAGTAGTAGCCAACCTACAACTTCTGTGTCATCATCTGGTTTCCAAAACTTTCTCCACTTTCCGTCATCTTTTCACCCACAAATCAAAGCCCGTTATCTGCCCTTTTCGTGTCGATTCATCATGGAACTCAAATGTGCGTGATCCCTTCCTCCAGTTGTGCCACGCAGCCAAACACAGCTGGCCCGAGGAGTGTGTGATGCTGAGCTAATTGTCCGCTGTTGAGGTCATGTGGCAGCGCCGTCATGCCTCTAATGTCAGTCTTGTCGGCTCGTCCTCCTGTGACATGGCTCTGAGCCCGAGTCTGCTGAAGGAGCAACATGTCACATGTTTGCTTCCTCTCTGTGACCAAAGGTTAGCTGTAGCCTGAGCTGTCAGAGGAAGAAAGGGAAGGGGAAGGGCGTTTATCCGTTGCCCTTTCTCCTTATTATCCCTCCTTTTTCTAACTCCTGGGTGCTCGATCCACTTTCATCTGCAGGATTTGACAGCTCTGCCTGTTTTTCTAATGCATGCTCTGCTAGGCTTGCTGTGCCTGTTTGTCAAACATAACACAACAGCAGCAATGACACCGCTTTGCTTTTCGAAAGAGGCTTAAATGAAACAAATGTTCCCAACAGTGTGAACAATCTCCACCACCATCCTTAAGACATACACATCTGTAGCTCGCTTGGGTGACCTTTGAGTGGTTCTGACATCCACTATCAACTTTCTCTTATGTGAAATTAGCTATGTTAATGAGGATTAGAATGGCCCATTTCACCCTACATCAGCACAGGCAGCGGAAAGACACACTGAACCAGATAATGTGTCTTTAATGGGTTCTATTACAGCGGGACCATAATGCTGCACATGGCCTGGTTATTAAGGATTTTATTAGCTTGTGGAATATGACAAAAAACTCAGATTATGGCAAGAAAATAACCAAGTCTAAGGCTGTTTTCCAAACTACCTACTGCTTTTGCATGTAGTATGTAGTATGACTTCTCTGTTGGGTCTGTTGTATACTACGCTGGTTTCCAGTCTCGGAGGGCAGAGCTACAGATGATGTTGGGTTTTTTTTGCCTTTAATATAAATATACAAAACAAGCTATGGGCAGATCTCGGCATGTAGTTATTTTGTTAATCATATCATAGCAGAATTATCATTCTTGATTTATAATCTTACACCAAAAGTTATATCATCGACTGAAAATAGATCTTGATTTTTATTTTTATAGCTGATGAAAAACCCACTTTCATATAATCCACGTATGGTTAAAAATTAGTGTTTTATATGGGCTTGTTGAGTTTAAGTTCTACATAGTTTCTTTTTAACTGCTTTAATCTTTTAATATTTTGTTTTATTTGTTTCTTTTAGCTTGTTTTTTTAATTTTTTTTACTTTACCTTAAGTGTTTCCTCATGAAGGTCTCCAGATAGCGATTCCACAGTTCCTCAGGTCATCTGCAGGGATTTTAATCAACTGTGTTGACTTTGTGCACTAGGGGTGTGGGTTGGTAGGTTAGAGGTGTTTTTTTTGTTGTTGTTGTTGTTTGCTTTGTTTTGTTTTGATATGTCAAGCACTATGTGTTGCCACTGTTGTGCATGAAAAGTGCTCTATAAGTAAAGTTTGATTGATTAATCAGGGGATTTTTGGCGTACTGCAGATTTAGCAAGTTTTCGCATACTGACCACCACATACCGCATTTTGGCACTGCTAGTGTAGTAGGCGGTTTGGAAAACAGCCTAACTCTTTTTTTTTCCCATCACAATCTAACCAAATAACCTCAGCCTCAACTTCCCTGTCAATCACCCTAAGACCGTAGATCCAAATCTGTCAGAAACAAAGCAAATGAACCCGCAAGCACAAAAACATCACGGTGAAAACAAACTGAGCAGCCGTTTGGAAGTAGCCGGAGACTCTGGATCCGGGCCCAGCTGTCTCTTTTGCTTCACTGTCCCCAAGAAGGAATCTCTCCTCAAGTGGCTCCGGCCCTCCACGGGCTCCATTCTGCATGACAGTGATGATGATGGCTCGGCGGTAGAGGCGTACGTCCCCGGAGAGTAGACGTAATGTTGCTAATTCGCCTGTTTGTGAAGGAGGGGACACCAGCATCTCCTCTCATGCTGCGTCTGTGTTTATTTTCAGCTGGGTTGAAATGCAGAGGGACTTTTCGGGTGATACAGATTGTAAATAATGAGACAAACACAACAAACACACCCGGGGAATGTGGATGCAGGAGGATGCAGGAGGATGCGGCTGATGTGTGCACCCCCCTCCTCCCGTCGGTGCTGCACTGTTGATTTTGCCCGAGCCGGAGTGTGACTGGGGAATGCTTAGACCATCAGAATGCATGGCCTCAGGCTTGCTCCTCTTGCCTCCTCCTCTCCAAGAGGAAACATCATTATTCACTGTGGATGACTGAGGGGTGGTGAACAATCGCAGGGAAGAAGTGAGGGGGCATTATGTACGACAAGCAGAAGAGAGGAGGCTGAGGGGGAGCCACGGGGAGATGTTTCATGCTCAATCAGCAGGGGCCTTTCTTCTGTTTGCTGTGTCTTTCCTCTCTCCTCTCCTTCTCTCCCTCTCAACTCCTGAAATAAAAACGCTGGAGGGGCCTGCGAGCCACAGAGGAGTAATTAGAGTTTGTTGTTCTCCCCCTGTCCTCCCCTCTCCTCTCCGTCCTCCCTGCCTCACAGAAAAGGGGAGGAGTGCACTGGCTCTGTTCGGCGGGGTGGGGCTCTGCTCGAAACCATTATGACCCGGCAAGCTGTTTTGTCACACAGGGGGGGCTCCTCATTGAATATGCAGCCTGGCTAACTTTGGCTTGTGTGTGAGTGTGCTGTGTGCAGTCATGTGTGTCTGTACTGGAGCTGCTTTCCAGCATTTTCAAGGGGGTTGAAATGAGTGTGTAAGCCTGTGTGTGTGTGTGTGGCTGCATGTTAGTGGGGTCTTGTCCAACACTGTGGCAGATGGCAGGCTCAAGAGAATGCAGTGCAAAGGAGGGGGGAAAATGTGTGTGGTGATGTGTGTGTGGTAGGGGGTTTCAGGCCTCTTACCTCAGCAGATGCTGGTTTAACGAGGATGAGAGGAAAAGGGTTTGGAGGGGCTTGTACGCTGACAGCCCCAGTGGGAATATACTCCGAGGTGGACTGGATGAAAGCTACTCTTCACAACACGATCGAACGAAATCTAAATACCACCAGAGAAGGGAACATAAAGTTAAATCAACAAGTCTTTGAAACGGTACAAAGCAGTGAAATTCAAGCTCATAAGGAAGTAGCTCATACACCATAACACCCAGATGATGCAAAGCCCTTTAAGTTGTAAACAAAATCTTTTTAAACTAGTCTAAACCTCACAGAGACAGAGAAGTGATATGATTTCCCAGAGTTTCTCAAAGACGAGTGATTTGGATGAGCTGGAGGCGAGCGATTGACTTGTGGCAGAGGCCAGAGCAGAGAAATAAAGGAATGGATTCCTTTCTTCACATCTGCAGCTCTTGAAAGTGATCTAATTTTAGATTGGCTGAATGAAGCATGAATGTACCACCCTACACACTTGGTTGTTGAATGATGAGAAATATGACCCTTGAGTGTTGGTTGACTTTGTGTTTGCATCGTGAAGGAGTCGATAGAGTTGTCTGGAAGGAACCGTCGGGCTCTTGAGATAAAAAGAAGGCCAAGGAGTTGGGCTGTATTTGGCAACTTGAACATATATGTGGATGAAAATAAATGAGGGCTTTTTAAATCGGTGGCTCAGTGGCAGCAAGAAGGTAAAAATGAAAGAGGACCTAAGATTGAACCCTGGGGGACACCTCGGAAATTGGTGGGTGCTGTTTTTCTTGTGGGAACTGTGGCACTGAAATGTTTTATTGCTGGAAAAACAATAATCAGGTTTGTCCCTGATAACATACTATTATTTCAAGGGTCCTGGACAGTTATTTCAGGGAATCACTACCCATGCTCTTGATGAGTATGAAACTTAAAAAAGAAAAGAAAAAGCGGAACCTTTAAAAAAAGTGTTGAAATGCTTTGATACCATCTAAGTGTGGGTTTGATTCTTCCTGCAGGCTGGACAAAGCAGATACTAAAGCACCAGTGGACAGATAAAGCTAATGGAAAGAATATTCAGTTTAATGATGTGTAAAACAGATTATAAAATTAAGCCGTTAAGACATCTAGAGAGCAGGAGGAGGAGGAGGAGGTTTGATGGTTTGACAGACCAATTGGTTTAAAATGGGTGTTTAAAGGAAGTGGTTCAGGGGGGCAGAAGATGATGAGGGAGGAATATGTATCTTGGTATTTGATGTATTGATAAAATGACTTGAAGTGTTGTCAGATGTTGCCGTGCTTTTTTTTTTTGGCTTGTCTGAAAGAAAAGAGGTGATTTTTGAATCAGTGGCTTGAGATAAAAGTTGGGGATTGTGTCTTAAGGAGGCAGTAAGATGGGGATAAAGAGAATTTGGGGGGGTGAATACAGACACATTGAATTGTTATCACATGACCCATAAAAAAAGAAACTAGGGAGTACAGTCACAACAAAGTGTTACAATGAGGTTCACAGAGAATCAGACGAGACGTAAACATGCCAGATTATCTTTATTCTGGCTTGAAACAGGAACTGAGTGTTCCCAGAATGACAGGTAGCGAGTGGGAGGAGCTATTTTGGCTGAACCTGGTGTTGGAGCGAAAAGGGAAAGGTGCATGATTGATGGTTGGAGCTCTTTCACATTTTTTTGACTCTTTACCAAATGCAGATGAATTAAGAAAATACTTTGTTCTTTTAAAACTCTACTACACTCTACTACAGTTACTTACACCACTGTGAGGAGTTTAAAACTGGCTTTTCAAATAGATTGAATATAACTTATGTTTCCTCGTAATATCTACAAAAAGTGATGCATTTTTAGCACAGGGGTGGCCAACCAGTCAAAGACCAAGAGCCACAAAAATAACTGTGGTACTACAAAGAGACGCATCAAAAACACACTTCCTCTCGCACATAAACGAAAGAACAAAAGATGAAAATCAATACACTTCCAAATTTTTAAAGTGACATTTATTGCGTTTGTAAGCATGTTTCAGTTCATACTTGGAGCCGTGTCTAAGACAAGTTTCTGTTTTCACTGCAAAAGAGACAAAGTTTCATCCATCTATCTTTTTAGATAGCTATGAGCACGTGCAAGTCGAGAAAAGAAACTGAAACTTAAGTATCAATCTCGTCAGCCAAGTATTGATCAATACTGATCACAACATCAATATATCAATAATTTAGATTGATTGGCACACCACTACTCATAGCAATAATAAATGGATCAAAGAGCTGCACACCGAAAGGCAAAGAGCCGCATGTGGCTCGCGAGCCGCAGGTTGGCCACCCCCGTTTTAGCAGAAAACAAAAACGTGATATGTTCAGGGTAAATCAAAGACGTAAGAGATCCTATTTGGACCACAGAAGGCGCCAAAACCAACCTAAACCAAAAGTTTCACACAGGACCTATAAACAAAAGGGGAGGTTACTACATTTATGAAATGTCCAGGTGCACAGTTTTTAGAAAAACATCTTTAAAATTTTGTTTTATAAAGTGTACTGTTTCTTTGTTTGTGTTATATCTTTTATTCTGTAAAGCACTTTGACCAAATCTTGGTTTCTATCTCCCCCAAGGACGTTAGGTGTTTGGGAGAGTTTGTCTGTGAACAGCATAACTCAAAAACTAACGAACAGATTTTGATGAAATTTTCAGAAAATGTTAAAAATGGGACAAAGGAGAAGTGATTAAATTTTGGAGGTGATCTGGATCACTGTCTGGACCCAGGACTTTTTTAAAGGATTCTTTATCATTATGGAATAGGGCCGTTTTCACCATATGTGTATGTAACTCCACCATAAATGGTCAGATTGCTTTGCAAAACAGTTCAAGACAAGGTCACCATAATTTATGACAGATGTAAAAGTACGATCCAGATCCTGCCAATATTCTGAATACTAAGATCTGGAATATTAAATATGTACTGGGTCATCATAATTTTCAACACTGTCAGGAAACAAATTATCGTACAAACCTGCAACGAACACCAAATTGTAGCAGACAGTCTGCTGAAAGGAAGTATAACATTAAAGTAGGACTCAAGTGTTGGTGACAATCATAATATGTTTGGTGGAGGTCTGCGCTCCCTGAGTGCTTTTCTAGCTTTAAATGTGCTATATGAATAGACTTGACTTGACTAGAATGTGTAGATAAACCAGTATCAGTGCCAGGCAGGAAAAAATATGGTTATCTGACTCACAACACACACTGAAATAAGGTGAAGAGCAAAGCTCATTCGATAAACAAACTCCCCATGTAACAGGCTCAATAGATGGATAACAGAGTGTTAAAACAGAATTCAATAATCTCGCTGCCCTAAACTCTCAAAGCCACCTGTTCTGCAGCTGTCAGAGGAAATGTCCTCAAATCAAATTTATTCTTGATTCCAAAAACTCATTTTAGAAACTGTGACCAGGAAATGTTTTCTCTTGAGTATTCAGTTCCTTGACCAACAGTGGCAGTTATCACTTTGCATTTCTGCAGACTTCAAGACTTCTACTTCTCAAAGATGTGCACAGTTGTGTCCAACTTAGCATCTCTTGTTGGTTTCCTCTTCAGATAAAGGTTAGCTCATTGATCGTCAGGTGGCTCAGGCTCCATGCAGAATCCGTCTAAATTTGATCCGATTGCTTCCACGTTGTTGAAAGCATGACTTGAGCAGGCGTAGGTGCTTTGTGTTCACCTCCTGTGTGGTTGTAGAGGAAATGATTTGTCTCCGGTTTGAATTTCTTACACTGCCTCGCTGTAGATCATCCACAATCGCACACAAATGCAGACTTAAAATGTTCTGAGCGTGGGAATAAATGAATACAGGATACAGAGCCTCAGAAACATCAAAGAGCAGCGGTTGGAGCTCCCCCTGGGATGAAGCATCGCTCTCGCTTTCACTCCACGGGAATGACAAACATGATTTAGTGACGGACGAGGGGTTTGTCTGCCGTTATATATATCTCTGTCTGTACTTCTGCTCTCTTCATCGCAGAGTATCTCCCCCTCTCCTCCTCTCAGTATCTTTCCAGTGTGCGTTAACTGGCCCGCTCTGTGTCTGTGTCATATTACTCAGGGAGCACAGGATGCAGCCGCCGAGACGTGCTGACAGGAGAGAAGGAGGTGATGCCGACTCCCCAGGCAGGAATCAGACTTATCACAGGAACAGATTCACATTGGGTATCGATTCGCACACAGCCAGTCCATTTGATTCAAGCCAGTCACCGAGTCAACAGTGTGCTCACAGCAGGATGCACATAATATCTCATGGAAATTGGAGCTGTAACAGAGGTGTTAATTTGTGGTGGAGACTTATGTTTGGCATTGATTTCTGCATGGTGAATCCATTTACATCAGGGGTAGGCAACCTAGGGTACGGGTGCCATAGCTGGAACGTGAGGCTATTTATGTTTAGCCAGACACGCCAGACGGACAGTTACATATATCCGCCACGGAAATATTTCACTAGTCCACCTGGGTAGCGGCTCTTTGGATTTGTTTTCAGAGGCGGGACCTTCAAAAAATCTGCAGCTGGTGATTGGACAACTGTTCTGATTGACACTTTCACCACAGACCAATTCACATCAAGCCACAGTATGACATAGCTTATGTGCGCTGCTGCTGAGAAACAACAGACGAACAACTACAGGATCACAAGAAACAGCTGTGATAATGGCGTTAGACGACTGCTGCCGTTTTTGTAAAGTTACCTTAAGAATCAAAGGAAAGCTGACAAGTATGAAAGTCTGCTGACGTCACAGCTGCTCCCGCCTCTCTTCCCTGATTGGGCCGGTTAGAATTTAGCTGAGTGAATTCATTGGTCAATGGAGCCTGGTAAGATGGATCTGCAGGATTTCAGAAACTGAATCAGGCAGGACCATCTGCTCTGCAGGGTTAATTTATGTTGGCATGCAAAAAATAGTTACTATGAGGCAGAGGACTAAATAAATAAATAACTATTGTGTTGTGTTCCATGAAACACTTAACAAGAAATTGAGCACAATATAAATGTTGTTATGGAACAGTTTAACAAATAACATTAAGAAAATACATTTAAATCATGACATTACAAGTGTGCAAATGTGTCTTACAAATGCGTCACCGCAAATCTCTTGGGACGTCAGTCTGCTAGCTCGCAATCTCATCCATTTAGCGGCGTTATCAAGGCAAACAAACCAAGTTCCAGTAGTTCTTTCCAACATTGTCAGAGATGGCCAAAGATCGTACATAGGACAACAAGTGGGCAGCGTCTTTTCAAGACCAAACAAGAAAACAGTGTTGGCATGGTATGCGAAACTAAGTAACACATTCAAATCTTTCTGTACTGAAAAAAAAACCAGGCAACAGAAGGAAGTTAAACCATTTCCCACTGCATAGCTAAGAATGGAAAACCATTCAAGAAGACTTTCCTTTCGACTGTCAGTGATTTTATGAAAGAACTAAGTCTTTGCACTTTAGGCATGAGTGGATTTTGATGTGGCACAAGTCATGGAAAAGACTGCCTACCCCTGGTTTACATCAAACCAGTTTCTTAAGGGTATACCCTGCTAACCAAAGGTGTCAAGTAACTTCCTAAAAATACTTTGTTACCTTACTCAAGTAAAAATTTGGGTATCTATACTTGAGTAATTATTTTTTAGCCAACTTTTTACTTCTACTCCTGACATTTTCAGGCAAATATCTGTACTTTTCACTCCACACGTTTTAAAAACAGCCGCGCTACTCCTGTTTCATTCCAGCCTGTCATCGTCCAAAAAGACACACTCCAAAAAAAAGGGGGAAAAACCTGTCCTAATATTGCAAATTGTGCCATCCAGAGAGTGAATTTGATTGTGGATACCATTCCGACACCCTATTGGTTTTTACGCAATCCAGCACACCTGTACCTGTCACAAATCACGCCCCACTTCAGCAACAACAGACGTATGTAGTATAGTAAGAAGATGTCTGTGACAGAGACTCAGGAGTGGGGATAAACTATATGAACTATAGGCTCCTGTGGTACAGCTGAGCTTTTGACCTTAATGATATTTTCCCCCCTTTTAAGTTACTTTTAGTTTTATACTTCAGTAGTTTTGAAACCAGTACCTTTACACTTAAGTACAAAGCTTGACTTGATACTTCAACTTCTACAAAAGTCTTTTTAAACCCTAGTATCTACTTCTACTTGTGTAATGAATACTTTTGACACCCTTCCTACTAACAAAGTGTCATACGAAATGCTTGTTTGGACGTCTATCAAAAATTTAGGATGGAGAGTTTGTGATGTTGACATATGAATATAATAAAGAAAAACTGCACAGAAAAACAAAGGACCCTGATTCAATCATCCACCTGAAGGGAAGCTTGAATGCGGCCTCATTGTTCCTGAAGTTCAGAAATTCTCCATTCCAAGTATTTTTCTTCATGCAGAACCAGATTGTGTAACTTTGCAAACACACTGTTCAAAGTCAAGGTTATGATCCAATTGGGAATTTTGAGAGACAGCTCAGTGTAGAAAAAAACGAATGTGATGCAGAAATTTTATCAGACTGTTTATTTGTTGTCGGGGGTGAAGACCTTTTTTTTTCTGAGAGAGATGTTTGTAGCTTCTGGCAAGAATTTTAAGTTTGTCTGGCGGGACAAAACGAGTTTTTTAATCTACTGAAAGTGCAGAAAACTTCCTGAGCTGCACTGAGTCACTGAGCCAAAATCTGAGAAGGTCAGAAAGCCAACGCAAAATAAGCTACACCACAAAGTCAAAAATGTTTTAGGAAGGTTTTGGAAAATTGAATATTTAAAAGTTACCTGTATGCTGTGGATTCTGTCATCAATCAATCAATCAATCAATCAGTTTTAGTTATGTTGTGCAGATCCACATCAAATGTTGGACACTGCAAAACTTATTGTTCATAAAGTTTTATCAAAAATATGTGTCTTGCACCTTTTGCCGGAAACAATCTGGAGTCTGATTATACATTTCAAGACTCATGGCTGAAATACACCTGATGCATCTGCAGTGCGTCTTCGTTCTGTCATGGCAAACGTCGCAGGTAATACGCGGCCATCCTATTATTGCCGGATGCAGAGCTGTGACGCTTAAACTCAGCATAGGGAAGATTGAGTGGCACAGGAAGTTGTGACTGGGAACTACCTAAAAACACCCAGTGACTTTCAAAATAAAACAGTGTCAAATCAGTTTATATTTGGCTCGACTACAATGACAAATGGACATAATGAGTGGAGCCAGGCCAGGAGTCAACAGGTTTGAGGATTTACAGCCGAACATGAATAAAGAGAGACTTATCAATGGAGTGGACTGCAGATGTATCAGCTGTATTTGAGGAGTTAGCCTGAATGTTTTCAAACCCTGACGGATGCAAACTTTGCATACAGAGCCAATGGGACAAAGGGCTATCCTGAATAAATTAAAATTCCAGATTAACCCTTTAAACAAAAAGCTCCCTTAGTTGGGGGACTTCGAAGTTGCTCTGCAAAAAAAGACGTGTTATTCCCTGGGCCAGTCACATAAGTACCACCAGATAGGGCTGGACAATTATGGCAAAACTTAAAATCACAATTATTTTGATAGATATTGAAATCACGGTTAATAAACAGGATTATTCATGATTTCAAAATATGAGTAATATAAGTGGTTAAATAAATTGGTCATGTTGGATTTGGTAGCAGACACGACAGTGTGACAAATTTTGCAAATTAAGTCTTTCTGCTGGATGTCCGACAACTTGAAGCCAAAATGCTTCCAGATGACTGAAATAGTCCTACCTTTCTTGTCAACTAAAGGCTCTTTCTGCCGTGTTTTTAAACCACTATCTTCACGTGTTGCTGATCGACAAACGTTTGCTTGCTGCTGCGCACACAACACAGGTGCATTCACAGTGCTTTGGCAGCGCAGGAAATTACATACACCCCGCACCGTGTGGCACATTGTTTTTTTTCAAAAATAACGTTTTAATGATCACGAGTAACCAAAATCAAAATTAAAAGTCAATTAATCATCCAGTCCTACCACCAGACTCATTCAAATAGACCTTGTAGATGTAGAGATATACTCTTTTCAATCTAGGCGTGTCAATTTTCTAGCAGAGACCGAAAGAGAGGCCAGGTCTTAAAGGGTTAAATGAAACAAGACAGTCAAAAAATATCATTTTAAGATGCTAAAATAAAACAGGATAAGATCTAGTCCTATCTTTCAGTCAGGAATCAGTGTCATTCCATCTTATCTCATAGTGAGCAGAGCTCTATGCAGCCTTTATGAACTGACAGTGGTCAGGACTTGGGATGAGTCAGGGCTTTTTATTATTCAAACAACCGTTGATTCATGAAAGATCAATTAGCTCATGTGACTGTTATCTCGTGATTAGACATCTTTTTCCCATTGTTTTTACCAGCCCCTGGTTAAAATGTAAAATAACCATCAGAGAGTATTCGTTGGGCATCTGAAAGCTGTTTTTCTTTTTGCCGTTAGATAAAAAAATCGTATCCATGGAACTTCTAAAAAAAAAAAAAAAAAAAAAAGACCAAATTAAAATCTTCTTCTGAAAAACATTGGCTACCTTATGCTACTGGTCAAACTGGGACAGGTACGCCTGGCAGCACAGAGACAGAGTGTTCTGTTTAATTGTCTGGGAGTGGAGTGTTTTTAAGAAGACTAATGGGTTATTTTACTATAGCAAAGTTTTGCTTTAATGAAGCAACAGCGCTGAGGATTAATAATTCAAAGACAAGCCTCTTTTCCTATTCATCGCCTTTACTCAGAAGACAGTCCTTCATGAATACATGAGCTTGTTTTAGGCGGTATTAAGTGATGCTGTCATATCATCTAAGGCAACCTGCAGAGGCCAGACGGTTGGATCACTTCTGCTGTTCCAATTAGCACCACTGCAGCCGTCTGAATTTCACTTTACCTGCAAGAAACTTTTGTACCAAGTCTTAAAGTAGTTCTGCAAGAAGTTAATTCCTTTTTCCTTTGTTTAAATCTGTAGGAAATGAGAAGATTCAGCAAAAAAGATTTAGCTTCATTTATCGAGCAGGCCAAAAATCTGACAGACCCTGTTGGGGAATATTAAAGAAAAACTAAAAAGTAGCTTTCTGGCACAGAAAGAGTGGAATGTATCAGTAGGAGGGTCAAAGGTGTTGTTGAAAAATGCCACTGACTCTATTTTTACTCCAAAAGGGACTTTTTGGCTTTTAAAGCTGACTTTGACATTTTGAAATTACATGGTACAAAAGTACAAACTTCACTGCAAGAAATACATTCAGCTTTTTTTAAAGTGTTAGATAATTATCATAATTTACATGCTGAATGCACTTTGGTTCAGCCTTCGGACAACTTGTCAGAACACTAATAGTATCAGTAATTATAGTCACAGGAAAGAATCATAAGTTCTTTCCATGAGGCATCAGTTCCTGGTCAGCTGCAGAGGCTAAGCTGCTTTTTAAGCCCACTTGCCCTCTGTATCACTTGTGTTTTTTGGTCTCTGCAAGTGTTGGGAAAAAAAAATCTTTTGATTTACAGCCAGGGTCAGGGAAACACAGCCACAATTACCGCTGATTGTAAGAGGAGCAGCCAGAGAAATCAAAAGTGTTTCTGTAACAGTCAACGTTAGGCTGACATCACTGACTGGAAACAAAGAAAGACATAGAAGACCATGTCCTCCCAATCTCCAAAACACCGCGATAAATGCTGATATGTTACGAATCTGGAGGCAGAGTCTGCACTTCTGGATTCGAAGTGTTCACATTACGCCTTTAAAACCAGTGTTGGGTCAATTACATAAGAAAAAAATTAGTCACTCATTACTTTCCCCAAAAAGTAATTGAATTAGTAATGGAATTAATCATCTATACATGTAATTAGCTACCACGGAAAGCAATTATTGCATTCCTCTGAAACAAACAAACAAAAAAAACAACTTTAATTCAGCAAAAGAATTCAGTTTTTGAGCAGATTTAGCTCTGGGACGTCATGTTCACATGTTGGTTTTTGCCTTTTACATCTTAAGCCGCATTTCCACGAAGCAGACCGGTTTGGTTTGTCTCCATGCGGCGCACATTTTGTGTCGTTTCCACTGACTTATCCCAGGACTTCACTCTTGAGGAGGTGTCAGGTCACCTGTGTTTTTGTAGTACTACAATTTTCTGCACATAAGAGCCGATCATTTACAGGCAGAATGATTGATGTTGAATGATGTTTGGATACCTCTGCTTTTGAGGGAATTCAGAGCTGGGGACTCTTTGATAAACCGCCAATCGTTTTCTTTTTTTCTTCTCATGCTCATCAGGGAAAGATGTAAAGCTGTGCTTGTTAGAGATTGTAAATCACAGGATGAATCCCTCTGTGTACTCAAACACATACAGGATATTATAATCACGACTTTTTTCACTGGTTGTGTGCATCAAAACCCTCCAAGGCATGAGCATTCTTGCATGCTGGAGGATTAAATAGAAGCAACACGTGGAATCAAAGTTTCATTTAGTGTTTTATTTTATGTCAGGCAGGAAGCAGGAAAACAAAGACCTTAAAAAGAAATAAACAGAGAATAAAAATACATGCTGCGGTGAAAACGCAACGCAGACAGCTCTGATAGAAAACAGCTGAATTCATCAGAAAGACACAGCAACCTTTAATTTGTTCAGCAAGACATTTTGAGCAACTGAGTTAAAAATGTTTGAGTGTGAGAAAAACAGTCGACGAAGAAGGAATTCAGACACTTAGTCACAGAAAGGACGTCTGACATGAATATTTCATAGATCTGGAGTCCTTGCGTTGCATTTTTACCCTTCAAACATAAAGGTGTGTTGTGAGAATCCAGTCACTGTGACCTGAGCCCTCACCCTCATTATCACAATACCATTACAATAATAACCTTGACGATGACGAAGTGATGACCTTACCTTGTGTCTACAGCTGAGGATATTTGGTCCTATAGACATGAAAATACAGCAGCTTAAATGGGCAGACGCCTATACACACACAGAGACACACCAACAAACCCACGGACATATATAGGCGTGCACACAGTACATATGGAGACTGACACACATTGCGCCAGAGGGGGGTTCAACATGATAAATCCTCCCGAGCTGAACAGCAGCAGCAGCAGCATTTCTGGAGATGAAAGCAGAGAGCCAGGAGTTAACCCTTTCCTTCAAACATCGGCTCAAAGCTGCTGTGAAATTTCCCCTCACAGATCTCAGCCTGTGGTCCGCCTCTGTGAGGGAAAACCACCTTCCTCCAGCAGCTGCTGAGAGGACCAGCTCAGGCTCATGTGCCTTTTTTTTTTTTTTCAATGCAGAACTATATTCTGGGGAGAAAACTGAATTAAAAACCAAAAGGTCAAGTGTGATAACTGGCAGGGACGTACAACAGAAATAAGAAATTAGACAGAAGGAAAAACCTTAGTAAGTGCGACAAAGTGCTACGAGCTATTGCCTGCAGATTTTTTTCTATTGTAGAATAATGTATCCATAACATCATAAGATTATATGACAACATTTTTTCTCTTTTTTTTATCATATAGTTTAAAATAACCTGAGTCACAGAGTTTCTGAGCCTCAGGATTTTATTCAAAGAAAACAACGTTTGTGTTCTTGTCTTATGATTCATCCAGCTACCTGACAGTCAGTTTAGGCCTATGACTGACTCCTGTCAGTGAAGATCTAATCATGAATGTTACAAATTAAAAATGTAATTGTTTACAGTTGGCTGCTTATGTTAGGGCTCAAACTGCACACTGTTTTGGTTTGTAACATTTGTTTGTATCCATGGCTCAATAGCGCCCTCTCTCATCTCTACCTGATAGGCAGATGTGATGCTTTGCCAGTTGATTAGAGTAGTTTCATTGTTTTTAAATTCAAAATTTCTATTTATTATTTTTATTTGAATTTACATTAGCCTTTAGTTAGATAGATAAAAAATACTTTATTCATCCCCGAAGGGAAATTCATGAGTTTACTACATTTAGTGGGTTACTGTACTGCTTGGATGCTAATGTAAGCGTATAACAGCCTGTGCATTCTTTAGCAAAGCCACATGTCATTTTGTACTGTGAGTGGGCTTTCGCAACAAGCTAACAATGTGTCCAGTTGCTTTGTAGTGTTCATTTTCAGAGATTAACCTGAATGTGGTTACATTGAGATATGACGAGTATAAGCTCTTCTTCTAAAATATTTTTTTTTAAATGAAAAAATAGATAAATGAATAAAAAAATAAAATAGTAAAAAAATAAGCAAAATATAATAAAAAATAGAGAAAAAAGTAAAATAAATAAATAAGATAAAAAAAAGGAAAAATTAAAAAGAAAAAAAAACAAACTGCAGCTTATTCTGATAATGTTCCAAAAATGAATCTAAAATGTTCCAAAAAAATAAATCTAGAACAAAAAGTAAGGGAATCTGTGATTGATTGATCATTATTCGGAACAGACTTTTGAAGCAGATTGGCTGTTGCGGCCATATTGGAAGTGACAGGGGCTTCGAGTATAGCTAAAGGGCTCCTGTCAGTCATGTGACCTGAGCAGTGTGTCTGATTGAGCCAGCTTGTGATCTTAATATCCTCTGAACTGCGGGGTTAGAAAAATTCACTCTCTGTACAGTGTGTGCTGATAGAGGAATTAGTGATTCAGACAGGAGATATTTCTTGAATTCAAACTTCATCTTCAAACCCCATCTAGAAAAGCTTCATTATGTGTGATTTTATTGGATATAAAGGGTAAATTGAGGAATAATAATTACCAAAACAAGCATTGAAAATTATCTGACATCACTTGACTAATAGACTGAAAATGAAGAAAAACACCTTTCAGTCTCACATCGATTAAAATATTTCACTGATCATATTTTAAGGAGCTTACAGAGTTTTTAAGCTGTTAAGATGTTAGCGCCGTATGTAAATTAATGAGAAAAGAAGAAATTTAACCTCTGAGACACTGTGTGTCTGTATCAGTACCACTGACACAAACACAAACAATACATTTAACTAAATCAGTGTCAGATGTAGATGTCCAATCAGCGTGAGTTAAACATAAGAGAAAACATCCTCTGTCACGCTGTGAAAAGACATTTTCTGCTCCGACGGTAAGAAAAGTGAAGACTGATTCTATTTGAGCTCAAGTTTTTACGCCTGAGTTAGTTTCATAATCACAACAAGGAGACAAAAACATTAGTGCAGTTTGGAGGTAAACTGTCTCGATCACTGCAGTTTGAACGAGTCATGTCATAAAATCTGGCCTTAACTGGAGGGATATGGATCTGTTGCGCACCTGGCTGTCGTTACTCTATGTTACAATCCAGAGCACTGACATTTAAAAAGACTCGTGGCATTTAAATCCATTAACATGGCAAATTGTGCCTTAGTGTGTGTGTATGAGAGAGAAAGAGTGTGTGTGCTTGTTATTTCGTCAGTTTGCCAAGTGCAAACTGCAAGAAAAATTTTAACAGATGGAGCCAAAGAGGCAGAAAAATATCTGAAATGTAATGAGAGCAGTGTCTCCTGTAAAAAGTGAATTTTTCTCTGTAGTTTCTTTGAAGCTGAGTCGTGTTTTCCTCAGAAATCTGTCAGGAATCTGTTGCTTTGGTCTTTCAAACCTTATGTGAAAGAGGTTAGGGGGGTTTCTTATCTCCGTGAGTGTTGGCCCTGTAATGCTCAGGCTGCACGACTTTATTTGGTTTGTGATTAACACATACGGACAGATGTTGCCTCAGATACTTCAGCGGACTCCCAGCTCTGTTATTTTTTTTTCACTCCCCTGCTGCATAGCTTAACCTTGTTCAAGGGCTTCTAAAGAAGATAGTTCCACTTTTTGACATTGAGGAGGGAGAACAGAGCGAGGTTAAAGCTGACAAAAAAATGCTAATAAAGAAAAAAAAAGAAGACACAACAAACTCAGCTTCAGCGTCTCACTTTGTGTCACGTTCAGTAATGTAACGTGTCACAGCAGAAGCAGAGTAAAGAGCGTCTTCAACAACAAGCAGCTTCATGTAGTCAGGCTCTCAGACAGCAGAGAGAGGAAGGGATGAAAATGAATAAGACAGTGGTAATTAAACTTAACAATAGGTCTAAAAAATGAAAAGAAGTGAGAAAAGGTTTTATCACTGTTTCACGCAGAGAAGAAAAAGAAATAAATGGTCAAATTAAACATGAAGCAGAAGAAAAAGACGAAGATTGGTGAAATTAAAGGGAAGAGGAGACTAATGAAGGGAGAAATTTTAAATTTAGAGTTAAAAAAGACAAAAATACAGACCTAGAGAGACTTCATGACAAAAGACTGGGTAAAAAGAAATAAAATTAAAGTCAAAGTACAAATTGAAGAAACAAGAAAATTGAGGAAGAGAGCACAACGAAGAAAAGCCAAAAGAAAGACACAAGGAAAAATATAACAATGGAGAAAAGGAGAAAAATAAAAAATAAAAAGGAATGACAAAGTGAGAGAAAATGGAAGAAAAAACAAGGAGTACAGCAAAAAAGAAAGTAAAAGAAGACATAAAAATGGGCAGAGAACAAAAAATTGAAAGAATTGGAATGGATAGAATACAGAAAAATGAAATAAAAGGAAAAAAAGTGGAACTCACTTGAGAAGACATACTAGAAAAAGGGAAAAACAGAAGAAAAATAACAGAATGGATATAGTGAATGTTGAAGAAAAGAAGACCAACAAAAAAGAAGACAGAATGTTGTAAGAGTAGAAAAATAAGAAAAATAAGAAAAAAGAAAGAAAGGGAGATGAAATGAAAGAAAGAAAGAAAGAAGCAAAAGGAGAGAATAAAGAGTAAGTTATAAAGAAAAAAACAAACAATGAAGGGAAAAAATGGCATCAAGGAAAATGACAAAAGATGAGTAATTAAAAAATAAGGAACAGAAAAAAGAAAAAAAAATGATTGAAAGGAAAAAGAAGAAATGGATAAAAAAACAGGAAATGATGAAAGAAAGAATGCAAGAAAGAGTGAAAGATGAACTTAAAGAACAAAGAAAAACATGTAAAAATCAGACTTCACAATAAACAAATAATGGTGTAGTGCAATAAAGTCAGACTACCCCCATAAATGAATGAACAAATAAATAAATGATAAAATTAAAAAAAGATAAAAGAAACATGTTTAAAAAAAAGAGGGAAAAGAAAGAATGCAATATGAAAACAAAATGAAAGGCAAAAGCAAAATGACAGAAAAAAGAAGGATCACCTCAGAAAGGAGAAGCTAGAAAGTACAGAGATCCTGTGATTGACACGTAGGGACTGTCTGTTTCAGGACTCTGGGGCAGCCAGGGTTATTATATTTTACTGAAAATCATATTCCAGCACATGAATAGAGATCCTGCGCTGAGTCTTAGCCAAAGGGGATTGAATTATATGAAGCCTCATAATGTCCAACACTGAATAAACTCATAATAGACAGAGATAGAAGGAAAGAGAAAGTGAAATCTCCTCTGTCCTCCTCTTGCTCCACATAAAACGGACGTCAGTAACTCTTACCGACAGCCAGAGATGACCTATTCCTCTGAGCTATTCATTACTGAGGGAGAGGGTCGGCCCGCTCATTACCATATATTAGATTCTCACAGAGCAGGGACTTCCCCGGACATGGAGGAGATATGAGTCAACTTTTAACTTTCACTGCTAAGGACGAGGCGGTGCAGGCTGAAGGAACCAGAATAGGGAAGATTACACCACCGATAATGATGAAAGTTTATCCACATAATTCATTTTTTCCATTTATAACACCGGAGTTTTAATCTTGAATCAGAGCATCTTGAGCTTTTATTTTCAGCCTTTTAAGAGTTGATTGAGATGATTCACTCAATGAACAATCACATTTGAGACACTGAAATTCTTATTTTTATATCACAGAGCTCACTAAAGTTTAACCCTGGCACTCCCATTTTACTAGTGGTCTTTAAATTACTCTTACTCTTTGACAATTTGGCCTATCAAGAACATCCAAAGGCAAGTTTTATACTGATACCCAATGTATTATGGATCTGTATAAGAATCCATGTGCAATTATGCTCCAATCCAAATAACTGATGTAAGTTGGTTTCATTTTACAAGGGCTTCCATTACTGTAACTCCTCTACAATTTGGGCAAGCAAAAAAATAAAAAATAAAAATAAAAATCAATTGGTCCCTGGAAGAAGAGAAGATCAGCTTTTTGGGCATAATTTGTGACTCTTTAGGCCCAAAATAACACAAAGGTCCAGGTGGCCTGATTGATACTTGGGTGATAAAGGGTTTTGATATGACCTAACTTATTTTCCCAGTTTAATTCCCTTTAAAGCTATGGTCTACGATCTGAAACACAGTTTGGCTGATGAGACACTTTTGAAAAACGCAGACTGCCCCCCCAGCTGATCAGAGCAGAGCCAACTGTGGGTGGGGCTTTACCTTTCTTGGCGTGTCTTCACCAGCTCAGTTTACAATGCTAAAGATGCATGGCTAACTTATGCTAAAACCTTAAAAACTTATGCTAGAGCCTATCCATTCCGGCCAGCAACATTCAGTCATTAGCCAGCATAGGCACAGACTAACCAGAGTAATTCAGCTGACATCTCCCACTGTGGTAAACAAAGTCATTACCTGTTCAACAGATACTTAGCTGTCTTGGCGTCAGTCTTCATTCCCAAATCCCTCTGCAGCTTTTTCCACCGGTCGTACATTTCTCCAATATTTAGTCTCTGTTGGCACCTGCATCACTCATAATTCCTCCTTGCTTAAGCCCCCCCCCCACCCAAAAAAAAAAAAAAAAATCTGTTTTCTTCCCTTCATTGTGGAGGGTAACAGTAACAGCTTCCTGGTTTCAGTCTTCTCCAGCTCCATGGCGCTTCAGTAGCTGAGCTAGCTGACGTGAGAGAAGTAGTGGGGGGACCATGGTGGGAGCAGGGGAGACAGGAGATTGGATGGACTCACACACAAACCTGAAATGAGGGGAACGGTTGTTCGGATTGGTCAATTATCATGTCGTTTTGCAGCTGATAAACTGAATAATTTTTTTTCCTTCTTTTTGATTTTTATAGTGCATAGATCAGACCATAATGGCCTCATAAATAGTGTTGTTAATTATTACTAAGCTTCTAAATTGTAGACCATGGCTTTGAGAGTACATCAGTTGTCAAAGTACTATTTCTGAGAAATGCAACAACAAATCAATTAAGAAAAGTGTTGGCAACATATTTCGTTATCAATGTATGGTGTTGCAAGATTACCTTCATGAGTGTAGCAGAGCAAAAGTGAAACAAAGCCAGAAATTGAAGAAAAGAATGATACACATGCAACAGGTCAGAGGTGGAGAAGGCATATCTCCAGTGTCGGGATATTTTACATTAGGTAAAACTTGAAAAAGCCATGGATACTTTTTTTAAACTTATAAAAAGAAGTTTTTTAAATGGGTATATTTGATATCAGATTCATTAATTCTTCAATGAAAAAAGAAATTAAAAATTAAACATATTTACTTATTTATTTATCTATTTATTTTCATTTTTGAATTTATCTATTTATTTATTTATCTATTTTTTATTATTATTATTATTATTATCTTTAAGTTACAGACATGAGCACTTAGCATGAAACTTGTAAACTTATAATAAAACAAATTAAATCAGGTTTCTGGTAAGCTCTATGTAAGTTTAGAATCATTCTTTTTATGCTTCGCAAAACATTTAAACATGTTTTTCACACATTTTGCCTTTGTATCTTAAATTTGATAATGTTTCTGTTACTTACTGAATAAATAAAAAATAAAATAAATAAACACATAAATAAATAAATAGAAATAAAACAAAAAAAATGAAAAACAATAATTGAAAATATTTTTTTCTTGCCCTAAGAAAAGCGAAAGAGAAAACTCTATAGGGAAAGACCTTGACACAGGCTGATACAGTTCCACCACAGAAAATTTTCTAAATTGCATTTAGGAGAAAGTGACTTTTGGATAGCTGTCCACTGCAGTCACTGCTTTGACCAGAGGGTTCAAATATTGGTTAGCTGGGGCCCTAAATGCTGAATCAATGTGCTTCATAGATCTGCTTTAGCACGCAAATTGTTCTCAGATCAACTAGAATGACTGTTGGGTCGTTTTTGAACGTGTTGTGACTTTCAACACAGTGTGAGCTGTTACTCTCACCATCAGTTTACAATGAGCGTACATTTCTGTGATGAACCATAAAGTCTGGTGAGCTCCAGCGTGAATGATTTGAGACAGGTTTTGAATATGAACTGAAAAGTCATAATCATAATAAGATCAGTGCTGCTTTAGGGAAAAGACAGTTATTGCCACATCCAACTGGAATGTGCCGTGAGGAAGCGCAATCACTCATAATGACAGCGTGCTGAAATCCTTCTCAATCTAAAAACGCACTGAGGCAAAGGCCTCATTAAATATGCATACACACCCCAGAGATGGCATATTGGAAAATCTGAAAAAAAGTCCAGTGTAATAGGCTGAAGCCTTTCCCCCCTGGCTGCAAATTTAACTCCTGAGTCAGAAAACTCCCAGGAGCATCTTATTTAATGTAGACACACATACACACACACACACACACGCGACATTCAGTTGATGAGTTTCAGTCGTGGATTTGTCTTACACTGACTGTCAGAAACGTTAGCCTCAATTTTTTATCTTTGCACGCTTCTTCTTTTGTAACCAGACCCCTGAAGCGGTCACAGTATTCATTATTAAAATGCAAACTTATCAAAGTCAACTCCTCATCACTTAAATTAAATCATTTCAAGGCTGAGTGCCTCCCACATCTCGGCCTCCTTCTTCATTTTTCATTTTCGCTTCTTGCCCATCCTCATTTCAGGAAGACGCTCCGTCACTCACGTGGAATTGCCACCATTTGCATAACCAATGCAGGGGTGAGGGTGCAAACTGCGGCGATGTTGATGTTGCCGTGCAGTTCGCGGGGGAAGGAAGTGGAGGGATTAATTGGCCGGCTGGATTACTTCCCTCCTTCTGTCTCGCTTTCACCTCTGCTGTCACTTGTTGGCATGAAATGTCACACAACGACTCTGACACCTTCAAGGTGAAAGACTGATTTTCTTTGCGTCAGTTTTTTGAGGAAGTTTTGTGGTGCATCAGGGAGCAGCTGCGTGTCTGGATGTTGTTTTGAGCTTCTTTTACTCTTTTCAGTCCACGAGAAGGGACATTTCAAAGAGCATTAATTATTAATGACACTAAACCTCTTATGGTTCCAGTAAAGTAGCCTAAACACTGAAAGCTCATTTTGTTATTATTCCTGATTCAATATTAGGTCATAAATAATAAAACCATCCTGCTGTGTGCTTCACCTTTCTTATTCATTCTTGCTGCCTGCTGTTTTGAGCAGTAATGTAATTTTTACTACCTGTAGCAGTAAAATAACGCCATTAGATCTGAGGGGTGGACAGGGCAGCCGATTGATACCAGTGTCTCCCAATTTTAAGACACTCCATTAGAGCAGTTATAGCTGCTCTGGGTAAGGTTTTAATGCAACAAGGACACACAGCGTCACACACACTAAAACAACCTTCAACTTAATCACAGCAGTGAGGTGTTTGAGTGATGTTGCATCAGTTATATAACACCTCTTATTCATTAAACCCAGCGTCATGACAGTCTCTTTGAGTTCTTACTTAAACATTTATAACTTTGCATATTGTTCTTTGCTCAGAGCGTCATAATGTTCAACATGAAAAATAACGGCTTTGCATTAAAACTGGAAAAGAAATGAAATGAAAACATCCTCAGGCCGAGGCAGGATTGGCAAAAAAGAGAAAATAACAGGCTGTGATGGGTTTTAAAGGAAATAACTCAGGACCAAACAGAACAGGATGATAATTTCACCCCTGTTTCACCCTCCGACTGGCTAAATAATGTAAGTGAACAAGCAGGAGAGTGTGACATTCAATAAATTAAAGGAAAATGTGACACTGTTTTTAAATTTAGCTCAGCAGAGATTTATCTTGATAATGTACGGACTCGATCAGACAGTTGAAAACTTTTGTGTAAAATCAATTATTTGCAGTTGCAGTGATTAAAGCTGAAGGATATAGAGAAAAACAAGATATAGGCTTTGGCAGCAGTTGTAATCAACAACTTCAACAATATCACAGATCTGACTTTGTCTTTGGATTCTGGACCAAATTTCAGACTGTGGGTTGTCATTGCCCTTTTACACAAATATATTTGATTTTATCTATTTATTCTTATTATTTGTTAGATTGCTCATCCGTGTGCCTTTTAAAGTTTATTTTACCTATTTTCTGTTTTTAATTTGTTTTTGTATTTTACATTTAGTATCTTTTTTTTAATCTCATTATAGCTGCTCTGTATCTTAATGTATTTTATTGATTTTTCTGGACAGCACTTTGGTTAACAGTGCCTGTTTTTTAGGTGCTTAACAAATTAAGTTGGATTGGATTGGATTGGATTGGTTTGGTTTGGTTTGGTTTGGTTTGGCTGTCATGCTAGAAATTCTGTCTCTTTTAGTTGATCCTGCTTCAGGTATAGAAGTGGGGATGAGGAAAGGCCCAAATTGTGTTCATATTTATGTAAATACAAGCATAACTCAGTCTTAATGCTGTAAAAATCCACATTTGAAAAGCAGAGTTAATGGGGCTCTAAGACTTTAGGACTCAGCCTCTAGTGGACAATAAGGAACTGCGGTTCTTGGCACTTTAACTTTAACTTTACTTTTCAAATACTGAAGGTCGCCACCTATACAACACATGCAAATTCCACCCAGCTGGACAGAAATTTTGCTTTTCAGCTCTTTTTTGTGCAACACCTATCTAAATATCTCACAAAAAAACGTTTTGTTATTTTACCTTCATCTGCAGCTACCTGTATTTGGATTAGGCACTTGATCTTATTGAGTTTACCGTAGATTTAGTCTAAATTTGAAGCTGTAGCTATGATGATATGCTTTCCTCACAGAAAGAGTTAAGTTGAAAAAAAGCTTGACAGTTTGGCCGTAGAAATGTTTGTCTCACGCCAACATGCACATTTAGAAAGTTCGGGAACCTTTTTTTTTCGGCCTTCATTGCCTTTTTTGGTTTTCCTGTTTTATTGTACATCATTGGTAAGGGTGGACTTACCCAAATCTGGTACTAGGTATTGGTTCTGATACAGACTCAAAAAGCAAGATTGGTTATCAATGAAGAAGAGGCAATCCACATTTTTTTCTTGGTAAAGCTAAAGTAGCATGAAGGAAGATGACTACAGCAGCCCAGAGGTTTGGAGGTAATCTGCGATGGCATCTTAGTTAACAAAGGTTACAAAGTTAGTTAGTAACAGTCAGATCGGTGCCTCCCCAATCATTGTCGTAGCTACATTTTGCTTATTTAAGAAACTGATGTAGGCAAGAATCAAGATCGCTGGTTTGTGAATTGACAGCTAGCTAACTGAACATTAGCTAGCTTGGAAAGCTGTTTTATCTGTCTGTGGGCAGGAAATACCAGGTTCAAGAGGAAAGACAAAGAAATGAAAGCAGTGGTGACATTTTGTTGTTCACAGCTACATAAGTGGCTGGTGTCTTGATTCGTAAATCTGCTGTACAAGTCAGATTACTGACGATGCCTCTAGTGTTCAATGCAAGGAAGTGCATTTTTCTTTAGATGGATTGGCACCTGACAGAAACTACCTGTAGCTACGAGAGAGGAACTTATTTCGTCAGATAAACAAATCAGAATGTCAAAAAGGCAGTTTGACTGTGTAATATCTAACTGTATTTCAGAAGAATAACATCACTCAGTTTCTTTTTGATTAAGGTTTCCTTGAGAAAAAATTCAAACAATATCTTTTTATGTAGCTGTAATAAAGACGTGCTTCAGTTGCTTTGTGGTGAGGAAAAAACAAAGACACAGATGACCTTTGCTTGGGTCACAGGGAGTCATTTCTTGATATTTCAGTTAAAGTTTGACCTCTCAGCCCTTCTTGCCATTACCTACCAATATGTGCAGCCGCCTTGAAGAGCTCCAGTCAAATTACAAGAAGCACAAACCCCTTAATGCCACTTCAGGTGAACATAAATCTGGTTTGCCAAGCAACAAGCTGATCCTGAGCGCTTTAAGATGCTTGTACATCAAGGTCAACGTCTCGGTCAAAGAGTGTTTGTGCAGCAGGTACCGATCTGTACAGGGGGGAGCGGGCTCTTCTTCCCAGTGTGCTGCTTCCAAGCGTGACTGTTATTCCTGGTGACATTCCAGTCCTCGGCACATCCCACCGAGAACTGATTGGGACAAATGGAGCTGACAGGTTTGCTGCTGTTCCCGGAGTGAGAAGAGACATGCTAGGAAGTAAAGTAGAGATCTCCTCTTCTGTGGAGCCGGATCACCCAGAGAGGAGAAGGGAGATATAATCCTCTTTCAGACTTTTTTCCAGCACAGCTTCTTTAAGAAAAGTCAGGAAAAATTGTGATTTTATCAGGAGGTGTTTTGGCTCTCCTTTTCATCATTAAGTGGACCATCTCCCACTTCATAATGACTTCAGCTAAGTGTGAAATTTTTAGTAATTTTTCAATTTTCAGACTCAAAGAAAGTTATCATTTTCACATGACATCAGCACACTCCCCAAGCGCCAAGTGATTGGTGTCTGTGTTGTCTCAGTTTCAGGGATTGGCTCATTTACTTCCTTAATGAAGTTCAGTGACAGGCTGGTGAACTGCTCAGTCATTAGGCTCTGGTTCAATACAGTCGCTGTAAGCCATTCGGTCGCTTTGGGGGCAGAAATTTTGGCTGTTCATTTCCTTAGTGGCAAGTTTGTTGCAATCAGTTTGAGAATGTTTGGTAAATTTTGTGGTTGGGTGGTTAAACCAGGAAGTAGCCATGAGCGTTGATAGTCAAATGGGTGGAAATAATAAACTGATATCGTTGATCCACCATTTGTTTTAGATTTTTCTAACATCCACAGAGCATTTGATTCAAAACTTAACTCAATCTTCCAAAAGTAGAAATGCATTTGAATACCTGAATTCAGTTTCATTTCCATTGTGAGCTTTATGTAAGTGGCTGATAACTTAACAAGAAGATTTCAAATTAAAAACAAAGTGAGATTATTTTTATATCCCCCTCAAATACTCTTGATTTTTAGTGGAAATGCTTCCAAATCTTTTGTCTTCAGGTAAGCCAAGTCAGATTTATTGATATTTAAAAAAACAGCTTAGTTTGCTGTAAAATCAAGAAGAAGACAATAAAAAGACAGAACAACCCCAACTAATGATTAACAGCACCCAAAAACAAATGATTTTTCTTTCCTAAATGATTTGTTTTGAATCTGGATCAACTGAATTTTCAACAATTACTTTCATAGGAGCCACTTTCCCTCAGCTCACCTGGATTAAAGTCATTCTGGAGCCACAAAATCGACTTTAACTTCACAACAAAGACTATAAAGACAATGAAATTCTAAACATAGTTTAAGTCTAGTGAATAATACTCTAAACAAAAGGTTTTTTTTAATTTATGAAACCGTACATGTTTTTAATTTTTTACAAATTTTTAAATTATTTAGAAAAATTCTGAACTTTCAAAAACTTTGCAAAAACTTATTTTAAAAATGCAAAAAAAAAAACTGCAAACATTTTGAATTGGCAAAATTTAGAAAAAAAAAATGAATTTTGAAATTTTAAATTAAAAAAAATCTGAAAATTGAATTTTAAATTTTTTTATTTTTTTTTGTCAGAAAACTCGACTTTGATAACATGCATTGATAATATTCCTTCACTCATCATTTTTGGTCGTTTGCTAATGTCTCGACACATATCAAGCTGGTTAATTAAGAGATGAAGAGCATGTTGCCAGTTAAATTAATCTATCCACACAGAATTAAAATCTATATTGTCTCCCAATTTTTTTTTTTTTTTTTTTTTTTTTTTTTTTTTTGCAGATGTAGTTATTCTAACAGGGGTGTAAAACCTGAGGTAAGCCACAGGTACATGGAAAGTTGTTGGACTGTTGATGTTGTAAAAGGTAAAGCAGAGCGTTGGCAGGCTTCATTGCAACAGAACGGTTGGTAAAATATATGTGATTGTTCCAGCAGCTTTTAGTTTCAGGTCAAATGCTGGCTGAAAGAAAAACAAAGCTGCAACCATTTTTAGTCTCCCATGTTTTTAATTTCCTGTTTAAACTGTAAATTTGTTGTTTTTAGGGTTGATGTGTTTTTTTTATTTTACTGTTATCCTGCTATTTTTTTTAAAATCATTTTATTGCTGGTAAATGCACATTTGATGATCGAGTTACTTAAAGGCCCACCTCAGGACAAGAGTTAAGAATTAGCACTTGCTATAAACTCTCTGTGCAGCACATCAGATTCATGCTTTGTTGTCCACTATGTTAAACTGCATTGTTCCGATCAAATAGATAAATTCAAATTCAAACTTTATTTGATTAAATTCTCAGCTCATTAGCTAATCATACACTGTCTGTTACCAGTAGGATAGCAAGCAAACGTTAAGCTGTTTTTCAGCTTATTAAATCTTTTAAGCCTGGGACCTGTATTGTCCTACTACCCACTCTCTGCTATGACAAATATTATAAACCAGTACCATCCAACTCTATTCTGATGTTTGAGGCCAAAACAAGTTGAATGACATACAGAAGGTTGGTGTTTTTGTATTACATTGAAGGGAAACTTCGGTATTTTGGATGGAAATACTGTTTTCCTAATTGTTGCCGTTACCAAGCAGCCGTCACAAAATTTTGCCAGCTCTACCTTTTTATTTTTTTTTAATAAAATGATACCCAGTTTGCTTTCTACCATCTGTCTGAATCCACCAAACACAACATTTTTCTGGCTGATGGTTGTTTGGTTCAGCTCAGTCCAAGATGGAATTTTTAAAAATAATTTTTGCCAAAATATTATCAATAGAACACGTTGAGATGATTTTTAGAGGGAGCCACAAGCTTCAAAGCTCTCTTTTACATATTATAGCATTCTTTGTGGAGTTAATTGTTGATTTCAACATCCTGAGAGGGTGTATTACTGAGTTCACTGTAACATCTTGAATTGTTTGCCTTGTGAATCCAGAGGTAATCAATAAATGTCTTCAGTGCCGTCATCAAGGCAAGTCCTCCTCAATCCGAGTTTAATTAGAGTGTAAGCCCTTAAAGTCAGCCTGCTGCCTCTACATGGAGAGTTGATCTGTTATGAATTCACAGCTAGTCATCCGTGAGCTCTAGGCAGCGTGAATGAAAACGAATCACAAACCGGATCAAAGAGTAAATATTCAGTAATGTTTGAAGATTTTATCATTGACGTATAAACATGTGGATCATTTAATTGTCTTATTCTTTGATTGCGATATAGATTTTTTAAAAAAAAATGATGAGTGGTTTGGACATCTTAAACAAACTGGGAAATGATTTTTTTACTTTAATAATGAAAGATTCAAACTAAGACGTCTCCCATCCTCAAAAGAACAGCTTCATACAGATGAAGACATTGCATTGGCTGTCGACTTTGTCCACTAATTAAATTTATCTGGCAGGGATCAGGGTGATCTGGGGATATTCTGCATAATTATGAGAAATATAATTAATGTCTCTGCTCTCTGCTCAATTCAATGTCCTCCCCTCGCCTGAGACAGAAATGAGCAATACTCTTACTTTTCCTTTCCACTTCTGCATCGATGAAAGCACCGGTTATCGCACTGGGCCTGATTCATTTGGAAAACATGAAAGCCTCTCTGATAGCCACATAATTAAACAGTTATTTTGGGGCATTCAATTTAAACTTGGGCTCATCTGTGCCCTTGTAAAAGGGAAAAGGATTGCTTTGTCTCAGCACACTCTTCCACTCTGAATCCATTTTAAGGGAATCTAGTCGCAATAAAACACCAGATCTGACTACAACAGGAGGCACAGAGTTAATGGTTTGCCTTTGATCCGGCCAGGGCGGCGCACAAGTGCCTTTTGTCCTCACGTAAATGGGTCCCTGGATCTGTGGAAGACTGCTAAATTATTAAGACTGTTCTGGAAGTTGGATTTTTTTGGCATTCCTCTTGCGTTGCACTGAGGGAACCTTTTGGCAACAAATCAAAAGGTTTAAAACAGAGCGAGTCAGAGCCAGGTTTGCAATAATTATGACGCAGAGTTGATTCAAAGTTGCAGAACATCTGTGAAATCCCATCAACTTTTAAATTAACCTACATTGTTTAGTGTTTGTTCATCAATTTTGAATTACTGCAGAGAAATAAAGCACAGAGCATGGTATCATGCGTTGGACATCGAGCCGCCGGCTACACTTTGACTGCAGGACGCCCTCATCGCGTTTGATTTATTCAGCCTAGCTGGGAGGGGAAGATTTCGCCCATCAAGCGATGATTTGTGTAAACAAACATATCTTGACTGGTGGCATAATCCTTTCCATGACGGCCGAAGGGGAAAAAACTTAATGCACTGAGATATCAACGTCAAAGTCAAAGAGCAGAATGGAGTCTATTTTTAATCCACTTATCTGAGTCCTTGATTTTCTGCACATTAGCCTTATTATTCAACCTGATGAAAAATGCTTTTGAAATGCACTGCTTTTGAATTACAGGTGGTGCGAAGAAATCAAAACAACTGTGTGAGTCTGTGTGCGGTGATAAGGAAACATTTATATAAACTCATTCTATATGATAATTATCCAGCTGTGTTTTCTGCCATGGTAACACGCCTGAATACTTTGCAAACAGAGACCTCTCAGAGGGTTTCAGTTAGCTTGTTGCTTCTCTTGTTCTCTTTAAGGAAAAGCTCTAACCACTTTAAGTGATTGACATATTTACTCCTGCTCCCACAAAAGTCCTCCACCATCCCTCTCTCCATCTGTCGCTGCCCTTAGCAACACCTCATCCAGCCGAGAAAGGGCCGAGAGAGGCAGGAGATTAGAGTCTAATATCGTATTGGAAAAGAGGCATAATCTCACAGACACCCTATCTTTTCTCATAAACTCAGAGGCGAGAAGACGGTACGCCAGCCTGACTGACAGCAGCCAAGGTTAGGCCTCGCCAGATTGAAGGAGTCGGGTTTAAAAACCAGTTAGCAAAGTACCATCTTAGCCTCCAGGTCATCATTGTGGATGAGCAGCAGTGCTATCAGCGCTAATCCTGGCCTAAAGCTTCGTACCCCATTACCAACATTACTCCAAGACGTGAGATGATTTTTTAACGCTTTTTAGAGATTTTGAATTATTTGAACTCTGTAACAGAAAAACATTCTGTCCGTCATTTTTAAAGAGTTGAGACAAATTCCTGACCGCAAGAAGACAGGAGAGTGTCAACTATACGGTTCCTCTGCATAATATTACCCCCCCCTCCGAATTTTTGTTTTTTATCTTTGCCACTATTTTTGTTGTAATATGAATTATAATAATAATAATGAAACATTATGTATATATTATGATTTATTATTATTATTATTATTATTAATAATAATAATAGTGATAATAATGATAATAATAATAATAATATCTTTATTATCTTTTCATGTTAGTTCAATATATATGAATATATATAGCCATTGTTATTATTATAACCATAACTATCTGTGCAATCAACACTTTGTTTATTATTTGTTTGTCTGTCAACATCATTGTCTTGTCTTGTTACACAAAAAAAATAAATAAATAAAAATTAGGAGAGTGTCAACTATTTATATTTCCTCTTGGAGTAAAATCCTGGTAGTTTCTTCCATCACACTTGTTGTTAATTAGTTGATAATGACTTTCTTTGAAAGCAGTGGTCTTAAAGTCTCTGTGAGGACTATTTGTTTGGTGTTTACTGCAGTGACAACTCTTGCTGTATTCTGCAGTGTTTTTCCAGAATAAGAGCTCTGTTTCCTATGAGCATCATCACCCACTGATGTAGGGGGTGACTCTTGGGTTTGTTTTGTAGAACAGATCTTCTTTTTAACATTACTTTCTTTGTTCAAGACATCTTTTCCCAGGATGCAAAATGACAAGGTAGTGAATTGAATTGAAGCCATGTAGAGCCTTTGTTTGTTAGTTTTCCAGTGTAGTTTAGTGTCCAGAAGGTACGGTGGCCAGTTGGTGTCAGCTGAGAGAGCACGGGCTAAAACACAAGTTTTGATAATGTTCATTCCAACCCACAGTCAGCAGTTATTCTGCAGTGGTCAAACTTGAGAGTCTTTCAATAAAATGAAGAGTGAGGTTACGTTAGCTCTGCTGCTTTGCAAAGGCCACAACACGAATGTAAAAGCAAAAACCCAAATGCAAAAGCAACCACATGAATACAAAAGCCACAACCCAACGGAAGTACAGTCATAACAGAAGTTTAAGGGGACAAAGTAAAAAGTTGTGAAAGTAAATAAATGATTTTTTTCTTTTGTAACTTCAGCTATGATACATATAGCTCTAATGCTGACATCATGACACGACTGGTTCAAACACAAGGTGGCATTTTTTTTTTTTTTTTTGGTAAATAAAGAAATATAAGTACTATGGAGGATATCACAACACCCCTATAAAGGCTATATTAATCATAGATGAAGTTGAAAAAGAAAGCAATCATTCACTTTCACAACCTTTTTGTGTCTGATAGGATAACTAACCTCTTTTAACTTTTGTTGTGGCTGTACTTTGGTTGTGTTGTAGCTTTTGCAAATGTACTTTGTGCTCTTACATTCATGTTGTGCCTTTTAAAAGTTAGTTTGACCCCAACCAGCCACCGTAAGAAGATGAGCAGTCATCTTCCAAGAAGAGCTAACGTAACCTCAATCTTCATTTTATTGATAGACTCTCAAGTTTGAACAGACCACTGCAGAATAACTGCTGACTGTGGGTTGGAATAAACGAACAAATAGTTTAGCTCGTGTTTCAGCCTTTGGCTCGTGCTCTATCACTCTCCTTTTTAAGTTTCTTTTGCTCTTCTCTATGATCTTTTTTGGCAAATATATAAAAGTGAGACTATTTCAAGATCACTGTAAGAGTCCTTGACCTCTAAAAAATTGTAGTTTTCTTATGACGCAATTCATCTGGCAACAAAAGAATGGGATGAATTGACATCATGACACTTCCAAAGTAATCCAGAGCAGGTTCTCACTTCAAACTAAACTTCCTAAACTAAACTTCCAGTTTCCTCAGCCAAACTTTTTTTAAGTTTCCACCGCTTCATTCATTTACACAAGAAAAACTGTGCTCCCTAAAAGTGCTCTCTCACCGTGAAATATTCTTGGAGTCTTCCAAAACGAGCAAAACAAAGTCATCAATCTTCCACTGTGTTTGGTATGGTTTGAATAACGCGTCCATTGGTCCAGAGTTAGAGACACCTCACTCTTAAACACTTTTATGAAAACAAGAATATCTTCTTATGCTTGAAACGATGTTCCTTATATGCATGTTAACAGGGGTGCAGCTTCTTTTCTTTTGGTTGAAAACATATTAAATGAAAACACTATTCACCAAGGAGTGAAATCTTCTATATTTAGAGGACAGGAATAAAAGGCTGGCTGGTTTTCATGAATTGCTTGGAGTTCCCCACGTACTGAACTGCAGCAGCCCCAGAAGAATGAGGCTTAAGTCACTTTTATTTGTGCTTTTCTGTTTGCATAATCTGCCTCTTCTCCAAACACTGCAGGATCAGACTCACCTCCTTTAAAACGCTGTCTCCTTCAGCTCCCCTGAGGAACCCAGAGTGGACTCAGCACTCCTGAGTCACTTATGTGTCCCCCTCCTCCCCCTGGCTATGATTTCTATGCTGTGAAATGGGCTTGCAGGATTTCTGTTACAAAAGCCAGAGACTCTACTTTACATTAAGTACACACACACACTCCTCATACACCACTGCTCCTCTGTTCGCTCTGAGGAACGGCTGCGGTTGCCAGAAAGATGACAAAAAACATGCTGTCAACACGGTGACGGTGTCTAAAGCAGCTGACAGGATTTGCCCCAGATGCCTCATACATGCCTGGAGGGATTATTCCTCAACATATCTTATTTCCCAATACAGCCTGCATGAGATATGAAATATGCAATTTATAATATTACGCCTGTTTACTTATGTTATGAAACTGGGATGCTTTTCATCGAGCTCTCAAATTAGATCAGTGCTCAGTATGCCCAGTGTGCCGACACATGATACTTTACATTTATGAAAACCAGTTTCACCTGGAGGACTTCTGCTGCTATGAGGTATCACACAGTGGGATGACTGTGAGTTTGTACTTTCATATCACGTTAGAGTCCAACATTTTGTTGAATCAACCTGACAACCTTGAAACTTAGAGAGGAGATGACACAAAAAAGCCGAAGAGTCTGAATGTTGCTTGGGTATGTTTCTCAAAACTATGAATCCAACAAAATTCTCATATTTTGTTCAATTAGGTTCTTTTTATGCTGAAGCAATATGTATGATAAATAACACTACTTCATGGCCAGAGGCGGCATTAATTACACTCCTGGAAATCATAACCCTTAATTAATTCTCTTAATTTTAACCTCCAATTACACTGAGGAAGTGATCCATTAACTGTGGAAAAACAGATGTTTTGATTAATTCATAAGTGTTTTAATCGGATTTCTGTTAAGCAACTTTATCTTCCTTTTTTAAGAAAAAAAAAAGAAAACACTGCCAAACCATGCCATGTTATCTCTCATCTGTGTTTGCTTACATCTGGGTAGTACAGCTTAATCTAGCTCCTTATTTTCAAATAAGATAAAATTATCTACTGACAATTTATTGTTAATGGGAAAAATTACAGAATTACAGTAGCAAACAGTGAGTGTATATATTTTGTTTGAACTTAAGCTACATTTTCAGGGTAAAAAACACAGCTAAACCCCGCCATGCTATCTCTCATCTGTGCTTGCTTACATGCAGGTAGTATAGCATTTGAGCATTAAAACATTATTCACAACTCAGAGCCCCAGCTGACAGCCCCAGCTAGTGGCAGGAGGCTGCAGTACAGCTTATAAACAGTGTACAGATACAGATAAGATAAAACAACCTATTAACAATTTATTTGTTTATGGAGAAACTTAAAGAATTACAGCAGCAAACAGTGAGTGTATAGTGCAAATAAAATGAGGATAAGAAGATAAACACAGAGCAATATAAGTGTGACATAAACAATTATGTGCTGAACAGTTTAACTATAACAATTAAATAAACTTTGAAAAAATAAGACATTGGTTAATTTGTTTAACCTGCCAGTAATTCTGGTACCAGCTTGCACGGTTAATGTTGATTCTTCTCTGCCAAGTTGACTAAACATGCATATCTCAGCTGTTATAAATCAAAACAGGTGTCTGATCTGTTAGCTGTGTGTTTGAGATTTCAGAAGATTAGCCAACAACTCATAGACAAAGTCAAGGATCACGCTGGTTGAAGTCCAATGATTGGTTGTAACCAGAGGAGGATTAAGGTAGTCATGGGCCCCTGGGCTGGTCTTTTTTGTGGCCCCCCTCTTATTTCAGGCTATTCCAGCACAGGCACATGCTCCAGGCAATCCTGCCAGATCTCGGGATAGAAATAAGTGACCAGCTCTAAGGAAACAAGCTCAAAACAACAGATGAATTGCCACATTGTGTAAACGACAAACGTCCTGATAACAGTATAGATATTTATTTTTGTTTCCAGTAAATCTGTAGTAAACACATTCAACAGAAAAATACTGAATCACTTATTTTTAAACTCTGCATATTATGTATAAACAGCAAATTGACAATAAACAGTCAATATAAAAAAAATCAAATGATAAATTTTTTCTTTGATAAAAAATTATTGATAAAATAAAAATCAGTAAAATGATTAAAATGAATAACTTATGATAAATGTTTCTTGTTGTAAAGAGCTGAGACAGAATCGGGTGGCGATCATATAGGATACAAATCAAGCCCCTGGAGCCTAGGGCCCCTGCACATGTTGGGCCCCTAGGCTGCAGCCCGGGTGAGCCTGTGCATTAATCCACCCCTGGTTGTAACATCTATTTTAATTTCCTATTAGAATTTTCGTTTGTTTTAACACACTGTAGTCAAATCTTTAGTATTTTTGTTAGCTAAAGACAGACATTGAGTCAATTTTGGCCCCTAAAATATTTTGAGAAACAAGATACAAAACACAAACTAGTGGGACATTGTTTTTCTTTCTATTTCTGGAGAAAAGACCAACACTTTCAGACCAGTGAGACAAATTTTATCTTTTCCTCCTACAAGACAGATCCTATAGTTTTGTGTCTGCAGCTTTTGAGCAGAATTAAGCTTCTTTACCAACTTTCATTTATAATTTCTGATAATTCTGGGTTATATTTGGTTTAATGATGAATCCTGAAGCAGAGATATCCAGTTCTGTATACAATAGCTGGCCACACATCTCTGAACCCTGACAGACATAAAGCAGTATTATCAGACTGCATGAGCGCGTTGCCTAGCACCAAATTCCTTCATTACATCCACATTATTACAGTACCCAACATGCACTTTGATTCTTCATGGTGAAATCGTTTTAAACCACCTTTGACTTTGAGGGGATTATCTTTTAATAAGGTTTAAGCCAAATATAAGAAGAGTCTTAATTTAAGCCACTCATTGTGAACCATGTGACCGTGATTCAATTAGAGTCAACACAATTTTCTGTTTGTCAAATCAAGAGGCTGGAACAATGACAACACAGAGACTAAAAGTAGAGTTTTACTGGGCAGGTTGAGCAGGTTTGGATGATATTAAACATCTTTGATGTCTTTCTTTTCAGCTCAGGACACAGGCAGAATTCTACACCAGTACATCAACAATCTATCAGAAAGTGTTATGAGTAGTGCTGTCAGGCGATAGAAATAATTAATCCAATTAATTGCAGAATTTGTAATTAATTAATCTCATTAATCACATTTTAATCTCATTTGAGTTTAAGGTCCCAAAATAAAGAGTTTGAGTTCTTGTACATTGCAAAATTGTTGTGCATGATTAAATGAAATGAATACAAGAAGAAGACAAGATTTGTAAGTCCACTTTTTTTTAAACTGGCCGAATTTAAAATGTCCGTGTTTGCTGCCATTAACACTATTTCTGCGACTATAGAAGTAAACTATGATTTTCAGCCGGGGTCTGGCGGAGCTTGTCAATCATAATCATGCTCTTAAACTACTGTGGGTGAGAGCGGTGTGCTCTTTGGATGAGAGATCAAGATGGATATGAGGAGAAGATGAGAGATGAGAGAGACATAGACAGACACTGCAAGTCAAGCAGCTCACGCTAAATCTGAAGATGTGTCGCGGTAGTTCAGAGAGAGAGAACAGCACTATCGTGAGATCATGGAGAGTATCAAAGGATGGAGCACCTGAGGTGAAAGCGATCAAAAAAAGGACGTTTTGTCTGTTTTTTGGATCAAAAACAGGAAGAGAGACATGAAAGAAGAGAGTCCACTCTTCTTCGATAGTTTTGGTGTTTACATCGTCATAGAAAACAGTATAATTTGGGTCTTGAAAGATTGTTCAAGATGCTCTGGAAATGGCCGGCAGCCATTTAATTAATCTTGAGTTCATTTTTATTACGCCCTGATTTGAAATGTTATTAATTAATCTAATTAATGTGTTAAAGTGACAGCCCTAGTTATGACATGAGAAGCTAATCTGGTTTGTATCATGAGAAACATCTCGTGCAGGTTTGCTCAAACTGAAATCTCCCCAAAAGAAAAAGAAAATAAAGAAAATTTTATAACTTGAGTAACTTTCTCAAAGTGTAGGTAAGGGGTTGTGAAATATCTTCTGAACCCAAACTTTTGACAGCTACATATTTCATCTATTATTTTTATTATTATCAAAATATTAACAAAATATTGGTTAAATGTGTATTTGTTTATCTGTCTTTGAACTGGCCTCTTCGTGTTTTCCCACTGGGATTCAGCAGTCTCTGATGCTGATGTTTTGGGGATGGTGGGCTGAAAAGTTTGAAAACTCCTGAACTAGACTTGTAAGATCTTATTTTTCATAACACACTTCAGGGAAAAAGAAGCCAGGAAGTTGGCACCACATGCCACTCTCCCTCCTCATCCTGTTTCCTGCTCTGTTCATGATCCTCCCTTCTTCAAATCAAAAGCATTTTCGGCCCTAATGGCCTCCCCTACTTAGTGGATTTGTTCTTGAAATCAATTAAACAGTCTGGAACAAGCATGGGCCAGCCTGTTTCATCCATGTGTAGTTACGTTGTCATGGTTCTCCCTGGAGGAACAGAGGTTACAGCTAAATAAATCCCCTCCGGACCTTGACGGCTTCCAGCCTCCCACACATTATAGATAATGGAATAATTCACTTGCCCTTGAGCCCCTCGCAATGCATCCATACAGAACTTCTCATTGGGCCGGCAGCAAATTGAATGAACCTCCTTTCCATAAAACGGTAATGGACTCCCTTGGATAGCCCTCTAAATAACACGTACGATAGGGGAGGAGAGATGAGCCAATTTATTATCTGACTTTGAGGAAGGTGTGTACGGTGAGGGAAGGTCACTCTCTCATTGATCATCCCGTCCCCCTGTAGGGAAATGGTAATTATGTGTACCAACATGCACCGGGGTCACCTCCAGCCATCGCTGCAAAGGGTTAGAAACTCTCCGGGGAGGAAGTAAAGCCGTGTTGTGGAACATTATTGTTCAGCAAAGATTAAAACTGCTGTGTGTCAGTGAACTTGTTTGATTTTATGGGGATGTGAAAGTCTCTGGGAAACACGCTGCAATACATTCTCTACATTTCACACTTCATTAACACAAAGACTGGGTATTAATTTGAAAATAATGTGATGCCTGAGCTGGGAAATCACATTTTAGCCATCTCCTCTTCAGTCCTTTCCAAGAAGTGCACAAGTGAAAAAATAGAGACTAAAAAGAAGCATTTCTCCTATGAGTGAGCTCTGTGGCCAACTCTTCTCACAGCCAACAAGAAACAGCCTGTGTAGCGAAGAGGCCTAAAATGAACAATATGATACGGTCCCTTAATCCACACCAAACATGCTTGTTATGCAAACCCAGTCTCACTAACCCTAAATCATGACGCTGGCCAGCAACACAAATCTCCCAATTAACTTCAAGGCCAGATAAGTTGTAAAGTTTCCATCTGGCATCCACTTCTGCAGGTACAGCTTTAAGGAGGGAAACAAATACTGAACCATGGGGTTTTTAATGCCACTAAATGGTAAATGTGCTGCAAATAATGATCACTGTTAAAGCAATGTTAGGCCTGCACCAAGTAAGGAAAACTCTAACTCTTGCACTGCAAAAACCAAAACCTAAGCAAGTGTTTATGTCCCATTTTAGTAAAAAAAAAAATGTCTTATTGGTTATTAGACATAATATGAGCCACACTCATCAGAAAATGTCATATTTTAGGATATCTATATCAAAAGAAAACTGACGTGTAAATTGCTTGCAAAGAAAAAAAATAAATAAAAAACTGCGAATGAGGAAAGAAACGTTTGCTTAGGTTTAGTACATTTTTCTGACCCCTTTGTCAGATTTATTTATTTATTTTTTTTTACAACTAAGGCCCCGTTTCCACGACAACGTTTCTCCTGAAACACTAGGACACAGTGAAATAAATCTCGACTACAGAGAAACGCAGAGGGACTGAAAATGCTGTAGTGAGCATGCCAGGCCTATAGTTGGCGGTATAACTGTCTTGTCCAGAAGCAGCTTTTGGGAGATGTCCACCGAAGTAGAGTTGAGCGTGAAGCGGAAGTGCGACATCAGCATTTCCACTGAAAACGCCGGCAACGGTGTTCACACGGTGTTGGTAGCGTTTCAGAAAAATTCCACTCTGGAGGCCGTTTTCAAAAGTTTGCGTTTTAGGCTAGCTAAAACACAGTTTCCGTGTAGAAGCAAAGCTGAAACGCAAAAAAACTTCTTCCTTTCACCCTAAAACCTTTGTCGTGTAAGCGGCCCCTAATTCAGGCATAATTTTGTCTTTTAAAATCTTTTTATAAAACATTTTCTTCAGAGCTTGTCAGGTTAAAGTGATCTCATTAAGTCTTTACATAAACACAAGATTCTTGTGCTTCAATGAGAAAATATGCACTCACACAACTCCAGCATTCAAGGACCTTCAGCCACATCCACACTTAAAAGCCCTTAAGTAAGAATTCCAGGGCAAATCGCTGACTATATTTCAAGACGCACTTTGATCCTCTGCTATAGTGAGTCAGCATCTCTGTAATTTCTGGTGTTTTTATACTTTAAGACGGTCTCTGCTCCTTTTTCTGGTCAGAAATTATAGATAAAGCATCAGGCTTTCTAAACAAAGATTTTAAAAGCACCTTTGATGGAAACAAGATGGGGAGAGACTCTATTTGTATCTGCATGTCATCAGTTAATAGGTTATAAGTCAGGGGTGGCCAACCATTCAAATTACTGAGGCACAAAGAGCCACATCATAAACTTGATCTTCTCTCCCACACAATACAAAATGACTTGAAATGATTATCAAAAAATTTCTCATACTGGACTTTCACATGTTTTAACAGATGTGTAGTGCTGCCATAGTATTTTATTTGTTTTCTGAAAACATTGCCGCTTGTAGTATAAAACCAAATAAAGTGCCTCTCTGCTAGCAGTAATGTGACTATGCGGCAACACTCACAGTAGAGCAGGAAGAGGGGCAGAGTGTGCATAAGTGAAGTGTGTGAGAAGAGTGCATGGAAAGAAACTGAAACTTAAGTACTGATCTTGTCTTATCTCAAGTATGGATCTTTAGTGATACCAATGTTGGTATTACTATTCTAATACTACACTACTCATAAAAATGTAAATGGAATGGAAATGAAATGCAAAGAGCCGCATGTGGCTCATGTTGGCTATCCCTGCTACCCCAGTTTTTTGATATTTCAAAATGTTTTGAAATTTTTGCAACTTTTGAACTTTCAAATTTGAAATTTGAAATTAACTATGTCAATTTTTAAAATTTTTGCAGTGTTTCAAATATGTTTTTTTTTGCAATATTTGCAACAGTTTTTAAATATGTTTTTGCCATTTTTTTTACTCAATAAAAACTGATCTAATAATTAAATTCATTCGGCATGTCCTGAAGTTCTCCATGCATGTTGTTTGACTGAAATCAGACGTGGCGGTCTTCTTCTTCTTCTTTTTCCTTTTTCTTCTTCTTCTTCTTCTTCTTGTAGGAGAATGTAAAGTGAGGTGCTGCAGCAACAGCACTGTAGGTTTTTGCAGTGTTTTTAAGCAGAAACATCAGAAACATCAAGTTATTTACAGGTTTTACTTATCCTGCAATAAAAACTGATGTCAAGGGGAAATTATGAAATCACCAGAGGTCCCAGACGTAACACTAATCCTGTGTGAATGGAGCTAAAGATAGACAAGAGAGAGAAACAAAAATGTAAGAAAGTGGAAAAGAGAGTTGAGAAGTGAAAGCTTGTTTGGACTCCACATCCCCCCTGTTGGGTTTGGCTGTACATCCTACCTCCCCCTGATGAGAGAAAAACAGAAAGAGGAGTGTGTGAAGAGATGCAGATAAGAGAACAGGTGAGGGCGAGAAGCCTGTTTTAGCTAAGTTTAGCCAAAATTATTCAACATCCATGAGACTGATTGTACATAGCTGTAATACCAGAGTCCTTACCATTTCCTCAACACACAAAACGTGAAGACTTTCCGTCAGTAGAGTTTCACTTATACTCAGATCTGATTTCTTTCTGTGCTCAGAGAATCTAAAGTTCCTCAGATCACTGGCCCACCGTGCTAACTCTGATTACAGCTCACGGTGAAGGCTTCTTCTCTCATCTGTCACAGGCCGATGTCGCTCCTCTCTCAAAATCAGAGCATGTCTACCAGACAGCCAGCAGCACCCACACTGATTAGCATGGAGGGGAGAGGTGGGCGGAGGAAGGAGGAAGTCAGCGGGTGTCATGATTGCTCTCTGCAGTCGTCCCATTCTGCATGCCCTGCTCCACTTTTAAGATGATTATTGTAGATGAGATCGCCAGGTTGCATAGCTAATGTCAGTCCCCTGAGGAGCAAAGAGTGATACGTCATGTGTGTAACTAATGCCTGCACACACTCCTGGTACATATGAGGGGACAGAATGCTGATGTGTTTACTACAAATCCCTGAAATAGGGAATTCGAGGACACTGAGTTGGATATAAGTTGAGGAAGAAGATGAAATCTGTGAGGGACAAAGGAAGAAAAGGAGGGATAGAAAGGAAAGAGAGATTACACTAAGGCTGTGACACTCGTGACCCACATAACAACCCATAGGGTGTATGAGCAGACGTGGGAGGAGGTCCTGACTTTGATACACAGAGACAGCAGGTGGTGGGGGACTGCAGAGCTCCTCTCAAACCAAGACTCAGCTTCTTGGATGAGACTCAAATAGACTGAGACAGAAGGTTAAAGCAGCACAGAAGCCAAGACGAAACAAGCCCCGGAGGTCTGAAACAAGCATATGAGGAGAGCGGGGAGTCAGTTGGCTTCACGTTGCACATGACGGCATCGAGCAAAGTACATTTATAGCAGCAAAGTGATGGTGAGTCTGCTGGATCTGTCGGATGCTGCGTCTCCATCTGCTCGTGCAGCACACCTGATAGGTGACAAAGACACAGAACATGGGGATAGTTTACCTCGTCGTGTGTGTGCTCGGAGAGCAGCAGGATAGGGCAGAGTGCTGTGTGTGACAACTGTACTTAGGAGGATAGCGACAGGACGTGGATCTAAAGAAGTGGAGTTTGTTATGATGTTTAGTCCGTGTGAAAGACTGCATTGTGGCACTTTTTTAACCATATAATACAGCAAGGGTCTGCAATCTGCGGCTCTTTGACTTCCTTTTAGTGCCTCCTTATAGCCTTAAAAAATATTACTGAAGCAAAGAATTTTCATTTTTCTTACAGAGGGTATTGATGATTTAAGACATTGACACTAAATAAAATCATGTGTTAACATTTTGTTAAAGTAAATATTCATCACATCTGTCAATAAAGCCTGCCACCGCTCTACTTCACCTTCTACAACATCAACAGCCCACCAACTTTCCATGCACCTGTGGCTAACCTCAGGTTTTACACATCTGATAAGATAACTAAATGTAGAAAATTGTCAAACAAAAAAATTTAAGTTTTTATATATATATATATATATATATATATATATATATATATATATATATATATATATATATATATATATATATATATATATATTTATTTATTTATATATATATATATATATATATATATATATATATATATATATATATATATATATATATATATATATATATATTTATATATATATATATATATATATATATATATATATATATATATATTTATATATATATATATATATATATATATGTTTTTAAATAAGCAAATGTTTGACTTTTTTAATTTTTTGAAGTTTTTTTTAAACATTTTTGCAGGTTTTTGATCTTTCAAAATGTTTTGGAATTTTTGCAACTTTTGAAATTTCAAATTTGAATTCTGCAAAATTACTACATGTCAAATTTTTTGCAATGTTTCAAATGTCAAAAATAGCTATATTTGCAACAGTTTTTAAATGTTTTTTGCATTTTTTTACAATTCAAAATTTTGAATATGCAAATTTATATTTTAAAAAATTAAGCCATTGCATGTACAATCTTGTCAAACATTTTCAAGAAAAATGAAAAGTTGAGAAACCGTATCATTATATGTTGTGAAATTCAAGTATTCTTTAAAAAAAAAAATCAGGAAAATTAACAACATTAAAAAAACATGTTTTTGTTTTTTTTATACTTTTTTTTATCAATTTCAAATTGTTTGAAATTTTTAATCAAGTTTTGAAATTTTTGAAATTTTGAATTTTCCAATTTGAAATCTGCAAATTTACTATATTTCTCTTTTTTTTTCTTTTTGATTTTTTTTTTTTGCAATGTTTCAAATAAAAAAATAACAATATTTGCAACAGTTTCTGAATGTTCTTGGCAATTTTTTTTTACATTTCAAATCTTTAAAATATTTGAAAATGTATTAAAAAGGATAAGACATATGTACATTTTTAGAAATTCAAAAAAAATTGTTAGATAAAGTTTTACCTAATTTTAACTTTGTTTATAATTTTATTTACCCAACAGTCTTTACGGTGAAGATAAAGTAGATTTTGTGGCTCCAGAATGACTTTAAAACAATTGAGCTGAGGCAAATTGGCTCTTATAAAAGTAAAGGATGCAGAGCCCTGTAATAGAACACCCTGGTGAGTTTCTGGGTTTGTGTCTGTGGGGAATCTCCAGCTTTGTCAAAGTCTGCTGTTGTCAGTTATGAATACTGGTATCACCGCTGGTGTCAGCACTGGATCGACTCCAGTTTACTCTCAACTGGGAGGAATTGATGATGAATCCAATCATCGACCTCACGTAAAGCTTTTTCAGGCTGGGCTGTGATTTATTGTTGACATGTTAATAATAACAGAGACTGACGTGAAAACACATCATTATCAAGGATCCAGATGTAACGTTTCATTCCCTGTCCTCTCTGCCAGATTGCACACTGCTCCTGTGAGGGTAATTCAATAAAAAGGGCAGAAAATAAAACCTTTATTCTGAATCTGTTCCACTTTCTATTCCACTGACATTGATTATCTAATGAGGGAACAGATACCGTGAAACACAGTCACTGACCAGCCTTCCTGAATAATTCACATGGCCGTTTTGCATGGGAAAGGGCGTCATGGCGGAGAACATGCTGGTCCATTCTGAACACGCTCTCTAATTACACGCATAGATCCAGATCTTGTCAGGAGTTCCTTCACTATCCATCCCACATCCTGGGTGTAGATTGGCCCACTGAGCTTCACTCTGCCTGTCATGGCCGACTCCAAACCTGATATGTTTACTGACACAAATTAGTGTGCTCTAGCAGCTCATTAAGGCAGGAGGGGAGATTGAAATAGCAAAGTGTGGGGTCCCAATCTGTTTGCCTGTCGAGGTCTGTGCATGAAGACAGGTGTAGGGGTAAAAAAAAAAAAATTATAATGCTAGGACTGATTCCCAGCGAGCAATTACAAGGAAGCATGATGGTTGATAACTGGAAGTAGAAGTGGAAAAAGGCAGCTCAGTAGGTGCCTCGATGCACGGGTCTGTCAAAGCTGGCTCTAAATTAGCTTCAGTGTCACCGAGAACGATATTTACAGTTTCTTTGCTCTCGCTGGCGTTTAATTGGCTGATTAAGTTCAAACAGATGGCAGTCTCATTTTCTGTCTTCTCTCGATTAATTGGAAGCGGTGCGCTGCAAAAATGTTTGTTTTGTCTTCCTCAAAAATGCGGTTTCTTTGCACAGAAACCAAAACTCACACCTGTCAGCTGCTGTGTGAGTGAGAAATTAGACTTCATTAGGGGACAATGGGACCTCCTCCACAGCTAACTTCCTTCTTCTCCAGTTTTCCTCAAAACTCTTTGTCTACTTTGGTCAAACTGCTCCAACTTCTGCCAATCATGCAACGGCGTTTTCCTCAGCAGCTTCCTCCTGCCCCACTCCTCATCTGGTGTCATAGTTTTGCTAATTAAACTCAGGGTGTGCGATGATTATTGCTCGCTGCACTCCACATACATTAGCATCTGCAGAAGGCTCTTGAGTAATCTCCTTCACACAGGAAGAAGTGCAGTGAGGAAGTGTGCCTCACAAGGAGCTAATTAAACCCAACTTTGCCCACTTCCCTCCCTCCGCCTTTGCACAAAGAACCCTCTAATCACTTCTAACTCGATTTGGAAGCGAGTAATTGGTGCACACATAAGGTTTATGATGCGTGAAAGAGGAGAAACACTACCAGTTTAGATGTTAACAGCACAGGCTAAGAGGGCCGTGTGACGCTGGAGTTATTTTTCCTCTAAATGCTTCTTCTTAATGGAGATGTCGATTCTGACCACAAAGGAAATAAGGATGGTGATAATGGCTGCGTGATGATGATAGCAGCACCGCAGTGGTGCGATGATGAGGTCTCCAGCTATACAAAAGTCAGACGAGCTTTGTTGTGCCTGCTGCAGATTTCCCCACGTAGAAATCCCTTTTTCTTTGCAGTCGTGTTGACTCGCTGTTGATTACTCCGTCAGCTTTGGCTCCGTGCTCTTTGCTGGAGTAAACTTTGTTGAACATTTTGCTTCTCGGGGCCAAAGCCGCTCAGGAACAGGAGTAAAATGCAAAGCAGCAGCTACGGGGAACGGAGCCATTTTCTCAGAGCCTCAGGCCTCGGCGTGCGATTCACAGAGGAGTGATGCTGCACTGACTCTGACATGAGCTCACTCTTGCAAAATATTACCACACAGACAGCACAGCACAGCACTCACACATATATGTGACAGGACTTGACATGTCACTCTGCAGCAACACATTTTGTACTCCAATCACACTCCCTCAGCAGCAGCAGAAGGACGTAAGAAGGTGTTATTGAAATGATGAAGCTCTCTTCTCTTCCTGTGATGAACTGCTAACAGCTCGTGATTTGATTTTAGCTCGCCAGAGGAAAAGCAAATACAGCGAGCTGCGAGGGGAATCCAGCAGGTTAAAGAAACCTGAAGGCTGTGATTCGCTGGCTGAAAAACTAAATTCACTTTCCCACAGGGTTCAAACTGCTACATTCATTTACATAACTCTGGAGAGAAATATCTAGAGATGCTTTATTCTAATAAGATGTTCTGACTTCAGCACTCAGGCTCCAGGGCCAGTCTTTGGAGGAGCTGGTTGTAAGTTTCACTTTTTTGATTTATGTGAGTTTGAACATTGCCAAATATGTTTGAGTTTTCTTTCTTAGATTAATTCAAAAAGTGGAAGTTTGTCTGAAAAATGACCATCAAGCCTTTTTTCTGAGGGAGAGCATTTCAGATGTTCAGCTCCTGCTGTTGTAAAATCAACCTTTTCTTCAAAATAAAAACTAAATTCATCATAGCCAGTTATACTTCAATGACAAATGATTCATTAAAAAAAAAAAAAATTCCAAGAATCTGAAAAGGACAAGCATCTTCATTTTTTTAATGTTGTTTTGCCAACTTAAGCCTTTCAGTTTGGAGAAGTCATCGTCTATACAGTGTGACATTTCAATTCAAATTTATTTATAGAGGACATTTAAAAGCAACAGCAGTTAATCAAAGTGCTTTACAGTCAGAAAACACCACAGCAAAGCTAATAACATACAAGTAGAAAACACTGTTTGATAGTTACTGCTAATTAGTCAATCATTCAAACAGTTCACACCCTGGCAGCAGACATGAAGAGGTAGAGACCTATATAAAGACTTTGTGGAGTTATTTAAGCCAAGTTTTCTAAATAGTTGTTTCACAATTTTGCACTTTGCCTCATTTTTTTGTTTGTTTTTTTATTTTTATTTTTTTGGGAGTTCCTCTCAGAACTGGGCAGAAGTCTGAGTTTTTCTCCAGTTCCTGTTTCAGAGGAGGATATAAACTCTATTTATGTTCTTGGGGTAAATTCTACTTTTTTATTTTATTTGACTTTTTTTTCACTCTAGATCAGTGGTTCTCAAACTTTTTTTCACTGATGTAGCCCCTTTGAAATGTTTTTTTTTTTTCTTCTTTTTTTTTCTGCCAAGTAGCCCCTAACAAGTGCAAAGCAGTTTTGGTTGAAAAAAAAAAAACACAATACAGAGCGCTGTACTATTTGTGTCTATTGGATATAATGTTCCGTTTATGAACTTAAACTTACATTGGATTCAAACATTGATTGGATAAGTGGTGTCAAAGGAATTCTGCTTGGTTGCGTTTTTCTGAATATACATTTTTGAATCTTGCGTACCCCCCGGAGTGCACTGATGTGCCCCTTTTTTGAGAACCATTGCTCTTGATCATGCTTTGGTCACACACATGGACAAACAGCACTTTGCACAGAAACATCTGCTGATGGAGAGTGCTGAGTCAGGGAGCTGCACTTTCAGTGCGAGCTTGAGCAGTTAAAATTTTGCTCAAAAGAACCTCAACAGCGCTCATGGTGCTCCTGACAAATGATTTTGACACCTAATTTCCAATTTCTGGTTTTAGTCCATACTGGGGCTTGAACCAGCAACCCTCCAGCCACCAAGTCCCAATAGACTGAGCGACTTACTGGTAACTGGCAAGTTTGCCCTCTGATGTCATCAAAAATGTTGTTATGGAAACAAACAACACTGTCTTACAGTTACATCACAGTACAACCAGGAGAATGTCAAAACTGTTATTATTTTTATCATCAATTAATAATAATAATAATAATAATAATAATAATAATAATAATAATAATAATAATAATTATTATTATTATTATTATTATTATTATTATTATTATTATTATTATTGTTATTATTATTATTGTTATTATTATTATTATTATTATTATTATTATTATCATTATTATTATATTTTATTTATTTATTTTTCATTTATTTTTTTAAAGATAAGACAAAGTTACATGAATGATTTGATTTTTCATTATTAAACAAATATTGAAAAATCTCAACTCATCCCAACTTAAGATATTTATATAAATATAAATTAGATCACACGGTGAAGACACCAAGGGTCCATCACAGTAAAAATGCTATTATTGCATAAATCAGTGTGTGAGTGCTTACATGTGAAGAAATGTCACAAAAGGAAAAAAAAAAAAAAAGTGTCCTCCAATAACACTTTCAGATCAAAATAAAGAATTTCAAAGTATTTCAAGGAGTGCACTTTAAAAGGCTAGGAGACTTTTTTAAATTAAATTAGGTATCTTCGATCTTTGAACTTTATCAAAATTACACCTATATAAAACCACCAAGCACGCTGCACTGATTGGCTGATACACTCTTTATTTCTGGCTCAATCTGAACAATGTTTCTGTATGTGGGCTGGATTAATTACGGCTCAGAATAAACAACAGAAGATTAATCTAACCACAGTGTTAGGAATTAAATGTGGGCAAGGTTTTAATGACATTGAAAGTAGACGTGGTAATAAATGGTAAAAGTGTTTTTTTTATTCTGGGGTATTTCTTTGACTCTCAGTCTGATAAATGTCTTCTGTGAAGCACTTTGTCTCCTTTGTATTTAAGAGTGTTATAAAACTGGGAAATAGATTTTTAAGGATTCATTACATACATTAAGAACACTGTAAAATGGTCATTTAATTGATTTCTAAGACCATTCTGAGATTTATGAGCACTTAGCCTCATAACATCAGTCAAATCAATAAGTCCAAAGATGTAATCCTCTGATCCAACCATTGCCCTTTTAGGCCGTCTTGACAGGACTGGGTTTTTCCAGTCAGAGGTCACAGTTATCTAACCTTATCAATCCATCAGAGAGCTGAACTATGTTCATTTCCAACCAATACTCCCATACTGTAATAATAAAAGGAGCAGAGGCCATGATACTCATTATAACAGCAAGTTGTTCATCCGGACACTCTGTAGTGACACCATCGATTTACTTACACATAGCTGCTCTGAGTAAAAGTATATTAAACATGTGTCATAGATGTGCTCGCAGGTCACAGACTTTCTCGTTGTGTTATTACGCGCTGACATTTGATCAAAGAAACACCATTTTCCTGCTGCTTCAAAAACAGCCATTCTCCAAGACTCTCGTCAGCTTCAGTGACCGCTTCAGGCAAATAATGCCCCGACTTTCTGCTCAGCCTCACTCACGCTGGCTTTATAATTGTCCATACACGGTTTCTATTAAGATTTCTGACATATATGGAGCTTTTTAATCACCCTGAGTAACCTTTACTTGGAGTTACAGCTCCTAAGTAAACACTTCCCTGGCCTGAGGCGGAGGTCGGAGCCAATCGACTCATTTGTTCTGTTCTGGAAGTGATTGCTGCCGAGTGGAGACTGCTTTAATTTGATTGATGTGTGGTTCACCAAGCGGTGGATTTGGTTGTAATTACTCTTTGTGCTCACCGTGATAAGGAAATTAATCAAGCCATTATGTTGCTCCCATTTTATCATCAGGACACAATAATTGAATAAACCAACCTCACTTGTCTTCAAAGTCACTCCAGCTCGCAGCGTACTCAGCCGCAGGAAGGGGAAAAGGCTCGCAGTGGCTGATTAGCTGATAGATAGCGAGGCGAGGATGTTCACCTCAGACTGTGAACTCATCGTGACTGAAATAATCAAGTCAGTTATTGTCCAAATGTAATTACAAACCCACATTATTAACTGTTCATTTGGTGTATTTGTTTACAACAAATTACACTTACTTCACTGATAGTAATGAGAGAAGAGGCTGAATCCTTCTCAGTGATGCTGGGAGGCTCTCTGCTGCTTAGTCTGCTGGTCCTAAATCCCCAAGTTTGACACTGGAAAAAATGAAAGGTGTTAAAATCCCAACATAGAAATAATAACTCCTCTATTTAATGATTATATTTGCTTTTGTAGCTCATATGGTGGCGTCAGAATTAGGTCTGTGTGTGTCCATTAATGGAGTTTAAGTGTTCGCAGTGGAAAGAAAAAAATATTTATTTCAAGGCTTGCGTCTTATCTTAAAATACATATTTTTTCTTTTGTTGTAATCTTATAGTTAGTCCCTTTATGCCATTAAAAAAACCTCCCAAAATAACAAAATAATATTCTGAACACTGCAACTTGAGAAAGCACAAGTGCCACAGTGAGTTTCTGAAATAGAGACACGATGCCAAAGAGATCTGGGAGGAAAAAACAAAAAATGAGGTGAAGTGCAAACCAAACATATAAGTGGGTGATATAGATTTGTATATGATATCTAACAACTTTGCACTGTCAGTAAATTCATCTCGATCTCCTCTGCAGACATGAGGAGTCTGCAGAGGGTTCTGGACTCTGTGTCCCATGCTGCACTGTGTTATGTTTCTGAAACAGATTTTTGAAGCAGATCGGCTATCGCAGCCATATTGGAAGTGACGGGGGCTGTGAGTACAGCTATAGGGTGCTAGTCAGTCACATGACCTTAGTTGTGCCTCTGATTGGGCAAGCAGAGTTAGAACCCCCCCCCCCCCCCCCCCCCCCCGCATAGTGTGTGTGCCGATTTTATAATTAGCGATTCAGACAGGAGACATTTTTTTGAACCAGGCTGTAAATTTTTGCGGTGAAAACAGCTTTTTTTTTTTGGCTTGGTGTGTTTGTGACTTCCAGTACTTCCACTACAGCCTCAAGCGGACACTCAAGACACAGCAGATTTTAGCTCTTCTGCATTGTCTCATATTCTCATAACAAAAGTTGCTGCTTGGTCAGCGCTGAAGCTAGCTTTTCCAGAAAGTCTTCACAAGCTCTGTAAATCTGTTTGAAAGTGCTGTTTGTTTCGTATTCAGGCGCATACAGTAGCATCAGGCTGTATTTTTCCACTCCACCATCAGACATTACATCATTGATAAAGCTAGTATAAACAGTGCCACTTCTTCTTCATTTTGACCATAGATTGTAACAATATGGACATCATCTTGCTCGGCTCAAAGTGAGGTCGCCATAAAAACTACTCCCTCTGGTGGCTGGATGAGTATAGGTCAAAAAAATCCATCTCCCCAGTCATTCCAGATGGGCTGTGGTCAAATTTTAAAAAATCAATACACCTTATAGAAATGTTTCTCACGTCTGATTATTGTGGTGACTGAAAGAAATCATTTGGCTGCCTTGTATTCAAGTCCTCTTCTTTTTCTGAAAAGTTTCATTTTCATTAGTTATGAGAGGTTAAAAATGAGGTTTTACGTCACGTTTAACGATGACTGACAGCTGCCATTCTTGTGTATTTTTTTTTCAGGGATTGTAAAATATGTCAGAGAGCCAAAAAGTGATCATACTCTCAAAAGAAATATATATATATATATATATATATTTTTTTTTTGCCACTCATGAAGATTGCTGTGAGCCACAATGAACCAGCTGATGCTCGGGACGCTTTGCTAATAATGATCAGTGCTGAGTTTGCTGAAATGGATTGTTTGTAAAGAAAATAGCTGAAATTGTTGGGGCAAAAAAAAAAAAAAAAAATGTAAATAAATATCTGAGATAAAATTTGGACGAACTTTGTGGAGTCAGGAGTCTCACGCCCAAAAGCTGAAAGCCACTGGTTCCATACTCAACAACAGATTTCAAGCCAAATGTGTAATGTTTTGGAGTAAAAAGTAGATTAGCTCCTTTTTTAACAGGCATAAAACAGATTTCTTCCTCCATCATCTGTGTCGCACACTTTTTAACAGCCTTCTGAACAAATGGTAGAGAGAGTTCATTTACAGATAAAAATCCTGAGCTTTGAAATTGAAACAGAAAGCAGAAAACTTCACTCCCTGCTTTCATTATTCCAGCCTAATGTACTGTCAAAGCTTAATGCTGGAGTTGGATGTTAGATTTGGAGCAAACTAGCAAAGACGGGAAATTGCCTGCAGCCAGTGATACCTCCTAACTGGGGCTGTACATCCATTAAATCTTTGATGTTCACTTCTATCATTCTGCCTTCCCATCATGCATTGTGAGGAAGAAGAGGCGGCCAATTTGGGGCTGATCTCTGCAGCTCAAAAGGATTTGCATCCATCTTTGCAATTTATTCTGGCAGGAGGAGCGTCACCAAAAAATCTATTACCCATCTGCGTGCTTTAAGGAGAAAATCGCCTCAGTGTGGGGGAAGGGCGGACACGAGGTTATTTTCTTACCAATGAGAAAAGAAACAGCGTTCTCACATGAGCAGACTTTTTAAAGGGACGTGATGAACCCCTGCTGTTTTTCCTCTGAAGCTCCAATGGGAGATGTGTTCAGTAGTCAGATCTGTGATTCTACTGGAGTGGAAATACCACATCCTTCAGAGGCTCATTTAAGATCAAGTGCGTTTTAAAACTCCTGAATGTCATCTCCTTAATGTCAAGCTTTGAGTGCAGACTCCTAATGAAATCCTCGAGGTTTAATGGCCCCCTTAGCGATCAAACTTCTGCATCTTTTTCTGGAGCCCTTAATTGATGCAAGCCTCAGTTTTTGTTTATTCAAATATCTTAACATTTAATCAACGTGCGCCTCTTTGCATTTGAAAGTCTAAACAGGAAAGCACAGTGACAGTTGTTCTTATGAGAGGTGTGTTCACGTCTCTGTCTGTGGGTGTAATTGCATGCACAAGTCCTAGGGGTGATGATAAAGTTGTCCTGGACCGGACTCTGAGTCTTGGGTAAACACTGAGTGTAAATTAAAGCAAAGTGCTCGAGGACCACCCTGTTTGGGTAATAATTGCAGTAGTAGATCATCTCTTTCTCCCTGGTAATTATCTCAACTATCATCACTCCTATAATAATGATAATCAATTGTTCCTGGTGGCTCTGACGGGGATAATGAAAAGTTTATTAGCTTGCCTGAGCCTCATGAGAAGCCTGGGAACTCTTAAATCATCTGTGGAGCAGGAAGGACAGAATAACACCTCAGTTCTGCACATTTTCCTGATACTTAAACAGATTTGGAGAATAAAGGTCGCTCAACATTCTCTTTACAAGCTCATGTCTTAAGAACTCTCCTCTGTGGGAAAAAAAAGGTTCCCTAAATCGAAATAGGAAAAAGCTGATTTGTGTTTATTTGCCTTTAAATTCTTCATCCTCTTGTTCAGACGACTCAAAGTGGCGTATCGTCCATTGATCGCCTGATGTTGTTTTCCTCTTGTAGCTTAGGGTTAGCTGCATTGATCCTTCCATGAATCTCCTCCAACTAATTTGCCACACTTTGTTTTTCTCTTGGACTGTCAGGCAGGAGTCCAGCACTGAATGGGACGGAGGAGCTGAAGAGTGGCATGGCAATGAACAGACTTTTTAACTAAAATCTATTTGGTTAAAATTTTGAGCAATGACACTGTGTTTATACATATATTTACCTTCGAGTTTTATTGTCTGTGAACAATATAACTCAAAAAGTAACAAACGAATCTCGATGAAATTTTCAGAAAATGTTAAAAATGGGATAAGGAAGACGTAACTAAATTTTGGAGGTTATCTGGATCACTGTCTGGACCCAGGACTTTTTTAAAGGATTCTTTATCAGTGTGAAATAGGGCTGTTTCACAATATGTGTATATAACTCCACCATGAATGGTCGGATTGTTTTGCAAAACGATAAAAGACAAGGTCTCCATAATTTCTGACAGATGTAAAAGTTTGATCCAGATCCTGCCAATATTCTGGATACTAAGATCCAAAATATGAAATATGTACTGGGTCATCATAATTTTCAACACTGTCAAGAAACAAATTATCATACAAATCTGCAACTAACACCAAATTGTAGCACACAGTCTGCTGAAAGGGAGTATAACATTAAAGTAGGACTAAAGTGTTGCCTGATAATCACAATATGCTTGGTGGAGGTCTGACTGCTTTTTTAGTTTATCCTTTGTTCCAAAAAATGGAACAAAAACATGGGCTCCATTTTAATTTTCTGACAATCAGCTAAATTATATTATCTTTTTGTTTGTTTTGTTTTGTTTTGAACTTTTTTTGGATTGGTCTATTGGTGTATTCCCATGACAGGGTGTCACAGGTTTCTGGCACTACTTATTTGGGAAGTTCATTCTAAAAAGTATGAGAACCCATTCCTAGATGTCTAAAACTACCTTAGGGGAAACATTTTCTTGTTAACTGCTGATAATTTACAGCCTAATTGCAGCATCATGTAGTAATTTAACATTTTTGGTCAATAAAATTATTTTGTCAAGTAAGATAAAATTTGGATTATTAGTTGCACTGGTGAACAAATCAAAGTTCTACTTATGTAGGACTTCAAACTTTGTTTGACCTCCACATCATTCAGCATTTTGCAGTTTTTGTGCTGATGTGTATCGTCTTTTTTTTTGTCACCCTGCCTGCCTTGATAGCATTGAGGTACCAACAAACCCACTGTTTACAATAAATCAGTCTAGACCCACAGAATGCTACCCTGAATGCTGTTCACTCGTTGTCTTAAAGTCAAGAGTTTCTCAATTTTTCAAAATGTGTTTCCACTTTTAAAGGTTTCCCTGAGAGAACAGTGCCTATGTGTACATGCAGTCAATATTCAGGTTAAGGTTAATATTTTGGTTTCTGGAACAGTTGGAATAAGTTTACATGCGTGAGCAAACAGGGCTCTTCCTGTTTACACGCTATCCCGATCAAAACGGCGACACACATAAAATGTCATGACGCAATGTGCGTCATCTCTGCTTCCTCTTGCTGTAACCGTAGCAACAACAACAGCAGCAGCAGCAGCACGGTGGACTTCTACCACTAAAAAAGACCAGAATTCCTTGCAAACAGAACATAAGTAGAACACAAGTTAAGGTTTACTAGGGATATCCTGGTAGGCGTATACATGACCAAATGTTCGGGTAAAAAAAAGAGTAACCCAGGGGTGATTTTCAGGTTTTTTAAAGGGTTATTGGTGTTAACATGGCCCTGGTTATTGCTAATTTTATGAAAGGGTTACAGACTGCATGTAAACACACCGACTGTTTAAGCTTGTTCCTGAAGACTTCTTTTGCATTCAGAAATGTTTAGTTTCTGTGCAGATGTGTAGCTCTTCCCAGTAGCATTTATAATCAATCTGCACAACCGATTGTAGCGTTATGGTGCAAATGGACTCAGTGCTTATGCTGAAAGTTGTCACACAATAATTTTTCTACTTAATGATCTGCTTTCAAGCACCATCTTCCACGAAAAATTCCATAACACAATTATTTACATTTCTTTGCATTTCGTGTTATCGGTGGTATGAGTGTATCAGACACAACCCACTCTTTAAATGACCAAATATCATTGAAACTAAATCTAAATCTCTCTAAATCTCTCTAACACAAATACCCTGTGTGTTTTTAGTGTGAAAGCTGAAGCATTAAGGTTAAACATGTTTGTGGTTGAAGTGGTTTTATGTACTTTTTCATACTGAGGTGTAGTATTTCTCAAAGTGATGTCTTTGCTGGTGATTTTAGGAAGTTACATGTAGCTTTTGTGCAGGTTTGAACCAGAGGGCTGATGGGTAAATAATTAAAAAACAGTGTCTCCTCTTCTCTTCTAATTTGTGTTGTGAGTATGTGGATTATCAAGTAAACACTTATAGGGTACACATGTATAATTAAACAAACTGAACTAATATTTAAATTAATTAGACCTGAGGAGGAATTGTGCATGTGTGCTGATCTACTGCTGAGAAAGCACTACACATGCGAGCTGGAGCACTTTTATCTGTCTGTGCTTGAAGGAAAAAATGAAATCACAGAAAAGAAAATGTACAATTGCCCCTCGAGTATCTCTCAAGTCTATCTTGTAGGATCTCATTTCGTCACAGCGGGGTTTATATCCACACAAGGGCTGCAAAGAAAAAGGTTGCATTCAAGTGCTGTGTGTTTTATTATGTCCCTGCTGATTCTTTTTTCAGCTCTGCACACATTCAAACGCCCGACGAGGCCTTCTGAAGCAAACTGTTAAACAGTAATCTCCACTCACTTTGAGTAAACATGTAATTTGGAGTAGCAGATAGCAGATGTAAACATGTCTCACACACTGTAATTGAAGCAGGTGAGAACACAATGCGAGTTAATCACTGGTGTGATTCTGACACATTTTGGTGCAAACACTGGAGCAGTGCAGCGCCGCTTCTTTTAATGCTGCCTGCATGCTTCTTGCACACCTGTGCCATGTCACTGGGTGTGTGTTGGAAACCTCCGGCGGGGAGCTGCTGTTGTGTAAAGCAGCTGGCAGATTACAGATCAGCTCCTGGCAGATATTGTAGCACTTTATCTCCATTTTACATCGTAAATGGGGTGTGGACAATGAAACTGTACACAAACTATGATGATCCTCCCGTGGCTGCAGCAGTGGATGATGCTTTATGAATATCTGAGCTCAGTGCTGGAGGTGCAGGAGATGGGCAGATGGTTAGATAAGAAAAAAAAGAGAAAGATTTAACATGTGCTGCTTTTTTATCATCTTTGTTGCTGTAAAAAACAGACCCACTGATGGAACACATTTGCATTTGTGCAGACAAGGATAAACCAATGGCCTGAAACATTAAAAGAGACGGCTGCTACCAAGTAATTCATGATTACTCAATTAGGCAAATGCTTTGTAGATTAATTATTTGACAAAAACATGTCAGAGAAAACGTACAAATCCATTTGTCTCTGATACAGACTACTGACACCCATCATTGGTAGGTGTCATATTTAAAATACTGAACTCAACTCAGCTTTGTTGGAGCAAGGATGAGGTAAGAAGCGTGTCTTTATCCTCTATGCAGGCATCTACAGAGTACCCACCTGCCAGTCAAGTTGGACAATAACCTTGTTAATAAAAAATTATAAATAAGATTCAACCAATATTCAGTGTGTGCTGCCAGAGAAATGAGCTTTTTAGAGTCAACCTGGGTTGAAGCAGGCTTTAAAAAAAAAAAAAGTTAAAACCATCTTTTTGTGGCTTGGTGCATGCATTTAAATTTTAAGCCCTTCCACATGGGGGTTCATAGTTTTAGTCAAGTGGTGGGACGAAAAATAAATGTTTTTAAATAACACAACAAAATTGTGTTTCCAATAAAAATTAAAAACTATGTTAAATGAATAAATATTACATGTAGGTATATTTGTTTTCTGTGTGATATCGCCAAAACAAAACACAAAACTAAAATATAACTAAAACTAAAAACAGATATAATTGACCTTGATTAACTAAATGTTTCCATCCACACTGGTTGGTGTGACTCAAGTGAAAATGCTATGAGGCCGACTTAATAGTAAAAAACACAAAGAACAAGATACATTACAGACACAACCAAAGTGTTGCTGATACTATCCAAAAGAAGAAATAACAATGGGGGAACTTTCCCATTGTATTTAACAACCGCATCGACCACTGCCTTTTACAACGCTGCCTCTGTTTTTGTCTTTTATGTTAGAGGTACATTAGCAGAACTCCTCCACAGTTGCCTTTTGTTTTATTTCTTTTTTTTTTTGAGTTTGTTGTTGTCATTAACTTTTGAGTCTGGGCTGTCCCCTGTGGTGGATTTGGTTGACAGCAATGCTAAAATACCGGACACATGAAAGCATGAGAGCAGTGACAGTAACATCGTTGGAAAAGGACGTAAACATTTTGGTATGGAAATGTATACGTAATTGGGCCTTTAAGTAGAGGTTACTGTAGTAACAATGCTATGATGCTCTACAACCTGCATGTAAACAGTCACAGATAAAATGTGGAAGTGCAGCATGTTTGGGCAGAAATTTGATGTCAAGAGAGTTGTAATGAGTTTTGGTTTGACAGGACTTGGTTATGGACTGGCATCGTAAAATACAATGTGCCTGATGTTGACTGTTTTTTTTGTTTGTTTGTTTGTTTGTTTGTTTGTTTTTGAGTTAAACCAGTTGGTGGAGATTTTTTTCCTTCATTTTTTGAGTCACTACATCCCAATGAAATTATGTTTAACTGAGTAAAACTTGATCTCTCTAGCTTAAATTTTTTTTTTAGTTTGTCTTTTTTGATGTTTTTCTTACTTTGTCTTTTTGGTCATTTTTCTTTTATTAAGTCGTTTTATTTTATTTGTTTTTTTATATATATGTATATATATTTTTTAATATACATTTTTTAATTTTTTTGGTCTTTTTTGTGGTTGTTATTTTTCTTGGATAGGACTTTTAAGGGTTGCATTGAAGAAGTGAAAGCTAAAGGGCATAGATGTATTGATTTGTTGGAATATAAATAGATAGGCCCTACCTAAATGTATTACTATCACTAAAACCTGCCTGCACCTCTCTTAAGCAGCCTAATCTTTTGTTCCTACCAAATATGTACCTAATGAAAACAAAGAAGTTGAACTTTTGTGGAAGAAAATTAGCAGAAAAAGTCTTAAGAATGTGGATTTGTGCACAAGGATAGACACATTTGGGCAGGACTCAATTCCCTGCTGAACCGTATTCTTTCTAATAAAGGTGCATGCCATCACTTGGCTCATTTTAAGCTTTTGATTTCTTCCTTCTTCTGACAAACATGCACCCAGACTGAAACAGAGAAAGGGTGATAAATGAGTTGAAATTAAAGTATTTTTAGGATTTTTTGAGAATTAAAAACATGTTGTGTTGCATCACTTTATCTTTCCACATCCTTCAGTTGCCTTTGACATCATTAGGAAGCAGAACGTTGTGGTGCAGCTTTTTGTGCCCAAACCATCAACCCTGACCTCCCTGTGACCCGTGCTTTAAAAGACTGTCCCATTTTCTACTTGAGAAAAAAACATTGTCTCTTAAATTAATCCAGGCAGCCGTCACCATGTGAAACCTAGTTGGCAAATTAGATGCACAGCAGATGTATTTAAGAGGGGACAGCTTTGGCACACTCAAGTTCTGCTTCTCTTTGTCCAAACTTAGAAACACAGAGCGGAGACATTTACATCCTCACCCTCTTACAAAGAAAGAAAAGCACAGTCTTCCTGTTTGTGTTGTTGTTTTGTGCACCATCTGTCAGTATTTGTTACCCATCCACGTGACGGTGAACAGCAGCGGTGTATGACAGAGACTAGAGGAGTGAGACGCTCCCACTGTGACAAAGAGTGAAAAAAGAGCCAGTCACAGCACGGTCACCGCTCACATGACAGAAATATTCATCACCGAGGTCGGCAAACACACACAGAATAATAAATATGAGAAAAAGAGGTCAGAAAGTCAAGAGGTGTGATCTGTGTCTGCAGCATTTCTACTCACTCACGATACTTTTTACTTTCACCGATCACTTCGTCTCCCATCATTTCAGTGAGGATTTCTGCAAAGCTGATCCCAGCCCATGACTCCATTTTACCTGCGTTACGGTAAACAAATCCAGTCAGGATTTTGAGGGATTAGTGTCCACGTAATTCTCTGTCATGAAGTACTTTAACTTAATCTGCTCAGTATTTGCATTCATTTCAAGCTTTTTTGGCAGCGTGGTGCTTTACGTTGTCCCTTTAAATACCTTTAATCACTTCCTGGTTATGAATTCAGACTGATGCAGATTTTTGGTGCGTGGATACTCAGTGCACGTACATTTATGTGTGTTAGTGTGTGTGTGAGTAAGAGGGAGAGGTGTGGTTTGACAGATACAAAGAGCCGGCTATAAATCGGGGCGCTTATAGCTTGGAAAGTTTAGGTCATAAATTGCAGAGCCGGATCAGGGGTATGTGCATCAGTGATGGCAAATCGATTTCATTTAGAAGTCATCAACCGCAGCTGGGAGAGTGACAGAAAATAACAAAGAGGCAGAGAGGGGGCAGAGAAACAGGGCTGTAGGCTACTTACCTCTCAGAGAGGAGAGCGTTTAACTGTGCAAATATTTCAGCTGTTTTGTTCTTCTGTGACAGATAAACACTCTGGGTTGTTCGGGTCTTATGAAGAATGGGCTGCATAAACAATTCAGTGGGCTGAGACCTCTAAGTACAGCTAAGAACTGCTCAATCACAGTGAATTAAAAAAAATTTTGGTGAATCTTTAATGTCATTTGTTTCTTGAACTCCTGAAACAGACAAAGCAGGAATGACTGGAACTTTCGTTTGTAGGATTTAGAGTTCAGTTAGGGTCATGAAAAAGAAAAAAAGGAAAGATATTGAGGCCCTGTTTACATGAAGTTTCATCTAAAGACGCTAAAACGCAGTGACAATAAACACTGTAGTAAGCCTTCCAGGCCTGTAGGTGGTGCTATAACTGTCTTGTCCAGATGCCGCTTTTTGTAGATCTCTACTGAAGTAGAGTTGGGCCAATCATCTGGTGTATTGGTGAATACTAAGAGCAGAAGTGGAGCAACAGATGCACATTTTGTTAAAAGACAGTCACAGATTTAGCAGATTCAGCAGCACAAGCACAACACGGTAGTCCACGATGATCATAACAACGGTACTGTTGGACTGTTGTATGTGCTCAGCATGTCTACTGAAAATGCTGGCTTACTGTTTACACGGCAACAGTTCCAGCAGCTTTTCAGAAAAAATCCACCCTGGAGGCTGTTTTTAAGAGTTGACGTTTTAGGTCGGCTAAAACTCTAGATCTGTGTCAACGGGCAGCCGAAACACAACGATACTTTTTCATTTCATCCTTAAACTGTTATCTTGTAAGTAGCCCTTGAGATATTGAGATATTGGTAAAGTTTTCGTCTCTTCGCTAAGCAGAGCTGTGGATTTCAGGTTCAGTGGATCAAAAAGCATTTTTATGTCTGTCCTCTAAAATTATCTAACATCAACCGAGAAAGAATCTGTTTTCAAAGGAGGAAAAAACAGTAATTTTAAAGTAGTTTTTTAAAGTTTTGGAGCCCAGTAGCTTCCAAACGGAAAATGCTGAGCTCGAACCCATCAACTGTAGGGATGGGTACAAGGAATGCACCGATCCAGCTTTTCTGGTCCTGGTCCCGATATCAATTCATCGACTTTGGGTGTCGTCTGATACCGATGCTGATCTGAAACCAGTGTTAAATAATAACCTGCATGCTCCACTGTGGGATAAGACTGATAATGTTTTAAGTAAAAGACAAAAATGAGTACATATGGAATTACTGAAGTTAATATTTATTTAAACCATAAGTGTTTAAATGTTTAACAGCAGTTTGGTTAAAAAAATGCTTCAGAATTTACAGAAATGACTATTTGATTGTAAAATTTATACCTTGTAGACTAAATCATAGTTTCGCTTTAGTGACCGATCCTTTCCCACCGAAACCAGATCCAGCTTTAAGGGGCTGGATTGGCACCGATACCTCACACCAGGATTGGATCGATGCATCCCTAAGGGGTACTGAATTAGATACTTTTATAGGTCCACCGAATTCTGTCAAGTGTACCGGGTACTGATTCACGTAAAATCAAAAGGTACCATGGTTAGGTACCTAAACACACTCTTGTGACTGTGAGGGGGTGGAAGAGTAGGTGATTTTACATACTAGACTTGAACACAGCATTGGTAGGTTATGTAGTGAAGAATAAATATGATAAATTGAAAAAATAAATATACTTGATTATTAAACAAGTTGATTTTTTTATTACATAAGCACAAAAAAGTACTGAAAATTGGTATCATTGAGTACTGATACAGGTGGCATTGTTACCGTATCATTTCAAATTCCTGATCAACAGGTTGTGTTGCGATTTGTAGATCAAGCAGTTATTAATATTACCTTACTGCATTGAAGTCTATTCAAGTTCCTCTGTTGATTTTTCATTATTTAAGATGAATTCAGACTCAGGAAACCTACAGGTATGAGATATGACTGTCTATAGACAAAGCATTGAAATTCATATGAATCTAAATGCTAATACAGGAGACAGCAGGGGGCGTGACGGGAAGCAAATTACTAAAAGCATACAGCATGGTGGAGTAATCACTGATAAATCCAGTAATAACAGAGTCATAAATAGTAGCTGTGAGTCATGGCGAATGCTCTGTTTGCCGACAATCAACCAAGATGACACACAACATGCTGAAGTAAAAGAGGTTTCAGGGATCATCTTTGATGTTCATATCAGTTAAATGATGCAGGAAGCATTATCAAAAGACACGTGTGAAACTAGGAGAACTTCACGGATCCACCTCCCAGCATCCAAAGACTTTCTCAGCCACCATACTCTTTGATGGCTCTAATCATCCTCGCGCTGCCTGTCTTTATCTCGCCTCTCACCTCTCAAACACCCGGTCATGTTGGAGCGCTCGGGCTGCTGTTTTACATTATTAGCTCCCTGCTCTGGGCCGCTCCCTCTGATGCCGCCGAGCAGAAGAAAGAAGAGGTGAGGAAGATGGAAAGCGACGGCTCCTGCCTGCTCGTCGCTGGAGGGAGAGGAGGAGGTGGCGTTGACGGCCTAATCTCTGTCTCTGATTATCTTCTCATTACGATCAGACGGGAGCCACTCGAAGAAGAGGAGAATGTGTAATTACGCTCAAATCTCCCATGACTAAAACAGAGGATAATAAGCAGGGCTGGAACTGTGTGCTCACATCTAATCATTCAGTTTATTTAGTCATTCGTTCTGCGGGAACGTTTGACGACGGATGAGGGTTTTATTGAGGCCGGATTAGCAAACACCTGACTTAAAGCTTCATTATGTCGAAGCCAAAAATAATTTTCCTCCATTTCTGGAAGTATTTAAACATGGAGCTGGGCGTTTAATTTTATGCTTTTGCTTCTTATGTCTGTAATAATATGTTGAAACTGAAAACGTGTACGCTCTGGGTTAGCAGAAATAGAAAAAAAATCCTTCTTTTTTCATGAACATGCATTTATCGTGGCTGCAACTGCAAAGCACGAGATAGAAAACACCATTTCCTCAAATGTCAGGGCAACTGAAGCATGTAAATAACTACATCTCAATTGACACCTCGATTTGAATGGTAAATGACTGACCTCCAGTTTTTCCCTGAGAATGGCTGGGAGGGAGAAATGGAGGGGAATAAAACACACATCCAGCAGACCAGAGGGAACATGGCTAACCAAGCATGCTAAACCCTCCTCTCTATTGTAGGATGGGAGTGCTAACTGTGTAGACAACTCCTAGAGTCTCAACAAAGCAGTGGTGTGCACAGGGGTGGGGGAATGCACCCTGAAGTGCAAAAACCAGAAAAATCAACAACACCAAGAAAACCTACGTAAACAGGAAATATCAGCTAAAAGCAATAATTATAAATACTAAAAACAATAGAAATAAATCAATCAATTAAAAAGACACAGGGGACCACAAAACTCATGTCATGTTTAAAGCTTAAGAATAAAAATGGATCCTAAGACCAGACTTTGAAAACTCCGCTGTGGGGGCTGTTAGAGTTTGGGGCCAACCACAGAAAACACCCTGTCCCCCCTGGTTTTAAGTCTCGTCTTAAGCCCCGTTTCCACCAAGCAGTTCAGTTCAGTTCGTCTTGGGACAGAACGCATTTTGCGGCGTTTCCACTGACTAATCGTGGGACAGATCCCCAAATAACCGAGACAAGCAGTCCCACTTTTTGGTGCCAGACTACGGCTCCATTTATACGACAACCAGTGATAAAAAACAGCGCAAAAATGCTGTCGTATGCATGCCAGGTCTGTAGTTGGCACTAAAGCTGTCTTGTCCAGAAGCCTCTCTTGGCAGATCTCCACTGAAGTAGAGTTGGGCCAATCATCTAGTGTAATGGCGAATCTTAAGAACAGAAGTGGAGCAACAGATGCTCATTTTGTTGAAGACAACCAGCAGATTCAACAGCACAAGTACAACATGGTAGACCATGACAATCATAACAATGGTAGTGTTGTACTATTGTATGTATGCGCGTCAGCGTTTCCACTGAAAACACCAGACTACTGTTTGCACGGCAACGGTGTCTGGAGGCCATTTTCAAGGCCCGCTGAAACACTTTTTCGTGTAAACGCGAGGCCGAAAGGCATAAAAAACTTTAGTGTTTCACCCTAAAACCATTGTCCTGTAGACAGCACAGCTACACCACTGCAGTCAGATGAGTGGTCAAATCAGTCGTCACTTACCATGCAACAGTGGGTGTATTTCTCCAAGTGACACACAGACTTCTCTGAAACAAAACTTGATTACGCTTTGTAACAAAAAGCCACAATGGAAATTAAAAATAAGAGACAAATTGCTGAATGTCTTCCATTGTAGCTCTTTTTTTACTGTGTCACGTTTTTCTTCTTCATTGGATTTATTAGCAGGGTACACTGGGTTGTGCTTCAATGCCGTCATGCTGTTATTGAAATTATGTGGCTATCAGCATCTGGCTTGCACACTGCCTACCAAGAGGGGGCATGGTTGGCAGAGGAAACGCAAAGAGGGCCAGGCTTAACCGAGCCAACCTGTACCAAACTGTGCTGATCTAAGCCAGACTGTTTGGTGGAAGTAGGACTGAACTGACACAAACAAATCCACATTGTTCTGTTGCACTACTCTTATTTATTCTTATTGTTCACTTATATTTATAAAAGTATAACTGGACATAACTGCTGCTACCTGAATACTTTCTTACTATTGCTGCTAACTCAGAACTAATATCCCTACCCTCAAGTTCTGAGATTCTTATTGCTATCTATCTATCTATCTATCTATCTATCTATCTATCTATCTATCTGTCTATCTGTCTATCTATCTATCTATCTATCTATCTATCTATCTATCTATCTATCTATCTATCTATCTATCTTTTCTATCTATCTATCTATCTATCTATCTATCTATCTATCTATCTATCTATCTATCTATCTATCTATCTATCTATCTATCTATCTATCTTTTCTATATTATCTATCTATCTATCTATCTATCTATCTATCTATCTATCTATCTATCTTTTCTATCTATCTATCTATCTATCTATCTATCTATCTATCTATCTATCTATCTATCTATCTATCTATCTATCTATCTATCTATCTATCTATCCATCCATCCATCCATCCATCCATCCATCCATCCATCCAGGGCTTTATTCAGCACGAGCTGGAGCTGGCCCTCGGACCTCAGGCACACACTGGTGTGTAAATTTGGATGAGGTCTGAGATGTACTGTGGGACCAGTCCCTTCAAAGTTAAAAGTTGTGCTTCAGAGTTTTGGACTAACTGTAAGCATGACAGTGGATTATGGGAAATGCTAGTATATAGTGCATTACAGTAGTTCAGGCGTGAAGAACTAAAATCGTCCGCGACTTGCTCAAACTGCTTAAAAGATAAAAATGGCTTAATTTTTGGTAAAAGACAAAGGTGAAAAACGCCTGATTTAATGACTGTGCTGTAAAAACACACTTAACTGATGATAAAATGCTCTCTTGGGAGTCAAAATATGTGCTTGAGTGCCCTCCTGGTTAACAAAAACCCCCAACCCATAAAAACATGCCTCTTTATAATCATATGTCTTCTTCAGTGGCGAGAACAGGCTGTGAGTGCCTTTTTTCCCTGCCCTTAAAAAAATCTGCACGCCATTGCAACAAAGTGCAAAAATTGAATTATTTTCTTCTTCTCTCACTTTGCAGCTTGGAGACGACAGAATTCCAGCCGCTCAACACTGGGGAACTCGAGAAGAAAGCCGTGGACTCCCGCGTGGACACCTCTGACAGAAACGGCTGCATCAAAGGAAAAGGACGTAAACACCACAGTCATCGCCGAGCCAGGAGGTGAGTCATTCTTTGTGTTTGCTCTCAAAAAGGTTTCCTGATCTCAAAGAAAGGGAATAGTTAGGAAATCAGATGCCTCAGAGCTGTTACATTTCTAAAGAGAAATGATTTTTGTTTCTGGGGTTGTTTTTGTAGATTTGAGTGCTGCTGATAAAGCCTTTTTAAAGTACAACGAAACTCCTTCAGGGCTCCCCTCTCAGTGAGAAAACAGCTAATCTCCATGTTCTGTTTGGGTGAATGTAAACAGTCTTATCAGGTCGGCCCCAGTGGAGAAACACAAACATGTTGTGAGGAATTCCACACGCTGTCATTCAGGCGCTCTCTGTTCACCAACACCTACAACCAAAAGTCTGCGAGAATTCTCCGGCTCCTTCTTCTGAGGTGGGAGAAATCAGTTCAGGTGGATATATTTACATGTTTCTGAAGAAACCTTTTAATTAATCCGACACCTTCAAAGCCTTTTTCACAGCTTCCCAGCAGGGGAGCAGTGGGTGATATGTAGAACATGACCGCAGCCACATCTGAGGCGTTACAGAGGATCATAAACATGAATCGCTTCTCTGTGGATGAACTTTACCCAGCGGCTGCTTCTCTTTGTTTCCCAGTCGATCAGTGAGCGGGGCGCACACGCAGCCGTGCACGGCTCTGATTATCTTTCTCTCTGGTTTGTGTGTGCTAAAGACATCTGAAAGAAAAGGCACAGGGAGTACGCTTTATTGTGTGTTTCATCCTTTAAACAGAGATTTTTTCCCTGTGATTTTACAAGACGTTTTCAACGCAAACACTGAGGATTTATAAGACTTGAATAATGTGGACACACCACTCTTTCTTACCCACCAGCCTGTTTTTTTTGTTTTTTTTTTAAATCTACATCTGCATCTTTTCACATCTCCCATTCTTGTTGATTTATTTACAAGACTGGGATTGAAACCGTTGATGATCATAAAAAATGCACAAGTTAGAGCTTTATTTTGAGAAAAGCACATCATGTTTTTGAAATGAGGCGACACCAAAGAGACAGAACAGCCAGGAAACTCAAGCTGCACTGATTTCATGTCACAAACACATTCTTGTGATTTGGCCTGGCAGTTTAAGCGTTCGGCCCATGTATGGAGACTGTAGTCCTTGTCACATTTGCTAAGCTTGCAAACGACGCATTTAGCATTTCAAACCATTACGATCGGAGTTTGAGTTTGCATGTGGCTAAGGTGTGATGTGATGATATAAATACATCCTGGAAGTCCAGATTGACTAACACATCGTTTCAGTTTTGGGCATCTCAAGGGAAAATACTGTCTGATCATCACTGGCATCAACACACGATTGGTCAACTCCACTTTTCTGTGGCAGTAAGTTTAACTTACCGGTACAAGTGTATCAGCTTCACAATACTAAGCCTGTACTTGAAACAACTTTTGCTAATGTTTTCTCTCTGTTTTGCTGATTTGATGCACTTCTGTCACATGGCCTAATACGATTAGCAAACAATAAAGTCACTGTCTGTAAAATTACAGTTGTTGAAACTTAGGCTGTATTCAGACCAGAAAAGTCCTTTGGTCCACTTGTTTGGTCCGGACCAAAAGCGGGCTTTATTTTATTCGTTTGGTGTGGTTCGCATTCAGATTGTACTTTTTGCAAGTGGACTATATTCTGTAAACACATCCACATGTGTGACGATCAGTGCTCTCATTGGACAGCACTGACAAAGGCGGCACACAGAATACAGACCTGGAAATGGAGGTAAACGTGTGTTTGTGCTTTTATTAGATCTGCAAAATCATTTTCAGTTTCAAGAGCAACTCCTATGCTCTGCGTGTCCTGACCCACAACATGCTATCAACAGCTTGGCTAACCAGAAGACGGAGGATCAGGTATGAACCAAAGACGGTTAGGTTACGGTGGCTTTATAGGCCCAAAAGGCACATGTATCCTGTAGTTAGTTCGGATGGACCTTGGTTTGTATTCAGACCTGCAGCGGAGAAACACGCACCGCACCAGAGTTCATTTGGAAGTGGACCGAGACCACCTCAATCGTGGGTCTCGATCCGGTTGTTTGGTCCGCACCAGGGTTCGTTTGTGTCTATTCACACCTGCATGAAAAGTCCGCACTAGCATGGGAAACGAACCCTGGTCCGTTTAAAGTGGACCAAACAGTCCAGGTCTGAATACACCCTTAGTGACTTAATAGATTACCAACACAGTCGAGACAGATGTTTGTCTAACATGAGTCTGGTTCTGTCCAAGGTTTCTGCCTGTTAAAGGGAAGTTTTTCCTTGCCATTGTAACTTGCTAAATGCTGCGAAGTCCTGTACTCATGGTGGATTAAGATGAGATAAGACTCCTTATCTTGTATTGTTTTTGTAAAGTGTCTTGAGATATTGTTTGTTATGATTCAGCACTATACAAATAAAGACTGATTGATTGATTGATTGATTGATTGATTGATTGATTACCAAATGCTGCAAATTATGTACAAAGCTCACAAAAATCTCCTACCACCCAACATTCAGTGTCACTTGGTGAAGGGGAAAATTAGCTACAATTTAAAATGAGTTGAAATATTTTTAAAACAAGGGGTCACAACTTCACTGAAGGAAAGAAATATTTAAGTCAAAGGTTTCTCTTTATGAAACAACTTGGACAGACATTTCAAAGAAGCCAAAACTCCAAAAAACTTATCAAATCGAACACATTAGACAAAAATAAGGAATCCCAGATATTATAAACCCTGTAGTAGTGGGTTTTCTGTTTGCTGTGGTTGTTGTCACTTTCTTTTGTCCTGAGTTTTGAGTTTGAGTTGAGTTTTATATTTGTGAATCATTTTGCTTTTCCTTTGCTCCAAGAATGATCCAGGAGTTAGGTACTTTTATAGGTACCGACCGAATTCAGTCAAAAGTACAGGGTATAGATTCCCGTTAAGCCATAGACTGTATAAAACATGGACGTAGTCTCACCGACGTCACCAGTCTGATTCTGAAATGGAAAATGAAGCACATCAGCTATAGTGGCCATATTGGTAGTGGCAAGGGCTTCAACTACAGCCATAGGGTGCCTGTTGGTCACGTGACACTCAGCTGTGTCTCTCATTAGGGGAGCTCGCGATCTTAACGGGCAAGTTAGAAAAACATCCCCCCCGCAGTGGATGCCAGTAGTAAAATTAGCGACTCAGACGGGTGACGGTTTTTGAACCAGGCTGTAAATAGGTTAATTTCTGCTTTGAAAATGGCTCTTTTTGGCTTGGTGTGTATGTGACTTCCGGTACTTTCCGGAGCCAGCCTCAAGCGAACAGCAGATTTTAGCACTTCAGCATTGTCCCATATTCTTAGACTGAAGGTTGCCGCTTGCGTTAAACCAAAAGGTACTACGTTTAGGTACCTAAATGCATCATTGTGATTGTGAATGGTGGGGAAAGTAGGTGATTTTCCATGCTGGACATGAACACAACATTGCAAGGTTATGTATTGAAGAATAAATATGTTAAATTGAATTTTTTTTACATTGTATAATTAAACAAATTGATATTTTTTACCACATAAACACAAAAAGTACCAGGCATCAGTACCAAATCGTTTCAAATGTGAAAGGTACCTATTCCTATGCAAGTGTTTAGTTAACATTTTGTGAGAGATACAATAATATTTTTCTTTTTTCTGCTCCTTTTCATTCATTTCAGTTCTTTTTTCCTTTATATTTATATTGTATGAATATACCTTTTTATATAACAACATGAATGAAATAAAGATCAACTATAAACTATAAGTCCTGCTTTTCTAGATTTTGATTGGTTGGTGATAGAGATGTGACAATAGGTGTTACAACTGCAGAAAAACAGCATGAACAGAAACAGCCCGATTCTAACTTTACTCCAAACTGTTGCCAGAAAGACAAAGTCTCTCAGCAACCCTGCCACCTGTGTCTGTGGGTTTGTAACCTTATACCTTAGGATCTGATAGTCTAGAGTAATTATCACCACAAGGAGGCTGTTTATCACTTTGATCAGAAGGTCACCTGGCAGGACGAGCAACAGCAGCTACATCAGGCCGTGATTGAGCTTCTGCAGCTCCACAGAGGCATCAGACACAAGGGTTAGCTGCTGTAAGTTAATGTTTACAAGTACAGAAAAGTTACAATCCCAAAGTGACCAAGAAAAGAAAGAATTCATGGAAAATACAGTTTTGTTTACTAATTTTCCATTTAGTGAGAATTGGCTAATGAGGCTCATTCTTTGACGCATTTTCAAAGCACGGCACGGCGCTGCCTGAGAAAGCCCCCTCTGTCGAGAGAAACAGTTTTCTTTGGATTGTTATCTTGCTAATTGGCTGGCAGCAGCCCAATTTAGCAGAGCATCCAATGTTGATTATAACATAGACCCATAAGGCTTTGCTTTCTAGAAACAAGTGTGTTCATTACAGAGAGTTTTTAAAACACAGATGCCACCAAACGGTTTCAGATGAAATCACTGAAGCAGTGAAAACAGCTCACAGGGAGCAGGCAGAATCACAAGTGCTCCAAACACAAAGCCTGGCCCTTGATGTTCACCAAGACCCCTCACATGTAAGCGTTAATGGTATTCACGCACGTTCATGGCGGGAGAAAAGAGCAACACGCTCCTCGCTGGATTCAGCGTCGAGCGTTTTCTCATCAAATGTCCCCAAATCCCTTTTCCATACACCATTGTTTCGCACAATCACCAGCCCCAGTGTAGCCAGCAATTGACTTGCTCTCTCATTCTGCCTTTCATTCTCTCCACCTCATCAAAGGAAACCGTTTCTGCTGGCAGGAAAAAATGCAAATGCTCGCCTCGTGCTCCCTCCTTACGAGGCCAGACTGGTGGAGGTGTTAATGAGTGACAAAGCGCTCTCATTACCAGGAGAGGGTACTTGGGCTGGGTCTGTCTAATCAGCCTTAATGCATTTCAGTTCCTAATGCTCCCAAACTGCCGACTTCACCAAGCAGGGTCATTTATTACAGCCAGACAGTCCTCTGCATCCGATGGAACAGGCACATCGTCTCCTGAGCTCTGCGGTCACATACATCAGGATGGAGAGCAGTTTGATGGTGTCTGGATCACTTCTGATCATGCTAACCTGTTAGCATAGCAACACTAAAAACAAACAAAGGTAAATCAAAAAAGTTTTTTTTAGGATAAACTGGAGTTAATTGATGACGAACCATAAAGGACATGATTGCAGTCATAGATACTGGATGAAATTAAGGCATGTTCAGAGTTTTAACTGCAGAGAGAGGGAGCAGTGGGCTGAGACGTGCTATGTTTTTGGGGTGTGGTGTCCAGTATCACATCGATGAAGTGACAGTGGTGTTATCAATAGTGAGTAAAGATATTTCAGTGGTTTTAGCGAGTGTTTGGAACGATGATTTAGATGTCTGATTTATTGCAGTTTATCTGAAGGAACTTTTCTTGCATCTCTGTGTTAATTTCAGAGAGGGTTGAAGAAGTGATGGATTTGGTGACGATATAAACTTGGATATCATCAGCATAACAGACCTCCGCCAAGCATTTTGTGATTGTCACCAACACTTCAGTCCTACTTTAATGTTATACTCCCTTTCAGCAGACTGTCTGCAGCAATTTGGTGTTAGTTGCAGGTTTTTACAAAAATCTGTTACCTGGCAGTGTTGAAAATTATGATGACCCAGTGCATGTTTCATATTCCAGATCTTAGTTTCCAGAATATTGCCAGGATCTGCATCGTACTTGAACATCTGTCAGAAATTATGGTGACCTTGTCTTGTATTGTTTTGCAAAGCAATCCGACCATTTATGGTGGAGTTATATACAAATATGGTGAAAACGACCCTATCTCACAATGATAAAGAATCCTTTAAAATGTCTTCAAGATGAGTTTGTTACTTTTTGAGTTGTGTTCACAGACAAACTCTCACAAAAAAATTACCTCCTTGGCCGAGATAATTAAAACCACAGGTGAGTATAATGTGACCAAGGGGATGCATTTAGGGAATGAAAAGGAGAGGACCAAAAACCGAACCCTGGGGGATGCCGTATGACAGCGGAGGAGTTGTTAATGTGGATGAATCGTAGTCTGTTTGAGGGGTATAACTGTAAGGCAGTTGCCCAAATAGGCAAGAAGGTGGCACTGTTGTACTGTCTACCTCAGGCTTTACAGACTATTGCTACTCCTCTTTTCTGTTTTGGCTCAGTGTTCGTTTGTGATTTAAAAGTTACGTACCATAGATCGATCTCCACCTCGTAGTTAAGATTTTTAAAGAATGTACTGTTGATGTTGACAGATCTTTTTTTTAAGTTGACTGTGTAGTTTTAGGAGTTTGCAAGGTTTCATATGTATTTGTGATTTATGCTAACTTTCTAGCAGTGTGCTAGCGCCCCAGGTATGGTCTGCTATTTAGCTACCTTAGAGTTTTCTCTTATGTCTTTTAATGCCAAGACCTTGTTTTAAGAGAGTTTAAAAGCTGTGAAAGTGTAAAACTTAATTTTAAGTACTGTAAACTTACAGTTATATGGCTTATTCTGAGCTCAGTGTTAGTTTGTGATATCAAAGGTCTGAGAGAGAGCTGCCACCTTCGAAGCTCAATAAACGTTACAGTCTCAGTGTATCTGACTCATTCCACACCATGCACCCCAACAACTTTGCTCAGTGATACTGATGAGGGGTTCCAGGATGGTGGAGGATGCTGTGGTTGCTGGAGTCAGAAGCTGCAATGAGTTCCAAGGTTGTTGGTTGTTGCTGTGCTGGGAACTTAAGCTTTAAGATAAAACATTTCTTGCTCCTCTGGGGAATATGTTTGGAAGTTTCAAACCTCAATCATGTCTCTCTTGAACGCCTTGAACCCTGGAGGTTTGACACGGGATCAAAATCAACATTAAAGGAGGTTTGTTTGACATTTTACAGATGACACACTGCTTTGATGGTCGTAATAAAGCCTAAGATCTGACAACTGATAGTGACACAAATTGGACAAATATGCCTTCCATGTCAACAGAGCAGGCAGTGGGGTTTCACAGGCAATGTTTGTTCGATACAAGTGACACCTTATATCTTCAGTGAGATCTCTCATTGGCCACCTTATTATCAATTATGTTAATTTAACAAGTTAATAACACAAGACACTCTTTCCAGAAGTTTAAAGCATCTTTCCTCTCCTCCGTATCACCCGACATGCCCGCTCACATCCTCCTCTTCGCCTCTGATAATTTTCAGTCAGTCAGTACTTGAAAGGCTCTTTCTCTGAGCCTGTGGCACTTCAAAGGACTTCATCTCCTTTCCCACATCACTCATTTCCAGAGAGCAAATGAAGTGGACCTCTGGACCGCAATCAGGCTGGTCAACTGATGGGACCCAACAAGTTCCTCCTGAGTATAATGAGGGATTTACGCTTTAAAGGAGCAGTCCTGGTAAAAAATGGAAAATAAAACCGGAGGGTCGTACGGGGCAGGATGTAGGATAAAAAATATGCTGTAGTCACAAGAAAACAAAGATGGCAGGTGAAGCAGAGCCTGACACTGTGTGGACAGTTTTACACCAATTCTGTGAGTTATTCTTTATTAACTATGAATGAATTAATGACTGGGAAAGAAAAAAGCCATCACCTCCGCCAACTTGCTCCTAGTTAATTGATCCGACTTCTTCCTCCTGTGTTTACACATCAGCTCATTCTTGTCAGATTAACACTTCAGGATAAGGTCGAGGTGAAACAATTTGCGTTCACACATTTGTAGCGAATGTCTTGTTAAAGCTACTTAGAGATTCACAGATTTCATATCATCTGGTAAGGCGTTCCACCAACTTGAGAAAGCTGAGTGCCCAAAGGTAGAATGATGAAACGTACAGCGCAGTCTCTGAAGATATTCTCCAGGATTTAATGGGGCCAAATCATTATGAATCTTAAAAGTTGGACACAAACCTGAAAACAATCTAGAATCATCAAATTATCTGGCCTCTGAAAGTTTGTTTATTCAGAAACTGCAGAGGTGTTATGATCGAGGAAACCATGGAGGAAATTCAGTTTTTCCCACTCACACACACACACATGCACTTTGCACAGAAACATGCACTGACTGAGAACAGACTGTGGGAGCTTTGCTGTTAGCACCTCAACAGTGCTCAGGAAATTACTCTGACACCTCTCCAGCTACCAGCCTAATTTCTCATCTTGTTCCTTACTGGGAGTTGAACCAGCGACTGATTGCCAAGGCAAGTCCCTGTGGACAGAGCTACCGCCACCTTCTCCCCAGTTTGAGCCCAGGATGTGATACAGTATGATATATGGGGATAAGGGATAGATCAAAGCATGTATTAAAGTCTTGGCTGCTTGGAATGAAAGACAGTTTTTCATACGCCTCAAGTTTGCTGAATTGTATTTGACTTTTCTTTTAAACTTTTTTTTAACATGTTCCCTGAAATTACATTTGACTCTAGAGCCATGCCCAGGGATGCATCAATCCAACTTTCCTGCTTCTGATACTGATACCGATACCTGCACTTTGGGTATTGACTGATACTGAACTGATACCAATGTTAGATAATAATCTGCAGGCCGTGGGATACGGCTGGTAATGTTTTGGGTTAAGGCAAAAAATGAGTGAATGGAATGACTGAAGTTAACATTTATTTAAACTAAAATATTTCAATGTTCACCAGCAAAATAATGCTTCAGAGCAGTGGCGTGGCATGGGGATTTTTTTTGAAGAAGCCAAGTGAGACAAAGCCTCTAATCTATGTTTTTTTTAGGGAGTGGAGTATATAAAAGGCTATGTTGCAGCTTATATATCCCTATTTCATCAGTGGAATGCCCAGAGAGTGCTCATTTTACTTGCGCACGCTTGTAACCGACACTTTGAACACCGACACACGCCCTTTCACTCTCCCACCCTCAGTCACTCATTCACACACGTGCATTGTCCTCTCGACTTAGCTGAAACATCTTGTTAATTTCCTCAACCTCCCTCTCAAATGCACAACGGGCTGCTTCATGCACACTGCTAACGTGCTAATCCCCCTGATTTCATTCAGTGGGTTGATGATGATGAGGATACTGTGATTTGATTGGTTTGAGGCCAAAGACGGGGTGGCTTCCCTTGACACAGTCTTGGCCAATCACAGGTGAGCAGTGTCATGACCGCAGCTTCATCTGATTGGTTAATCTGTCTTGTTTTTTTTTCCACCAAGGGTCGCCAACTTAGCTTGGCCTCCTTGCGGACAACAGTGTGCAATATCGTATTTTCACTCATTCACCACATAACATTTAGGAAAATGCTCAATAAGTAGAGGAGAGAAATAAGGAAAAGATGTCAGTGACGAAACACAAAAGAATTATCAAAACTATTAAAATGAGTATTTTCATTAAATCACAGCTGCACTCTGAAAAAAAAGAGAGAAAGCATGGCTTCCCTTGGCCTCCGGGAGAAAAGGCCACTGCTTCAGAGTGTACAGAAATTGCTGTTCAATTGTAAACTTTTTTACCCCGTAGACTGGTAATGCAGCATAAAACAAAGACAGTGCATCAAAGGTAACATTTCCAAATCAAGTGGCCAAGAGCGCCTGTAAAAAAAAAAAAAAAAAGGTATAGAGCAGGTTGCTTGGTTGGCACCACGGATTGTTCCCTTCCCAGATCCAGCTTTGAAGGGCACGGATACACAGATACCCAACACCTGATACCAAGGATTGGATGGATGTATCCCTAGCTACGTCAAGATGTTTTAACCTACAATTTTACTCTTGACTGGTCAAGCCATGCTGCGATCCTTCCACAGTAGCTGATAACTTCATTACTGCTAACTCAGCTGTTTTACATGAAAGAGACAGAAAAGTGTCATCGGCATACAGTTGTAGTTCAACCCTATCACAGTGTCGTTGGAGGTTATAAATGCCCCCAAACCATTAACATTAGGTGCTGATTAAATTTAAATTACGATTCTTCAATATTTACGATATTTACGATTTTTGCGATTTTTAGTTTACTCTTTTAGCACCAGACCATGTGAAAAAGTTAAATGTCTACGGACTATATCAGGAGCCATATTTTCCCATAAATTGCACATCACGCGAGTCAGAGAGAAACATTTCACCCTCTGCTGGAGAAAAGTGGTAACTTTTTTCCAATCCAGTTTATTCAAAAAGACCGAAATGAAGAATATGAATTTGAAAAAAAAAAAAAAAGGTTTTTTTTTTAAAGAATCCCAATTTTGATATTTTCAAACAAAAAATCCAGATATATGGGATTTTAATTTTTTCTCCCACCCCTAAAGTAAAGGATGAGGATCTGTTCATCCTGTCATTTTATGTAATCTGTCTGGTCACGGATGTCTGCATAATCTTAATTCACCACCACGTTTCTTTTCTTTTTTTTTTTATCAATCCAACTTGATCAAGCTTAAAATAAAAAATTTTGTGGCTCTAACTCTAACCCTGTTTTTAGCAAGAAAGCCATGTGGAGTGGTTTTAGACCCCTCTGTTTTGTGATTATTTTTTTCTGGCAGAGCTTTGGTATGTCTGAGCAAACTACCCCTGTGATGTCACTTCAGTAATCCTAGTTTGAGCAAAACATTTAATTCACAGAACCAGTGTTAAAACCCTGAGTAAGGAAGTTTAAATGATGGAGGCATTTCCCAGGCAGGTACAGCCTAAAAAAAGATCCTCCCTTTCATGTGGGGAGTGTAGGATCCAATTTTTCAGAACCAGATTTTTTGCAACACCCTCTCCTCCATCTGCAGCGAAGAGTCTCTCTCATCTTTACAATTAATCCAAAACGGAGCCTCCAGGATCTTAACAGGTAGCAGAAAACCAGAGCATCTCTCCTTTCATCTCTGCACAGGCTGCCTGTTAGTTTTAGAGTTGATTTGAAAACTTTAGCTCTCACTTTAACAGCCGGAAGAGTTTGGCCCCGATTTATTTCTGGCCTCTTAACTCCCCGTGTGCCGTCACAGGCCTGGAGGTTACTAAAAGCTGCTTTCCTGGTGAGTCCTAAATCCAGAGTAAAATAAAAAGGTGACGGGCTTTTGCCTTCAGGTCCTTCCTCCCAGAGGGGATTAGGGTGGCTAAATCTATCTGCTCATTTAATTCTTTTCTTGAAACACTCTTTTATAACCAATCTCTCCTGTGATCCACCTGTCTACCTTTTCCATTTTACTTTATGATTATGACTTTTTTATGACTTCAGTTGATTTGTTCTCACTTTATTTGGAAGACTATAGTCAAAATTCTTCTATTTTAGGTAATTTTTATCTCACATTTGTCATATTTTATCTGGATTTTATTGGTTTTGCTTCTATTGATTTATTTTATTTGTTTTTATTTGTTTTTATTTTTATTTTTTTACAGTCTGCTGTTCATTTTTTACCTATTTTTACTTTATTTTTAAAATGAAGAACTTTGTTACTTGTATTGAAATGTAAATAAGTATTATTATTTTGGGGGATTTTTGCTTTATTGAAAGGACAGCTGAAGAGTGACAGGAATATGGGAAGCAGAGAGTGGAGGAGGACCTGTAGAAAGGGGACGTAGTTGGGAGACAAACCTCCAACTACCCCGGTTTTCACTTATCCCCAGAAAAAAAAATCAACTCATCATGAGGGAAAAAGGACTGAAAATAATTGTCTGTCCCTGGCTGAGCAGCCAATCTGCACGCAGAACACAGACTCTAAAATCAGTGAGAGTCTCTTGAATTGGACAGGGTGTCTCCCTGTGAGTGAGGACATGTCGTCTCGCTCTTTACTCCACTGTAGTTCTCTGGCACGAGATCTGCTTTGTGTTTGGTGCCCGTCTGGATTGGATTTCATCATCCTGTTGTGATGGGATCATCTCATATGGGACATTTGGCTCACAGATAATCTTGCTTATGTGTGTCAGGATCAGTCCGGATGCTTTATGTGCAGATATGTGAATCCGGTGATGCGTCAACGACTCTGTTATTGGATGGCTATTTTTATGCAAATAATACTTTTATTAATTCACAGAGGGAGTTTCACACTTGGTATGAATGCACAAAGGAAATGTATACATCTAACACCTGTTCCAGATGAGGAAAGAGACAGTGTGTAACTTTCCTGAGCTTCATCTCTAGTCAACTGTATAGAGCATTAAAAATGAACAAAGCAAAAGGGTCATGGTTTTCAGCTCCCTGTGGAAAAGAGTTTGTAAATTCATGCTGTGCTTGAGACTTTAGACCAAATCTCTTTTATTCAGTTTTTCCACATACTGCCTATTAATCTGCTTCACTTCCACTGTAGTGGAAAAATGCTGCAATCTAGGATCTCAAAAATCATCACTAACAGAACGTTCTGATTCAGACAGTGCTTGATGCAAATCAGAAATTGTCTGCTTGATTCCTTGAACTACAGTGGCTTGTAAGTGCCAGACAATTTGCAATACAAATGTATGAGCAAAAACTCAAATGCAAAAGCAACAACACAAGTGCAAAGCTACAACAGGAATGCAACAGTTACATCACCAATGCAAAAGCAACAACACAAAAATGCAAAAGCAACAAGTGGCAAAAGCTAAAAAGCAAATGCAAAAGCTACAACACAAATCGAAGGCTACAACAAAATGCAAAAGCTACAACACAAATGCAAAAGCTACAACACAAATGCAAAAGCTACACCACAAACGCAATAGCTACAACAGGAATGCAATAGTTACAGCACCAATGCAAAAGCAACAACACAAAAATGCAAAAGGTACAAGTGGCAAAAGCTAAATCGCAAATGCAAAAGCTACAACACATATCGAAGGCTACAACAAAATGCAAAAGCTACAACACAAATGCAAAAGCTACACCACAAACGCAATAGCTACAACAGGAATGCAACAGTTACAGCACCAATGCAAAAGCAACAACACAAATGCTAAAACTACAAGTTGTAAAAGCTACAACACAAAAGCAAAAGCTACAAATGAAATGCAAAAGCTACAACACAAATTCAAAAGCTACAACTAGGATGCAAAAGCTACAACACAAATGCAAAAGCTTCAACTAGCATGCAAAAGCTACAATACAAACTATAGAGCAAAAACACAAATGCAAAAGCAACAACACAAATGCAAAAGCCACAACTGGAATGCAAAAGCTAGAACAGGATTGCAAAAGCTACAACACAAAATCAAGAGCAAAAACACAAATTCATGAGTGAAACCACAAATGCAAAACCTACAACACAAATGCAAAAGCTGCAACTGGTATACAAAAGCTTCAACACAAGTGCAAGAGCAAAATCACAAATGCAAAAGCTACATCCAGAATTCTAAAGCTACAATACAAGAGCAAAACTTACAACACAAATGAGAAAGCAAAAACACAAATGCAAAAGCTACACCACAAACGCAATAGCTACAACAGGAATGCAACAGTTACAGCACCAATGCAAAAGCAACAACACAATAATGCAAAAGCTACAAGTTGTAAAAGCTACAACACAAAAGCAAAAGCTACAAATCAATTGCAAAAGCTACAACCCAAATTTAAAAGCTACAACTGGGATGCAAAAGCTACAACACAAATGCAAAAGCTTCAACTATCATGCAAAAGCTACAACACAAACGATAGAGCAAAAACACAAATGCAAAAGCAACAACACAAATGCAAAAGCCACAACTGGAATGCAAAAGCTAGAACAGGATTGCAAAAGCTACAACACAAATGCAAGAGCAAAAACACAGATGCAAGTGCAAAAACACAGATGCAAGTGCAAAAACACAAATTCATGAGTGAAACCACAAATGCAAAACCTACAACACAAATGCAAAAGCAACAACTGGAATACAAAAGCTTCAACACAAATGCAAGAGCAGAATCACAAATGCAAAAGCAAAATCACAACCAGAACCAGAATTCAAAAGCTACAATACAAGTGCAAAACCTACATCACAAATGCTAAAGCTACAACACAACAGATGCACAGCCACAGTGGAAGTTAAAAGACTTTTTGCAGCTTGTCATATCTTTCATAGCACTTTTATTTATTTACCAGAAAAATATGTCATCCTATATTTAGCTTTATGAGTCATTGATGTTAGCATTTCAGCTATATTTATCATAGCTGAGTGTAAAAAAAAAAACACCTTGCAGACTCATTCCAAAAATGCAGACAGTCGCTGTGACTCACTCTGAACCTCATACATCTCATCCTGCCAAGTTGTTGCAGCTGAGATTTCTCATCTCATATCTCATCACTGGAGTGAATACAAACCTAAGCGTTCCCTCTGCTCTGTCTCTGTCTGCAGCCCGTCCTTTGATGAGGATCTCTCCCCTCGGCCCAAAGGGAAGAAGAAGAAGAGAAAGTCGGAAAGGAGGAGGAAGAGGAAGAGGTTGGTCTTTGAATTGAGGTGTTGTTGTTTTCCCTGAAATGGATAAACTGAGAGGTTGGTTTCAGGAGCTCATGTTTCTTTTTCCCTCTGGTTTCAGGTGTCACTCCCACAGCCTGTCGCCTCTGAGAAAGAAGAAAAAGAAGAAGAAGAAGAGTTCCAAGAGAAGCAAGCGGCATAGGTATTTCCTGCTGATTTCCTGCTCCGGACAAATTTCATGAAGTTTAATTTGAAGTCGCTAAAGTCTGGATTTTTCTCCTCTATCGCAGGTATACCTCAAAGAAATCCAAACACAGGTATGTGGATGACTTGTGCATGAATGTGTGTGTGATCTAAGCATTCCTCATGGATGACAAATCCAAAGGTGAAAGTGTTTAATAACAGAGCAGACTTTAAAGGCACAAAGCCCTCAGCTGGATGCATTCTCATTGTAATGTTAAGCTTCTGCTTTCCTTCAGATTGCTGGATTTTCAACTTAAAAGCCAGTGGCCTTTATGTATCAGTAAAAAGCAGACTCTGTGCAGACTTTACTCTGCTCACTCATCGTTCTATTCTCTTTCATCCCACCAGCTCTTCAAGTTTAAAACATAAGAGGAAGGATGAGCGCAAGCACAAGAAAAGGTCAGTCTGTGCTTGTTGCATCAGAATCATGTACTTTCAAAAACGACACAACTTTTTCAACCCCTCCATCCGCCTCCTACACTTCCTCCTCCTCCTCCTCCTCCTCCTTCGCCCTTATGGTAAGCCCAGCCGCCCATAGCCATGGAGGACAGAAAGTGCCCTCCAGAAGCTTCTCATGTAAGGGCACGATGGGTGCATGCAGAAACGTGCAGCTTTTTATTTATCCGAGCAGAGCGTGAAAAAAGCCTCGTAAAGAGGGAAACAGATTGAAAGCCTGAGCCACAAAAGAGAGGCGAAAAAAAGGGGTGAAAGAGGCTAAGAGAAACCAATTTCATGCTGTGATCTTTCAACATTTTATAATTCGACTTTGGATGAGCGAGCCGTTGTTTGTAAGCACAGAGCTGAGTTCAGTCGCTGCTTACTTCCACAGAAACCACAGCTTTCCGGCTCACTACAACGATCCTTTCCCCCCTCTTTTTTTTTGTTCTTTGTTGTCCCCCAGCTTTTTCCTTCTTCCTTTACGGTCTCCCTCGCTCTGACTCGCACAATGATTTTTTGAAACGTGATATATATTCATCAAAGGCGGTGATAAAACGCTTGGAGAGAAAAACTACATCCTTCAAATTATATTTCATGAAAAAGTATGATTTAAATATCGAGCATTGCAGCTTAGAGAACAAGCTCTACAGGGCTACAACCAACCATCAGTTAGAATTTTTCAATAATCTAAGCAAAGATTGATTCATTGAGGAAATGTAGAGGTCAGTATATAATCATAAGTCTTAATTTTGTTGTTGTAGACCTTTATATCAACAAAGCTGGATGCTCAGACCAGACCTGTGCAGATTTTCCGACCTCTATGTTGTAGAAATCCTTTAGTCTAAACTGCTGAAAAACATCTATTCGATAAAACAGGATAAGATCTTCTCAAGATCTCCATGACACTTGTTAAAATAATGAGGTCATCACCACAGACTGGATAAAACATGGATGTAGTAATGGATGTCATGTTGCTCAGCTCAAAGTGAGGTCGCCACAAAAACTGCTCTCCCTGGTGTCTGACTGCAGTAAAGGTCAAAAAAATCCATCTCCCCAGCCATTCCAGATGGGCTGTTGTCAAACTTTAAAAAATTAATACACCACGTCCGATTGTGGTGGTGTTTTGAAGATATCATTTGGCTGCCTTGTATTCAAGTCTTCTTTTTTCTGAAAAGTTTCATTTTCATTTGTTAAAAGAGGTTGAAAAAGAGTTTTTACGTCACGTTTAATAATAATTGACAGCTGCTGTTCTTATGTTGTTTATTTTTTTCGGGGATTGTAAAACATGTCGGGAGGTAGAGTCAAGAAGTGATTAGACTCTCGATAGAAAAAAAACATTATTTTTGTCACCCAGCTTCACTCAGATTCTCCCAGAATCCCTCACAGTCTCTACTGCACAGACTCTGGCTGCACAATTGCTACAGTGGCGGGGGTATTTTGGCTTAAAAACTGTATAAAATTACAGTATTTAAAATTAAAATATTTTGCAAGTTGGTTGCACTTGTTGCAATGACAAATAAAATTCTATTCTACTCTGTACAATGGTAAATGGCAGTGCCACGCTGTACACTTTATGTACAGTCTATGGTTATGACTGAGTACATTGGGTCCTAAAAGCAAGTGACTTCAGTCAGAAGCAAATGCGCCATGAACAATCTCATAATAGAAAAAAAAATAGACAAAAAGAGGAACCTAACAACCATACCTGCAAGAATCGGAACATTTTTCAGATTTTTTTTTCTCATCTTTAAAAATACAGGTCAAGGTTAGGATTAATTATATGCATGCCAGTATTTTTTTGTTCTTCATATTGGGAGCTCCTGTTCATCCTGGCGTCTCTGCGTCTGGGGGAGTTTGAATTTTACGGAGGTGGATGGCGTGGAAATTTTCTGTTTAAAAAAGATCAAGTGGGGGGTTGAGGTGCAAAAATGGTGTCATTCTTCCACACGGAGCCACACAGACCTCGTGGATATGTGAAGTGTAAACAAAGCTGGTTTCAATAGCAACTGGTTCATGACCCATTAAAGGGGCAGGCCTCGAATACCAAGGAATATCCATAGCTCCACCCTCATTGGGCCCCCAGAGGGCTGGCCAATCAGAGAGAAGGGGGTGTGTTGGGCAGGGGGCTTTAAAAAGACAGCAGCCAATAAAGTGACTAAAGTTTTTTTTAATTTTCTTTTCTTTTCCTTTCCTTTTTTTTTTTTTTTTTTTTTTTCTGTAATTCATGTATTGGTACTACAAGGTGATCAGAGGGACAGAAAAAAGAGAAGGAAAAAAAGAGGAAAAAAAAGGACGATACCCCTCTTTAAAACAGTAAATGACCTGTGGGTGGAAGAGAAGAAGACTGACAATAACAAGATTGTTTGTCATATTTGATGTTTAAATTAACACACTTCCTTCAGTTTTGCCTCTAAATCAAGTGATTTAGAGATTTTGGCTTCTCGTTTATCACCTGTCTTCTGTTTCTTTCCATTTGTTGACATGATTTTATCTGGCAGCTGTACAGTTTCTCAAACAGCAACAAAGTAATGTAAAAACCATAGAAACGACAGAAAGGTGTCAGCTGACATCAGAGCTAAATATGCAGTCTGTAGTGTTATAGCATAAAGATAATATGTGTTAGAGAATCAGAGTGTCTGGCACAGACCGTTAGCTTCAGATGTAATCAGCTCAGAGCGTATTGATTGAAGAGAAGCAGCAAATCTGTTCTTGCGATGCTGGAATTTTCTCTTGATAAATTAAAGAATTGACTGCTTGTAGTTGCTGTCAAGTCCTGTGGATTCATTGATCACAGTTCTCGGAGCTCCTTATCAACTTGTGTCTCCTCTCCTCTGTCCCCCCTCGTCACCGCCTCCAGTTCACGGACTCACTCCCGGCGGAGACGACGCCATCGGAGGTCAGAGTCGGACAGTTCTTTCTGCCAATCACCCACAGAGGACAGGTAGGATCCCATCACTCCCCCCTCTCTCCTCCCCCTCCTCCCTTCCTTTATCTTATCAGCTTGAGGTGTCTGCAGAGTTCCCGGTCACACGGCACAGATGACTGATAAGGCGGAGGTGACTTCCTGATCTTGGGCTCTTATCACGGCTTCACAGGAAATGGCCCCAAATTCACTGCACAGATCGATGGACTCAATTATAATGACAAATCTCAGACGTCTGATAGTATGAAAGATGGTTTTTCACTCAGCCTTCACTGGGTGATGGTGAGCTGAGCTGGGAGCACCACGGTTCTTAATGAAGAGTGAATAAAGTGATGAAATGAACCCTTATCAATAATTGATCACCACCAATCTCAGATTAATGGATGCGGAGTCAGTATGACGGATAAACAACTTAGAGGTATAAAAGTTTGGACTCGGATGAAAGTCTGATTTTCAAGCTGTGAAGATACTGAAAGAGCTCCGTTGTAGAAAAGATCTACAGAAGTGTGTGTTTTCCCTTTTTGACGCAGTTAGTTGATTTATTATACAATGCTTCACATCTCAAACTCTCAAACAGACAATTAAAGCACATCTACATCAATGACCAAGACTAACTGATTCAATTTCTGGGTTTGTTCCATATTTTCAAAACCCAAAGAGCATTTTAAGACTTTCATATTCATTTAAAGTACAATGCTTGTGTTTGAAATCTTCCAAAGCAGATTCAAGAAAACTTTATTTCCTCATTTGTCTGGCTGTAATGGTAGAGCAGTAGTCCCATGTTACAGGGTGCAGACGTCATCCTGCTACAACAGGATCATTTCCCATTCCTGCCAAATCCCCCCAAAAAATAATCCCCAAAAAAGTGAGTCAACAACAACATAGTGTCATAGATTCAACAGGTAAACAATGCCCAACTTGTTTGCAGGGTTCAGCTAAAACTAGCAGAGCTAGCATCACCAGCCTTCGCTCCTCCTTACAGGTTAGCATCAACATGCCATCATTCCAATTAACAGGTAACATACTTGTTTAATCATACACATACCGTATTTACCTGAGTAAGACAAGTTCCTTTTCATTGTAAATAATGTGAAAAGTAAGGGGGTTAACTAGGGATGTAATGATACACCCAACTCATGATTCAATATGGTATCCAATACTGGGTTAACAATGCAACTTTCTCTTCTTTTTTTTTTTTTTAATGGACGTAAAAAAATATCACAGCTCCAAACTTTTATAAATAAATTATCTATTTAACACAAACATGATTGACACTTATATAATGCCACTGTGTATCTGGTCTCAACATGGCTTTAAATTTATTAGACTTGCTAATGCACATTCATGTAAGATACATTTCTACACTAAAATTATACACTTGAATATAATATTTATACAGTCATAGTTACTTTTATTTGTGAAAGTAAAGAGTGAATTAGAAGAGGATAAATGGTAATAAGTTGTATATGTGTACATCCTGGCCACCCCTACACTGCTCTCATTGTGCCACCCCAGTCTGAAAGTTTAGACACGTCCCTGCACAATGGCACACAATGAAAGCATGCGCATTATTATAACATTTGAAACACAGATCTTAGTGACTGGATTTATGACCAAATATGAAAGAAGTCTCTATTATTTCAAGATTGTCTCGGAATTTGAATAAAAAATACTAACCATATTTTGGTTATCGGTCTTTTCCTGAAGATTGGTCTTGAAAAGAGGGGGATCATCTTATAATCAGGGTCGTCCTATATTCAGGTCTCTATGGTACTTTGTACAACTATATCTTTATTTACTAGATTGAATTACTGACAACCTAGTGGAGACTGCTACCAGATGTGATCTATAATCTAAGTTTGTTTACATCCAGGTAGTAGAGCCATATGGCAGGAACAATTAATTGGAGCCAAAATAGCTACAGCCAGCTGTGTTGAAACTTAGACACAACACATGATTGACATTTACAGACTTCCATTACAATGGTATCATGAACTTACTTGTCATGAAGTTTCTCTGTATGTGTGTATGAGTATTATGAGCTTTGAGCGTGTCTCTGTTTTCCTGTATCACAGCTGAAGCTCAAAGAATAACCACAGGAAGTAATCTCAGTAAACTTTGACGTGCATCAACCTTATTCTTGTTTTTCTGAAGTCTGGAATTGGCCGTAGCTGAAAGCCGGCATTTGTGTTTCACTTTCTGTGTCGTGAAAACTGAATCCAGTGTTTCCCCACAGACACCATCTGCAGAAATCTGTGGTGCATCGGACATTAGGAGACCTGGCAGCTGTAGTGGAGGAAACTAACGGGGTGCTCGATCACACAGACATGAAGTGGAGACCTGCAACCAAATCAGTGTGTAAAACGGCTCCAAAATATCGCTCCATCCTCTCAACGGCCACCGTAAGTACACTCCAGGACTCTTCACAGTGCCGCCACTGGTTCAGTCTGATTTCTCCGTTATGGTCATGAACAACTGAAAAGTGTCAGTCAACGAGGCAGGGTTGGAAATGATTCTCAGTGGAGGGAAAATATTATTCCCCTTTTGAGATCTGAGCTGCACATATTGCTGTTTTATCTCTTGGTATTTATGTTACACCAAAATACTGTATTAAAAAAAGTAACATGTCTAATCCCAGGGGAACAAAACCAAAGACCATCTCACTGAACTACATATAAACTGTGCATAGGCTGCTTGTATAAAACTGAAACTCTGTACATTCTGCAGAAACTCAACAACTCTTACAGCTGGCGTCCTTAAATGAATGGATTTATCAGGATGTGAAAATGTGAGAGTTCAAAAAACACATTAAAGGACATAAGACTGGGGTAAAGTTATAGAATGGTGCAGAATAAGAAATATTTAGGGCTAAAAATGATTATGAATCCTGACACATTTTCTCCATATCGCCCCCTAATGGAGAATATATTCCTTGGTCAGAAGCAGAGTTTGCTGACGTTTACGCAGCACGTAACGCTACAGAAAACTGACCACTGATCACCTGGTTCCAAGAGACACCTGAGGGACAGGTGAAGTTTGATTTCATCAGTCTGTGATGATGGACCAAGGATGTTTGACCACAGATTCCCCTGATCTAGTTTTTTATTCTTTACAACTTGAGCTTTTGCAGGAGACGCCTATTACATTTTTTAAATGTTGTCAGACACTCTAAGTCTGTGTCAGTTTGAACCCCTCAGTTGCAAAATCAAGCAGTATTAAATCTCATTTCAACCCAAGATGTACTTTTGAGCCAAAAAGGCAGAACAAAATGTTTCTCACAAGAGCTTTAAAGCTACTGTGAGGAGATTTTAGCTGTCTCTGAAACGGACAGAAATCAGGAATGATGCACCTTTTAGGAGCTCTAAAAGCAAACAAGAACATAAATAATAAGTTGGATTATCTCTTTATCATTCTTTTTCATGTCTTTGTGTCTGAGGCAACTGACTGTTAAATGATTGAAGGATACGTTTGTACATGAAGGAACAAGAACAGAAAAGAGAAAATATTATTACCATACCAACTTTATCTATAAAGCACTTTACCACAGCTGTAAACAAAGTGCTATACAGGTAGACAGAATAAAAAGTTGAAAACAGATAGGAAAAACAGACACATAAAAGGAAACATATTAAAAACAACTAAAAAAAATAAAGAGGAATAAGATCAGGCACAGAAACTAAGTCTCACTGAGGTTAGAAGCCAAAGAATAAAAATAAGCAGCCCAGAGTCAAAAGCTTACGACAACGGAACTCAAAAACAAGTTTCTGTGGAGGAGGTATTAACAAAGTTCCGCTTGCATAAAGGACAAAATTAGAGGCAGTGCTGTAGCAGGCAGTGGTTGGGGAGGCAATTAAAGACATTGGCTGTTTTCCAAACCGCCCACTATGCTAGCAGTGTCAACTATTTTGGCTGACATTCAGTCAGTAGTTGTCAGTATGCGAAAACTTGCAAAATCTGCAGTATACCAAAAATCCCTGGATGTCCTACTGATCCAGGAAATTTTCTCAGAATGCAACAGACCAGTCTATCTAGCATACTGTTTCCCACAATGCACGGCGTTAACGCTGTTTGTCTATGCGGGTGGCAGGTTTCTGTGAATTACCGCCATCTACTGGAATGAGTCGGTATTACAACTACAATACAACAACGCTAACGCTAGACTGTGACTGTCTGTGAGATAGAAGTGAAGTGATGCGAAGAAACACCAGTAAATCTTGGTTATAGAGAAGTGTTTTTTCATCAGCTGTAAAAGTAAAAATACCCTTTCAGATTTATTTTCAGTCAATGATATAACTATTGGAGTAAGATTAGAAATCAAGAATGATTATTCTGTGTGATATGATTAACAAAATAACTAAAAAGGTCGAGATCTGCCCATAGCTTGTTTTGTACATTTATAATAACAGCACAAAAACATTATCTGTAGCTCCGCCTTTTGAGGCTGGAAACCAGAGTAGTAGTGGTTTGGAAAACAGCCTGAGAAATTTTCCTTGATCAGTAGGACATCCGAGGATTTTTAGTATACTGCAGATTTTGCAGGTTTTCGCATACTACCCGCTACATACTAAATTTTAGCCAAAATAGGTACTGCTAGTGTAGTAGTCGGTTTGGAAAACAGCCATTGTGAAAGTTCCTTCATTGTTATTTCTTCTTCGTTTCTCACTAAAGCTTTGTATCAAGTAGTAACAGCAACACTGCCCCCATGGTTTCCAGTGGTACTGCCCTGTTTGGTCCGTATCCGTAAGCTTCATGGAAAGGTGCAGACATATGGACCAAATGAATGCAGAACGTTTTTGGAGAAAGCCCTGTCCCCTCTGAGCTTCTTCCTGAACCTTGGTACCTGCAGGAGCAGCTGGTCGGCTGACCTGAGGGACTGAGAGGGTGAATGGGGTGAAGAAGCTTAGAGAGGCAAGGTGGGGAAAGACCACTCAAACATTAAAAAACAAGCTTGAGAATTTTAAAATTAACTCTGAAAGCCATCGGCGGCCAGTGAAGTGAAGCCAGTACCTGTTAGAAGTGATGCATCTGCAGATGCGAGAGCAGGGTCTGACTCACTCAAACATAAAGTGTGTTACAGAAATCCAAACGGGATGAAATAAAAGCATGGGTCACGGTTTGAAAGTGCTACCTGGAAAGAAAAAAATTGACCTCTGCCAACCACCTTAAACGATAAAAACAAAACTTAACAACAGTTTTAAATTTATTAGTCCACATAGTCCACAAGAGGGCACTAAAATCAACAGATACTGAAAGTTCCATACTGGAGCTTTAATGTTTGTTCAGTCAGTATGGAGACTGGGCTGGAGCAAGATTTAATTTGAATCTTTTAATCTTGATTTTTTTAAATGTGATTTTTTCTTGTCTTTTATAATAAAACTTCCTTCGCATGGTTGCAGTTTCTCTGAGGTGAAAGAAGGAGAAAAGAAGCATCTTTAAGGTTAAGGTTGGTTTCCCAAAGAGCCCCATGAAAACAGCTCTGTCCTTAAACTCATTGTCTCGTGCTTATTGGAGCATGAAATATATTTAATTTCTCTCCAGCAATCATTAAATTATGCTAATTGCAAAGACAAATGTCTTTAATTACACACCACAGGGTTTTAATTGAAATTCAATAAATTAATCCATATATTGAATCACGGCTGGTGTTTGATACATCCCTGAGTCTTTCAGGAGGACTCCACAGCGCGGGCTGCTCACGGGTTATTTATAGGTTTCTATTCAAGGGAAAAAAGCACCTTCTTTTAAAAGTTACACAGAATAATCTTTGCGTCCCCAAAAACCAACCTGAAAAGGGAAAGATTATTCCATCAGTTGTGTTTTGTGTGGTGTGTGTGCACTGAATTTCAACAAAACATGACCCTTTACTGTGAACATGCTTTATGAAATGTTGACTTTCTTTTGTGGTGGAAGCACAACAACCAGAAAAGGAAGCACACGTTTGCAGGGATTAAAGTGACTGTTCGTTGCAGTGTTGCCAAAATACCTGGAGAATGTCTCTGTTTTAAACTTCTTTCTTTAAATAAAAGCTTCACTCCTGAGAACGCACAGATGTACGCAGATCCAAGTGGTAAACACGGATGGTAAAGGAACAGAGATTTGTTTTAATTTCCCTCAGGACTTGGTCCGTTGTGTTTGGGGGGAAGCTTCAGGAGGAGCGACAGGCTGATAAACCTCTCAGTGTTTTAATAAGTAAAGAGAGATCACAATTTGATGAGATTACTCCACCATGATCCGTGGAGATTTACTTTCTCTTTCCGTCTGTTGATGAAAAAAACATTTTAAAAACCTTTATTATTTTCGGTTTCCAGCTTCAATAAAAAAAAAATCTCCAGAAGAATCAAAGTCCAGTTCCAGTCAAAGTCGAACTGGCTCTGGGTTTAAAGAGAGGGTTATTGTCTTTTTCTTGTAATTCTCGACTCTAATGATGCACTTATGTTGCCCGCTCTTCCCTTTTTCTTACACCTTACCTACTTAAGGAGGAAATCTTGATTGGTAAGTCGATGCTATCCGCAGATTCAGGGATTTACTTGTAGGTCGGTGCAGGCTAATTATTTACTTCTTACAGGAGAAAGAGTCATCTGTCCTTTTCTGAGGGCTTTCTTAGTTAGACTGATGGGATCTCTCTTTGTCTGCAATCCTTTTCATTTCTACATAAAACCCATTTTGTGATGTTTGTTCAATGTTCTTTAAATGAGGCTTTTGGAGCGGGCTATTCTTTACTCTTCTTCTCCTCACTGCAGTTAGAGGCGGTAGATCTTTCCACGCATAGTTTTTCTTTCTCCTCTGCTCTTCTCTTCTTCCTTTCATATACTTGTTTTAGTTTAGACTTACTTTATATCAATTTGTTTCTCGTTGAGTTCAGACCTTCTTTGAGGTTTATCGCATGCTTCAGATTTGCATGATGTCTTTTATCTTTCAAAGTTTATGTCCGAAGAAAAGAAAAGAAACCTCTTCTCTGTGTTTTGGAGGGATTATGTTGTTTCTTACCTAGTCTACTCACAGTTCATCAAAGCAGATAGCAGGATCCAGGTGTTTGTGTATGTTTGCTTTTAAGCTGCAGCCTCTTTGTCTGTTTGCAGATTGTGTCATCAAAACCTGTAGACGAGCTCTTACACACAAACGGGTCTCAGGATTTGTCGAGCCACATCGAAGTGCCGCACGATTACGATTCTGGGAATGACACGTCCTCACCGCCATCGAGCAAAACTGGCGTTTCTCGAGCGAGTGTCGCTGACAACAAGAGGAGTCACTGTCAGCGCCTGGCGTCTCCGGAGAAGCTGAAGTTTAACGACAGAGACAACGTCTCTGATTCAGGAAACTCTGTGACCAGCTACGCCTCCCTGTGCAGACCGTACGGGGACGATGGCTTGTCTGCAGCACTCTTCAGCGCAAACAGCAAGAGGTAACGTGGTCTCCACAGGGTCACAGCCCTTAATTACCAAACTTCTAAGACTTTGTTTTTTTCCACAGATTGTAAGACCCTATGTTCCCACAGCCTGAAAATCATCACAACTTCAATCATCCCAAGACAAAATAAAATAGGCTGATCAAAAAGGGATTCACCTGAAGCACACCTTATAGACACAGAAAGCTTGTTTTCATTTCTTTTAGTAAGACAAACACAAACAGTGTCCAGGGCTGTGGGAACATAGAGCTGTATGAACATTAGGCTGTGGGAACATGATTGTGGAGACACAAGGTTGTGGGAATATAAGGCTGTGTAAACATTGGGCTGTGGATACAGAGGGCTGTAGGAACAGGCCTGTGGGAACAACGGGCTGTGGGAATACAAGGCTGTAGCAATAAAGGGCTGTGGGAACATAGTTGTGGGAACACAGTGTGGGAACAGAGTTGTGTGGGAACAAAGGTCTGTCAAAAACAGGGCTGTGGGAACATAGTGCTGTAGCAATAAAGGGCTGTGGGAACACAAAGTTGTGGGAACATAGTTGTGGGAATATAAGGATGCGGGAACACAGGGCTGGGGAACCACAGGGCTGTGGCAACAAAGGGCTGTGGGAACAGAGCTGTGTGCGAACAAAGGCCTGTCAAAAACAAGGCTGTGGGAACATAGTGCTGTAGCAACAAAGGGCTGTAGGAACATAGTGTGGGAACATAGTTGTGGGAACATAGGGCTATGGGAACACAGGGCTGTGGCAACAAAGGGCTGTGGGAACACAGTGTGGGAACAAAGGGCTGTCATACACAGGGCTGTGGGAACATAGTTCTGTAGCAACAAAGGGCTGTGGGAACACAGAGTTGTGGGAATAGAGCTGTAGGAACATAGGGCTGTGGGAACACAGGGCTGGGGAACCACAGGGCTGTGGCAACAAAGGGCTGTGGGAACAGAGCTGTGTGCGAACAAAGGCCTGTCAAAAACAAGGCTGTGGGAACATAGTGCTGTAACAACAAAGGGCTGTAGGAACATAGTGTGGGAACATAGGGCTATGGGAACATAGGGCTATGGGAACACAGGGCTGTGGCAACAAAGGGCTGTGGGAACACAGTGTGGGAACAAAGGGCTGTCAAACACAGGGCTGTGGGAACATAGTTCTGTAGCAACAAAGGGCTGTGGGAACACAGAGTTGTGGGAATAGAGCTGTAGGAACATAGGGCTGTGGGAACACAGGGCTGGGGAACCACAGGGCTGTGGCAACAAAGGGCTGTGGTAACACAATGTGGGAACAGAGGGCTGTTGTAACATAGGGTATTGGGGATTAGTGTTGTGGGAACAGAGCTGTGGGAATACAGGGCTGTGGGAACAAAGTGCTTTGGGAACACAGTGCAAAAACAGAGGGCTGTGAAATACAGAGCTATGGGGACATTGTGCTACAGCAACAAAGGGCTGTGGAAACAGTGTTTTGGGAACAGAGCTGTGGGAACACAGGGTTATGGGAATTAGTGCTGTGGGAACAGGTTTTTGGGAACACAGGGATGTATGAACATAGAGCTTTTGGAAGACTATGCTGTGAGAACATTGGTCAATGGGAACATAGGACTGTTGGGACTCAGGCCTGTGGGAACATTGGACTGTTGTAACATAGGGCTCTGGGAACACAGGGCTGTGGGAACATAGTACTGTGGCAACAAAGGGATGTGGGAACAGAGGGCTGATGTAACATAGGGTTATGGGAATTAGTGCTGTGGGAACATAAGTTTGTGGGAACACAGGGCTGTAGGAATATAGAGCTGTGGGAACACAATGCTGTGTGAACACTGGTCTATGGGAACATAGGGCTGTTGGGACACAGGCCTGTGGGAACATTGGCTCGCCCCTTTTTTACAATGAATAATCCATTTGAATGAGTTCTCACCACGGACACAGCAAGCTGTTTATCTTCTGTTTCCATGCTCTGTTTCCTCTTTTGAAATATTCATTAAAGGAGAATAACAGAGAGCAGGTCTTAAAAAAAGCAGCCCAGCGTAGAGTGTTAGTGTTATCACTCAAAGCAGTGAAACGTCTTAATGTGTTTTCTTCACAGGGAGCAGATAACCTTGGGGTGTCGGGTAGAAGTGGTGAGATCTCCAAAGACCTCCAGCTGTTCACAGAGGATGAACAAATCATCTGGAAGGCGTCTGAAAAGCCGGCCATCCAGCAGCAGGAGCAGGAGCAGGTCCTCGGGGAGTTCCAGATACTCGGGACGCTACTCTCGAAGCCCGTCGCTGTCGTCCTGCAGGTGCGTGAAGTTTCACATCACGAGCGTACACCAATGTCACAGTTTGACTAGGTACATTTACTCCTACGTGTTTGGCTGTTTGAGACAGAGCTTTTTCTCTTGTTCCCAGTTCGTATTCGCGTTCACCGAGTTACTCCTCCGATCCGAGGAGGCGAGGCAGCGTGGCCAGCCTGAGCTCCAGAGGAAGCTACTCCAGATACTCTCCTGACAGGTGCCCTGATGATCTTCATTAGTGTTTCACAAATATAAATTATATATCTTTACATTGTGGATGTGTTGATTAAAGTTTCATATTGTGTCTGCGTCCCAGACTGCGAGACAGAAAGAGAACCCCGAGCTCCAGAGAGACAGATGTGAAGCGTGCACACAAGCTCAGCGGAAAGAGACGACGACGGCGACGCAAATCCTACTCCCCCATGAAGAAGAGGAGGAGAGACTCACCGAGCCATCTGGAAGCCCGCCGAATCACAAGGTAGCCTCCAGCTGGTAATTTATAGCTAGACTTTCCCTTTTTGTGTGCCTAAAAGCAGCAAAAACGCTCGGCTGGTTCCTCCCTCCACCCCCTCAGTTGAACAGATCCCCGACTCCAAGTCACATCGTGTTGATGTGCCATGCACCTTGAAATGGCGTTTCGCCCGAGGATGAGATAACCGTCAGCTCTGATGCCACCGCAGGTGCTAAAGAAGCAGATGGTGAACACAAGCAACCTGAAATGTAAAAAAAGAACAAGCGAGTCTGTTCCCTCAGTTTTTTTTTTTAGCAGATCTTCTGCCACACTGTTAGAGTCACTTTTCTTTTATTTCATGCTGCTTTCTTTCTGCAACGAATGACAAAGAGCCAGAATGTGAAGCTAAGAGCACATGAAGCTGCAGAGAGGTTACAAATAACAAAGTTTGTAGATATTACTCCACTGATCTGGATTGTTCTGTCTGCAAAATTTAATATTATCAAATTTTTTTACGCACTGATTGAGTTCAGCTCATGTCAGGGAGATGGATCCTGCACTGGGTTGCACCAGCTCTGCATAAATCTGGTCTTAGCCTGATTCAGATTTGTTATTCAAGACAGAGTTTTTATGCTTCTTACTTTTTAGGGGTTGTACCAAATGAGATTTTTCAAAGTTAAGCCTAAGTTAGATATTGAATCTTGTGCCCTGAAAAACCTTTGTAAATCACATGTTCTTTAAGTTCATTGTGCTGAAAGATGGAGGAGCAGATGGTTTCACCAGCAGTTTGGCATCTGCAGGGGAGGCGTCATGGGTGGGCCCAACGGTCCCTTGCCCACATACTTTCTGGCAGGCCCACCTCAAAATTTTCTTTGGAAAAGATATTGTCTTTATTTTTAATTTTCATTTTTTTAAACCAGTTTTAAAGAGGAATATTAGAACATCTTGTCACACTTATTTTTTTATCATTAGTTGTCCCGTCTTTATAAAATGAGACAAGTTTGGTAATCTTATAGCCTGTTGGTAAGGCAAGGTGATTTTTTTTTATATAGCACATTTCAGCAAGGCAATTCAAAGCGCTTATAAAAAAAAAAACATATAAAAAGAAAACAATAAAAATTCAATTAAAAAGCAGATAGAGCCAGTGGGAGCATTTAAATGTTAACCAAAAGAGGCCCCAGGATGGAGCCTTGGGGGACTCCATATGTTATTTTTGTCTGCTCAGTGGTATGATAAAACGTTATGAATCATTTAGCCTCATGTTATACTGGTAGACAAGAGAATGATTTTGGGAAAGACTTTGGGCTTTTGTCTTTTATTTAACTGTGGTTAATGTTTCTGCTCTTACAGCCTATAATACATGGACAGTTGAGGCAGCGCAGCTCATTGGTGCGTTAGAGCACTACTCTTTGGACGATACCATTGAGATGTGGAACCCCAAAATATTAACAATTAAATAAATTAAAACAGCATTTTGAAATAAATACCATTTCGATAAATGACAAATGTGTAATATGGTCATGGAATTGTGAAATAAGGCGATGTTATGATGAAATATGTTTTATTATTCTTTAATATTGAATTATTATAATAAAATATTTCATAATGATCATTTTAACAATTTAATACTTTTTAAAGGAATAAATTTTTGTTCATTTTTTAAACTTTTAAGAAATAAAAAGTAAAATAATTCAATATCAAAGAATAGTAAAAAAAGATTTCATAATAACATTGCCTTATTTCACAACTTAATGACCAAATTACATATTTGTCAGTTATTTATCAAAATGATATTTATTTTAAAATGCTGTTTTTATTTATTTAACTTGAAATCTTTTGGGGTTCCATATTGAAAGGCTTTGTTGTCTGATGGACTAAAATTTTATCAACTATTAAAGGATCAGAAAGAAACCAAATTTGCTTTAAAACGTACATAGAAACAGTACTATATCTATATTTATGTAGTAAAAGTTATTTACCAACTTTTGTAATTTAAGGCCCACCCATAATTGAAATCCTGACTCCGCCCCTGGTCTTCAGTGCACTTCTGTCTGTCTCCCACTGCTTTTGGTTTGAATTCCTGCTTTTTTTTCCACACGCAGAGATCATTTCATCAGCATAACTATTTGTTGTGGTCAAGTAATTGAAAAAAAAACAAAAATCAGTCAGAAAAAAAATAAATTGAGTCTGTTCACTTTCCCTGTGCAGGTTGTATTCAGTTGATTTTATGGCACCAAGTGGAGAAACGCTGATTTGTGCAGCTTTAATGTGAAGTAAAGAGCACTTACAGCAGCTTTAACGCCCCCACTGTTCCCCACTTTCACACTTATTATCTTTCTGGCTCTCCACAGTGCCAGGAAGCGCCCCATCCCTTACTTCCGACCCAGCCCTTCCTCCAGCAGTCGCTCCACCAGCGTGTCGTCCTGGAGCAGCCTCTTCACTCGCAGCCGCAGCCGCAGCTCGATCCACAGCCTCAGCCGGAGCCGGAGCAGAAGCCACAGTCGCTCCTCCTACAGGAGCTACAGCCGCAGCTCGTCCTGGAACTCCATCTTTGGAACCCGCAGCCGCAGCAGGAGCCGCGGTCCGTTGAACAAACGAAACAAAAACAGGCATTAGAGTTCCTGGAAGAGAACATTAAGCGGCTGAAGTTGTGTTTCCAGTTGAGAGCAGGGACAGTGTTGGATGTCGGAGCAATCGACTGTGAGCATCCGCTTTGACGCTTGAGTGGAAACGTCCCAGCAGGGGTCCGAACACGTTTCTCATTGATGCAGTCTTGTTCTGTGGGAGATCTCTGGAGACTGAATGTCTTTTTGTTTGTTTGTTTTGTTCTCGTGCTGCATCTTTCTCTTGCATCAGCACGCAGACGGTTCACCTCTCAGATATGTACTGAAGAAACTGCACATAAGACAGGAAGAGTGGATCGCTTGTTTCCTCATTTCAACATGTGTGCATGCTTCATTTAATCCACTTCATTTGTTGCTGAGTTTTTCTAAACCGAATATTTATTTGAGGATTGGGTTGAAGATGCTGCATAAAAAGTCAGAGGAGCAACAAAAAATAGGTAGATATGCAGAAAGTTGGCTGAAGCACAACGTAAACACTTTTTAAGTTTCACAGGACATCAAATACTGACTGTCCCTTGTCATATCTTTAGCGCGGTGATGTGAAGTATGGGAGTAACATTTAAACTCTTTGATCCAAGTGTTAACAAATGGCTTCAGAGGGATCGTTATCAATACAGGGAAAAAAGCCTCACAGCTCTGATCTCGACACTTCACAGGGCTGAAATAAAAAACTCTGAAAAATGAAACGGCGAGGGTTGCCTGACGGCGAGCAAACTGCCTGTCAGCTCAAATGTCAAATTAATTTATCCTCTGATCAGGTGGAAAACAATTGAAATGTCAGTGCGTGTAGTACAACAGTGAGCGATTGGAGCGTTGTGCAGGGAACGAGGACGGAGATTTCTTTTGACAAAATGTCCTCAGAGTCAGGGGAGGTTTTTCTACCAACTGACAGGGAACAGGGATAATTAAGAGTGAAATGAAATGGACTTTTGTCTATGTCCTTTCATAAATCATGAACATGTTTCAGCCTCAGTTAATTGCCAAACCTGTTGCAGAAGAGGACGAAGCTGCACCTCTTCCAGCTTAACGCTAAAATAAGTCCTCTGAAGCAGTTTGATGTACTTGAACATTGTTTTAATCAGCACACTGGAACCAAACACGTTTGTTTATAGTTCTTTTCTTGATTTGCGTCTCACAGACGGAAGCGTTATGACCTGTGCAGCACCATACATATTTATGACTTATTTAATATTTATTGCTTTTTCGTCCCTCTCAGTGGTGGTCAATCTTTCTATGCAAGAATGTCAATTTGTAGTTTTTATGACACTGCTGTTATTTATTATTGGTTTGTTGTACATCTTGCTCTGTTTTGACTCCTTGTTGTCTTACGAAGCTCGTTAAGAAGCAGATTTTCAAACGATGGAGGAGCAAAGCATCCCTGAGATTCCTCAAACATCCATCACGAATCCCAACAATGAGGCAGTTTTTTTTAAAAATTTTTATGCTAGGAATTAAATAAATGAATCAGTTTCATCGTCAAATGTGTCAAAACGAGGTCACGTCTTGAGGCCGGCTAATTTAGCTTAGCATATGTTGCAAAAGTTGATGGCACTTCTTAAAGGTGCAGTATGTAGATCTAGCAGCTGTTAACTAAACCGACTTGTTAGAGATATAGTATTATTATCTTTAGTGTGTTTATATCAGTGTATAATCCCCTGAATATATTAAAAAAAATCATTAAATGAGCATTTTATATCAACCCTGGCAGCAGGCCCTTTTCCATGCAGGCTGTCATCTTGCATCGCCAAACAGACAAGCTAGTTATGAAACAAAACAAGTGGTTGTGTGGTGGGCAATGAAGGACATTTACACGGGTAGAAATTCAGCACATGGGTGAATAGACTTGTCATGTATTACAGGAGCTTCTTGACCTTATAGGCCACCGTTTCTGCACCAATAGGAGGAGTGATCTGACCACAACATGAAGCTAAATATTCTTATTCCTACACCCTGAACTTCAAACTGTAATTGGCGCTAATGCAGGTTACAGGTTATTTTAAAATGCTACTTCTTAGCATCCCGATCGGGTTGAGCAGGATTGGATTAATTTACAGCACATCTAGATCTCTATGATAACACCACGCTGGCTGACAAAGATTAGTCATGAGAAGTGAGATCTGTGTTTTTCTCTGCTAAAAACGATATCTGTGATTAATTTTGTAGTGATCGTTGACACTGGAGCCTAACTGTCAGACAGAAAAAGGACAGAAGAGTAGAGGGCAGCTAAACAGGAGAGTGATACAGCCCGAGCCAAAGGCTAACACAGTAGCTAAACTGTTTGAGATAATGTCTGTTCCAACAGGTTACGTTAGCTCTGCTTGGTAGATGACTGGCAGGACATAGCTAACCGGGATTCACTAACGTTACACATTACGGACGCGTCTTAGAGCACCAGACTGCCAGCTGCGCTGAATATAGACAGCTACTAAACTACTTAAAAACTGACAGTGTTTACTTGTTGTCACGTTAGCCTACAGATGGGTTGGAGCCCTATGGCGCTACATATGTCTACTACAATGTTGTACTGATAAATACCTTATCTCAGCATGTTGTATCCAGTAAAAAGTTGTCTGGGACAGAGATTTTTTTTTCAATCCAATCTCCATTTAATTCTAAAATAAACACACACCTGGCTAAAAGTAATTTACAACAGTGTGAGTGAGACTCCGGGCCAGAAGGTGGCGAGAGAGTGCAATTAAAAAAGATCCTCTTCATAGCATTTTTAAAACGAACGCTTTAACGTCACTATGAGTTGTTTGGTGTCATAGATGAGACTAGTGGCAGTGAGGTGAACTGCAGCCAGCATCCCAAACCTAACACCACCTCTGAGTTAGCATTAGCTAGCATCCTGGGCATCAGTTCAAACATGATTACTGTAAACACAAGACAGAAGAATCATTCTAGCATCAAACTAGCCCTTTGTTTCATCTGTAATTTGGGGTTAACTAATCCTACGATAGGCAAGCTAAGGTTGCTAGCTAGATACACTTTGGCTCATGTTCAGTGAAAGTAATGTGAGTCTGGTTGGGTTAGCTAACACAATCTACTCAGTATTTTCCACCAGGTCAATATTAGCATGTTATCAAGCTACGTCTTTTAGTTTATCAGTATGCTAACCACAACGATGTCTGGGCAGCTGTTAGCTGTTTGTGCTCAGGTTCTGATTCTTAACAAAGTCTGATGGTGCTAATATTACCTTGGGGGGGATCAAACACACACAACTAGTGTGTTCTCCTATTGGCCTAAATCGTGACTGCTCGTTTGGAGTAATTTTTTAGAAGGACCAGCTGTATGCCAAGGAATCTTAGAATCACAGCACTTGGCAAGATGTAAAATCATGAGTCCACCTTCAATTCTTCCCACACTTGGGTTTTTTTAAGACTTAGGAAATAAGAGGTAATCCAAGCTAGCTTTCCTTCTGTTTTCTAGTTTTTATGCTAAGCTATGCTAAACGGCTGCCTATCAGGACTTAATGCTTTAAAAAGACATGATGTTTCTCGTTTTAGTCTTGGCAATAAAACAAGTACACTTGTTTACCCAAAGTGAAACTATCAAAGTTAATTCCAGGCTGCTTTGACTCCAGAGTTTGAATCTGTAAAAAAAAAAAAAAGTTTCAAACTGCCTCTCCGTCTAATTAAGAGCGTTATATTTCTCAATCATTTCAAATCCATCATCCTGTCTGTGGAAGCGCTCCAGGCCTGACAGACTGCTCTCTATGCACTCAATACTCTCAGATTATTTCCCTGAATGTCAACTTAATTGGACGAATGAGGGAAACACGATGCTGGAGGAGGAAGGAACTTGGCGCAGAAGTCATTCAGAAACTCCAAAGCGATGATGACTCGTGTCAGCCCGCGTTGACGGCGCGCTGAGGGGAGATTTGTGCAGTCGTGCTGATAAATTTTCAGGATGGGTGCCCCGGCCAGCGCCCCCCCTCCCTTACCATCTCACACTGTAAAGTTTACACAAGTCCTTGTTGAGAGTCATTTTTTGATGATGTAATTACTGTGGTGTAAATATGCATCTGCATTGTACAAATTATACAGAAAGTGTAATATTTGATTAGGAGAATGTGTTGGGTGTTAAATTGTTGGTTATGTCGGTGAAAAAGGAAAAGAAATGAGCCAATGAGGCGCCAATCAATGATCTGTAGATGTCTTTGTGCTGAGGATCCCTCCGATCATCCCTTTTGTTCTTTCAAAGATCCACAATAACAGAAGCATAGAGCAATAGTGATCCAGTGTTTCAGTGATGAATTATGCATACTCTCTGTTTTCCATCTGAAGGAGCATATTGGAGACGCATAATGTTTTTCATACTGTCACATTCTATCTTGTGTCAGTGAAAACTCCTCCAGTGTAATAATGTGTCACCTGGAAATTGAATAACCCCATGAAATCAACTTTCCCTCTCACTGCGTGTTTAGAATAAGCTATATTAAAGAAAAGAAAAAAAACATGTTCTGAATAAAAGTACACCTCTGAAGTCTTGGTTTATGTCCTGACAGTAAACACAGGTAACATGTGTAAGAAGCTGACTCTTATGTTTTTATCCGTACAGTGACTTCACATGTAAGATCTGAAGCTCTGCGTTACACTCTATTAAAAAGCGGTGAGTCATGAAGAGGAGGGGTCTCCAGCTCTGCATGAGAGACATGTGCACGGTCACTTAATTTGGTCAAAAGGAGGCGTGGCTTTGATCAGCTGTTGCGCCTGTACGCTGCAAAAAATATCCCCAAGAAGAAGAAAGTCAAACAAAGTTTGAGTCTTACATGAAACTTTTCTGGAAGAAAATATCTTAAAATGTTTGTTTTGACTCAAAAAGAAAGTTTTTCATCCAGTTTCCTCCTCTTGAAAGAGTTACAGGTTGTGTAAAACTTCTGAGGTGGCAGTCTTTTTGCAGTGCGCATGCTCTCCAGATCCTCCCAGCACTTTCCGGACACTTGTTCTGCGCTGGATCATAGTCTGGGAATCACCGTCAGTATAAAACCCAAAGCCAGGAGGGATTCACTTCAAGGAAAAGCTGAACACCTTCAGGAGTCTGTTGGATACACTGCTGGCTGGTTGCGTAACGGTGATGCGTCAAAGAGAAAGAAAGTTTATCCACGCGTAAAAACAAGAGGGACTTTTTTTGACCTTAAAGTTTTAGAACAAACTTTTTCTGGCACTAGAAGTAGAGTTTTAACTGGTTTTGAACTCCTCGTTGGACATGGCAGAGGGAGACTTCTACACTATGGGGAACCGGCAGAGGTTTCCCAGGGATCCGTTTGGAGAGTCGCCGTTCAGAGACCAGTCACCCTTTCGAGACCAGTCACCGTTCAGAGACCAGGCGCCGTTCAGGGATCAGCTCGCCTCTCGGTTCATGGAGGATGAATTCGGGATGCCACATTTCCCCGATGATCTGGCGCTGGACTGGCCGGGCTGGGCTCGGCCGGGCCGGCTCAGCTCGCGCCTCGCACCGTCGCCCTTCAGCAGCAGTTTACGCACAGGTTTCCCCGCGCGGCAGTCCACGGGGGGAGGCCCCGCTATGTACACGAGCAGGTACGCCGAGCCCTCGTCACCCTCACCCGTCACCACCGGGGGGGAGCCCTGGAAAGTTTGTGTGAACGTGCACAGCTTCAAACCAGAGGAACTACACGTCAAAACGAGGGACGGATTTGTAGAAGTGTCAGGTGAGTGTGGATGCTGGAGCAGAGGAAGGTTAATGTCTGAAAACATCAAGTCCACGAGGATTAAAGGCCTCAGAGGTGCCATGATCATGAGACTGCCTTTCACTCTTGGTACATGAGGTGGCTGTGAGTGGAGATTTCCCACAGTGACACATTTGGGGACAGATTTCCTCACTGAAAGAGAAGATTTGGCACAAAAATCGTTCCCAAAATGCACTTTAATGTTTTTTTTTTTTTTTTTTTTAGAATTATTAATATTGAGTTTCATAATAAAAAAAACAACATAAATATGATAATACAGTCATTTGTGGGAAATAATAATAATAAAAAAAACTCACCCCAGGGCTGTAGCTAGCATAGAGCTCATGGAGATCACGCTCTTAGAATTTACAAACTTCAGTTTCAGAGAAATTTAAACATTAGCATCTGTTTCTACAGCACAGTATCTTGAACTCTGACATTTTAGACCAAAACTAGCAACATTAAATTCAGTTTTATTGTTTTACACAGCAGACATTCTCACAACAGGAAAACAAAAGTTAAATTTGGGAAGCTTGTGTTCTAGTTATGGTGAGGTTTAACTGAGGAAAACTGATCTCCTGACCTGAATTTAAAAAAAAAAAAGTTTTCACTTCATTTTACATTTTTTAGGCTGAATCTTAAAGTTATTACACAAAATAAACATAAGTGAAGTGTTTAGGGAGGAGCTGTTTACTCATATGTGAATGAAACAAAGCGTAATAAACACCTTCACGGTTTTCTCCGAGGATCCTCTGTCTAACCTGGCCAACACACATCAGCTTCTTCCCCTTGGCAGCAGGTTTGAAGCTCTTTAATGAAAGTCTCAGAGGTAAAACACGCTCTCCCTATTAATGAGTCTGGATATGGAAGAGGCGGACAGATTTTGGGGACTGGGACTTGAACGTTGGCAGGCGGATCCTCAAGCTTAGACACCTGTTTCAGATTCCTGGAGAATCACTGGGAGCTCGATTTAGATTTAAAGGAAGGCATGGCCCGTGACAACAGTCTCTGTTTACAATAAGACATGCTGCTCGCTGCCATTAAACACCAGGGAGAATGTTCTAGAAATAGGAGCACTGTTTCCCAGCGGGCCTCGTGCAGGTTTGTGTCTCAGCGAGTATCTCATTTCAGACGTTTCATTTTTGGGAGGAATGTGTAGGAATTCTTCCTCATGTTGATGCTCCAGAATAGAAAGAGTTCCAGGAATACCCCGGGATAAAGAGGGCACAGAGGACAGCAGCCCCCTTCCTGCAATTGGTAGGCCAGTTGGGTTATCCAATCAGCACCATGTTCGTCTGGCCAGTCGCCACCTGGTTGTTTAAGTGCGACATGTGTTTTGGGAGTTCAAGACATGTTGACAAATAATTTACAGAAGTCAAACTAAACTAATGAATTATTCACTTTTTGCTCAGGAGCTCAGTGGCACATTAAACAACAGGGAATTAGTATAAAGTAGTCTTTGCTGCTGCTCTGCCTGCCTTTGCATTCCATGTCCGCACATGGAAGGGCAGGGAGTGCCCAGAACAGTCATATCACTATATTTAACTTATGCATCATATTGATTAATGGGTTGTCTTTAATGAGAGTTCTGACAGAGTTATACTTTTTGGTTGGATTTCATTTGATCATCTATAAATTATTCAGTAACTCCTCAGTTTTAAAGAAGAAGAAGAGAACAGTTATATCAGAGGAAATCTCTGATGGGAAAACTTGACAAATGGAAGATCAAATTATTACTTTCTTGATTACTCCATTTCTGCACACAAAACTGTTAAAGCTGCGTTAGTCCAATCCTTTTGTCTTGGGATGTCACTATACACAACTCACAATTCAATAACATTTCCAATGCAGGGTTAACAATGCAATTCTCTGTTTATCTTTTATTTTATTTTATTTTATTTTTTTAACAGAATGAGCTTGTAGACAAAACACCTGCAACTGCAAAACACAAACCATGTGTGACTGCAAAATTTAAAAGTCTCTCACACACATATATTTAAATGTTTAAAAAATACACAATATATATTCTTATATTTTTAACAAATTAAAGAGAATTCCCTTTCTAATTCTCTGAGGTAGGGTAAACTGTGCATAACAAAGTATATACTTTTCTTAAAAGTGCTAATAAAATTATATTTTATCTTGAATAACAAAAATTAAATTAAAAAAGGAATTTTTAAACAAACCTCACATCAATATAACTAAATGAATAATACAAATATACAAAATCTCTTTAAACAAACAATCTCAAGTTTGCGTCTTTTTCTAGTTTAGGATTTTATTATTAGAACAAACAGTAATTACTGCCGTAATTTATTTTTTATCACAGCCAATTTGAATCATCACATCCGTATTGATTTTTAACGGTCTCATAATGCATTATTACATCCCTACTTTTGTCTTTCAGTATCGATCAATACTTGGGTGATGAGATTGATACTTAAGTTTCAGTTTCTCTTCTCTACATGTGCTCCTCTCAAACACTCATGTACTCATAACTATCTTTCTAGATAGATAGATAGATAGATAGATAGATAGATAGATAGATAGATAGATAGATAGATAGATGGATGGATGGATACATAGATAGAAGGTTGAACTTTGTCTTTTCTGCAGTAAAAATAGAAATTTGTCTTTGACATGGCTCCAAGTACAAATTTAATTGCATTTCCAAACATAATACATCTGGCTTTGAAAATTAGAATGTATTGATTTTCATTTTATGCCATCTCAATTATGTGTGAGAGGAGGTGCATTTGTAAGACCACTTGTGTGATGTGGCTCTTTGTAGTACCATGATAAATTTTGTGGCTCTTGGTTTCTGACTGGTTTGCCACCCTTGATCTAGTTCTTTCTTTTTACAACAGGGACGATCTTAGCCCTTTATCACCTAAGTGTCATACAGGCCACCTGGACTTTTTTTTGTTATTTTGTCCTTAAAATAGTCAGGTATCATGCCCGGAAGGCTCATCTTGTCTTCTTTCGGGAGCTATTTGCATTTTTCCTTTGCACAAATGGTTGAAGAGCCATGATAATGAGAACAGCTTGAATTAACTGCTGCCTGTGATTCAAACCTTGTAACACATGGACGCCTGTGCAGTAAAGATGTCACTTTAAAACTTGTTTTTTTCTTCAGAATTCAAACAAAATGTAAAGCAAGTTTTTCACAGCAGTTTACCAAGCTGCTTTCACATATGCTCAACACTCCTGAGTGTGAGGCACTAAGAAAGAAAATTCTTTATCTGAAACTTTTCCTGTGATTATTCCAGTTGAACTTCAACAAAAAGTCAAGTTTAGTTGATGTGATGGTGGAGAAACATGGGGTAACTAGTAACGAGATTAATCACAACATTTAAGATTGGAGACAGAAAATGTTGCCCATTGCAAGGTGGTGTGATGCAACACACTTTCTCTTTGAATGTGCATTGAGAAGAAAAAATGTGTCTCAAAAGAGCAGGCGCTAGATTTTCCCATCATCAGGTTCGGTTTTGAGTAGCTAGAGGTCGTGGTAATGTTAATCCAAAAGAGATTCAGATGGAGCTGTGTTGATCTCCGGGGAATGTTATGAATCTAGACATGACGGCCTTTGGTTTGCCAACGTATGAGGGTCAGATATTCCACAGAGGGTTTACAAACCCCCATAAACACAAAGGATCCTGTGGTCACATGCTTGTGTGTAACACTTGGTGAATACTGGCTTCATTTGTGGTCCAAAGACACTTTTACTTTAGAAATATACAGTTAAATGGATGTCTTATTCACATTGTAGCTCTGTTTTTGGTCTCCACCACCTCTGAAGGGAACTTTTTGTTTCTTTCGCTGCAAGTTACTCCACCAGGAAAGTTAGCATTCTGTCTGTCAGAGCTAAGAGGATATTGAGACGGGTGCTGGGTGAATCCACACGATGAAGGTGCAATGAGAAAGGAGGAGTAAACTGGGAGTTACTGAAGACCGTTTGAACATTTGAAGTATTGTAGTATTGGATCTGGCCGGTTTTGGCATTTTTTAAAGTATCGGTGATCAGGAATTCTAGCCAGTCCTCTCAACCAATCATTCCCGTTAGCCGCCACAAAGCCAAAATTGCTGCTGAACGTCAACGCGCAGGTAAAACCAAGCAATATAAGTGCGCCTAACCTCATAGAGTCGATGAGAGAATGATAAAATAATGTATGGTATAGCAGCCACACTTTTGGCTTTATTAGAGAAAACATGTGCACAACCAGAAACATTACAGTTATAACATCTGCTTTACAGCATCCTATAGTGACTCTACAGGGACAAACGACTCAAAGGGCGAAAACAAACCTTAGTGTCATGCACCAATGTCAAGTGAGGATGTGATGATGGTGTGATCAGTTTGACAGAAGTTTGTCTGATGTTTCTGCTGAGCCTCGTGGCACAGATTGATCCCTTGCCATGGATGGTTCAGGTCAGTCAAATCAAAATAAATATTTCCGTGAAAGTAGAAAAACATGAGATAGTCCCGTTGGTGTCTAATATGTATATTCAAAGTCTCTCATCGTCTTCAGAGAGTTGCGTTCAGGGCAGCCTCTGATTTTTGCGTGCTGTATTACATGCTAAAAGTTGTCCACCATTCAGGGTTTACTGAAAGCTGTAAGAAGCGGAGATTTTTATTATCAACTAAATTTATCAAGCAAACCGGTCATTTTCTGAAATTGCTCTATGAAGACATGAAATCCAAAGCGATGTTGGTAAAATTCTCCCATCTTCTGCGTCATGTTAAGACATGTTTCCAGTTTTGTATGTGATACATTCAAGTACCCTCGGAAACTTGAGAATCTGACGATTATCCCAGTGTTTTCAGTTTTTAGATTGGACAAATGGCTTGTAAATGCCAGTCATTTGAAAATAAGTGGTATTTTGATCCCGCCGGCGGGTTTGGGATCCAGACGGTTTTAACTTCAACACAAACTGGACTACGCCAAATAGACCTAATAAGCTTTAAACATTATTTTTTACTGCTCTGTATTGTTAACACATAAAACAAAAAAAACTGTGCTGCTTCACTTTCTCACTTCTTTAGCAAAGTTTATCTCCAAAATAGATTTCCTTAATTTTGGAGGATCGGTGATTGGTGATCGAAGATTAGAGATCAGTGATCAGCCCATCCTTACATATGAAACTGATCTTACGTACCTCCGGAAAGGTCTGACAGCCAGCCATTGTTGCTTTTTGCTCTGAGACCTAAAACTCAGGACACTTTATTGGTTGTTTAAGTGAAAACGTAAAGATTTTGTTATTTCAAAGGTATTGTTCAATGATTTTCAATGAAATAAGATTGGAGCATTGAAGGTATATGCTGTTAGTTATAAAAAATAAAAAGTAGAAATTGGTATCGGCCCAAATCAGTATCGGCAGATTAGGCTTTTTAAAGATTGATGATTGGTGGCCAGAAAATTGTGATCAGTGCACCCCTGCTCCAAACTCAAAAATCCGACTTGGACTTGGTATAGGCCGATACTCAATATTGAATAATTGGGGTCCTGATTGGGGGCAAAAAATGCTGATCAGGAGATCCCTACGTTTTTTTTAACAAATGTTAGCTTGTGTATTTTTACAGATAATTAAAAAACTAAATATTATGACTTATTTTCACATTAAGCCCAGGAAAAGTAGCCCATGTCTTCACAGTTAGAAAGATAGGAATGCATCATCAGCATATGTGTGAACTCTCACTGCACCTTTCATCCTCATACACGCAGAAAAAGCTTTCGGTACATCATGTATCACAATAACATCTCCTCCCAGAACATTCAGTATCACTCACAGCAGCTGGTATTTAGAATCTGTGTCATAGGCAATGTAGAAACAGGAAGAGATCACGTCTGGTGGGAGTGAACTTATACTCCTGATGACACAACAACCAGAGGAGCAGATTTAAGTCAGGGTTAAATCTAAAAGTCGCATGAGAAGACATTACACAAACTCTAAACTCTCTGGAGTTTTTATTCCACCCTCCATCTCTGCTGGGGTTCAGCTCTTGTGGCGAGCAGACGTCACTGGGGGGTGTAAGGTTGCACATAGTCGAGCCTGGCGTGCAGACTGGGGGTTGAAGGGTGAGGCAGGCCGCGTTGCTGGCTGGAGGCAGTGATATTTAGCAGCTCCGGAGCAGCTGCCAGCTAACTGGAGACTGAGAGAGGGCAGCCATAAACAGGAGATGAAGGGGGGGAGGGGGTCCAAGCTTTAAGTTCTTCCCAGTTTCAAAATATGATGCATTTTTTATCAGGAGAGAAAAAGGGTGTTTCATCATTTTTCACTGAGACACACCCAGAGATCCCAAAACAAAAACACAGCAGCGATGGAGCAATGGAAAACTGTGTGTGCCAAATGTTGTCATCCACACCATTCTGGTCCACACACACCTCAAATCTCTCTCAATGAATACACACTCTTAAAAGTGAAATGGTCAGGAAACTCATTCATTATCCCAGAGCTTGTCTAATTGTTGCAAAATGCTGAACATGAATCACATCTAAAGTTATTTAAAGCAACACGCCTCATTTGTCTTTCTGCTGATTTTCTAACAGGAAAACACGAAGAGAAGCAGGAAGAAGGAGGCATTGTGACGAAGAACTTCACAAAGAAGATACAGTGAGTGTCACTTCAGTGTGCTGAGACATTTCTCAGTATTTTCTGTTTTCTTTGCCAGGCATCCTGCATGTGTTGATTCTGTTTGTTTACTAACTTCTTCTGGAGGAGCTAGTCTCAAGTCAGATCCGATAAATTCTCAAAACAAGACCTCCCGACTCCAAACTGTCTCCACTTACAGAAACAACACTCCCTAACAGGGGAAAACTGAAGCGTGGAGAAGTGTTGTACTCATCTCTTACATACTGTAGACTTATAACAAACTAATTGAGCAGAAGTTTCCAGAACACGTCGGCTCTCTTCTCCCTTAATTGACCAGCGTGAGGACTTCAAACAGCAGCGCTAATCACTGGTGCGAATCGCTGTCTTTCTGGGGCGTCACTGCAGTTCTGCTAATTTCCTGTTGGCTAATTAGTAAGCAGTTGTGCTAGCTGCACACCGCTCATATCACAAGGCTTTTAATTGGAAGCTCCTGGATCAGGCCAGCCGAGCAAAACCTAAAACCAGTGACACACTGAATCTTCAGCGAGAGGAGGAGTAGGAGGAGGAGGAGGAGGGAGTGAGGAGGGGGTCATATATAAATAACTGACCTCGATACCCAAATCCTGGGCTTATATGAAAGGCAGAGATAGCACTGAGATGTCACATTAGTTCAGTGAGGCATGTGTGGACGTACTTTTAATTGAGGCACTCCTGCTTCTTTCCACCGGTGCATTAACGCAAGAAGTGGATTCAGGCACAACACTGAGGATTAAAACTTCAGGCACTTCATTGTGCTTCAACTTTACACTGCAAGCTGAAAGTTCAAGAAAGTTTTAAAAGTTTTATTTTTCAAGTTTTTTATTGAAAATGATGCAGTTTAATGTCTTGTTGTACCCTTAAACGAAAGTTAAGAGCAAATAAACAGATTTAAAATTTAAATTATGGAATTGAATGGAATATAATCTAAACTTTTGGCTCATCAAAGTAGCCACCTTTGGCAGATATACAATCAGGAAAAATACAAATCTATCTATGGCACACAAACTAAAAGTCTGGGCAGATAAGTGCTTTGAGGCTCTGAAATCAGTCCATTTGTCTCCCCAATATTTTTAACTTCTTTGCCATAGTTGAATGTAACCCGCAGAGGCCTTGAAGCCCAAAAACCAAAACTCAAATTTGTACAGTCCAGTGCACAGACTATATGTGGGGGAGACCAGGACTGGAATAGACCCAAAAATATTACAACACGTGCAAAATTAATGTCTCGTCTACCAAAAATGATATCACTCTCTCCAAAAATACCCCCCCCCCCCCCCCCCCCCCCCCCCACACACACACACACACACACACCATTGATTGATAGAGCTTGTCTATCAGTATCGGACTTGTAAACTAGTGTACAGGCTAACTGACCCCTGTAGGTGACAGTAGTGCTTTATTTGTATGACAAGCTCTAAAAACTAATCTCAGCTTTTTTTTACTGTGTTTTTGGTCAAAAAGCAGTATTTTTAGTGAAACCAGCCAATGTTCTCTTGCAGCATAATAAACAATGGAAAACGAAATAAACTTCCTTACCTAAAAGAAGAATACAGTCTACTCTTTCTGTTGGTTGTTTAGGTGTTAACATAGTCGCGGACAATGGTGTTAGTGTGAAACGCAAAAGTATTGTTGCCTTTCGGCCTCACATTTACATGGAAACTGTGTTTTAGTCGACCTAAAATGCAACATTTTGAAAACGGCTACCAGAGTGGAATTTTTCTCAAATGCTGCCGACACTGTTGTTGTGTAAGCCTGCGTTTTCAGTGGAAATGCTGACATCACGCTCTGCTTTGCAAAAGCACATACAACAGTACAACAGCACCGTTGTTAGGATCATCGTTGACTACCGTGTTGTGCTTGTGCTGCTCAATCTGTTGTGTCTGCTGACTGTCTTTCAACAAAATGTTCATCTGTTGCTTTACTTTTGCACTTAGCATTCACCAATACAGTTGAACATGCGGCTCAACTCTACTTCAGTGGAGATCTAACAAAAGCTGCTTGTGGACAAGACAGTTATTGCGCCAACTACAGGCCTGGCATGCTTACTACAGCGTTTTCAGTCCCTCGTTTCCGTGTAAATACAGATTTTTTTCAGTACCTTTTCACAGGGTTTTAGCAGTTTTAGCTGAAACTTTGTCGTGTACACAGGCCTAAAACATCTGGCAGCCAATGAGTTAATAACTTGTGTGCATAATATTGTAGCGTCCGCAAAGGAGACTCTGACTGAATCCAGGTTTGGTGCTTAACTCATTGGCTTCCAGCTATTTTCAGCACATCTTGAACGATTTTTCAAGATCCAAATAATATTGTTTTTTACGACTATGTAAACACCAAAACTACCTAAGGGGAGTGGACTCTCTTCTTTTATGTCTCTCTTCCTGTTTTTGATCATAAAAACAGACAAAATGTCCTTTTTTTGATCGCATTCATGGCTGGCGCATCTCCGTCGTCTTTTCTCATGATCCCGCCGCTCTTTCTCTCCGAACTATCGCGACACATCCTCAGTTGGAGTGTGAGCTGCCTGAACTTTTCTGACTTGCAGCATCTCGCTTTGTCTCTGTCATCTCACATCTTCTCCTCATATCCATGCTGAGCTCTCATCCAAAGGGCACACTGCTCTCACCCACAGTAGTTTACGAACATGATTTTGATGAATGACATCTAAAGATACTGATGGCAGCGAATGAGTTTAGGTTTATTGGGCACTCAGCACAGGCCACTGACCATCATAATCACGCCAAAACAACAACCCTCACCCTGTGTATCTACAAGGGAAAGGTGTACAACAACTCTGTGTCAGATAAACGCACACAACACACTTCTCAATCCCACTACCCAACATGATACAAGTTGCTGTCATCCAATCAGCAAACCCCATTCCCACACACGCCACACACACTGACTGCTCACAACGGTGATGCATTCACTTGAGTCTTGTAATTCTCAAGCACACAGTAACTTATCTCAACAGTAACACAAACTCATTATTTAACAATAACTACCCAATCCGTTTGTTACAATATATTTAAATTCTTCGTACAATAAAACAATAACTTGTGCTTATAAATGAAGTTATCACCTACATCAGGGGCGTTTGATTCAGATTAAAATCAGTTTCTGACCTTTAAAGAGGAATAACACCAAGAAAATAGAGCAGCTAACTGGTTGTCAATGGTGACATGAGGTAACACAGTCTTAACTTGTTTTTCTGTTAAACACTTGCTAAACATAAGCAACATGTGTCAGTTATTAACCAAATCAGTCATTGTTAAATCCGTGCTGAGGCCAAAGGTAGCTTCAAATACTCGGGTCATGTAGCCCAGCAGCAACATGAGAGCTCACATGTTTACATGTTAAACCCAGCGGTGTGAGAAGTGTTTCAATCCCTACTACACACGCACACGATACAGCTGAACTGACTCAGTTTGCATGTGAGGCCCATGTGTTGGACTGCAGAGCGGATGGCTTGTATTTCTTACACACTCTGCGAACACACACTTGTCCTGTCTTAGAGAGCGCCTGCTTTTTCTCCGCCTCGATCAGCATCTCTGCAGGGTGCTGAGAGTGTTGGGCCGCTTTTGGCAGCTGTACAAAATCAATGCATGAGATAAAAAGTCTGTTTGTGCCAGAGGTACAGTAAATAAACTCCAGAGCTGGCCAGATAAGGTTTCTGATGGAGTCACACTTAATGGACTGGCTGAGCGATTTGACTTTGTCAGAACAGGGCAACTTTCCTCCACAGCAACTCTTAAAAAGAACGGGGAAGTAATCGAAACATTTATAGACCTGAGAACATGTGGCAAGAGCTGAGGACTTAAAATAAACACTCTGACTCAAATACTGCAAACTCATATCCCTCAGTTTCATGACAGGGCATTGACAACACAGAACTAAAGGTTAGTGTATCATAACTTTTTAAACATTAAGAGAGGTTGCTTTACTTTGTATTTTAATGGGAGAAAAGTTGTTGTTGAAGTTTGAAATCCAAAATGACAAATTTTATATAAGCTGACTTGATGTATGCGTGGAAAACAGGTAGTATGAAGAGTAAAGCAGGCAGGAGGCAAACCAGGAGGCAAATGGAGGATAATTTATTTATCTCAGAGTTAAAGATATAGGTATAAAAGATATCTACATGCAAGTACATTCTAGACCCAATACTCTGGACACTGTGTCACTCAGTCCAACCAGCGTTTAGATTTCCTGACTCCCTTGAATGCATCAGAAATTATCAATCTGACATCCAATCAAAAGCAAGTGTTTAAACGTTGTTTTCTTTACCTCTTGAAGACAAAACGGGTAAAGCTTTTATAACAGGGAGTCACCATGAAGCTGACATTTGTTCTCAGAGACACTATGTAACATTATCACCCAACAACCATATACTTTGACACCAGAAGCCCAAATGCTGTTAATCTTGAATGTTAGAAATCTGACCATAAGCAACCATAACATCTGCTTTCTGATTGATCAGCAACTAAAAAAACATTAATCTTTTCTGATTCTTAATATGAGGTCATGTTTTAGGATGAACCACAAATTTGATAAGTGGAATGAGCATTATTCATGGGTTTCATGTGATGTCTCACAGCGCTTACAGCGCCATCTTTAGAACTGACCTGGGAAGGAACATCATCAAACGCTATCTGCTAGGAGGCACCCATGATGGAAAAAAAATGATTTGGAGATCAGAGTTGTAAAATTAAGATGGATTTTTAAATCTGCTTCAGAAAAATGTGTAAGTTTTGTCCAACCACCTGTTTTGACATAACATTAGCCTAACATAGTAGTTAGCTGGATGTATAACTGTAACCAAAGAAGGGATTACCTTAACTTATCCTATAACAATGTCAAACTGTAATGTCAGTGAGGAAATTGAATTAAATGCTGATTTTAACTCTAGATTTTTACCTCTGATGTCTCTTTAGTTGTGTCAAACCTATGGGCAACATCTGGTTAGTAAAAGTGAGGCCTATGCGGAAGTGCTAAATGTTGCTGTTTACTGAGAATCCGCTTGAGGCTGGCTGCAGAAAAAACAGAAATCACGTACACACCCAGCCATAAAACAGACTTTTACAGCTTTAAAAACATATTTACAGCCTGTCTCAAAAAACGACTTGGTTCTAAAATGCTGGTTTCACTATCGGCACACACTGTACGGTGAGTGATTTTTTTTTCTAACTCGAAGGTTTAGAAGTTATTAGGATCCTTTGATTGACCAATCAGAGACACAACTCAGGACACGTGACTGAGGAGTGCCCTGTAGCTGTTCGAAAGAAAACTCGCAACTGGGGTCGTATCGAATATGGCTGCATCCGCAGGTTGGCTTCAATACAAGTGTCAGGAACAGACAGGTGACGCTTCTGAGTCTGTATAGTCTATGGTCAAACCAGAGAAAGCTGAAATTCTAATTCAACATTATCTTGTCTGCCTTAACTCTGTAGGTACAGTAACAAAAGCTACAGGAGACACTTTTGGCTACAGAGCTTTCAAACATGGTGTCATTGTTTCTTTCTTTTTTATAGCAAAACTAAACTCCTAAGGAAGATTCATACTGTGATACCGTGTTTGACTTATTTTGTATGTATTTTAAAGACTCTGGACAGGATTGATTTACTGCATAGACCGAAAGTCAATAATTTTATTTACAACTTTTTGTAGTAACAGTGGACAGCATTAAAAGTTAGGGACAGGTGCGATGGGGTGTGATTCGTGCTAAATAAAGCCCGGGACTTATTTACAGTACAAATCGAATCAACAAAGTGTATTTACTGTCATGTTTCAAACAATAACGCTATGTGAGTATACAATTAAATACATTACCTTGTTGCTTTGCATTCTTGGAAAAGTTTTCTTGAACAAAGGAAAGTCGCGCGGAAATGATTGGCCCTTCATTCACTTGCTTCACAATAAACCCATGCTTTGAAAAGAGTCATGTCATAATGCTAGTGGGTACCAGCGCTCATGGGAAACGGAGTCTTATTCCTGGATGTTTTACGGGTGAATCTATGTTCCATCTGGTAACATGACGACACATTATCCAGACATTTATTAAGGGAAGCTACAAATGTTTTGGCTCCACTTTTGATGACCTGTTATGTCATCTATCTTTTTATAGCCTGTGATCTCATTTATCCACTTTCTGTACTCTGGGCTTCATGTCGTTAAAGTGGACTCATACAGCTCATGAGACTCTCTGACAAGATACTTCACTTCACAAATAGACCTGACATAACCTCTCTGTCTCTCTGATCCTGCGAGGCCACGTGTTGAGTCGCCTCAGTCTTGTATTTCTCAGTGGAGTGAGGAGCCGAGCAGTCGAGGTTCCTCTCTAATTAAATGGATGGTAAACTCCAGTGTGCTGTCTGAACAGGGCAGCCTGATGTTTATATTAAATCCCAGAGACACTTGGCTGCTCACACAGAAAACCTACAATACCCATATTTGGCCACGCTGTCTGACAAAGAACAGCCTTGATCTCTGTGTTTGCCTCGACAGCTGCTTTTGAAGGACTTTCATTCCAAAGGGAGGTGTCTCATTTTGAGATTGAACTCGAAATTACCCTTATAGCTAAATTAAAATTAGATGGATGGTTTAAGATGATTAAAAACTAATGATCCTAAAGTTTATACACAGTTTTAAAGAAGTGAAGCCTTGCATGATTTATCAGCAGCTGATTTTATTTTTGAACTTCACATTTACAGCAAAGTCTGGATGCCACATTTCTCATCTTACCCTCAAAAATGTAATAATGTTCCAGCGAAAAGTGACAGAAAATAAGGCAGAGGTGGAAAAAAAAACCCACAGATGAGAAACTAAATTAGGTCGCCTGTCTGACAGATGAGAGCAGCAGGTTAGGGGAAGTATGCACCGATGAAAATGTACAGGTGTTAACTTATGCAGATGACACTCTCTTTGATTGGAATCAGGTTTCATTTCTGCAAACTCACACCTGACTCCCACCTCCCCTCCTTCTGTCGCAGAACTGAGGGCTTATTAATGAAAACCCCTGATGGTTTTGAGTCCATCTCCCTGATGTGAGGGTTTTTTTTCAGGAGTTTAGAAGGAGCTCCAACCGAGGAGGAGAGGGTTAGCATTTTTAATAACAGTCCAAATCTGTAGCCAAGTTCTCCTTCCCCTCCTGTGGATATCCAGCGCTAAAATTATCTGACTGCAGGCTGTTTATGGGTATTGACAAAGTGTCAGTATGAGCTGCTCTGCAAACATTGTTAAACGCTCGGATTTTCTGAGGAAAATGTCACAGTGTTTTGCATGACCTCCAAGCAGGAGCTGAACTCTTTCTCTAGGCTGTTCCTCCTCACCGCTCACCCTCCTTATTTTGTTTCCTCCCACTCGTGCTTTTAAACATGCCGAACATCCTCAGCGGCGAGTAAACTTCTGCCACTCTTGACATCTAAACTTTCTTTCAAGCATAAAAAAACTCAAACCATCTTCTTCCTCTCACTTTTCTTCTGTCAGGATCCCGGTAGATGTGGACCCGCTCACCGTTTTCGCCTCCTTGTCCCCAGAAGGCGTCCTCATCATCGAAGCCCGGCAGACGCCTCCATATTCCCTCTTCAGCAACGAAGGCTGCCAGCTTGGGGGCGACACACTGGAGGCGGAGGCCCCCAAGCCCCAAGAGGCCCCTACAGCTTAAACCCCCAAATCCATTCATACAGAGCAGAACATGTTGCACAACTGATGACAAGCTTGATAAGAAATGTGTAGCCCTCAGCTTTATGTAGACGCCTGGAAGTCCACTGAGTCAGATATGGAAGAAAACAACGCAGTCAGGTCAAAGTAACACAGAAAAGTGAAGACGCTTCCTGTCAATGTAGACATCAAAGATTCACCTTAGAGCAGCATACAGACAGGAAAAACAGCAGTTACCTCTCTTTTATTGAAGACATATAAACTTATATTTAAAAAAGAAATCTACCAAGATGTTTAGAAGAAATCTAATCTATCTAGAAATCTACACCATGTCCAAAATCCCACATGACTTAGTCTTTAGCGCTCTATAAAGGAGATTCACCACTTTGTCGTGCTGACAAGTTGTGATAGAGAATATTATACTTATGTAATTAACTCCAGTGTCGCCAACTTAGCAGCTCTGTTGATATTTTTTGAGATTTTTCTGCAACCCTTTGAATATAAATAGCAACTAGCAATGAATCAGAAAACTTTTCAGGTGTCATTGAAGACATTTGGACACTATGGGGCCTCCCAGGCGGCCCAGTCCCTCCGAGCTGCAGTCAGAGCAAGAGATGTTCACCCTTTCACGTCCAGACTTAGTGTGCATTAATGAAGCCGCAGCTGGCTGATCCCGCCCTGGTTACAGTTTTTTACTCGCTTTTTATTTCGCCCATGACATTATGCCTCTCTTCCATAGTGTGAAATATAGGCAGATGCACATGGCAAACAATGTAAATTGGGTGATGACTTCATTTCAGAATCAGAATCACTTTTTAAGTATCTCAAGTAAACAATGAATTTGACTCCAATTAACCACAATCTTGCTGTATAATTATTATAAATACACTCTAAATGTTACAAAAATAGAAAAGATAGAGCTTAAGTGGTAGGAAAAAATGATAATAAAAAAAATAAGACGCTTTGTACAGAGAGAAGATAATATATATACACTTAAGTTAAAACAAAATAAAAATTAAAATAGTGCACTAAAAAGGATGTCAAAGCAACTTTTGAGCGACTTCTGGCAACTTTTAGGACTGCTGGTATCTCTTTACCTTTGCCAAAAGTTTGCAACACCGTTTGACTCACTGGTCCTCATTTATCAACCTTGTGTGGGAAGTGACGCAGATTTTGGAGTAGTAACAAACCCACAGCAACGTTCACATGTCATTCATTAAATGTTTGTACACTGCATAGCCCTTAAAGATTCATGGTGACACTTTGCAGAGAGAAAAGAGACTTCTCTGTGCTGAAGATCAACACTATAGCAACAGAGGAAGAGAGAAATGAAGCTGTGCTGTTTGGCGACCTGAAAAGTGGCATTAGACAGTTTTAAAAAAACATATCCTTTGTTCATACTTTAAAAATTTAATCAGGAAGTTTAGTATGATTAATTATTCACATTCAGGTCCAGAAACATTGAAAGATGGCTAGCTCAGACCCATGAACCCTCTGCCAACATCCAGATTGATGAGGGGAAGTGTGTCTTATAATACAGTAAAAAGAATTAGGAACTAGTTGATAAGTATTGTACAGTTGACGGTTACTAACTTAGCTTTGTGTATCATCATGCATTGCAGTGCAGAGGAAAATAAAGGTCAGACCAGAGGGGCTCCACCAGAGCTTTAGTCTAGGGATGTCCCGATAAAGATTTTTTGACCTCCAATCCAGATATTATCCGGATATGTTTTGCTGATACTGATCTGATACCTTTCTCTCAATCAATCAATCAATCAAGTTTATTTATATAGCACATTTAAAAACAACCAAGGTTGACCAAAGTGCTGCACAGTCTTGGAACACAATCAAATAAAAGAAAGTGTTTTAAAAAATAAAATATGTGTTAAAAGAGAATAAAAAACAATAAAAACAACAATTAGACAATAAATAACAGAAGAGGACCCCATAATAAATAGAAAAAGTAAAAATATGGATGTCTTGCTCAACTAGTATCAAAAGCCAGTGCAAAGAGGTGTGTTTTCAGTAAGGACTTAAAGCTCTCAAGAGTCTAAGCTGTCCTGATATTTGGAGGCAGACTGTCCTAGATAAATCCTGTACTCCATTGGATGACTTCTTTGTAAATGATGAATCATATTCGTTGTTTTAAAGTGAGCCCTGTTGGTACCTCCTTGAGGAACACTCACTTTATAAATGTTGTAAGATGCTGTTTTACTATTATTGCTTTCAAAAGAGAAGTAGTCCCACACAGCGGACATGTTTGCAACATAGTTTGATTTACAACAGCTGTAAAGCGTGATGGTGCTGAAAACACATGAAAACCAGATCGGTACCTATCACATAACAAAATCTGATGCTATCTGATCCTCCAAAAATTAGCCGTATCAGACGCTGATACCGATCAGTGTATCGGAACAGGACATCGCTAGCTTGGTCTGGTCTTTATTCCGAGTCCTCTGAGTGTTTGTTGACATTTTTAACAAAGTCAACTTCTTTTATTGAGTGAAAGATTTTCACCTCAGTCAGGATAGTTTTTCTCCATGATGATGACAGGAAGGGGACTGAGGTCTGCAAACATTATACAAATACATACACTCTGCTGTACAGTTGGGGTTTATGAGGGTCTTTTGTATTATACTAAAATGACGTGAGAATACACATATTAGAATCTTGACAGGTTGAGACATGGTCTAACTTTACATTGTTTAACTACAGATAGAGATAATACTTGTTTTCTTTTCACTCCACCAGTTGTGTAATTTCTCCAGAGCCTCACATCCAAAACCTTTAGGCTTGAAAATGTTTCAGTTACATGCTAGGCTGAGCAATGAGGAAAGTTTGTATCTTAATTTGAGTCAAATTTGGGGAACTGAAGCAGATTTAAGTCAACCTCATGAGCTTTTTGTTACAGTCTGCTACATTTTCATCAGTGCGCAACAAAAAAAACACCACCAGATATGTAAAAAAAAAATCACTTAAATGCCTACAATTTAAGAAAACATGAGCAAGAAGGTGTTTCTTAAGGATGATGCTTCAGATTTTGTATTTATTTAATTGTTGATAACTAAATTAATTTAAATCAACTTATTGTTACCCCTCTACAACAAGGGTTTTAAATACTTTTAGAGCAGTAAAACATATAGTTTAAGTCATCATGAGTTTATGAGATGTTATTTATGACTCCTTTACTCAAATGCTAATTTGTTCAAGCTAAACAGTATTTGCATCAAGTGTATTGTATGTGATTTATTTGGGATTAACAATGTGCCTTTATCAACTTGAGTGCTTCGACGTCCATCAGTGTTGTAGTTTTTTATCTGTTGGGTTAATGAATGTCACTTTAACTGACAAGAAACTGAATTAAATCATCTTGATGTCTTTATAGAGGGTGAACTGTGTGTGTTCTAGCAAAGTGTATTGTAAATATACTTAAATATGCGCCAATTAATTATGACTATTAATCTGAAGTGGTAAAGGTTTTAAAATATGGTTTGAATTTCTTTTCTATTTGAGCATTCAGAGGGACGGCTGCATGAGCGCCAGAGCTGATGGACTGATTTTGATGCCAAAGATGTTTTTTTTTTTCCTTCCTTTTTTTCTGGTGATGTCTTTGTATTGGCTGATGCAATAAAACTGTCCAGCCTATCTCCCAGTGTGTCCTAACATCTGTGTCTTTTTATTGAGAACCTTGCCACTCGCAGGCCTGGTTCCAGCATCCCGTGGTGTTATTGTTGAGTAACAGAAGAAACTGGGCGGCAGATTAACAGAGGGTTTAGTGCCGGGCGAGATCTGGGCCTGAACACTCAGAAGCGGCGCTGCCAGGGCTTTTGTATGGAAGTGCAAAAATTGGGTCTGTTCCACTCCGTGTCATGTGATGCAAAATAATGTAATCTCCTCTGTGTTTTTGATTCAACGAGGATGATTAGTTTGAGTTTAAAACTTTACAAAGTGGAGTTACGCTCTGAAGAGGCTTCCACAGTTTTTTGGCCGTGCAAAGGCGTCACTCAGTGTGATGTGCCAGCTCACATCTGAACCGTTGTGTTTATTAGCATTAGACAATATGTGTGGACTCATGCTGCCTGGAAACGGCATAATTGGAACGAAGCCAGCCTGTCCTAGGGCAGGTTGTTCATGTAGAAGTGAGTAATGCACAGCTGTGCAAACCTATAGTATCTGATTCATATCAAAACCTCTTAGCTCAAACCGCAGGATAATTCATTGCTTTTTAATTTTGCACTCACGTAGATTCAGAGGTAATTATGAATGTGATGCTCATAAATGTAGCAGCTAATTCATTAACAGTGCAAATGCAAACACATCCCTACGACACTTCATCCGGATACTGGCGGGAGGCAAAGGTATGAGGAAATAATGAACAAACGTTGAACATTTTCTGATGCTTTTTGCTTTATTTGAGCTGCAGATGCGACGTGACTGTTACATCTATTCACTGTGATGCGTTTAAGAGCCAAGCAGGCTGTCTCACATTTATCATTGTGTATCTTAACTTGAGATGATCCTCTTGTTTCTACTTCACATGTTCTTGTGTTATCCCAGAGGCCTCCAGCTCCTGACTCAGACCCTCTGAGCTCTCCACCTCCTGGATTTCTTCATCCACGCCTGTTTCCTTACGTTCTGGCAGTGTGGCTGTGTCTTGATCTTGGGTTTCCTGGCTCTCCCTGGCTTCTTGAAAACCCTCTGCGCCCTCATCGTGTGAAGGCTCCAAAGGGCTGCCAGCTGGCTTTTCACGGGTCTCCTCCCCTTCTTCCCTGCTCTCTTTAAGCTGTTGAAGTCCAGCTGCAGCGCTGCCAGGGTGGGCCTGATCACCATGGAGCTTTAGTGGAGACTCATCCCCGTCAGCCTCTGCACACGTAGTGTCTGGACCGTCTGGTGCACTGCAGCTATCTGGGTCTGTATCAGCTTCTTCTTCCTCCTCTTTGTCTCCAGCCACCTGAGTTTGTGCATTAATGTGTGGAAATGTCAGCAGTGAGACGAAATGAATGGTTATAATTAAAGGTTAGTTAGCTTGCCTGTCATGCCCCACCTCATTACTGAATTTGTATGCCAGTCCTTTCATTACAGGGAACTCAAGAGGGATATTGAAATGGAGGCAATCAGGTGATATTGTTCACAGATTGTTTTGAAAATCAGTCGAATGGAATGACATTTGGGAAATGTGTTTATTTGTTATGGTGGATAAAATGATCAATATAGTGCTCATGTTTGTCTGGCAAGGGTGGTATAAAGCTGCAGATGGGAGCTAGTGATTATAGTTTAGCATAAAGACTGTAAACAAAAAGCCTTTCCCTCTTAAAATATCATTTGGCATTGCTTAAATCTTGAAGGTTTTGTTGCAATGGTTAGCATGGGCCAAGAAATAGTTCTCCACATAAACCTACAACTGGTTCCTTTAACACTACATCCTACTTTTCGGGTCTGTATTTGTGGTTATAACATCTTGATTTAAAGGTAGAGTCATTAAGGAAGTGCTGTAAGCCTGCAGTGTTTAATTGGCCACTAGGGGGCGACTCTGCTGGCTGCAAGACAAGTCATAATCTCTCGAAATAGGTAAGAAAACAACCCTTTCCCAGAACCCACGATGACAATCAACCAACGCATAATCAAATTTAGCTTAAAAAATTCCAAATGCAGAATTGCAAAAAATTAAATTAAACAAAATAATGGATTATACTGTGTTAGCTGCATTTACTTCTTAAATACAGAGTTTGAACATACTGTTCAATTTTTGTCCTTCAGAGACACCATGGATTAAATGAAGACAGTGTTTTAGTGCTGAAAGCTGCAATTCCTTAAATGTCCAGTGGAGGCTTCCTCTAAAAGACCCCTAGAACAGCCTCGTATAGAAACTCATCTAGAAATGCTAAAATTAAAAAAAAATGGTGTCAGGTTTTGGTCTCAATAGCACATTTAACTACTTGTTTACACTAAACATGGGTTGGATTTTGGTAAAGCATGTGTATTTTGAAAACAGTGAGGTGGAAAAAAAGTATAATTAGACTTACTAATCTGACACATAGACTTATTGGCTACATTTACAAGGAGTCAATATTTAGGTTTAGGTCAATATTTTGGTTTCTGAAACATTCCATATAAACTGTTTGCATACGTGAGCAATCCAAGTAATTTCTTTTTACATAGTACACTGATCAAAACAGCAACGCACGGACAACATCTCGTTGCAAGGAGAACTGCATGACGCAGTGTGTGTCATCTCCGCCTTATTTCGCTGTATCCATAGCAACAACTGCAACAGCAGCAGCAGCATGGCAGACTTCCTGCACTCAAAAGACCAAAATTCCTTGCAAACAGAATAATGTTCTTTTGATGGAGATATGCCGAAAGGCGTATACATGACCAAATATTTGGGTTAGAAATGGAATAACCCTGGGGGGGGGGGTTATAACCAGAAAATGAGCATAGTCCGTTTTTTAAAAAGGTTTACTGGTGTTTACATGGCCCTTGCGCAACTGGGTTATTGCTTGTATTCCGAATATGAAAGGTTTACTGACTATGGCATGTGTTTGATTTGAAAAGTGATAGGTTATGTCAAGGTAAGATCTTTATCAACAGTAACGAAATTCTACAGTTTTAAACGTGACAACATGTGGACTCTGTAGGTTTGTAGCGTAGGTTAGCAGCTAGCTAACATGTATGTGTAATGTTAGTGACTCCTGGTTAGCTATGTCCTGCCAGTCATCTACCAATCAGAGCTAATGTAACCTGTAACCTCACTCTTCATTTTATTGATAGACTCTCAAGTTTGAACAGACCACTGCAGAATAACTGCTGACTGTGGGTTAGAATGAACGTTATCACAAACAGTTTAGCCCTTTTAACCTTTAGCTTGTGCTCTATCACTCTCCAGTTCAGCTTTTCTGCGCTTCAGTCCTTTTTGTCAGTCCAGCCCCATTGTCTGACTTTAGTACAAAATAAACCATTTTCAACAGAGATCTCCCTTCTCACTTCTAAACTTCGTCAGCTAGCGTGGTGTTGTCATAGAGACTTTGTTGTGCCATAAATCAATCTGGTTCTGTCCGTCTCAATCTGGAAGCTAAGAAGTACCATTTAGGAATTACCTATATTGGCGCTGATAATCTCATTTTGAATTGTGGATTACAATACAGGCATAAATCTAGAAATTACACTTTTTCAAGATCACTTAGAAACTACTCAGTCCCTTTCAGATTTCTGCCATCCTTAGACTTGATCATTATGATTAAATTTGTGACCCACAGACAGAGTCAGGGCAGGTTTTTTCCCTTTGTTGCCAGTAACTGTGCTTCTCCATGCTGATTGGCTACTAGGTGGTACAAAATCAGGCCTGGGGGGATATCAAGATCCTTTTTAATACAGCTACAAGCTTTCATCTTATAGCGTTTTGATTATGTCACTGAAATGAATCATGTTCTAAATTATATGTACGTTAAAATTTTCAGACAAGGTCAAAAACCAACATCCAAGTAGTGAAATCACTGTCACTGTGGGGAGGGGCTTCACCACCTCAGTCAGATTCAACACATTGAAGAAGCCAAGTCTTTCTAATGCAGCACTCTGCAAGAAATCAAAACATTGCTCACCTTTATGGGAATGATGATGACTGCAGGAACAGAGGGATCAGGAACTGGAGCTTCCACTGTCAGGATCCCATCAACAGAAAGTGTGGATGTAATATTTATCACATTGATCTCAGCTGGGAGCCTGAAAAAAGGACAGAAATGTGTTCACAACGTCTCAACATGCAAAGAGCCGGTGTGCTGACACTGATGTACATGATATCTAATTTTTCAGCTCAGTGAGCGTATTACAGATTGGAAACTGTTTAAAAAAAGACCTTTACTTCTGCATTCCTTCCTGTCGAGTGGTGTTTAGAAAGGCTTACAGTGCGAACGCTCCCTCGTCTGTATTTAGATCAGTGTTTACTTTGCATACCTGTACTTCCGTGTGAAACATCTGGCGATAAATCCATGCTCGTCTGGCCTCTCCTCGTGCTTCCCTGGGGATGGATTACCGTTTATGGGGAGGAATGTGAGGACACACAGAGGAATCAGGCAACAGAGAGAAAACCACTCAACGCAGAAATTAATTTCTGCCACAGAGCTGTGATTTCCCAGGGCACATTACTTAAGCAGCGTTCTAATTTTGTTATATACAGCTTCCTCTCCGTCCTTGTTTAGTTTGAAGGGATTTATGCTGTGAACTGTGGTAGAAGTCTATTTAGATAACTGTTACTTTTTGAGATAATTATGTTTGATAGACCTGATTATTCATACTTTAATAAGAGTAGAATCTATCATGTGTGTTATAGTAGCATTAATAAAGTGAACTTTAATGTTCTGTACCTCCAACCTCCAGGAATCCATCACTGACACTGAGTGAAATCTCTGAAGGGGAGAAGTGAGCCACGTCCAGGTTGACCCGCCACTTGTACGGCTCCTTGCTCGTCATCTGCTCGGAATGATGCATGGGAGCAGAGATGTAGGGCACAAACAGCGGCGCGGGTATGTACCCCGGCCAGAAACAGGCTGCCAAACTCCTCTGGAGCCGCTCCACATCCAGCCACCGAAGGTCCCGAGGCTCCAGGAAAGGCGGCAGGCCAACATCCTGACTGAAAAGACGGCTAGACTGCCACCATTTTCTCTGAGGGTACCAGGGGACGCCCATGCTGTACTGCCCACATGGCAGCTCTGTTTTTTCCTGCGCGCTCATGTTTTTGACCTAAATGCACAGAAAAAAAAAATGTTTTCAAAGAGATGACAGGCAGCAAGTGAGAACTGGACTTCTGGTGTTGACTTACTAAAGTTTCTGCAACTAGATTCTCTTCATGAGGGAGGGTGAAACAGATAAGGCGGACAACTCTCTGACTCTGAGGGGTTTTATATTCTACTCCTGTCTGTTTTAACACTTATTAAGCACTTATGCCGCCAATGACAAGGGCGTGTGGATATGGGGTGATGGGTGTGGATTGGAGGCCGTTACCTCTTGCTGGCCTGACATACTTATCGGACTAATTACTTATATTTATAACTTTTGAGCACACAACGACAAATAGCGAGCGGGAGTGAGTTTGTGTTTGAGCCACTCCTCTCACATCCCAGTGAACTCTATTCTGTCCGCGGTGACTCGGCTCCTCAGTCTTGTCATGAGTCAGTAATGGTGCCCCCTGCTCCCTCCCTCCTGTGTTTCACCCCTCAAAGGACACACACAGCAGCAGCAGTTTGTCTGGAGCATGAAATACCTCCACTCGACGCTGAGAGGGACACAAAACGCTATTTTGTGTGTCTTATCTGAGAGTTTCAGTTGCATGTGTGTGTGTACCGAGTGTGCAAAGCTCTCTTCCACTCCATTTTTCTTTCACTGTGCAGTTTCAACAGGATTATTATTGTTCCCTCTTTTATCGAGTGTGACAGACTTGTCAGTGTTTCATTTTTAGAGCTGTGCGCCCTGAGATGTTGGCGTACTGTCCACTGGAGCACAAAACAGATTGAACTGATGTTTCTGACACTCTGTGTGGTGCCTGAGCCCTCGTCTTAGATTCTGCTCATGTCAGGAGAGGTTAAATTTGGGATTCTTTGCTGCTGCTTGAGTTGGCCCAAAAAATTGGATGGTTCCACCGTTTCAACCATCAATAAAGCCATCCATCATGTTCACGGTGAAAGTAAATACACCCTATGTGCATCACCATGTTCATGCTATTCATCAAGACCAGTGTGGAAGGAAAGTTTGAAATAAAACTCAGGAAACTTAAGCTCAGTTTCCACCAAGTTCAGTTTGGGTCGTCTCAGTACAGCAAGCATTTTGTGGCGTTTCCTTTGAGTAAAACCGGGACAGGTCCCCAAATTACCGACCCATACCATTCCACTTTTTGGTACCCTTCTGTTGGGGTGTAAGACATATTAATCCGACCCCAAGGTGGAGGTAGAAACACTGCAGACTGTTGATTGCTCGAAAGAATCATCACTCCCCATGTGACAGCGATAACACCCTATTGCGTAACTAACACAGCGATTTGTATTGGGCTGCCTACCAAGAAGGGGCATGGTTGACTTTGAAAACTCAGCCTTTACCGATCCAACCTGTACCGAACTGTACTGTTATTTTCTTTTCTATATTAAATTTAATATTAGGATTTAAGAATAACATCTTACTTAAACTGACTGGGTGCAATCAACTGTTGCCATGGGAACTGGAGGAAACCCTTATGAAAGAAAAATATATGTACCAATATATTTTTTGAAAAGTATTGTTGTATATTATTGATATATTATGATATACATGGAATAATATATTGAGGGCACATATACAATATATTATATGTTCATGAAATATATTGCAATATATTGCAAAATATACAAATGATTGCCGCTTTCCACATATTGGAATATACTGGAAAATATAAATACTAAATCTCATATATGGGAATATATTACCTAATATATGACATGATATTTTCCAATATGCTGCAATATTTTTTTTTTTGTAAGGGGAGAGCAGTAGAGAAACATTTCAACACTTTTGTAGATACATTTTTTGCACTAAAACTACCCTTTTTAACATTTAAGCTGGGTTTTTTAACCACTTTATTTCATGTTGTAATCGAAATTCAGCCCTCTATTGGCGGTTTTGACCAGAAACAAGAACTGGACGCCTGACCCCAAAGAAGGAAGACCCCCAGGAGAGTCCTGTATGCTAAGAACAGCAGCTTTACCCGGGAGCAGCCTGGGTAGTTTGAGGAAAGTTTAAAGAGAAAGTTTGAACACATGGAAACAGTTCTGCATATTAACAGTTTCTAGCCGATATTAGCTGCACTGTTTAAGGGGCAGTGAGGAGTCTGAAACTGATCTTGAAAAATTATCCCTTCGAGATATATGCCTGATCTTAATCAACACTTTAAAATGAGATTATCAGCGCCAATATAGGTTATTTTAAAATATTATAGCTTCCGAATCAGGTTCAGAAGGACCAGATTGATTTACGGCACGTCTAGTCTCTATGACAACAGCACGCCTGCTGACGCATTTTAGAGGTGAGAGGAGAGATCTGTGTTTTTCTGCTTGAAAACGATTTCTGTGATAAACTTTGTAGTGATGACAGTGGAGCCTAACTGTCAGACAGAAGACAGGACAGAAGATCGGAAGAAAGTTGAACACAGAGTGATACGGCCTGAGCTAACGGCTAAAAGGGCTAAACTGTTTGTGATAATGTCCATTCCAACCCACAGTCAGCAGTTATTCTGCTGTGAGCTGTTCAAACTTGAGAGTCTATCAATAAAATGCAGAGTGAGGTTACGTTAGCTCTGCTTGGTAGATGACTGGCAGGACATAACCAGGATTTACTAACTTTACCAACAGGTCTCACTGGATAGGGCTGTCAGCGCTACGTACGTATGGACGGCTACTAAACGAACTGACAGTTGCCTGTTGTCACGTTAGCCTACGGATACGTCGAGCTGCTAGCAGCGCTACTGAAGTACGGTAAGAACTTACGTTTGCTTGTTGTCACGTTACAAACAACAGCGCTACGTAAATGTACTGATAAATACCTTGACTCATCGCGTTTTATCCGTTGTATCCCGAAAATGAGTTCCTAAACAAACACACGCCTGGTTGAAAATCACATCTTTGCGACAGTATGCCTGAGACTCTGGGCCATAGCGTCTTTAAACACAGTGCAGTTTCTATTTTGTTCAAGTGTGTTTTTTAAATCAAGAGGCAAAGATAGGGAGATAACTTGAGATGACAGCTCCAATGGCTGTAAACAAATCATCACCAAATATATTTTAATACTGTGTATCAGAGTTGACTTAAAAGTTTGCAGGCGGTTTACTCATCCCAAGAAGAAAAACTGATTTGAAGGAATTCAAACTCTCTATTTTACTCTTTATCTTTTTTTTTTGCTCATCCCATCTAGCAGCTGCTAAAGATCATAAAGTCTTGGTCCCTGTTGCTTTTTCCTCACTTGAACTGCTAATGCCCCTCCAAAGTGGTATTTCTATATCTTTCTGCATATGTGTGTATGTGAGTGTGATCCTTTTCATTTTATTGCAGGGCTTCTTCCTCACACACCAACCCCCTGGTCCAGACACTTCATCCCCTTTTTAAATCTGTGCTGACCCTTCCCTGCACTCATGCACATCAGGCGTGTTTTAAACACAGTTTTCCAGCGAAGATGAGACATTTTGAACTGGCAGTCAAAGCACAGGAAACCCACCCATGACCCAGTTACTTTACCTTCAGTTTGATTGAAGTCACAGAGGATCTTCAGTCACCTCCTAATCAACAACTCAGATGCTGCGTGTGATCCCCCTGAAGCCTGTTCCTGCTGACAAATGCATTTGAAGTAAGATGTTTCCATTTGTAAGATGATTACAGTCACCTATGCTCAGGGGAGGGCTCAGCACAGAACAGTCACAGCGAATCAAAAGGCTTCAAACAGCCCGCCACGAATCTGTGCAATATTAGCAGCTAATGCATCAAGGGGGATGAAGTGTCAAACGGCTGGTTTGTCCCTGTGGACACTGCATTCATCATAGTTATTGTGAGGCTGGCTCAGTTGCTGAGGCAGGCCGGCTGGCTGGTGAATAGATGCGTGGCGCATATCAAAACTGACACATCAGGATTGAGTGTCTTATCTATGGAAATTTGGGGGGTTTACAAACTAATGCAGCCAGAATAGAGTCCGAGGATATACATTACTGATTGCTCATTTAAAGGGTCATGTCCAGATGTTTTATACTGTGGCTTTTACTTATGCTTAGCATCAAAGTAACCATAACTTGTATACACACACTAATCAAAAGCATCACCTATCTAACTTCTATAACTGACTGACTAAAGCTTTAGATCAGGTAAGCCAAAAGAGCACCAACTGCTCTTAACGCTAGCCCCTCAGCTGATCACAACGTCACATCTAATATGTAGAGTTAGGATACTGTGATTTTAACAGTGTCATATTTCTGTGTCATGGATTTGCTAGGCGCCACCCTGCTGGTTGAGGCTGCCTGTTGCAGCAGCTCTCTCTTCTTTGTCTGTTTCTTGTGATTTTTTTGCCTCTTTTTCGTCATCTTTGTATTTGGAGTGGATGGTTCATTTGTTGGTCATTGACTCAAAACTGGTTTTGTCTTCAGTGATATTTGACTATTTTTGCTCCTGTGTTTGTCTGGAGATCCTATATGTAACCATGGCCGCATTGTTTATATGTGAAATCAGCTGTTAGTAACCTGTAGCATGCCAATGCTAACTGGTGCAAGGCCTGATGTTTCCCCACAAGGTGAGGAGAAGGAGGTGAGGAGAAGGAGGTGAGGAGAAGGAGGTGAGGATGATGTGCTGGTTCTCAGGTGTGAGCTAAGAAGTAACGACACCGCAAGATCTATCTTCAATAAGATGGACAAGCTAGCCGTGCTAACCCAGCAACAAAGGGAATACTAGAGGGTAGAGTAGCATCATGCTATTCACAGACATTGCTAACAGAGCTAACACCAGAAGCCAACGCCACATTGGAGGAACCTCACCTGCTGTGATCAGACAGGATACAGAAGACAGTTAAAGGGAGTAAGCCAGTTTGAACAGATGAGTTTTGAGTTGTGTAGCGTTGGAAGTGGACCCCATGGATGGAAAATTGTGCAGACGGAGGTCGTCGGTGATTTTGATGTTAGTTGATTCAGTACTGTGTTTTGGATAGAAACTGGACAAGAAAAGTTCATAAAGGTTGTTTGTGTTTCATGTACGGGCATGTAAAGACAGTGGTGGTGTGCTCTCCCCACCTTAGGGGGGGGGGGCCTGAACAGAACCATACTACCAAATTTAAATAATTGAATGCAAACAATCCAGGCTTCCAAGAAGAGTTTTCTGTCTTGGTTGAACCATTATTTTATATACTCAAGTCTCTATCTTCCCTGTGTGTTCACTGATGTAGCAAAGAGGCAACAACAGTGTCCCCGTTTGAACTGAAAGAGATTTGCAGCAGATGAGCACATCCATCAGCACAAGCACGCAGGGACAAGTGGATGATGAGGAGAAGGAGGGTGAGGAGGAAGATGAAGAGAGACGGTGAGGCGGGGCAGAGGCCAAGCACAGAGGAGAAGCCTCACGGTGAAGTATGACGGCGGTGGCATTTCCATGCTCTCTGGCATCTTCTCTTGTCCTTTGGATGTTTCACCCCGCAGACTTCAGCTCAGCTTGGTGGCTCTTAGGTACATCTGTTGCTTCGCCATAAATCAGAGAAAGTCATGACATTTGTGGGGTAGATTTTTATCTGCATTAGGATCAAAAGATTCAGCATTTACTGGAACTCAGTTTAGCTTAACCTCTTCACTTTGTTCAGAGTTTTTCCAGCTTTAGGGGAAGAAATATCATCTTAAACTAGAAGACTTCAGCTCATCAGCGTACGGCATATTGTGTTTAACTGAGTTGAATACTCGGTGTTAGTCCTTAGTGAAAATTGAGTTTGAAACAAGCAACATCCTCCAGTGTTTGTGATGTGGCAAATGCTTTAAAAAATCTGAGATCCCTTATTTCCCTTTCCCCACTGACTGTATATAGAATGGACAGAGTTGCTTCATTTTCAAATAAAGTTGCAGTCATATAAAAAACAACATTAATAAGAGTCATGGATGCCAACAGTCTGGATTGAGGAGGTGAATCTGGAGTTAGAGCCCAAAAAAAAGAAAAAGATCAGACAAAGAGGTAATTGAGATCAACAGATGATCTTTGCTGACTGTTTTTGTTGGTAATTTGTGGTTTGGTTGGCAGTCTGATTAGAAAGTTGTGCCAGCTTTAAAAACTCTTTCATAGATAGACATTACAACTTTTTCAAGTCAGTCAAGCCAGTTTTTTAGGTACTCTAAAAGAACTGCTCAACTTGAGAATATTTTCTACTTCAAGCAACTATTTATTAGGACAAGTTGAAATTACAACTCCTTGTAACCAGGTAATGATTTTGCTTTTGTAGTCATTCCAAAAGAAAACAGAAAGATATTTTATTTATTATAAGTTAATCTTATTGATTTGTTTTCAGTAATTAAGTTTATCTGGCTTACTTTGTTTTTGTTTTTCATTTTTGTTCATACAAACATAGGAGAACAGTTTCCAGTGTTTTGAAAGTGAAATGTTTTCCCTAATTGCTGAAAAGGATTTCAGCTGATCAACAGTTTGGGGTCTCCTTTGGTATATTTTTGCGTCGTGATGTACCAATTTAGCACCTGGACTCTTCTACTACAGCGCCATGTTATTTGATACACGTAGTTCAGCCAAAGATTGTACAACATATGGACCCATTTGTTCCTGATACAGAGTTTTGATGCCGGGTCGTTTTGGAACTCAACCTGGCTCCTGTTGAGTAGGGATGAGGTAAAAAGGCTGACCTGTAGTCTCTTCACAGACAGCTGCAGGCTTTTTGCATGTCAGTCAAGTCAGTCTTGCCCTCATATGAGCTAAATTCATATAGCTTAACGAGTTATAGAAGAAATGAAGCATCCCCGGTGTGCTGATAGAGAAATCAGCTATCAGCTAGAAGACCCAAACCTTGTCGAAGTCTATTGATTCAAAAACCTGTATAGCCTTCCAAGACATGTAAGCTATCCGTGCCATGGGCTCTTATGCACCCATGAATTCCAAAAAGAATGCCAACTATTGATTTTTTTAGATCACTGGAAAGTTTTTAGCTTTTCTTCAAAGTCAAAGACTTTTCTGGAGCATGTTTGTGTTCGGTTTACTCTTGACATGGTCCAGTTTTAACTTGCTCTTTTGATGCAGCAAAGAAATGCGCTCCTTTCGATGTGATTCAAGTCCATGGAGTGATTTCCACTACAGAGTCATCTCTGTTTTTTAATGCAGGGCTCAATCACAGCCACAAAGTACTGGCTTTCTCCAAACTTTTGTGAGATTTGCTGCTGGCATCATGCTTGAAATTAGCAGATATTTTTGTTAGATGATAGTTTTTCAGTTCCATCATTTAAGAGGCTGTCTCAGCTTTGCACTATTTAAAATTAAATTTAAGCTGTAAAGGATTAGCCAACTATCAAATTCTGTTTTTGATTAAAGTTAAAATCTTGACTCAGTTCAAACCCCAGCTCCCTTCACCTCCAGTCTAATGATCTATTCATAGTGGACGATGGATGACCCACCATAGATAGTTGACCAATCCATTAACAGCAAACCTCCAGATTCCACAGGAGGAAGTAAGGTGTGATGGTTCATCATCGAGCCGACATTATCATTCCTCTCACACTCTTTATCCAATTTATACCAAAGAAAACATCCGTTTATTTTTTGCATAAGGACATTTTTTATTCATTGCAGTTCATTATGCAGAGATTAATTCTCTGATTATCTGTCATACCCCAAAAAATGAGGTTGTATTAGAAACACAATTTTATCTCCTGGCCTGCCGCCTGATTTGCCTCTGCAGGGGTCACATGAGGATACATATCAGGCGGTCTCATGGGTAACAGAGTGTTCTGAGCTCTACAGACAAGAAGAGCTGCTTCTCCTTTGCTTTTTTGTCCTTACTGTTGTGTAGTTTTTCAGAGTTTACTCAGACTGTGAAAGAGCAGATATTGTCTCCTTGAGGAAGCACTTTGTCACACCAGGTGAAAGTTGAGAAAATATAGTAAAATTAATCCCTTCTGTGAAAAAAAGCATGTGATGTTAAGCTGCTCTTTCCCCTCAAACAGATAAGGTCTGCAGCAGCTCCTATTTATGGAAAAAAGTCACATTCACAATAACCGAGCTTGTAAAAAAAGGAAAGCTGCATCTGTTTGCTCACTGCAGGTATGCTCAGCTCTCAGTGCATCTGTGTCCTGCAGGCAGTTGAATCCTGGCACTGAAAAAGCTGTGGCATTTGGTCCGATGTGTATGTGTGTGTGTGTTGTGAGTGTGTGTGCAACCCCCTAACCCCACCACGGGGTGTAGAGACAACATCCTCCAGGGGCAGCCAAGGGTACTTCCAACCGGCTGACATTTCTGACAGCCTCTGATAGAGCGCAGAGTGTTGAATTATTCATTCAGGTGTTGTGGGGAAAGGTTGCCATTTCACAGGAGAAACTAACCCCCTATGAATTGTGGCTGTTTATCCAGCAAGTGAATACAGTAGTAATGATTTGGGGCTGTAATGCCTTTTAGGGCAAATGGCAGCCACATTTTCTGTCAGCTCATACGTTGGAAGCTCATACATCTCCCTGCTCCTGTGGTCTGAGCGGAGCCTGTTTTCCAGCTCAAACAATAAGGTGGGAGTATTCAGTGGCTTTTGGGACTGTCTTAATTATTCTGGCATAGATTGAACAAGGTGCCAGGTTAAGGTAAAATGTTGTTTATTCCAAATCCTGAGCCTGCCATCTGAATGTGGAGCAGAAATCCAGACTCATCAGACCAAGCAATGGTTTTCAGTTTTCTATGGTCCAGTTTTGGTGAGCCTATGTGAATTGGAGCCTCAGTTTCCCATTCTTAGCTGACAGGAGGGTCACCCGGTGTGGTCTGCTTCAAGGTTGGACATGTTGCGTGTTCAGAGCTGCTCTTCTGCAGATCTTGATTGTAACAACTGGTTGAGTTACTGTTGTCTTTTTTTATCATCTCCAACCAGCCCGTCCATCCTCCTCTGACCCCTGCCTGGATATTTTCTCTTTTTGGGATCATTCTCTGTGAACCCTAGAGATGGTTGTGAAATTTAGTGTTGCCACCAGATGTGCCGAGGCTTCAAAGCAGGTATCGAGGCTTGCTTCATTTGGAGGAGGAGCCAAGATGACGCCGAAGCCTCACTGCCCAGCCCAGGACCACGTGGTTTAGAGCTAACTGCAAGGTTTGAAAGCAATATAGAATAGAAAAGAATAGAATAGAATAGAGTAGAACTTTATTTTCATTGTAACAAGTACAAAGAAATTGAAGTCACAGCAGCAATCAAGAAAACAAAAGTAAGAAAGTGTAAAGAAAGAGCAAAAAGGTCCATAAGAAAATAGATGATGACAGCTTGTCCATCATTGTCCAGTCAGCCAGCCTCCACCTCCACAGGGTCCAGGACTGAGCTTCTTCAGCAGTCTGTTCAGTCTCTGTCTCCTAGATCCTGTCTGTTCACAGCAGGTGAAGCTCTTCCAATGTGGTGTTGGTGTCTGATGTTAACCCCGTTAGCCATGTCTGTGAATAGCATGATCCTACTCTGCCCTCTGGTATTCCCTCTGTTTCTGGGTTAGCTAGCTTGTCCATCCTATCGAAGATAGATTTTATGTTCCCAATGACATTGGATGGAAGGACAGGTCAATGTCGACACTTCTTTGCTCACACCTGAGAACCAGCACGTTGTCCTCACCTCCTTCTCCTAACCTTGTGGGAAACATCAGGCCTTACACCAGTTAGCATTGACATGCTACAGGCTGCTTACAGCTGAGTTCACATGTAAACAATGCAGCCATGGTTACATGTAGGATCTCCAGACAAACACAGGAGAAAAATAGTAGAAATATCGCTGAAGCCCCCAAAAAATGAAAAAATAATGGGAAAAAAAATTATTTATATATATATATAAGTCAATCCATTCAAATTGTAGGCTTTTGATAGAGATTTGCGGTTACTGACTGTCTGGATATTAAAGTTGGGTTAATGTTTAAAGTTTGAAAATAGTTTGAAACGGTTGAGAAACTGTTATATCTGAAAAAATTAATGAGTTAAATCTCCCTGGTACTGTACATTGCCCATGTTTCACAAACATATTCAGTGCGACCTAGTTCCACACACACTTTCACTGTGCTCTGCCTGCTTAAGCTCATGCCTTTTTTCCTAAAGTGACAGAAAAACATTATTACACAACCTGCCGTTTCATGGATACTACCATTTTGGGGAAATTTACACACACAGAATATTCAAAAAATATTGTATTATATACATGTGTGTTCGTTTATGTAGAGAAATCATTTGGTTGTACATTTTTTGTAGACACAGAAGTTCAATGAATAACATTTTATGTGATTCAGATACAACTGCCTGCGATTATACACCTAACCAGCAGGTGGTTTAGTGGGGGTTTTGTGTGCAAATGCAGCTTCATGAGATGAACCCTTTCTTGAACCACTTGGTTCAAGTGGTTCGATGCCTCATGAGGCTTCATCTCACCATCACTAGAGAAAATCCTGGATCAGCAGTTTGTCAAATACCCAGAATGACAAGCATGCCACGTTCAAAGTCTCCTAAATCACCTTTCATCTCCATTCTGATGCTCAGTTTGGACTTTAGCAGCTTGTCTTCACTATGTCATCATAACTTAACTCACTGAGATGCTGTGATATGATTGGCTGATTACATATTTGAGTTACCAAGCTGTTAAACAGGTGCACCTAATTAGGTGACTGGTGATTGTTTATAGAGTATGGATATCAAAAATGATGTGAAACAGAAATTGATGCATCCCAACAAGTAAGAATTTCTCAAGGGAATGTTTAAGTTTGGAGGAGATGTCCCCAAAAAAAGTAATCAAAGCTTCTTAAATTTAGTCATTATTTAAGAAAAAATATCAGATAATCTGTTTAATATATGTAATGTCAAACAATGTATTCCTAGTGTTCTTAATCCTTATCAGGGATTTGTCTCATAATTTTGGTAATCTGACAGCAAATGGACAGAGCTGTTGAGATGTCTCTGTTTCAAGTGAAGGTGAGATAAAAAATTGGGACACAGATTGAAGATATCCACTGGAACTTGGTCCTGATTTAGAAGCATTTATATGGCTCCATCAGTCCTAGTGTTTCTAAAATACTTTGGCGTTTTCAGCTTGGGAGCATATTTTTTCTTCTTGCCCCATTTTGTTCAAAGGAAATTGTTTATACTTATTTTAATATAAACTTTTTTCGGTGCTGTATTCCACCACATGAACTACAACATTCCTGACTCTACCCAAGACTCCACTATACTTGACTTGAAAATAGCCTAACATTACGAATGGGACTATAAACCGCTTATCTGTAGCTAATGTTGTTAGAACGGCTAGTAACAATACAGGGGTTTGATCATTTGCCCACCTTACCCAGTCAGCTAGCTCTCCCCAAGCATATGCTTACCATAGACTGTATAAAATATGAAGGTAGGCTCCGTTATGTCACCCATCTGTTCCTGATGCAGAGTAATGGAGCCGATCATCAACAGGGGCCATGTTAGAAATGCTAACTCAAGATCAGTCTCATGAGCTGAGCTGCACTTCTGATTGGACAAACTTGTGATCTTACTATCTTCTTCACTGCTAAGTTAGAAAAACTTCACCCAGTGAAATTAGCATGTTAGACTGATACAATTTTTTGAACCAGGCTGTTTTTAAATGCTGTAAAAGTCCATGTTTTTTGGCTTTGTGTTTCAGTCTTTCTGCCAGCCTCAAGCAGATACTCAATGAGCAGCAGCTTTTTGCACTTCCACACAGGCTTCATTTTTCTAAACTGGATGTCGCCACTTGGTATTTAAGGCTAATGTTACGCGTCGAGCCAAAGCCAAACTGTGATAGCTTGTCATTAGTTATCTTTGTCTAAGCTGCGACTGATATGAATGTCAGATAACTAGCGTCTGTAAGCTAGCTGGGTGTTAAAACATTAGGCACTTTTTTCATGAAAAGCAGCCGAAATGTCAGTTGACAAGAACAAGGAATCTGACGATTAAATGCCAACTTCTGAAGTTACATATGGACCAACTTGTTTCTTAAATTCCTCCAAAGGTTTTATTGTCAAAGCATGACAGAGAAAACTAGAGTGAGGTAATTATCTTATTTTATGTAGCTTAATATAACGCTTCAACAATAAACTGACACAGCTTGAGTAGGCAGTCACATGCTTTCGTCACCAAAGGATCCCCGACTGAACTGCCTCTGAAAATGAAATACACACCTGGGACTGACGATCAACTTCTTGGTTTGCTGGTGTCACTGACCATATGCCAGAAAGCCCGGACCACCATGTAATTTGTTACATTATATATATTGTTTTATACATTTCAAAACTAACTTGAGAAACAAGTTAGTTCTTAGGAGAAGTAACTTATAGGTTCCTTTGTCTTAGTTTCACTGTAAAATGTAAGTTACAAAGAAGCTTCACTTGAACTTACTTTGGCAGTTTGAGCCCCCCAAAATATCAATTTTCTTGTGACTTTCACCCATTTTTGATGCAGTTCAGGGAGTAGTAGAAATAAAATATTGATTGACTCTGTAGCACAGCAACTAGTACTTGATTTTTGACCCAGGACAGAACAGCTTGCAGATATCTGTTTGGAGAAATAGTTGTAAGGTTAGCCCCAGTGAGAGTTAGGTCATTAGTTGCCTGCCTGCTTTTGCTCTCCATCAAAGCCTTCTGATGCATGGTTCGACAATACTTCTCAGGCTACAAACAAAACCACAAAAACCCAGACCCCTATGACCATGTGAGTCTAGTTTAGTTTGTGTTTCCTTCTGTTCCTTCCTGTGTTGTCTCAGTCGACTCTACAAAGCCCAGTCAGTGTTTTGGCTCCTACCCTCGCCTGTGGTACTCTGTCACTTATGACTGCGCCAGCTTGTGTTGTAGCTGTCTGCCATTTCTCTCTGGCGATGTTGACATGAAACAACCCGGTCTGTCTTGTCAACACCACTCGAGTCCTGTTTCTCATCACCACGTAGCTGCCAGACAGCGCTTCCCAGCTAACGTTATTGTGCATCAAAGATTCTCACATAAGATTTTATGAATACACCAGTGGATTCACATGAGAGCCACAACGGCGTAGTTAGTCCTCACTCTGACAAGATTCCCCAAGACCCTATCTCTTTTGTTGCCTGGCAACAAGCTGCCACCCATGATCAGAAATGTAAAAAAAAAATGTCCTCCCTCTAGTCACAAATGTCTGAATTTCAAACCACCAATCAAGTCCTCTATCCAAGCATTGTCATCATTAATGAGCTTTTCAAGCCAGCCTCTTGTTTGTGGTCATGATTCACTCCCACAGAGGAGAATAACTTGTTATTGACTGGGAGGACAGACTGCAGTTAGGAGAAAAGGCGTAATGGGGTTTCACTTCAGAGCTTCTTTGCTTTCAAACACAAAAGTTTCATTGTGCGTTCGCGTATTGATGATACTGTTTCTACGCCATGCCTTTTATTTTCTTGTCACTCCCAAACAAATACAGCAGCCTGTCAGGGAATCTGCAGCTTTCTCCTCAGCATATTATCACACCGCTTTCATGTTACACTCTGTTGTCACAAACATTTGTATATACGGTGCAGCAAACAGAAGGAGACACACACACCCACCCACCTGCCTGCCTGCCTGTTGGAAGAATAAATCAGTTTTTAAAAAGCTAATCGAAAGTGGGAGAGCGACTTTAGCACAAAAAAGCGAACAAAATTAGTCACGTCTGAGGCGAGGTCACTGAGCCACCTCCCACTCTCCTGGCAGCCTGCAGCCACTCCAGGGAACAAACTTTTGCACATTTGAAGCTCCGAGTCATTAGCGATGCTGATAGAAACACACTTTAATTAAGACTGCTGCATTTTGGACTTAGATGTCACATCTGAGGATTAATAAGTAATATCAGGGGTGTGGTGGTATGCAAATGGAACAGACATGCCTCCCAGCTAAACTGGTGCACTCGGTGTATCGCTGAGCCAAATTAGCATGCTGGAGCACAAGTGCTCCGTGCCCTCCTCCTAGGCTGAAGTGCTTGGCTCCACTTGTGGGCGAAATATTACCAGCCAGCTGCTCGCTAGATAACAAATAAGAACTGGAGCAGAAGAGGGTGGGAACATATGCAGGAGTCAGTTTAGGCTTTCACACAAGATCGAGGTCTCCCAGAAAAGAGAGGTCAGAATGGTCGTGTAAGGTCACAGTAGCTCTGACCTTCAGTTCTCCAGTCCGTTTTTTGTTCCTTTAGCATGAAGTTGCTTGGAGCAGGCTGGCCATAGTATGCATGAAATAAATGTAATGCTGTCCTACATTTCCATTTGTAGGGTGGTTATTTTTAGCATGTTGAATCCATTGACTGAGCATTGACTTGTCATGAAAACTTGGTATTTTTCCTCAAAGTCACATCCCTTATTTCAGAATCAGAATCAGAAAACCATTTTTAATCCAAGGGCTAGGTTTTGTAATAATATTGCTTCTTACCTTATACAGCAGACTGAAATAAAGTGGAGTAGGGCAACAAAATATTTGACAGATTAAACAATAAATCAAGTAAGTACCAAAATAAGCAATAAGTACTGAACCAGATAAGAAGTTATGGATAAGAAAAAACAAGATAAACTACTTAATGCTATTTTGAAGAGTTTTCTAGCTGGTGGGGTTCCAGAATAAAATAATTACCAGTGCATTTTATGACATGGAAAACGAACAAGAACTTAAGCTAAAAGGCTGATTTATTTAATGTAATTTTTAATCATTCCCACTACTGCCACCTTGTGGAGAAAAGTGACGCATGCTGTTGTAACAGGCTTTATTTTTAATTTTCTACACAAAGGATTAAGATAAACTCACAAGTTTGACTGGTGAAACAAAGCTAGAAGAGACTCTGGTTGAGAGAACATTACTTGTACTTGACTAGATCAGTAAAGAACTATAATGTGCCACGTTGTCCACAAGGGGGTGGCAGAAACAACACAAACCAAAAGTTTCTCATAGGAGCTTCACTGTTTTCTGCAAAAAACTAAAATGTTATCAATTTTTATTTTCAGTAAAAATTGTCTTATTATACTCGATATGAGCCAGTTTCAACTGATCAGTCCAGAAAAATGTCTTGTTTTATGTTATTTAAAGACAAAACAGGGTCTGAATTGCTTCTAACAAGTAAAGAAAAAAGAGTTGTCAATGGAACAAGGAACATTTCTTTAAAAATTTGCTTGAAACTAGAATAATTTCCTAAAACAAGTAACTTTTCTCTTGTTTCATTGGTGGACTTTTTAAAACTTGTTCCATGCAATTCAGACCACATTTCTGTCTTCAAATAACTTGAAACAAGACATTTTTCTGGACTGGTCAGGTGAATGTGGCTCATATTAAGTCTCAAAAGACATTTTCTACTAAAAATAAGACAAAAACACTTTTTTCAATTTTTCCTTTTTTTCAGTGTTTAAAAGTTTCTCAGTGTGAAATCACACAGAGGTTGTTATTGATTCGTTTGTGGATTTATTCATTATAAACACTTAAGTCTCTCTGACAGTAAGTCACACATGAGAGACATTATCACACAATGTGAAAGCCTGAAAGTTTTGTTATTTCAGGCACTTGTCAGGACTAAGTTTTGGATAAGAAAATAATTACATGGATTTAAAATTCCTTACACAGCAAGCAATAGATGTCCTTTAAGCCTTCTTTTGCTTTTATCAGAAAACTGCTTTTAGGGGAAACATAACAGAAAAAGTATATATAACAGAATAACACCTTAATGGTTATTATACAAAGTACAACAAAATTGAAATGCAAACCTTGTCAGTGATAAATTATGATAAAATACAGTAAGTGGCTGAAGCAGATATAAGCACCACATACTTCTGTGTTGTTTCCGTGTCACCCTGTAATACTCCTCCAAAACACATGGGGGCAGTGTTGCCTGTACAAATTATCTGTTCAAGGTCCAGCTACATTTTCTGCTTGCTTTTTTCACAGTGGTTTTTGAGGGTTCCATTGTTAAATTAAAGCTGCTCCAGTTGCCATGTCAGGAAAACTTGCTATAACAGCAATATTTCTCTATATAAGCATTGAATAATACTATTTATATGGCTGTTTTATTATGTCAAGCAGAAATGCTAAAACAGACGGAATATAACTGGAGCTTAACTACTTTTTACACCCAGGGCAGCCATCTTTGATTGTAAACTTGGAGGTGATATGGATTCGCTAACTTCACAGTAGGAAATTTTGACCTCAGGGGGCGTTCCAGTTGAAATTCCTCACTCACAACTCGTAAACCCTGACTTCTGAGTATAAATGGAACGCACCAATAGACACAGACATGGGTTGGAGTTGAAACAGGCCTTAAATGCTCTTATTATAATAAGATTTTAAAAAAATGTCATTTTGGTTCGAAAGTTCTTAATCTTATTGTAAGAATTTCTCTGCCTCAAGTGGACACTTAAGGAACTGCAGTTCTTTTTTTATTGCACTTCCATGTTAGCTCTCAGTGTCTGACATTATTTGATGGTTAAGTACAATAAGCTTAAGAAGAATCATGTTAAAATGAAAAACAGTTCATGTCCCGTCAACACAATTTCACTGGAATTACATGAAAATTTTTCATTTATGGAAACCCTGATATACATTATTGGATTACTGCCATGCTAGATATTGCCTGTGATATGACGTGACGGATTATCTCTCTCTGTCACAGTCATATTGGAGCCCCTGATTGCTGTTTAGCTTCTCACAACAACCAAAACTTCTGTATAATCTGACTGACAGCTTCATTTCATGTGCTGTGTGGATTATTCCCCTTGAATCCCAGCTGACTCCAGAGACGCAGCGTAAACCTCTTCCCCTCCATCCCAGCTCTCCATAATGAGCTCTGTGGCTGTTTGCTCTTTGACCTGCTTCTTCTGCCTCCTTCACCCACAAACTGCTCATGATGGTGAATAATTAAGAAACACTGAGGTATGCTGCCTCACCCCTTTCGCTTGGCAAAGTCACCCCGACACTTTTTTCCTGTGCATGTCTCTTAATTTTCCTCTGTAGAATTAATGCAAAGGTAATTACGCGTGCAGCTTGAGGAAAACAAGCAAACAGTATTTGAGGAAAGGTTACGGTTGGAAGCTAAACCGTCTTAATTAAGCCATTAATCTGGCCAGACGTAACACGTTTTTCCCATAATGCTCTAGTTAGGTGTCATTTGTGCCCGCCTGCTGCTTCAGTGTGCTCTGATTTGGATGATTTATAATGTACTTGTGTGTTTGTGTGTGTGTGAGGGATTATTGCAGAGCATATTTGAATGTAGCTCATCAGCTTTGATGGGTTTTTTAACGTCTCTGACAAAGACAGGAGATGAATGTGTGGGCTTGACGTTTTTATTTCATTTTTCCTCTCTCTTGTCATTTTGACGGTTGGGGAGAAAACGTATATCATTATTGAAACGCGCTGCTGACGCCTTGTGTGTGTGGCATCGCCTTGTGTCTCTTTGCAATCAAGCAAAGCCAGAGCTTCTTCCACCTCCTGCAGAAAAAAGGGAACAGGAGGAGCAGGCAGAGGAGCAGAGGCAGCGGATGAGGAGGGAGGAACGCCTGAGAACACAGCCTTGACCTCCTAGTGTCTCTTCTGACTCAGACAGCGCATCAGACGAGTGAGCAGCCGCTCGGTTTCATTTCTCGCTGTGTTTCTGTCTGTGTGTTTCACAGCTCAAATGTGTGTAGTGAATAATAAAACCTGCTTATTATTATTTTGCTTTAACTTCACTCAGAAGTTAGTCTTTTATGCTTAGGGTACCACGTAAAAACTGCACCTCCTCACATTTTTATGGCATTTTATAATGAAATGCCGGCACAAATCTATAAACCAAATTCAGCTCAAACCTACGCTGAACTAGCCCACACAGCTGACACATACAGTTCACTTGCACAGAAGCTAATTGAGGTCATAGTGAGCTGATATAACCCGCTCTGTATCTCTGCAAGGTTCAGGTGGCCTCTGCCTGCAGGAACCAGCTGGTCAGGTGCAAACAAAGCAGGGTTAAGCAGGAAGAAGAGCCAGTCAGCGCGACTTTTAACCCCTGTCCATCGGGCTGAAGTACAGAGGTGAGATTACTGTACACTGTACAGCACAAGCACGTACCTCCATTTGCGGTGGCGGCCTTCTAGGATGCTGTTTGTGTTGATAAGTTTTGAATACTTATAGGGCAGAAGTAGCTGCTTTTCTCTGCCGGTATAACCTTCATATATAACCGGGCTCTTTCAGTTTGAAGCTATACTTTATGAAACTTCAAGGTAATGTTGTTGAGGTGAAGACATTATGCATGGTGTTTCCTTGGCCAATGTCTGACAGAAAGGCTTTCAAAGGCCTTGAACTGTTTGTGGATTCAGAGTTTCAAATGCATTTCATATTCAAACACCAGAGCCGAGAAATCCAGACTTTTTATTAGTGATGTGTCGTTCATGAACAACTCATCTGAGAGGACGAACTGAAATAAGCTGTCTGTTCCTGTTCCACATCTTTTTTTTCTCTGACATCGCGGTCCTAACTTTCAGAAACTCCAGCTGCCATGATGACCTGCGCTACTCTGTGTTGGATTGCCTCGAACCTGAAACAGTAGGTATGTAAAGTGACCAATCAGACAGGAGGAGGTTTAGGGGGGGGGGTCTGTTCTGAGCGTCAAAACGTATTAAAGTTATGCGTGAAGAGGGCAGGAAGAGTGACGGCAAGAGTGCAAACAGAGACCCAAGGGCGCAGAGAGTGACAGTGAGTGTGTAACCTGAGACTGTGAGCGCATGGAGGGTGGCTTTTGCCTCCCTCTCCCTTTCATATCACTAATACGTACGTACTGACTGGGCCAACAGGACGGGGTCAGTCAGGAGTTCTGAGTTGCTTAAGCCCGCCCCTACATCTCACTCTGATGTCTCCAAAATTGAATGAATAGCAATCATTTAATGTAACATTTAAGTGTCGCAATTTGTATGTGTTTTTTGTAGCTGCTATCAGTTTGCAAACATCTACTAATGATGTGTCTATTTAATCCTGTTTCAGTCAGTACAGTGTGTGTGTGTGTGTGTGTGTGTGTGTGTGTGTGTGTGTGTGTGTGTGTGTGTGTGTGTGTGTGTGTGTGTGTGTGTGTGTGTGTGTGTGTGTGTGTGGGGACGTTCACTCAGTCAGTCGTTCAGTGAACGTACTGAAAGGGAGCTCTGAGTCTCTCTTCCTCTCTGTCAGGCAGTCAGTGAGTGATTTGGGTCGGAGTGCCCATACTGAACGCACTTAAACGGAACAGTCGGGGAAAATATATGTAACTGTTAAAGCAGGTTTCAGTTTTCAAACTGCAGTTTTATTCCACTAAATTCTCAGCTTACTGGCTCATTATTCACCAATGGCTGCTTTCAGTAAAATCGCGAGCAGAACCAAACGTTCGAATGTGTTCTGGCTTATTAAATTTTGACTCGCAGGCAGAGCTGCAGAGAAGTGCTGAATGATTCTATGAAAAAATCTTTTGAACGAATAATTTTACTGAATTGATTCTAGTGATTCAGTACAATGAAAAGAACTGTTTCTGTAACGACTGTTTATCTCATGTACTGACCATTAGCATCTGATTATTGGCTCCTGACCTCTTGATCATGACTCCCTCTGCTTGATTAATGGCGCTGGTGTTTTTTTCCAGGTAAAAAAAAAACACTTTTTCCCATGAGCACTGTCACCCACTGTTGTGATAACTAGAGTCTTACCAATGTGTGTAGTTCAAGCGTAGATCTTTTTAACACTACTGTTTTACTTGTCTATAAGGCATAACCGTAGCGAGTCCTGGTTATTTCTTATCAGTGCTCATCGACCAACTCCAGCCTCACCAAGCAGAGCTAACATTTCCTCACTCTTCAATTTATTGATAGACTCTCAAGTTTGAACGGACCACTGCAGAATAACTGCTGACTGTAGGTTGGACATCACAGTTTAGCCTGTGTTTTAGCCTGTGCTTTGTCACTCAACTGTTTAGCTTTCTTCTGACCTCCTTTTACTCTCGGACAGCCCAGTTCCTTTTCCCCCAGTGCTATAAAAGAAATCCAAGAAATCCTTTTCTTTAAGTAAAAGGACAGATCTTGCTCCTCACTGCCAAACTTGGCCCTCCAATGCAGTTATCTAAGTGACTTATGGTCTACATGCTGTAAATGGTTTTGTGCGCTCCAGGGAAAATCAAACCCGACCATTGAATAGCATTTAGAAATAACCAACTTTGGCGCTGGTAATCTCATTTTAAAACATTACAAAAGATTACTTATCAAGTCCTCACAGGCCATTTAAAGAAGGCCGAAGGTTTCCCTGCCCTGCCTGCTTTAGAGGCTGAGTGAAGTCAAAACATTTGATTCAAGAAAATCTCTTCACTTAACCTCCCCTCTTCTGTCAGTCAGCGATAATTGGTTTGATTCATGTCAAACAGATGTGTTTCTACACCTCAGCAAACAGCAAACACAGAGAAATAAACAAAGCAGAATGCTAAATATGTGATGCAGAACATCTGACAGCGTGCTATTCTTCTGATGCGCTCGTTTTGTTTTCCTTTCAGACAGGCCGAATACTTTGTTGCTGTGTGAACTGGAGCTAACCTTCTTTTGTAAAATGTGTCAGGAAAAGTTTTCTTTGACAAATCTGCTTTGTTAGGAGCTCAGATGTTGGCTGACAATAAGAACACACAGAGCCGGGGTTCACAAAAGCAACATTTAGTGGCTCCTGCTCTGTGAGTGTTACGCACAGTGGTGAACACAGAGGATTTGAGCCAACCGTCCACAGATACATGAACAGAAAAGCAACACAGCAGAGTCAAAGTGATGAACAAGGGCATTTAGTCTGTCAGAGTAGGAGGGTTTTCAAAGTACTGCTCTGAAGATAAGCTTACACCTCTGTGACCAAAAGTGGTAATCCCTCTTTTTCGCAGTTATTCAGTAATGACTTACCGTAATACTTTGAATAAATGATCACCACTTAAATAAGCAGAAACACCAGCCTTAAAGAGGGGGTATATTGGTTTAACATTTTTCAAACATGAATATAAAGTTACAATTTTTGTTTTTTTTCACTAAATTTGTGCTGATATTCAAATCCTTACATATTTATTTGTTAAAGAAATCCCTGAATTTGCCTTTAAATGTCCCAAAATGCTTTGCTCTTCCCCCCAAAACTCCCAGATCTTCACAAGGTCTCCACATGGTGCTCATGAGAATTTGCTGAAATGATGAGGTTGATACATAAGGATCACCTGACTGGTTCATGGGCCTCAAACACCAAGGTCTGCCACTGACAGGCTTCCAGAGGCTGGCCAATCAGAGGGAAGGGAGTTTGTTGAGAGACAAGCACCTACAATTAAGGGTGTCAGACAGACGCTGAAACAAGGGTTTTCTAAAACACTGGTGAGAGAAAAAAACAGTATTTTTCAAGCTGTAAATCATGTAAAGCTACTAAAGGCTGATTTATGCTCAATGCATCCACTGGGTCCTTGCGGCTTCATGCAGGCAAATTACGCCATTTTCACACCTTACCCACTTGCGCTGTCCCTTTCATGCAGAATTTTTTTGCGCTGCACACACTCGAAAATTTCTAACCTGCTGGACAGAGATAGGTGGGTAAGATGGCGGAAGAACAGGATCTCCTAGTGGTCAAAGTGCAAAATTAAAGGCATCTGTATCACTCTTCACACAGAGATCACCATGATAACCAAGTGGTAAATAATTAATGGTGTGAAATTGCGGCCACTCTCGGCAGAGAAGAGGTTGTTGTTTGCCTTTCTCGTTTACAAAGACAAACTTCTTCAACTCTTGTTTAGTACGCTTGTAATACACCACCCCCTGCAGTTTGGGACCCAGCGGACATTCCCAAGGTGTGTCAAAAAGCATGATAGACTGACGCATTCTCTCTTGGAGATCTTGTGCATCTCATTTCATGTTGGCACGGAGAGCATAACACAGCCATAAAGTGATACTCCGGGATGGACCAGTTGGATCCTATCACCCATCAGGTTTAGGGCAGAAATTACCCCTACAGCAGTGATTTTGTGCAGCAGAAGCCCAGGGCGCACGCACCAAACACCCCCTCCCTGCTCCTCTGCCGGTTTCCTCTGCACTCAGACGGGGCCATATTTTACTTGACCAAAAACACAAATAAATGGACTCCCACCGAAAAAATCTGATATCAGTCTGCATTCACACTTTATTTAGAGAATTTTCAGCACGTTACTTTCACACAAGAACACCGCTAAATAAGGCTCTAGTTCTCATCGTGTCGTAAAACGCGGGTAGTCTGGCAGGACGAAGAGACACGATGAGAACTAGAGCCTTATTTAGCTGTGTTTTTGTGTGAAAGTAATGCGCTGAAAATTCTCTAAATAAAGCGTGAATGCAGACCGATATCAGATTTTTTCGGTGGGAGTCCATTTATTTGTGTTTTTAGTCAAGTAAAATATGGCCCCGTCTGAGTGCAGAGGAAACCGGCAGAGGAGCAGGGAGGGAGTGTTTGGTGCGTGCGCCCTGGGCTTCTGCTGCACAAAAACACTGCTGTAGGGGAAATTTCTGCCCTAAACCTTGTGAAAGGACCCAACTTGTTCCATCCTGGAGTATCACTTTAAGGGGGTAACAAAAGAAAGCACAATACCCCCTCTTTAAATTTGCTCTGTATATCCTGAGAATATTACTATTGTGCACACGATTGATTTATGACATCACACTTTTTGTCTGACAGGGTTAAGTGCTTTTTATGCAGACCAACTGATTCAGACATTGACTTGATCTTCAACTCCTCCATGCAACATTTACATAGGTTCAGGGTTGCAAAGGTTGACAACCCTGAGCTCTGTAGAGCCATCACCAGTCTCAAAGAGTTCCATCTATAAACAGGGAGTTGCTTGTTGTCTGCCTATACATCTGTGTGTGTGTGCGTGTGTGTGTGTGTGCTGTCTGACATTGAAAAAATCAAAGATAAAGTGTGTTATAAAGCTTTTGTGCCGCAGCAATCCTCTGGGCTGTGTTCATTTGTCTGTGCAGTGTTCTGCCGGGACAAATCCACACCCTGTATTTATGATACATCACCTTCACTTCCAAATGCATTTCCTCCAGCACCGCATTGTTTGCCATCACCAGAGCACAGTCTCGTTTTCTGGCGAGACTTCTGGAAAATAACAACCGTGTTCAAAGGCTGTTACCTGACATCTGACAGATCCTAATCTCTCAGACGATCCGCCTGGCAGACAAATGGCCCGGTCGATAATGAAAAGAGCTCGGAGCGACCCGAGGATGCAACGTTTGTGTGCAGGAGGGGAGCGAGGCAGAAAAGGGGGCAGAATTCATATTGTGTTTGATGTGTTAGCGGTGATCATGAGGATGGATGTGGTCGTAAAGCCTCGGAGCGTGAAAGTGTCGCGCTGACTGACGACGTCGCATGACTGCGGGTGACACCGGGCTTTTAGAGAAGTGGTGTAGTTTGCATTTGTTCCCCATACTGAAGCTTTTGTATTGGAGAGCTGAATCCCTTAAAAGAGTGTTTACTGGTATTGTCGAGTGTTACATCTAATGTTGTTGGAATCATCAGAATAAAAGTTTACTGATATATTCTTTGGTCCAACAAACCTCTTATATACACTGACGTCTGTGTCTTTACATTTCTCTTGCAGGAAGGTCATCTACTGCCAGCTCTGACATCTCAACCAGCTGCTGGAGGCTCTGACTGCAGATGGCTGCAGGAGACTCGGCCCCCTCACATCCTGCTGGGACCCTAAGTAAGTTCTTATGAGTCAAAGATCATAAGCACCCACGTACAGCTCAGCAGTGGTCAGTTAAAGCAAACACACTTATAAAAAGTTTCCTTTTCAAGCTTCATGAGGCCATATTTCTGTCTGAACACCAAACCAGCCCACTCTCCTGTTTGATACTATTAAACTGAATTATTTAACCAGTGCTCCATCAAATACTGCTGCCTGTGGAGATGTGAAAGACAGAAATGACTCTGAATCCTGGACATGTGGGTCCACTGAGAGCAGTTTTTGAAGATATGACTCATCTCCTGAAATCTTGGATGAGGATTTTGAATGTAAAATCACTTCACGTCAGGGGCCTGTCACACCTTGTTGGGGACTCTATTCTTATCTACCTGTTGTGGTCGAGTTAACATTTAACTGTCCCCATTTAGCTCTCCTTTTTCACTGAGCTCTGTGGTTTACTCACCTTTATAAATGTCACAAATTTGCTGCTATCATCACCACCGTTCATGGTTCAAGTTTGTTTGTAGTGATCTTGAGTTTTTCTCATGTGCTCCGCTGCCATGGATAGGATTACTGGACAAGATCCAGTATGAGTATATTCACGTCATGTTGCCTGCTGAATTAGCATGCTAACCAAAGCTAACAGTTTTACCTCATCTTGTGGTCTATGGTAGTCATTCCCAAAGTCTGGGTCCTGACCCATAGGTGGGTCGCCAGAGATTTTTTTCGGGTCGCCAGATTAGTTTCCAGAATGTTTACATAAAATTCATGCTTTCCCTAACCAGAAGAAGTCTCCCCCTCAACGATTGATTGGCTCCTCCCACTGTCAAATCTGTATGTATTTTGCTTCTTATCTCTTTCACAACCACATAAAAATGGAATAGAATAGAATAGAATAGAATAGAATAGAATAGAATGGAAATAGAATAGAAGTTTCTTTCTTGTCTGTCATGACTGACAGGAACTTGACTCTAACAGGCTCATTAAAAAAAATACAAATTGGAGTTTTCACATTATTGAAGACAAAATACAGAAACAGACAGGATGCTGCACTCAATACGTGTGTTGTTCTCTCATCTCGTACACATAGCTGGGATTCAATTCTGAAAAGCAAGCAGGCTAACCCGTCATAGTAAAAATGTATTTTCAGAGTGTAAGCCTGACAAAGTTGTAATGCATTTGTCAAATTTGTCTCTTAGGCCTTTTAGCTGGTACCATAGAAGTATGATGATGCAGAAACATGATTAAAGAGCCTTTGTTTATTTTTGCACACTTATCCTGTCAGTGGATTTACTGATTGGACATATTTGGGATTTTTTGGATTGGGTCGCCGTGGCTTATTCCTCCAAAAAAGCGGGTCACCTGAACAAAAGTTTGGGAAACACTGGTCTATGGTGTCAACAAGCAGAAGCTTAACTCCCTCAAATCCTTACCATGAATTGGTATCACATGACTTGATCAATGTTTACAAGTGAATAGAATAGAATAGAATAGAATAGAATAGAATAGAATAGAATAGAATAGAATAGAATAGAATAGAATAGAATAGTTAGCCTCCACCTCCACAGGGTTCAGGACTGAACTGGACTTCATCACCAGTTGGTTCAGTCTTGCTCTCCTGTATCCTATCCTCTCACAACAGGTGAAATCCTTCTAATGTGGAATTTGTGCCTGGTGTTAGCGCCATAAGCTATGTCTGTGACTAGCATGATGATACTCTGCCCTAGCAGCTAGCTCGTCCATCTTATTGGAGATTGATCTTACATTCCTTACAACGATGAAAGGGAGGACAGGTTAGTGTCATCTCTTCTAAGCACACCACAACACAAAAATGTCGCTCTCACCTCCCTCTCCTCAGCTCACAGAGAACATTGGGCATAGCACCAGTTAGCACTGACATGCTACGGGTTGCTAACATCTGAAATCTATTGTGTAAAAAATGCAACCACGGTTACATGTAGGATCTCTGGACACACAGGAACAAAAAGTTATAACACTGCTGCATATGCAACCAGTTTGTTGTCTATGGTCAACAAAAACAAATATAACTGAAGAGTAAAGGGAAAGAAGAGGAATAAAAGGACAAAGAAGTGAGCTGTTGCAACAAGCTGCCACTCGAGGGGCACTTTATCATGATAACTGTTATCAAGGGGTTTCGACCAATCAGAATCAAGTACCTATCCATCTAGGCATCTGTGAGAAAACCAATGTTGTAAAACATGATCAAATAAAATATCATTGAAAGATGATGAAACAGTGGTAATGAAAGTAATGGTGGTTTGTGACAAAGCAGTACATCTGTACTGAACACTAGCAGAAAAATACTACTTATTTTTTGAATAATAATAATAATTATAACTTTTCAAAAGAGGTTACAAAGTTCAGTACAAAATAAGAATGAACAGTCAAAGAGAAATGTGAGGACAAGAATAAATAACACAGAAATAACACAAGACAATAAAAAAATAAACACAAGGTTAAAACCATCACTACATAAAAGGAAGTAAAGCATCAGAAAAATACAAACAACAAAAGAGTGAAAGATTTTTAAAGGATTCTGCCTGAGATTTTGCCTGAGAAAGAAGTTTTTAAAAAAAAAAAAAGATAAAATAATATAAAAGTAAACAACACTTCAAGGATGAAAACACACTCACCCAAAATTTTCTTGTAAAACCACTTTGATAAAAATGTGATTTCAGAAGAGGACAAATTATCTGCCATCGTGATCGAAGCCTTGAATTCAGGATAGTGAGCAGAGCTTTGATTGGGGACGTTAGGTTATGACCCGGGCACGTATGGACTGAGAAGATCAGAAACCTACTGGGAGCTAGTCCAGAGTGTGCTTTAAAATAAACAATAAAATCTAAAAATCAATTCTTAAACTTATGGGGGGCCAGCTGAAACAAGAGTGATATGGTCTCTAGTTTTGTTTCTTGTGAGGAGTCGTGCTGCTGTGTTTTGGACTTGTTGTAACCTCTGCACACTGCGCTGGTTTAAACACGAGTACAGAAGGTTACAGTAGTCTGATGGAGTGGAGATAACAGTAGCCTCAAGATTTTCATGAGATAAGAACAACCTAATTTTGATATTTTACTCAGCTGCATAAAACTGTACATCTAGGCACCTAAACTTATACACATGGCAGGAGTAGTCTTTGACAGCAAACCCTGATAAAATTTGACTTCTGTAAACGTGTGGTTTGAAAGCTGCGTTCAGTTTGTGAAGCTGTAGCCAACCTATTCAACCTTCTCTGTTTATAAATGAATAACCTTTCAGATGCTTCAGGCAGTGATCACATTTGACAGGATAATGGTGCACCCACACAGAGGCACGAGCCATAAAAGCACAGAGTCGTTTTGGATCATGACATGAACCCTATGTGCTCTAAAAAGGCCACATACATAATACATGGACTGTCATTTTCCTGGAGAGCGATCCCGCTGCCTGCAGAGGCTGAAACACTGCAGCACGGAGGAATGAGTGACACATCCATCAGAGACGGGCTCATTACAGCTCTGACCCCCTCACGCTGACCGGTGAGGATCCTCTGTCAAACACACACTGTTTCTATCCACTCACCTGTGCTGCAGAGAGCTGCAGAGAGCTGCAGATGAAGGGTGGTGGTGATCAGGAGCTGCAGGCTCAGGCTGACAGTGCTGGATGAAATATAAAGTCCACTAGAGGGGGGTCCAGGCTTAGCGAGGAGATTGCGTTCTTCCATCTTACCCCTCCTTCCCTCCAGGTTTCTGCTCCCATGTTATTGACCCACCACAGGGAGTCAAAGCTGAGGAAAAGAAGAAGAGGTGAAGGAGCAGCAGCCGTTGGTGCTTAAAATTAAATGTTTAACACCAGGAATGCTATAAAATTCTATCTGTAGTGAAGAGTATTTCTATGTATCGTGATTTTGATCTACGACGATCGTTACAGTCTCTCTCAAAGTGTCAGACAGACAGACCTGGAAGAGGAGGATAGATAAATTCATAAAGTTTAAAGGCGATGCTGCTGAGCTCAGTCACAGTGGGGCCTTGTAGGATGTAGTACAGGAATATTATTGCACGCCACCATACGCCTTGAATAATTGATAGAATAATAAGAGAAAAGGAAGGAAGGAAAGAGAAAGAGCTACAAAGAATTTCTCGTCTGTACCCAAACGTCATCATGTTCCTGCCTCCAGGGCCTTCACTCAGCTTCAAATCCAATTTCCCACAAAGTCTTAAGCTTTATGGGCCAAATGATCCAGCCGAGGTATTACTGTACAGCAAGACAAGGAGGGGATGAAATGAAACATTATCACAAGGTTACGACACTGCCGGGCCCTCCACCAGGCAGCAGGCAGCTCTGATGTTAGGCATCAATCTGAAAACACCGCACAGTTTTTACTACGATAAGATGAATTATGATTCTGATAATGGCTGGAGCCACTCTCAGGCTGTCTCTGCCTCAGGAGGGCAGGTTTCAACTAGCGGTGAGTCGCAGAAGGTCACCTGGGTGATGAATGTTTCACAACAGCAGCTATTATTTTCCATTCACAGAGACCCTGGCTGAGGCAGGACAACCATAAAGAGGCTAAAAACAGAAAGAGAGCTAGCAAGAGCCAACCAGAGCAGTTGGTTTGAGCTGGAGTCAACCTCAGTCACATTTGACAGTCTTTAGTTGGGGTTTTTTTGTACAATTAAAATTGTGTTTGGAAAATAAATCCTATTTCCACTTTGCTACAAAATAAACCTAACAGAGCAGTCATAGTACATACTACATTCAAGTGTAGTAGGCAGTATGCAGCGCCTACTTTCATACACAGTATGTAGTAGGCGAATCCAAAAACAGCCTGCGTTTTCCTTATGACAACGCAAATATGTCTTTGTTCCAGTGGTCTACATTTGTTTAAATGGGAGCAAAATAAAGGAATCAATTCATATCCATTAGTCTGAAACTGCAAAAGAATTTAATATAGCCAAAAAAATTGTGCTATAGACCTGAAAAGTCATAGCAGCATAGTCCATTTTATTGGGAAATGGGCAATCAACAAGTGTTGTTTACACATAAACATCTTCTTTATTGACTTCAGATGTTAGTTCTGTGAACTTTAACACTATATTATTCATTTCATCATGAGCAGAGCTTTCATTATAACCCTATAGAGACTCTGTAACAATATTGAAAAAAATGCCCCAAAAATGGCAGCCATCTTAGATTTGAAGGTTAAAATAAGGTCAAATCATTATGTAACCCTGAAATATGTATTTCTCAACAAAAATAAGTTCTGAAAACATGTATTGTCCATTATTGAAGGTTGAGCCTTTGAAAAGAGCATCTCCAC